>NC_083725.1:73430211-74076348 GCF_028564815.1 Eubalaena glacialis
GAATAATGTTTGACTAAATATCTGAGTACCACGGCCTAGCCAAGTTGACACATACAATTAACCATCACAGTATATATAGATATATAGGCATTATGTATCTATGCTTAATATATATACATATTTAACTTCTTTGAATATCTGTTCTTTATCGTTTATCATTTTCTGCTCTACTTACTTGAATGTATCTGTTCAACTTAACAAATCAACCAATAATATATAACAATATGTATTTACAATTGATTGCTAACTTAATTGTGTTGTGGTTAAAGTGGTTTCTGATACTTACTCTTTGGAATTTATTGATACTTGCTTTGTAGCCTTGACAAGAACATTGCCAGTTTTCATTAATGTTCTATGTGTGCTTGCAAGGTGTGTGCATTTTCCAGTTATTATGTGCCATGTTCTATAATTGTCCATTACAGCCAACTTATTTGAATCTTCTCTACCAATACTGTTGTGTTTTTTTTTTTTTGGTCTGCTTGATCTTACCAGTTTCTGAGAAATACATATTAAAATTACTCCACTAGATGGTGTATTTTGTCCCCTATACTTGTGGATATTTTGCCTTCTATTTTGAAGGTGTTTTAAAATTTTTTATTTATTTATTTTTAAAAATTGAAGTATAGTTGATTTACAATGTTACAATTTACAATTGTAAATTGATTTACAATTGTAACATTACAGTGTTACAATTTACAATGTGTTAGTTTCTGGTGTACAGCAAAGTGATTCAGATATATATATATATTCTTTTCCATTATAGGCTATTACAAGATATTGAATATAGTTCCCTGTGCTATACAGTAGGTCCTTGTTGTTTATCTATTTTATATATAGTGGTGTGTATCTGTTAATCCCAAACTCCTAATTTATCCCTCCCCACAGCTTTCCCCTTTGGTAACCATAAATTTGTTTTTGTTGTCTGTGAGTCTGTTTCTGTTTTGTAAATAAGTTTATTTGTATCATTATTTTAGATTCCACATATAAGTGATATCATATGGTATTTGTCTTTCTCTTTCCAACTTGCTTCACTTAGTATGATAATTTCCAGGTCCATCCATGTTGCTGCAAATGGCATTACTTCATTCTTTAATTTTATTTATTTATTTATTTATTTTTGGCTGTGTTGGGTCTTCGTTTCTGTGCAAGGGCTTTCTCTAGTTGCGGCAAGTGGGGGCCACTCTTCATCGCGGTGCGCGGGCCTCTTACTATCGCGGCCTCTCTTGTTGCGGAGCACAGGCTCCAGACGCGCAGGCTCAGTAGTTGTGGCTCACGGGCCTAGTTCTCTGCAGCATGTGGGATCTTCCCAGACCAGGGCTCGAACCCGTGTCCCCTGCATTGGTAGGCAGATTCTCAACCACTGCGCCACCAGGGAAGTCCCCTACTTCATTCTTTTTAATGGCTAATATTCCATTGTGTGTGTATGTGTATATATATCATATCTTCTTTATCCATTCATCTATTGATGGATACTTAGGTTGCTTCCATGTCTTGGTTATTGTAAACAGTGCTGCTGTGAATATTGGGGTGCCTGTATCTTTTTGAGTTACAGTTTTCATCTTTTCCAGATATATGCCCAGTTGTGGGATTGCTCGATCATACAGTAACTCTATTTTTAGTTTCTTAGGGAACCTCCATACTGCTCTCAATAGTGGCTGCACCAATTTACATTCCCACCAACAGTGTAGGAGGGTTCTCTTTTCTCCATACCCTCTCCAGCATTTATTATTTGTTGGCTTTTTGGTGATGGCCATTCTGACTGTTGTGAGATGATATCTCATGTAATTTTGATTTGCATTTCTCTAATAATTAGTGGTGATATTGAGCATCTTTTCATGTGCCTGTTTGCCATCTGTATGTCTTCCTTGGAGAAATGTCTAGGTCTTTCGCCTTTTTTAAATTGGGTTGTTTGTTTTTTTGTTATTGAGTTGTGTGAGCTGTTTGTATATTTTGGAAATTAATCCATTGTCGATAGCATCATTTGCAAATATTTTCTCCCATTCCATAGGTTGTCTTTTCATTTTGTTTATGGTTTCCTTTGCTGTGTGAAAAGCTTATAAGTTTGATTAGGTCCCATTTGTCTATCAACTATTTTATTTTTTGATTTCTACTTGTCCCACTCTTTCTGTACCTCCCTTACCCCTTTTTAATGTTTGAAAACATCAAATTGTTTATGTGTGTTCTTATTCCAGAATCAAGGCCAAGTTTCCTTCTGTGGGATGATTTTTTTCTAGTTGGTAGACTGAGGATATTGCCCTTTTGCATCCTGGCTTTATGCAGAGGTCTTCCATCTGACCTCTCCCTTTGCTCAGGCCCTAAGCTTTGTCTCCTGTCCTCAAGTGGCCCATTCAAGCTGAGGTGTTAAGCCACCAGGGAATTGGCCTGCAGGGCAAACACCAGCTCACATGCACTCTTTCTCCTGAGCTACTGAGCTCTGAAAATTTCCTTCAGTTCAGTTGCTTTAAAAAGTGTATGTATGTGTGTTTTTTAATTTTGGGTGTCCTTTGGGATTTTTCTGAGCACAACTAGTCTGTTACCACCTGCCCTGTTGCAGCTATAATGCAGTTACCTTCCTTGGCTCATGGCCCCTTCCTCCATCTTCAAAGCCAGCAATGTCAGGGCAAGTCCTCATGTCATATCTCTCGGACCCATTCTTCTGCCTCCCTTTTATGATTTAAGAGCTCATGTGATTAAAACTCCAGGATAATATCTCCATCTCATGATTCTTAATCACATCTGTAAAGTCCCTTTTGCCATATTAGGTAACAAACATTCATAGTTTCCAGGGATTAGGATGTGGACATCTATGGGAGGGTCATTATTCTGTCTACCACAAAGATCAATAAATAACATCCCTTACAACATTGTAAATCAACTATACTTCAATAAAATTTTAAAAAGAATAACAGCCCATTATTCCCCTCCTAGTTTGGTTCCAGTCAAGGAACAGACAAAGGAGTCAGACAGAAAGAGATCAAAATATCAGCTTTATCATTAGTTTTACTGATTAGGGAAGTTAGCTTGACCTGAAGCCACAGTCAGGAAGGACCTTGAATCCACTCATCCTACACACATACCCCAAATTGAACTCAATCCCAGGCTACAGACTTCCACCTTCTGGGGCAGAGCTTGTCTCAGAAAAAGTTTCCTCAGAAGCTAATGCTTGCATACGGGGACGGGCAGCTCCAGAGAGAATTCCATCTTTTAGTTCTGTCATCAGAAGAGGCCTTCCCCCATTGAGGAAAAATTGAGTGAGGGGAGGCAGGTAGAAACCACTCTCCCCTCCCACAGAAATATGGAGACTGGAATAGTACCCATAATAGTGATTCTTGATTTTTGTCGAGACTTTGTGTATGGCCTAGTCTATAGTCAGTTTTGAAAAAATGCTTTATATGTGCTTCAATACAATGTGCCATCTCTAGTTGTTTGGGGTATAGTTCTTTATGTGCCTTTTGCTGTTTTGATAATCACCACTTTATTTTTTAATTTTCTTTTTGGGTCTGCTTGACCTGTCATTTCCCAAAGGAGAGGGTCTTTTTTACACACTGTGGGATTTGGTTTTGTAAATTTGTGTTTAGGATTTGATATGTAAGTTCATCAGTGAGAAGACTTGTAATTTGCCTTTGTAGTACTCAGAACTTCTAAATTGTTCAGTTCCGGGAGCACCTTTCACACTGTACTGGCAGGCTCTCCTTATCGAGACAGCTGGGAGCAGTCCCTCCTTTTCTCTACTGAACACCAGTTAGATTAGAATTATTCACTTCGTGAACGTTGGCTAGAGCTAACTTGTAAAAGCATTTGGCCTGGTATTTTCTCTGTGGAAAAATATTAAATTATGGCTCAATTATTTATAGGTCTATTCAGATGATTTTTTATTTGATTTTTATCATTTTATCCGGTGACTGTGTGTGTGTGTGTGTGACTGGTTTTAATATTTTGATCAAAAATACCTACTCCAATGCATGAAGTCCTGAGTTTTATTTTTTGAACACGTTAAATTTCACTCATTCAGTGTCATAATTTTTTGTATGTCTCTCTTAATAACATCAAAGAACTGGATTTCTTTTTTTCCATTATTCATATTTTTGCGTTTAAATAGGCGTTTAGTGCAAAATGGATGACTAATAAGAAAAATAAATAAAAAATGAACATAAATAAGTAAATAAATAGGTGTTTAGTGCATTTATAATTATTATAGTTACTGGTATATAGGTATGCGTGTACTTATTTCTCTGTTTTATGCTGTTGTTTCTTTTTAACTTTTTTTTACTCGTTTTTGGTTTTGCCTTGCTGGCTTCTGTTATATTGATCAAGTTGTTTTTCAGTCTCTTTTAGGAAGTTAAACATCTATTTCTACATTTTTAATGCTCATCCTTGCATTTTTTTAATGCTCAAAAAAATGCACGTTTTTAACATGCCTCCCTTACACAAAGGCTAAAGATAAGTATCTTTATAGAATAATAATTCTGTCTTCCTCTTCAGTAATACATGACTCTTAGAATGCTTTAATTCCCATCACTGCCCCATCTTCCACATTATTTTAGTTTTGTGTTCTGGTGTCATCTTGATTTATAGACCCCAAAATATTGTGCTATTTATTTATTTATTCATTTATTTATTTATTATTCATTGAACATTTATTTTTATCAGATATCATAATGCATTATTTTACCTAATCCTTGTGAAACTTGTGAAAGATGAACAGTATTGCCACCCCCCCTTTTTTTAAATAAATTTATTTATTTATCTATTTGTTTGTTTATTTTTGCCTGCATTGGGTCTTTGTTGCTGCGTGCCAGCTTTCTCTAGTTGTGGCCAGCAGGGGCTACCCTTCATTGTGGTGCACGGGCTTCGGGCTTCTCATTGCAGTGGCTTCTCTTGTTGCGGAGCACAGGCTCTAGGCGTGCGGGTTTCAGTAGTTGTGGCTCGCGGGCTCTAGAGCACAGGCTCAGTAGTTGTGGTGCACAGGCTTAGCTGCTCCGCGGCATGTGGGATCTTCCCGGACCAGGGATTGAACCAATGTCCCCTACAGTGGCAGGCGGATTCTTAACCACTGCGCCACCAGGGAAGCCCCGCCACCCCCTTTTTACAGACAGGAAATTGAGGCATAGAGAGCTTAACTAGAAAGCATAATTAGGAAAAAATACAAGATCCATCAGATCTCAAAATCTAAGTTCTTTCATCATCTGATATTACATAAACTAGTCTTAGCTCTCAAAGGAAGGTGTTGAAACAAAGACCTTAGGTCTAAGTAGTTGTTAGAGAATGTACAGGACATATGGTCCAATGGTCTCCATTCTGGGTCTTCAGTGGAGGTGTCTGATGGTGCCCAGGAGGCTGCAGATCTGTGTCTTGAGGGTGAAGCTACAGCTCCTCTGGGATTCAGAGGCTCTGCCTGGGTAACAATTTGCTATAAATATTCTTGTCTCATGCATTTTGTCATATTGTGTACCCCTGAAGAGCTTCAAGAAGAAATAGAAAATAGTCCTGGAGGCCAGAAAGTCCGAGATCAAGGTGCCAACAGGGTTGATTTCTGGTGCGACCTCTCTTCCCAGCTTGTGGGCTATCTTCTTCTCACTGTGTTCTCACATGGCCTTTCTTCTGCTGGTTTTGGAAGAGTCTTGCAGAGAGGCAGGAGGTGGCTGCAAATGACCCTGGGGAAACAGACCCTGGCTGCAGCCACTCTTGGGCACTCCCCCCGCCCCCCTGTATGTGTTTTTCATCCCACTCCTTTTTGGTTGGTGCAGTTTTTCCTGCTTCATGAAGTAGATCCTTTAAAATCCCTTCAGGAATAACCTGCCAGTAATAAATTGCACGAGTCATTATGTGAAAAATGTCCTTATTTTAGTCTTAATCTTGAGTGGTAGTTTATCTTGTACAGGTTATAGGTTGGTAGCTACCTGTAGATATTATTTTGTGGTCATTGGGACTTACTGCTGATGAGAAGTCTGTTGACAGTCTGTCTTTTATCTCTGGTTGCTTTTAAATTTCCTCTATCCTTGGTGTTCTTCAGTTTCACTGTGTTGTTTCTAGGATGGGTTTGTTTTGATGTATCGTTTTGGGGACTCAGTGTGTGTCTTTTAAACTGAGAAGACTCAAGATTTTATTTGTGACAAATCCATAGCCATTTTCTCTTTGTTGCTTCTGCTTCACTCTCTATACTTCCTTCCACTTTCCATTCCAGTAATTTTCTTATCTGTTATTTAACCTGTGCACTTAATTTCTCACTTGAATAATTTCATTCTTCGTTTTGGTTTCCACGTGGTTCTTTTTCAAATTGTCCTGTTCTTTTCTCGCTCCTTCTTATTCTTTCATTAAAGTTTCTATTTCTCTCATTTTTTTCCTTCAATTATGTAAAACATATCATATATGTCCAAATAGATTCCCAAATAGACAAGTACTCATAATATTAATTTATTGATTAAGTTACTTGTATATTTATAAGCATTACGTAAAATAATTATGGATTTCTTATCTCACTGGCACATTTTTAATAATAATTTTATTCAAGCGTTTTACATTTATCTCCAACATACTGTGTTTATCATTATGAGAGCTGCTTGTTGAATAATTTTAGCATCCCAGAACAGTTGAAGAGCATGTGGGGATGTTGATAAAATGTAGAGGTGGGGCCTGAGAGTCTGCATTTCCACCAAGCTCCCAAGTAATGCTAGTGCAGCTGACATGCACAGCACTTTTGATGTGCAGAGTTCTAGAGCAGCGGTCCCCAACCTTTTTGGCACCAGGGACCGGTTTCGTGGAAGACAGTTTTTCCACAGACCCGGGGCGTGGGGGTGGGGGTGGGCTGGTTCAGGCGGTAATGCGAGTGATGGGGAGCGATGGGGAGCGATGGGGAGCGATGGCGAGCGGCAGAAGAAGCTTCGCTCGCTCACCCGCCGCTCACCTCCTGCTGTGCAGCCGGTTCCCAACAGGCCGCGGACCGGTACTGGTCTGCGGCCTGGGGATTCGGGACCCCCATTTTCAGGCCCATCATCTTCACTTTTCAGTTGTTGTAAATACAGCACTTTAAAAATTCACATAGGATGCTCTCAATAGATATTTCATCTTATGCCAGAGAACCCCCATCTGCATGATAAAGGATCTTTTTTTTTTTTAAACACCCACAAATAAAATATTTTATTTATTTTTCAACAAATGGTGTTGGAACAATTGAATAGCCATAGTTAAAAAAAAAGAAAGAAGAACCTTGACCTAATCCTCATACTTTGTACAAAATTAACTCTGGATCAATCATAAATCAAAATGCAAAATATGAAGCTACAAAACATTTAGAATAAAGCATAGGAGAAAGTCTCTGTGACCTTGAGTAATACAAACAAGTGTATATTAGAGGTAAACAATAACGAATTTATTACAGTTTGGATGTGCAGGGTAAGGTAATAAAATCCTGTTGTGCTTGCCAAGGAAGAAGGGAAAGCTTCACAGTGGGTAGTGGTCGGTGGAGGAGAAGCAAGTGGAGGGTCCCTTTGGAAGGGACTTTTTTTTTTTTCTTGTGCCATTTTTCATCAAGTGTTTATTAGCCTTTGGGGGGCTCATGATAATATTAATTCAAATTTCATTGCATAATAAAGCGACAGGGACATCCTGCTCTCAGCATGACAGCCAAGGGAGCTCTGCAGATCCACTCAAATGTGAAGCTGGAGAAAATGAGTTTTTAAAAAATGCAAATAGCCATTCTCTGGAAATGATCCTGAGCCATTTCACTGAAGAAACATTTATTCCATAGAATCTACCAGAACTTGGTAAGAACTATGAGCGTCTGTGGTCTTTGAACCAAGGTGTGTGCCCTCCCTCCCCGCTCTGGCTCAGCAGGGCAGAAGCCCACCCCAGGCTGGGGGAGCCACGCACACAGGGACCCCCGCTCCTGGCATCCAGCTGCTGGGCTGCCTTCCCGGGAGGGCAGCATGTCAGAGTTTCTCATCCTGCCCCCCAGAGATCTGTGTTTGGGGCTAAACCCTGAGTGAGTGTGGCTGAGAGGTGGGGGGGTCCCTTCTCCGGCTCAGACCCCCTCGTGGGACCAGACTGCACATTGGGCTCAGAGCACTGAGGATGCTGGTTCCCTGTTACCCTTGCTCTGGCTTGGGGCAGGTGGAGTGGTCCATGCAGTGAAAGATCATTTTTTAGAAGTTTATCTTACATGTATATATTTCTGAATTGTTCAACATATATACTTTGTGTAAGTGAAGACAGGCTAAGTTATGCTGCAGTAACAAACAGTCCCAAAATGTCAGCAGCTTGAAGCAGCTCATACAGGTTCCCCCTGGGTCTGCTTAGGGCTCTGGTCCACGTCATCGTCCCTTTGGGACACGGGCTGATTCAGTCCCCACCGTTGCCAGAGACCAGAGCAAGTGAAAGAGATATGAGGAATTGTGCTCTGGTTCCTAAAGACTTTCTCCCAGAAGTGACACATACCACTTTTCATGTTTATTGCCCAGAGGAAGTCATGTGGCTGTGAGTAACTTCAAGGGGCAGAAGTGTTATCCTACTATGAGCTTAAGTAGAGGAGAACCAAAACATTTCTGAATAACCTTAATTACTACTACACACATACTTAGTTGCTTTTGAAAGCGATCATTAAAAGGCTTTCAGTGAAATCCTATATTTGCATTTTATGTTGTCTTACCTTCCCCTAACAATTACTGAATCTGTATTAAATTTTGGTTTTAGGTGCTTAAAATAAAAATTCTCAGGTTGTCCTCTCTAAACATCAAAATTTGACATTGATCAATGTTGATTTGCTAGTCAATGATTTCCACTTAGGCCGCACATTGGAATCACCTGGGGAGCTTTTTGTTATCCCAGGTCAGCCTCAGACCAATCAAATTAGAACCTCTGGAGGTTGGGACCCTGGCATCTGTAGTTTGTAAAACTCCCCAAGTGATTTCAGTCTGTACGTAAAATTGAAGTCCCTTGTGCTAATCTATCTTCCCTAAAGAGTGCTTTGTTGTTCAAGATAAAGTAATTGAGAGATTGCCCCCAAAGAGAAACTTTATTCGGGCTTGAACATGAGGTGAGCTGCTGTTTTCTGAGACCTAATTTAAGGGTCAACACCTTGCCTTATGTTATTGTCTCTTTTGTATTGTTTTGTTAAACCCAGGTATCAAGGCATGCATTTTCTTATTTGTTGCATCTGATAGTCCTATTTTGATGTATTTTCCTCTGTGATTGTAGTTTTTCCATAGGAACTGATCATCTGTAGGGAATGTGTGTGGAGTATGGAACTGAGTCTTCTTGGTGATTGTTTTTTTGTTGTTATTTCGGTCGCGCCATGAGGCTTGTGGGATCTTAGTTCCCCGACCTGGCATCGAACCCGGGTCACAGCAGTGAAAGCTCTGAGTCCTAACCACTGGACCGCCAGGGAATTCCCTGGGTGATTGTTACCTTTGCTAATGCTGGGCCTTAGGAGTTTCACCGTTCTGGACCATTTTCTGAGCCTGTGTGTTGATGAAATTGCAAAGAAATAGAAATTAAAGTCTTTTACGTGTGTATACATATGGAAAAATAGACACAGATACACATGTACTCATACACATTTACACACATACGCAATATTTGAATAGTAAGGAAGAATCCCAAGGATTTAGGGCAGGGAGGGGCCCAGAGAATGGAAGGAACTTGTCCAAGGCCACAGAGTGATATAAAGTGAATAAAAATCTCAGTCTTCCCACCTACTCCTGGCCTGACTTATCCTACATTTATAAATGTGTGTGTGTGTGTGTTGAAGTGTGTCTGGGATGGAGAGGGATTACTTAGCATTTGTTTGGAGATTGGGAGGTCTTGCCCTGCTTCTGTTCATTTTCTTTCCTGAAGTTGTTGGCTGTGGCCTCTCCTAGTCAACTCTAAATTGTATTTGCAGGAGCCAGAAAGTGCTGAGCACACATCAGAGTGTGGGTAACAGGGCCGTTTCCTAGCTCCCCAGAGCCATGGACTTGTTTGTGGATTGTGATCCACGATTCCCTCTGTCCTGCCCTTTCAGAAAGCAAACCGGCAATCAAATAGTAATTGTTTCCTTCTGTGTGGATTTCTCATTCCAAAGACTGCCATGGCAAGTAGGAAGTTGGCTTTTAAAAGAGTAGAGGAACCTGGAATTAGACATCAGGCCTGCAGTGTAACCGTGAATGTGGTAGCCCTACAGCCCACATTTTCCAGCAAGAGTCCTGATTTCAAATATTTTATTCTGTTGGTTTTATAAACAATCCAAATGCCCTAGAAATTCCACTATGAACCATATTTTCTAAAGTGTTTCTTACTGATGAAAGAAGCACAGGAATCCTTTGTTAGACTCTGTTGCCCCAGCTTTGGTTTGAAAAATATATCACTGTACAGGTTATGCAAAGAAAACTTTTTTTTTTTTTTTAAATGGTGGGGTTTAGAAAGGCAAAAACAGTCCTATTCGGGACATACCAATTTAGAAAAAGATGACCCAGTATCCCAGATCTCTGGAGAAATCCAGGTGCTCTTCCTCTTAGCTATTCATCCAAGCATATGTACAGACATTCAGTCCAATTCCCCCTCACCATCTGCTGGTCAGGGGGCATGATAACTATGTTAGCTAACTATGACAGGGGCTCTGCCCTCAGAGACTTCACAGCCCATAAAGGGAGATGAGATATGGATACACACAGCAATAAATACAAGTCAAAAGTGTGAGTATGTCAGAGGGTATAGAATCTCCCAACTGGGAAGATCTAGAAAGATTTCGATTCACTCAACCTCACCAGACCCCACACAGCATCCCTTCCTCTGCATCCTGTTGGTCAGAGCAAGTCACTAGACCAGCCCAGAGTCAGCATCCGCCTCAGTACGAGGGGAGTGGAATGCCCACACAAGGATGGGATGGATTTTTGGTGGCCATCTGTGCAGTCTACCACATTAACTTAAAAGAGGACAAATTTATTCATCTCAGAGCTGAAGACTGGCATCTCACCATTTTAGCGCACATGTCCTTGGTCGTGGGTGAGGTCTAGCTGTGCTTTCCCAGTTGTCTGAAGGTGTGAGCTTCCCTAGGCCAGTCCCAATGGGCGCAGTCATCTGCGTCTCTCATGCCCAACCCAGGATGAAGGGTGATGTCTGCAAAGTTCACTTTGTGAGTGATTCTGCTGAGGCAGAAGTGGTTCCTCTAGGCTTCTTATCCATCCCTTTCCTCTCCCCTTTCACTAACTTTGCTGTTTATCAGTTCCTTGCCATTGGCGTCCACCCTTCTTACCAAGGTTCCCGCCTCTCTCTTGTTCCAGGCACTAACACAGGGGTAGATATTAGCGATGGTACCTGTGAGCCTGGACTGGCCTCCGCGGCTTCCTACATGAACCCCTTCCCGGTGCTGCATCTCGTCGAGGACTTGAGGCTGGCCCTGGAGATGCTGGAGCATTCTCAGGAGAGAGCAGCCCTCCTGAGCCAGATCCCAGGCCCCACAGCTGCCTACATAAAGGAGTGGTTCGAGGAGAGCTTGGTGAGTAGGCCCATGGCCTGGGTGGGGAACACGGTCACGGAGCCCCTGGCATGCCACCACCACCTGGGGCTGTTACTGCATCTGTGCACTGTCTAGTCTTTTCTTGCTTCCTCTCCAGATTTGGCCAACCCCCAGTGGGTGGTGGTCCTTCCCAGCAGCAGGGTAGGGCCTGGTCAAGCAGCTTAAGCTCCACCGTCAGCCTGTCTGTGCCCTCCCGTTGTTCTCCTGAGAAGGGGAAATCCAGGGCCAGAGAAGAGCGAACATGGAAGGTGTTTCCCCCCCAGATAGTACATGCACAATTTGCTGTGTTATAATCCCTAGCTGGGGTCTCTATTTTCAGCTGAACCCACCATGCCCCTCATTTCTTACAACAAACTAGAACCTTGTTGCCTCATCCATCCCTTTATTGCTGCCCCTACTCTTCAGACCACCTTGCCCTAGAAGTCCTTCCTGCCCCTAGAGTGGAATGCAGGTTTCCTGACTCTCCTTCTGCCCTCTCTAGATCAATCCTGCACACCTGCTAGCCTCTAAGGGAAGCAGATGAGTAACCAAAGCTGTAAATTTATGGCTTTTGTTACCCATCTCCTTCCCTGTGGAGACCAGCCAGTCAGCTTTAAAAGACTAGTAATATCTGGGAATGGGTAAGGCAAAGAACTAGTCCATTTTGGAAATGATCTGGATTGCACCCAGTCCGGGGCTGGGAAGCCAGAGGGAGCATGTGATTATTACCTAAGCTGAGTCTGAGGATGAAAGCTGGGATGCAGTCTCCTAAAGCTAGAGTCCTGTGGATCTGATTCAAAATTGGAAAGTATGCACAGAGATAGGATGACAGGAACAGGACCGCTAAATTGGGAGGGGCAGGTCGATGTTGAAAACCACAGAGGAAGGAGGTTGAGATCCTCTTTTCTGGAGGCCAAGTCATTTGTGATTAGACAGGTTATATTCCAGATGTCCTAGCTGCTCCTGTTCAGGAGTCTGTCAATACAGTCTTATCCCCGTGCCTTCCTCTGAACACCGAAGAATTCTTTATTATATTCATTATATGTGTTGTTCAACATTTTCATTACATAGGTTGTCTGCCTGGAGTTCTGTAGCATACCCACAGGTAGGGAGAATAACAGCCTTCCAAAGATGTCTACATCCTAATGGCCAGAACCTGTGAATAAGTTACTGTATGTGGCAAAGGGGAAGGAAGCAGGTGGAATTAAGGTTGCTAATCAGTTGAGTTTAAAATAGGGAGAGCAGCCTGGATTATCCAGGTGAGCCCAGTGTAATCACTGGCGTCCTTATAAGTGGAAGGGGGCGGCAGAAGAGTCAGCGTCTGATGGATGTGGTGGGAGAAGGAGTCGCTCGCCACTGCTGCTGGCTTTGAAGGTGGAAGGGCCAAGAACTGAAGAATGCAGGCAGCTGCCAGGAGCTGGAAAACTGGACTCTCCTCTGGAGCCTCCAGAAGGGAAAGCAGCCCTGCCAACAGCTTGATTTTAGCTCAGTGAGACTCATTTCAGACTTCTGACCTCCAGAACTATAAGGTAATGAATTTGTGTCTTTGTAAGTCACTAAGTTTGCAGTAATTTGTTACAGTAGCAACCGATAATGCCCAGAGAGGACGGTGAAGGTTGCTGGATGGGTCTCGGGTAGGCCTGTTACAGGTCAGGTTTGCAAGCTGCCTCCTCGTCCCTCCCCCACATGAAGGCGGTTCTTGGTGGTCCTCTCAGACTTGTGCTGATAACGGACAGAAGTCCCCACCTGCTTCTCTGCTCACTCTTTTAACCAGATTGGGAGTTGCTGGGGGATGGCTTCGGTAGTCTAGTTCTCTTTCCCGCAGCAGAAGGATCCGCCCTTTGCTTCGCTAGAGAGGAACTCTCTGGCTGTTACTGTACTTGCAGCTTTATGATGTTGATCCTGGCTTCTCCCCTGTCATGTCTCACCATCTTCTGCCCACCGCTCTTTGCAGCTGCGGCTTTCCGGCTCACTTTACACCTGGCATGGGCGCCGATCCCTCCCTCCAGTCTTGCTAAGTACTACTGACTCAGGCTGTAGTGTTTACAGAAAATTTTATGAAGCTTCAAGAAAATGATAGGTCCTTAATTCCTCAGTCTGAAACCCTTGGGTCCACATGCATTTTAGAACTCAGAGCTTATTAAACTTTAGAAAGGTGAGACAGTGCATGTGTACTGTACAGTATGTACCATCTCTAGCAGATACAGGGCAGGAAACAGGTGAACATTTCTTCAGCAAAACTTGTGAATATCTGCATGAAGTGGGATAAAGAAAGACTACAAATACATAATTTACAGTCACTATTTTTACCTTGTATAGATGTGCCTGAATTTATGAAACCATCTCTCTAATATTGAATTGAAATTATTTTTAATCTTTCACTAATGATATGGCATTGCACAGACTTTGTCTAGAAATATTTGTCGTTATATCGAAATATTTTCAGATAGAATCGTGAAAGTAGAATAGTTAAAACAGACAAAATACAGAATGCTCAGTTAAGTTGGAATTTTAGATAAACAATGAATTTTTTAGTAAGTATGTTTCATACAGTTTGCTAAGTCTGGCAACTCTGATCAAAGGTATTAATATCTTTAAGCCTTGTGACACATTCTTCCAAACCACTTTTCAGAAAGATTTTACTCATTTATATTTTCATTGGCAGGGTTTGAGATATATCCTGATCAACAACAAGCACTAAGATTGAAAAAATAGCTTTACTAATTTCATAGGAAAAATGGCTTCATTTTATCTTTGCATTTCTTTGTTTAGTAAGAAGGCTAAATTTTTTTATTAGCTTATTAATATTCTGTATGGTCTCCAAACTTTTGATCTCTTACCCCAATATGAAAAAAATTCATTCTCCAAATATACATATTTGTATATGGAGAATTGTCCTAATGTATGTAACTTACAAAACATAGTCCCAGATAGAAAATCCTTTTTAAAGGATGGGTTAAGGAAATAGCTCTAGAGACTTCCCTGGCGGTCCAGTGGTTAAGACTTCACCTTCCAGTGCAGGGGGTGCAGGTTCAGTCCCTGGTCTGGAAGCTAAGATCCCACTTGCCTGGCAGCCAAAAAAACAAAACATAAAAACAGAAGCAATATTGTAACGAATTCAATGAAGACTTTAAAAATGGTCCACATCAAAAAAAAAAAAAATCTTGGGCTTCCCTGGTGGCGCAGTGGTTGAGAGTCTGCCTGCCAATGCAGGGGACACGGGTTCGAGCCCTGGTCTGGGAAGATCCCACGTGCCGCGGAGCAGCTGGGCCCGTGAGCCACAATTACTGAGCCTGCGCGGCTGGAGCCCGTGCTCCGCAACAAGAGAGCCCGCGATAGTGAGAGGCCCGCGCACCGTGATGAAGAGTGGCCCCCGTTTGCCGCAACTAGAGAAAGCCCTCGCACAGAACCGAAGACCCAACACAGCCATAAATAAATAAATAAACAAATACTTTAAAAAAAAAAAAAAAAACTTTAAAAAAGAAAATAACTCTAATATTTTCTTCACAACAACCCCCCCAGCGATCACCTTGAGTCCCTTGGGTGTGCCTGCCCTAGTCTGGTCTGTTAATATTTTGTGTTGTCTCACCCCCACCCCTATTAGGATTTTAGTGTGTTTCTTATATTTAAATGACTTTTTAGTAGCCCTTTGCTTTGTGGCATTTCTTTTCCTCACTTTGCTTTAAAATGTTTATTTATGGTGGTTTTTTGAGGCAAAGACTTTAAAAGGATTGTAACTGATTTTATTAGTCTTTCCTGTTTGAATTTCTTATTTTCTTTCTAGAAAGGCCCTGCCTGACCTCAGATCAAATAATATTCACCTGTATTCTCTCTCCAGTAGGTTTATAGTTTGATTTGTATCTCATGGTTTACTCGAATTCATCTTCAATCTTTTTAGTGTGTGGCATGAAGTATGGATCTAACTTCTATAATTTACCAAAAGAGATTCTTAAAAAATATTTTTGATCCCAAACTAGTCAATGTGGTGGTTGGTTTTTGCAAGATGCATTGCAGAAAACAGCTTGCATTCAGATTTGCAGATCTGTTTGGGGGGCTATTTACAATGGTTGGGGGAATGCTTGCCTTGGAGAGATTTTTCTAAAAGTTGTTGCATTCATAAAACTTTTGGAGTAGTTATGGCCATCAGCAACCTATGAATGTTGTACTTTTAGGGAGGTCAAAAGTTCATATAAACGTTCCAAGATACCAGGGCTGGATGTTTAAGGTTTTGATTCTAGACAGAGACCACCTGTGTGTATTTTAGGTCTCACAGACCTCAAGTCATTTTACAAGGCACACACATTCCATAGCAGGTCTTATCTGTATGGAGATAGAATCCAAGGCCGTGAAGAAACCCACTGCTCCTCTTTAGATTGGTTTTAGATTGCCTTAGGTTGGTACTTTTAGTTAGAAGATGTTGCTGTACAAATTGTGGTCTATGGACCAGCAGTTTTGGCATCACTTGATAGCTTGTCTTCAAGAAAAAAAGTTAGAATTTGCCCCATCCACTGAACCATTTCCAGGTGATTCGTATTCACATTAAAGTTTGAAGCACTGCTTTAAACCAGAGACTCGCTTGAATTATTACCAAAAAAAAAAAAAAAAAATCCCATGTGACTTAAAATTGGAGCTGACAGGGTAGCTCGAGGGCTCAGGCAGGCAATCCTTGTGCCTTCTCGTTCCTCATTCATGGTATCTGCACGTCCCTTGGGTGTTTGTGCTGTTCTCCTTCGTCGTAAACCTCAGTTACTGCTTTGTCATATGCTGGCCTGGCGTGATCCAACCCTGCCTTATGACACCTGTCAGTTGGGATTCTTTCTCAGAAAGTGGCATAAACAGTAAGGAGTTTTAAATGTCACTAACAAGATGTACAGAGGATGGGCAGTCCCAGGGTTAAATCAGTGGCTCTGGGATGACCTCAAGGGCTCCAGCTTTTCTTATCTTTCTCCCACCATCCTCAGGGTGTTGGTTCTTCCTCAGGTGTGTCCCCTAACAGTTGCAAGAAGGCTACTGCAGCTCCGGTCAGCCTGTCCTCACACACACACAGCTGTGTCCAGAGGTAGATATGTCCTCTTTTTATAAAACTGGGGAAGAAGATTTCTCTGAAACCCCCCAGCTTCTCATATGGTCCCAATGGTCAGGATTTGTTTGCATGTGCATACCCTAGCTGCCAGGGAGGCTGGGGAACCAGTGTTGGTGTTTTCACTGATCATAATGGGAGGGGGGTGTCTGTTGGGAAGGAACCATGATGGAGGGGGGGAAATAAATGGCCTTTTATTCTTGTTGACTGACAAGTTCTTTTCATATTTTCTGTGTGTGTGTGTGTGTGTGTGTTAACCCCTGAAGGAAAGAATCTCATTGGCTTAACTCATAATTTTTGAGCCAAGCGCTCCGGGTCTATGAAGAAATGTTAATTGCAAAAGAAATAGAAATTAAAGATTGTCGTTTATGCTCAGCTGTGGTTGGTTTTGCAAGATGCATTGCAGAAAACAGCTTGCATTCAGATTTGCAGATCTGTTTCGGGGTCCGTTTACAATGGTAGGGGGAATGCTTGCCTTGGAGAGATTTTTCTAGAAGTTGTTGCATTGGATTAGCTGCCCTTGGGTCAGGTCTCCACCCAAGGGCCAATAATTAGCTGGGGTGAGAGGGTAGGAATCGTGGTCTCCTGTTACCGTTCAACAGTAACTGTACCTGGGATCTTCAGTCACAGATACTGGCAGCTGTAGCACACAGAAATAGGGGCTGCTGAAGAGGCCGCAGTGGATGTGGGGAAGCGGTTGGCGGGTCGAACACATAGCGGACTAGTCCTGGGCCCCCGCCCTTATGTCTTAAACGGTGAGGGAGCTGTGGTCCCTAGTGCATCGTGGTCAGAAAGCCCGTGTGTGGGCAGCTGTTTCTTTACAGTGGGGCTGGTTCCTCCTTGCTGGGTGCTGGCAGGGCTGGACACAGACTGGCTGGCAGCAGCAGGGATTCTCGGCCTGGGAATAGTTATAAACAAGCCAGGCTCATCCTAAGGACACAAGTGTCAATGGGACAGAACTGCCCAGGATTCAGTGGTGCTCGGTGGTGGGCAAGTTCCCAGAGCTTTGGGGCCTAAAACAGGGCCCTCCCTTCCTTGGCCCCTAACAGAATGAGGAAAGGTGGGCTTCAGGCCTAGAAGGGTATGTGCGGGGCTCTCTAAGCTGGGGTCCCTCTGGGACTTCAATGAAGAAAGGAACAAAGGGCCTGGATCCCCCTGTTCTAGGAGCAGAACTGTTACCCATCCAGGTCTGTTTGCCTGATGCACAGCAGGCCAAATGCTGAGATGCTGTGGTTTACAGCCAAGAGTTTATTCACAAGGCAGCCAAGTGAGAAGACAGGAGAATATGTCTCAGATCTGCCTCGCTGAAGGCGAGGGGGTTGGAGTGTTTATGGGATAAGAGGGTGGTCTTAGGGCAGAGGTGATTGGAAGTAGGGAAAAAGTGAGGAAATCGGTGTTCTGCGCAGGTGCATCTGGGTTAATGCTTCTGCGTATTCCAGATGGAGGCCCTTAGCATCATCTGAGGGTGGAGTTTTCCAGTCCTTTGATGTCAGAAGGCCATTCATTAGACATCTGCGCAGGCCCAGTTTTAGGGTGGTGCCAACCGGTCCCTGGCCGGCTCACACTGGGCAGGAGCTGACTCCAAATTCCTGTAAAACAGCTGGGCTGCGTGAAGCTGGGATGGTATGCAATTAAAGGGAGGAAAACAGAAAGAAAAAAACAAGTGAACTTAATGAAGGCAATTTACAAGCAAAGGGGTTTTAGCAAGCTGTTCCCTTATCTGTTGTTCTATAAGACAAGTTCAGTCATTTCTATTATCAGCTTCTGTTAACTCTATGGGGCACAGTTTCAGTATCTGAACTCTGGGCTTAGCCTCAGAAAGTTGGTGGAGTGCCAAGGCGCTTCGGATGGGGCTCTTGTATAGGAAAGGTTCCTGGAGACCAAGGCGAGCAGGGATCACGGAGCCTGGCCAGCAGAGAAGCATCAGTGAGGCTGTCCTGTGATAGCAGAAGAGTGTGAGCCTCTTTCATGGTTGGCAGATGGGGCCGAGCTCAGGGTCAGGACTCGTAGAGGATGAAGCTGAGGCCCAGGCTGGAAGGCTGCAGCATCTCTGCTGTGATGGGAATGGAGCTGAGTTCCAGAAAGGGGCCACCTCGTTCCTCTCCCTGCAGCTGCCCCCTAGGCCTGTGGTGACCTGGGGGATGAAGCCCTCAGGGAGAGTGGCACCCGTAAAGGGCTAGTCAGCCAGCTTCCAGTGGGCCCTGCAGGGCTGGGGAAATAGCCAGCTAGTGGGGGGGGGGTGGAGTGGGCAGGTGACCCAGGTTCCTGGGAGATGCCCGAGTGATACCAGAGCCGGCTGGGTCTCCAGATGGAGCAGCTCTGGGACCTTCTCTAATAGTCGGGCACACGCATTCGTCATCTGCAAGGCATCAGTCTGTTCCACTGTTTCATTACTTCGGATGTGGGTCAGGGAGATTTTTGGTGAAGACCTGAGGCCTCGGGGGCTGAAGGTGAAGTCTGAAGAAAGGCAGGTAAGCCCAGCAGCAGCGGAGTGCGGGCAAGTCAGGGCAGAGCCCGGGCTCCAGGGCGGGGGGGGCTTGGCAGAGACCCTCCAGAGGGGCTGTTCTCTGTGCCGCCCTCTGGAAGCAGCGTTCGTGGAGTCGGTGTGGCCTCCCAGAGGGCCCATGCTCTCCTCAGCCAGGGTGCAGGTGTCCTGGTCAGCATGCTTGGGCAGGTGGAGGGGAGCAAACCAGGGTGAGGCGGTATGGGATGAGGCAAAAGGCCGGCTCTCTGCCACTCGCATGTGGCCACGGGTGGACCTCTTTTCCCTCCTCTGGGACTCAGTTTCCCTGCTGGAAATGAGAGCTGGTCTGACAGCCTGTCTGCAGGATCCGGCCACGCATTCCAGTCCTGCGGTTTAAAGGCTACAGAGCGGCCCCCTGGTAGCCACCAGCCCCTGCCTTCCTCACTCTAGATGTTTAGGTTTGCAAAGTGGAGACAGGTTAGGGAGCCCCTCTAGGCACAGCTGCCCCATGTCGGGGCTCGGCCGAGGCCGTCATCTCTGGTCATCCCTGGAGCCGTGAAATGGGAGGCCCTGAATCGGCAGCTTCCTCTGGGCCTGGCTGGTCTGGGGAAGTAAGGCCCCTCTGGGGTGTGTGCTGCCCTGTGTCAGTCTGTCCGTCAGATGTTCGCGTGCCCTCAGCTACCTTCTTAAGCAGTCTCCCCAGAAACAAAAAGACCAGCCCAGGAGGGTGCACGGCCACCCCCGTCGTCAGCCCAGCCACCGTGTCACAGATGGCGGCTCCTTCAGCTCCCGGCCCCTCAAACAAAGCCCCGACGTTCCCGCCAGATTCAGCCTGCAGTCTTTCATTCCGGCCAGAGAAGCAAATCTGCTCACCGTATTGAAAAGCCAGAGGAGTTACAAAAAAAAAAGGTGGGGAGAAGCTGTTTTACGAATTATAAACCGTGAGCTTGAGTTTCTCGTGCCCTGCGATTCGTCTCTGTAGCTCTGTTCTCCGCTCGGGGCCAGGAGCAAGAGATGGGTGGGGTATTTGTGTGGAAACATCATTTTGAAAAGTTACAGGAGTTTTATAGGGAAATCTTGGCTTTCTGGATGTTAGAAGAGGGGAAATTTGGTGATTGTTTTTCAAAAAAAAAAAAAAATAAGTGAAGCCTATGTGAGCCAATTTCCAGTGCGTGTTTCTTGCCCTCCCCACTATAGGTGTGAACTTGAGAGTTGTAGGTGTCAGCGTTTCTTTCCTGTGCTTCTCTCCCAAGGGACTCCTGCTAGGCTGGTATGCTGGTTGTGGGGAGGCTCTTTGTCCCTGTGCAATACTGGAAGAAGCCACTAGGTGGGAGTCAGGGACAAATGCTGGAAAGTCTAAAAGTCCAAGGAAGAAGGTATGGGCTTTACATGAGAAAATAGCTGCCTCCCCCCAACCCCCTCCCAACGCTTAGAGGACATAAGTTCCTCTCATTAACGAAGCCGCTGGACAGGGTACCTGAGTCAGCTGGCAAAAAGAATTATTTTCCTTGGAACCCAGTGGACAAAGGGTAGGCATGGGAGGCCTCCACTGTTTGTGGCGGGGGAAGGAGACCAGAGGGATGAGGGCCGGTCCTGGGAGCGTAGACTTGACCTTCCATTGTCAAAGGCGAGAAGATCTCTCCAAACACCTTTAATTCCAGTGCCTTTTGCTGGTGCGCTATTAATTAGGGTGGCCTCTCCATTTCCTGACCCTGCGTCTGTCAGGCCCTGCCCTAGAGAAGTCTCTTGTACCTTGGGGAATTTTGTATACGTTTTTTTCCTGTCACAGCACCCCAGATTGGGGGCCTTCAGCCACTGCAAACTTAGCAGTTTTAATTTTCCTGGATTTTGGGTTTCTCCCTGCCGTCCAAGTAAATTGTACCTTACTAAATTCCAGAGATCTGGCTTCTTTCAGACTTGACTTGAGACTGTTTCAGTCCCTCAGAACCAATGTTTATAAATGATCAAGAATGTGCAAACACTGGTGAAAGAGCAAATAAATCCTTCCCCACTAAATTTCCTGCTTCAGGCCCAGGGGACATGGTGGGCAATGTTGCCTGGTTAGCATGACCTGAGATCTGAGCATGTGGACGCCCCCCAACCCTCCGCCCGCAAAGAGGGCTTGCCAGCACGCCACCGGGCCTCCTTCCCTTTCAGGCACCCGCTAGCAGGTAGGGAGGCTCCAGAGGAGTCATACTTCCAGGCAGACTGCTCAGTACACTACCCTCCGAAAGTAGTCTCCTAACCTCTTACTCCTCAGATATGGTCCTGAGACCAGCAGGATGAGCATCACTTGGAAGCTCGTTCGTGATGCACAATCTCGGGCCCCATTCCCAACCTGCTGGGTCCGAGTCTGCATTTTCACAGGAAAGCCCTCTAGCCCTGGTGATTCACTAAAGATAGAGAAGCATCATCCTCACCCCAGGGTCAGCAATCTATGACCTGTATTTGGCCTGCTGCCTATTTCTTATTCCCTGTGAGCTAAGCATAACTTTTATGTTTTTCAGTGATTGAGAAATCACAAGAAGACGATTTTGTGATGTGAACATGATATAAAACTTAGCGTTCACAAAAAAAAGTGTTGCTGGAACACAGCTACCCTCATTGCTTTCCACATTGGCTGTGGCTGCTTTTGCGCTACAAATGGGAGTCGACTGTCACAAACCATATGGCCCACAAAACCTAAATCATTTGCCATCTGGCCCTTTACAGGCAGTGTGCCGCCCCTTCTGCTAACTCGTTTTGGAGGTGGGTCTTTATGCTTGGACACCCTGGGGACCTGGGCTGTGGTGGCCAGGATGCCTGTTTCACAAGCAGGACTTGCTTGCCAGCCCCGAGGAGCCGTGTCCTCAGGCTAGCTCTTCCCTCTCCTCCCCTCCCTCTCCCAAGAGGCAGGCCCACAGTGCAACGCACCTGTTGAAGGGCACAAGCCTGTCTGACTTACTAGGTCCGTCCTGGCACCTGGCACCGTGGCCCAGAGGCCAAGGCTCAGGGCTGAGCTGGAGCTCAGGATGCAGGTGAGAGGTCAGCGGAATAGCACGTGACCCCTTCTCAGTCCACAGTTGTGCCCAGTTAGATGCTGCTGACTCCTGGTAGCTGGCAGGAGGAGCAAAATCTCAGGAACTCCATCCCCAGTCATTCCCACGCATACATGGGATTCCGGCCAGATAAGTGACTTTCTTGGGTTCCCCTCCTGGACCCAGGGATGAGGAGGAGGGCAGTCTATATGAGTTCCCCTGACCACTGTGGTCTCTTAGCTGTGCTTTTGCTCCCCAAATGCTCAGTTGCCTGCCCTTTGCCCTCAGCTGGCTGCCTCCTGTTCCAGACAGTAGTGAGTTGAGTCTGGTCGATGTGAGTTGCTTTTGGGAAGGCTCCGAGGGCCATAGGGTCACTGTAATGACTCCTATTGATGTACCCTATGTGGCTCCTGAAAACGTCTCTCTTTAGTGATGGATCCAGGGAGTCCCTGAGACTCTACCTCACAGGGCAGTACTATAGAAGTAGGACCACCCCCATCCTGCCTTAATAAGGGCAGCCTAAATCTTTCTGAGTAACTACTTAGACCAGATAAAACCCAGGCTTTCAATCTTTTGGGAGTCATGGATCATTTTGATGACCTGATGAAAACTATTTCAGAGAAATAGTGATTTATTCCTACCAAATAGTGCTTTATATACATTTTATGAACGTACGCAAGGGCCTGTCTGATCCTCCGAAGCCCCTCTGTGGCCTACGGTGAGGAGCCCCTGGCTGGGATGGCCTTCTGAGTGAGGGGCTGCAGCCATGGGTTTGCTTCTAGGCCTTTGGAGTGCTATTTTGTGGATTCTGAGTTGAAGTGCAGTATACTTTGGGGTTTCAAAAAAAAAAAAAAGACTGAGGTAAGAATTGCTACTTGAGGATACTGTAAAAATATGTCAAGAATTTAGCTGCAGCTTGTCTGGATTCCCTCCCTCCCTCCCTCCTTCCTTCCTCTCCTTTCCCTTTCTCCCCTTCTCACTTCCCACCCCCATTCATCACACATGAGTTGAGCTAATAGATGAAGCTGGCTCTGTCTTTTCCTCTCTGAGTCGAGCATCTTTACCCTGGGGAAACTCGTTTTCTCCACATAGAGTTTCAGGCTTATCTTTCCAGTCTCACCATTTGAGCCTCACTCTTTCACGCGGAGAACGTTCAGGTTCTTACTGTGTGCTAGGAATCGTGCTAGGCGTAGAAATCAGAGCCGTGCATCAGGGCTCACACATGTGCTCCCATCTGGTGAAGCGGACAGACGTGTAAACAGGTGTGGTTCAGTGCCGCAGGGCAGGTGGTAACACGGGGAGGGGGGTGGGTGCCGGGGAGCCAGCTTCCCCAGAGGCAGGTCGGAGTCAGCGAGGCTGGGAGGCAGCCATGTTGCCGCCTGGTCCCCTCTTTCCTCCTCTCACACCAGAACCTACCAGAGGACACTGATCCCCCCTCCAAGGGTGGGCAGGCCTCTCCCCATACAGCCCCCAAGTCAGCTGTCTTGCCTCTTCCTCCCCGGAGCCCCAGGAACACCTTTATCATGTACTGTGTGGAAGTTCTTTGCCCAGGGCAAGAAGTTGGTTTCAGTTGCCTTGGATGCTGGGCAAACGTGTGTTGACCAAATGAATTCTTCACTTGACTTTCCCAGGTTTTTAGACAGAAAAAGGTAAAACGGCCTACCCACCCCTGCAGCCTTAGAGACCTTGACTAACACATCCTATCCTAGTTCTGGGCAGGGAACCTTGGTGAGTGAGGCCCGGGCTGCACTCTGGAACTGGGCCAGAGGCCAGAAGAAGGCTCTAGAGCTCAGGGCATGGGCAGCTGAGCCTGCTTTTCCTTTCTGGCCTCTGATCTGGGTGTGCCTCCAGGAATTTACCCCTCCCCTCCTGCCAGCTGCTGGCCACAGCCCTCTTCCTGCCGCCTCTGCGTTCTGTGTGGACTGGGCCAGCCTGCCGGGGACTGTGTGTGTTTTCTGCCTTGTCCTCGGGCCCTGCTTCTGGGCTGTGGACAGCGTAGATGCCGTGCTCAGCAGCATGCCAACAGCCGGCAGAGCCCTCTCTTCAGGTGGGAGCGCCAGGAAACCCCCTGGTGACCCCCAAGGGCGCCGGGAAGGCCCACGCAGTCACAGGATGTGTGTCTGCAAGTCATTTCGGGCAGCAGAGCTCAGAGGCCTTGCATGTAACCACAGTTCCCATTGCACCCACATCAAAGACTGCTTTCATAACCAGTCATAGCTGAGGGCCACACGTTGAGGGCTGGGCAAGGGAGAAAAGCTGTTTTTAGGGGGAGCTCTCAGAGGAGGTGGGAATGTGAGGAAGTGGGGAGCAGCCTGTGGGGAATGCTGGACAGACCACCCTGGCAAGCCAGCATGTGACCTGCCAGTAAGAAGGCAGATGCAGCTCCCTGTCTTCTCAGCCTGCTGCCTTCCCAAGGCTCCCACCAGTGTGCTCCCTAGATCTCACGGACACACGTGAGGTGGCCTCACCTGGCTTGTGAAGCAGCTAGTCTGGGCTGGGGGACAGCCAGCGAGGCAGGCACTTGACAGAAGCTCTGCCCCGTCTGTTCCCGTGCAGAATGCGGCCCCGGGGAGCCCTGTGGTGATGGCTGGCAGCAGAGGTCTCCAAGGCTGCAGCACCGGGCGGTGCCCCCAGTGCCCAGGACGGCAAACCCCCAGCAGGGCCAAGAACCCAGACTGGAGCTGGTTCTGAATTTGTTCTTATTTGGAAACGACTGGCTTCCCTCAGGGCACAGCCCGACAACAGCCTGGAGGAAAAGGGGTAGGCGTGGGCTGCTGGGTGGGAGTCAGGCTGTGTGTGGGAACCAGCAATTCCTCCAAGAGCAGCGCTTATTTTTAGTCTTCTCCCCAGTCCCAAATAAACTGAGAGCAGCTGGGAGCCTGTGGGTAAATGCAGAGTGGAGCTGAGACAGGAAACCGGGGTCTCTCCCTAATGAGTTCCAGCCACTCCAGAAGGGGGAAGCCAGACGAGGAATTTTCTTCAGGATTGTTTCCCTCTGGCAGGCTCTGGTATTATCACTGAAAAGAATGTTCCCCTGTGTGTGTGTGTCTGTGTGTGTGTGTGTGTGTGTGTTTACAATTCCTGTCCAAGTCTGTCTTTTTCCCCCCCTTCTGCTAGGTTCCCCTGCTCTGCAGGCTCTGTGTCCCAGAGCTAATGCCTGTGTGTGTCCGGGGGGTGGGGGGTGGGGCGTGGGAGGTGGATACAGGAGCAGCACGGTCTGGTCTGAGCCACTGTGTCTCTGAAACTGTTTAGGGAAAGGCTGCCGGACACAGGCCAGGGACGTGGGGAAATTTGAACACAGCTTGACGTTCCTGAGGGGGAGGGGGCAGAAGCAAGGAAGAGGAGAGAATTTGGTCTCTGGCCAGAAAAAGGGCTTTTTCAACCAAGGAATCTAACTGCTGACATGGGTGCCCAGCATGGATGGGGACATTGATGTTTACAAGCATTTCGCGTGGCTGAAGAGGGTAAGTGACTGGCTGCTTTGTCTGGGTCTGCGTGGAGATGAGTGAGGAGAGAGACTGTGTGTGTGTGTGTGTGTGTGTGTGTGTGTGTGTGTGTGTGTGGAGGGGGGAGGTATTTGTCCGGCGAAGCCCCGTGGTGGCCAAGTTCTCCATGAGAATCTAATTATAGACACTAGGGGAGAAAACAGTCAGCTGTCTTTGTTTCTCCTCTGACATTCTAGTGAATGAGCCTCTGTGCAGAAAGGCAAGAATGAAGTGAGGAAAGTTCGTTATTTTAACTTTGGCACGTGAACAGTTGGAGGCTCCAAACACCGTGACCAGAAGAAGGTGCCCACCACTTTTTGGTGTGAGGATGCGGAGGAGAAGCCGCTGCCTTTCAAACGCACTGGATTCAGAAGTTGTTGGGCTTCTCCTCTGCTCGGAAGTTATCTGGTGTGGAGATTAGTCAGTCTGCTGTCAGCCGAAGGAGCTGCTGTGTTTGCGGGGGTCGGGGGGGGGGGAGGCTCTCGGAAGTCCTCTTCTGCATGTTTCTCAGAGGCCGAGGGCTGGCATTGCAAGTCGTTCCTGCCGACTCTGTAGGGGGTGAGCGTGAGAGTGTGGGGTGAGCAGCAGTGGGTGCGTGCTGGGGGCTGGAGTAGCAGCCACACTCACAGAACCTCCCAGGCTCGCTCTTTTGTCACCGTCTTTGAGCTGCAAAGATGGGTATCCATCTGTTTTCACACTGAGGCTGAATGTTTTCAGAGGCAGGAAGGGCAAAAGCAGCTGACAGATAAGAGATCTGACATTGTAACTGTAGAAGAACAGGAGGGCCAGGAAGTGTCCAGCTCGGAAGGTCCCCGACCCCAGCGCCCCAAACCTGGGCCTGCTTTTGTGTGCGCCCTCTGCACCTCTCGCTCAGCAAATATTTATCGAGTTCTGGGTACTGGGTGTCCAGTGGTGAGCACAAAGTAGAACCAGTCTCTGCTCTT
The DNA here is from genome assembly GCF_028564815.1 of Eubalaena glacialis. Classification (NCBI taxonomy): domain Eukaryota; kingdom Metazoa; phylum Chordata; class Mammalia; order Artiodactyla; family Balaenidae; genus Eubalaena; species Eubalaena glacialis. Next base: position 73,456,672 of record NC_083725.1, read on the forward strand.
GTGGATCTCCCATCTACTGCTTGGGAGATGGCAGTTAAACAGTCCCAGGAAGTAAGCCTGAAATTTACAAGTTGATAAATACAGCCAAGAAGAGGAACTCTTGATTGCCATCATCAAGGGCTGTTACTGATTGAGAAGGAGTGGTCAGGGGCCCTCTTTGACGAAGTAACACTTCATTGAAAACTGAAGGAGAAGTAGGAGTGAGTCAGGTGGAAAATGGGGTGAAGAACACGTCTGAGCTTGGTGATGGTCGGGAGCTGTGGGTGGGTTCCGGATCACACAGGACCGAGAAGGCCACCATAAGGGTTGTGGGCGACATCGTTTGTATAATGGGAGACTTGTAGCAGGGAAGTGGCATGAGATACATTGGGGGATCTAATTTGTATTTTATGAAAATTACTCTAGCTGTGATATGGTGTATGGTAAGCTGTGTCACGAAAAGTGAGGCAAATGAACCAAATTAGAGAGCTCGAGGGCTTGTTGGGATCAACTAGTACAAACCCCTCATTTAAAAAAGCCCAAGAAAGGCTAGGAACCTCATAGCTATCAGTGTTTTGGCTATAAGTGGTGCAGCCTGATCTTGAACCCTGCTCTCTGTCTCCCAGTCCAGTTCTCTTTCCTCATTCCTACGGCCAAATAGGTAGAAAATTATGGGTTTAGAACCCAGCAGAAATCCTGTTTGTGCTCAGCCCCATCCCAGCTTTGGAATGGGGGGCATTGCAGTCACCAGAGGCATGCTGAGGTGACCAGACATTTTGGTAAAGGTTCACACCCATTGTCTTAAGAATTGAAAAAGCCTCATTGAAAAGGTTTTGGAGGAAATAGGTGAGAAGTGCGCTTCCCATCCCTTATTCTTTATTTTCTTGTATCCAACTGAAGCTTTTTAACCAGGAGGTCTTACAGCCGCGATGTGCCTGGGATTGTAGGTGCCATGTCCCAGCCGCTGGGACAGATGTTGTACCTTTGCACCTTGTGCAGAAGTTCTGTCTGTGGAGGAATTAATTCTGCATGCGAGGCAATGTAAGAAGGTCCTTTCAGTCCTGAGACCCAGGCTGTGAGCTCTGACCCTTTTGGATGGTTGGAAGTCTGCTGAGAGAAGCGCTAAGTGAGGAGACTTCAGACCCCCTGGGAAAGACTCATAGCAAAACATATTTTTCTTCTACTTTTAAGGAGCATTTAAAAAAAAAAAAAAAAAAAAAAACCACAAAGTATTGGATATGTCATAGGCAGTATAATCAGTATCTTTCCTATTCTCTACCTGAAACACAACTGCCAGATTGTTTTTAAAATCCCCTTTAAAAAAAAAAAATCCCTTTTCATCCTTTGACCTTGATCGTAAGCCCCAGGACTTGCCCTTAGTCTGGACGAGAAAGCCGAGGCTTTTCTGCCTGCTTGGCTTTTAAGACATTTTTTTAACCTGGCCTCAACTTACCTTTTTAGTTTCATCATTTATATCTATTTATATTTATTTTAATTTCATCTATTTGTATCTGATGAGCTCCCACATGTAGTCCCTGCCTTTTCTGAGCTTCTACCTCCATGTCCTCCTCCTAATTCCCACCCACTTCATCTGACTCCATCTAGGCTCTCCTTTTCCATCAGTCCTTTGCTGACCTCATCGCTGTATTGCATGCAGTGGACTCCAGCCTGGGTGCCCAGTACTTTCCATCTGCCTGGCTCACCCACCCCCTTCCCACGTGCTTCCTCAAGCTGGGGTGGCTTGGAGAGCAGGTTTCTCTTAGCCCAGGTTTTTGAAGGTGGAAACATGCTGTTTCTTTCATGTTCCCACACACAGGGGGTGGTTCCAGCAGAAGAGGGGCCTGGATGAGGTGTGACCTTGTAGGAGGCTGGGAGCCCTTGGACCAGTCCAAGAGGTCAAGGCCTCGGAGCAAGACAGTCTTTGAATTTTGGGACAGTAAGGGAGATGCCTATGGCTAAGAAGGCCCAAAGCTAGAGGGGAAGCATTTGGTGAGAAAAGAGACACTGTCTCGTGGCCTTTGGGGGATGGGATACTGCGTACTGTTTTAGCTAAGAACATGCAGTTTGAAGTAAAGCCTGGGTTGGGCTCTTGGCTTTGCCACACTTACTAGCTATGTGATCTTAGGCATATTACCTCAAATCCCGGATTTCTTCATCTATAAAATAAGGAAGGTAATCGTGCCAGCCACATACAGGTTTTATGAGGATCAAGTAAGATAATGTATGTTAAATGCTTAGCAGAGTACCATGCACATAGGGAACATTCAATAAAAGTTAACTGCTATTGGCCATTACCAGGAAGGGGGATATTGAAAGAGAAACAGATGGGACCAGTTTGCTTCTCTCTTAGGAGTGCGTCTCAGGCCATCATTCCTTCAGCTTAGGCCCCTTTCCACATTCCAGGTCAAGGTCTCAAAGCAAAGACGTACAGGAGACAGCTGGGACCTGGCCCACCATGAGTAGCCAGAGGCCCCAGTGGCTGCTGAGAGAAGGCTGACCAGGGCTGGTCCTCCAGTGCCTTCCCCAACAGACAGATCCCTGGGACAAGGTAATCTCCTACCACAAGCATCCAGAGGGTCTCCGCCCCTCAGCTCTTCAGTTCCTGACTGACTTGCAAACAGCTCACACCTGCCCTGCTTTGAGATCAGTGGCTCCAACCCACATAGTCCTGAAAGAGCCTCTTAAAATAGCAACAAGCAGGGTCTGTGGAGTCCACCCGCTGCCCTCTGAGCAGGAGTTTATTTTCCCAGGAACAGAAATCCCAGCACTGTCAGCATCTTCACACTGCTGCTGGCTTCTGGGGCTCTGTGTTGGAGCCAAATTCCAAGCCAGTCACAGCCCCGTCCACCCCACCCCCACCCCCTAAGAAAAAAACAAAAACGGAATCATCATGGCTCCCCCATGCAATTGGCTTGGGGTTCTGTAGGACAGTGTGGGATGAACTCAAACTGCTAACGTGAGACTTTATTCTGTGTCATCTGGTGCTCAAACGGTTGATCCAGTAGCCTGGCCACTTGGGCCAGGAGAGCTGCAAAGACATCCTGGCCCCAGACATTGACTTGCCTTGCACTCAAGTCAGAGCGCAGTTAAGGTTGAAGTAGGCAGTACCTTCTGTGAAAGCTGCTCCTACTGGCTAAGAACGCGGATCCTGTATCCAACTCCTTGGGTTCATATCTCAGCTCTGTGTGGCCTTGGACAATTGATTTACTCTCCCTGGGCCTCAATTTTCTTGATTGTAAAATATGGATAAATAATTCAATATATGTAAAGTGCTTAGAAAATGCTTCATAGATGTCATGGTGACGATGACCTCGGCCACAACTGACAGCCTCTGGTTACTCTAGAGCCATGTGCCCAAACTTGATTCTGGGCAGAGAGGTTTTTCAAGACCAGGAGGAGGATGACAGTGGGTATGGTTACTCAAGGGTTCTAGCTGTCCCCAGTTTCCTAAGGGTACATCCCATTTTTAGCCAGTGCACCCAAAATGTCCACCCATCATATTCCCCAGCATAATTTAGGAGCTAGAATTTTGCCATCTGTGACTCCTGTCTGCCAGCTATTTGGAGAGGCCCTCATGCCTCTTTCCCAGCAGGGTTTAGCAAAGGGGCATCACACCAGGGTCATTTGCTGAATAGCTTGGGGTGGGTACTCCAGAGCAGCACAGCCGTTGGTAGTTCTGTGAACTGGCATCAGCACTTGGGGTGGAGGGGGGTGTCCCTTGACTCATCCCTGCATTCTTCCCTCCCCCATCCCTGTATCAGCTCTTTCACACTTTTCCATTCGTCCCCAACCTTATACTCCCCTCTCAACTGATGTCACCACCTACTTCATTGAAAAAAATTAACCACACGTAGATGAACTCATCTTCCCTCCCCACCACCACAAAAGGTAACAGTGTTCACAGCCATCATTTTTCTTTTTTTTAAAAAAGGAATATGAAAAACCTATTTTTTTTTCTTATAAATTTATTTATTTTTGGCTGCTTTGGGTCTTCGTTGCTGTGCGCGGGCTTTCTCGTTGCTGCGAGGGGGGGGCTACTCTTTGCTGTGGTGCATGGGTTTCTCATTGCGGTGGCTTCTTTTGTTGCGGGGCACAGGCTCTAGGCGCGTGGGCTTCAGTAGCTGTGGCACGCGGGCTCAGTAGTTGTGGCTCATGGGCTCTAGAGCGCAGGATCAGTAGTTGTGGTGCACGGGCTTAGTTGCTCTGCGGCATGTGGGATCTTCCTGGACCAGGGCTCGAACCCATGTCCCCTGCATTGGCAGGCGGATTCTTATCCACTGCGCCCCCAGGGAAGTCCCCACAGCCATCATTTTTCAACTTCCTTTGGTTTCATGGGTCAAGAGTCCCTTCTCTCCACCAAGGCTATCCCAGTATCCTGTCCTCCTGATCCAATGCTATTCTACGTCCTGTTGTTCTCCGATGGTTTCTTCTCTTTACTCTGCCCTGCCTCCTTGTCCCCTGTCCTTGGCAGAAAATGCTTCTCCTTGATTCTTAGAGAAAAACAAAACTGTCTCTGACCATGTACTTGTCTCTCCATGCTGCCTTATAGAACTTACCCTCCTTTCACCATCAGGAATCTTGAAATCAAGAGCAGGCTGAAAACTCAACATCTCTACTCCTTCCTGGTCACTCCCAAACCCACTTCACATTGGCTTTGTTCCTGAGAAAGCTTTCAAAGTCCTTCTATAATGTTCTTATTGCCTCTAGTTCCCAAGCAACGTTTCCCATCCATTTTCCTTGGAATTCATTCCCATTTGGGCGTCTTGTAGGTTTAATGAAATTCTTGTGACCAAAGGACCAGCTCCTCTCTTTGGCCCTTACCTAATCCCACATTTTCCACCTATGGATCTTTCTCTTATGCTATTTGATTGATGAAATGCCTGGACCTTCTATCTGAGAAGCCAAGATGCGTCAGGCAGTTTACTTCTAATGCCTCCAGGTGAGCTGAAACAGTCACAGTTGCTCCTCCATCCCCAACTCTGGCACCTGATGCTGCCCCTCTGTCTCCGACAGGTATTTTTAAGAATCATGAGTCAGTGTGTCTCTTGCAGTTGTCAAGATGAGGAAAGAGCACCACTCAAAGAGCCTCCTGTTTTTACTCTGCTCCTGGCTTTAGTATACTCCCTTCACAAGATACCAGCACACTTGTAAATACCACTTCTCCTACAGTCAAGTGCTGTGAAGGTTCCTTAAGCATCCAGCCAGCTGATCAAGAGAATTTAGCAAGGACTAAGCTTATGCAAAGCTATAATCTTGGAACAAGATCTTGGTGAATCAAATGCATTTCTCTCGCCTCCAAATCCTGCTTCCCAGGATGATCAGTTAGGAGCCTTCATGTGCATCACACCAGCCCCTTGGTTGGAAAGCTTATAGATAGACTGTCAAGATATTCTTTGTTTTCTGTGTTAGTTCTGGGAAACCAGAATATCTGAAGGGTGGCGATTGTGGCTTCATGGGTAGCCTATCTGTATCAGGAAGACTCTTTCCAAAGATGCTGTTCTCTATTCTTCTGGGGGAATTCCTTCATAGCTTTCAAGACTCAGTCTTTCAAGTGGGGACTCCACTGTGAAGCCTCTCCTCTCCCTTGAAGGCATAATCGATTTGTCCCTCCCCTATGCCACTGCTGCTGGCTTACATACAACTAACTCTATGACAGTACTTATCCCATCTCACTGTAAGACTACAGAGCTCTTTCAAGGCAGGGACTGGCACCTAGTAGGTGTTCAGGAATATTTAGTCATTGAATAAATAACTGATTGAAACATAATTATGTGAACATTGGTTGACCAAGCTATTTAATTTGCTGTTCATGAACTTTGCTTTGCTTGTCACTGAGGGTGGATCATTTGATAGTGACAACCCCACCAGCGACACTTAGCCTCCCCTTATATATAATTGCAACTAAGAGAGGTGGAGGGCATAAGAAGGTCAAGGTCAGGATAGGATCTCTCTTGTTGGGCTCCTGGTAGCTAAGGACCTGACTGTACTCTACTCACACTGCATTTCGAAGAAACTTCTTTAACTCTGCGCCAAAGATAGTGGATTGGCTTGGCTATTCCTTGTTGGGAAAAAGTGGTTTTGTAATAACTGCCAGAAAGGCCTTAAATTCCTTAACCAAAAAATCTAGGAGAAGTTTTCCTTTTTACAAGCACCTGCTTGCATTCATTCTGCTTGTTTCCTTTGGTGATGGGTAACCTGAGCCATGTAATAAGAATTGTAGCTTCCATGATCTACTTCTTTTTAATTTTTTTGGTCCTTTTTTTTTTTTTTTTTAACATCTTTATTGGAGTATAATTGCTTTACAATGGTGTGTTAGTTTCTGCTTTATAACAAAGTGAATCAGTTATACATATACATATGTTCCCATATCTCTTCCCTCTTGCGTCTCCCTCCCTCCCACCCTCCCTATCCCACTCCTCTAGGTGGTCACAAAGCACCGAGCTGATCTCCCTGTGCTATGTGGCTGCTTCCCACTAGCTATCTGTTTTACATTTGGTAGTGTATATGTGTCCATGCCACTCTCTCACCCTGTCACATCTTACCCCTCCCTCTCCCCATATCCTCAAGTCCATTCTCTAGTAGGTCTGCATCTTTATTCCCGTCTTGCCACTAGGTTCCTCATGACCTTTTTTTTTTTTTTTCTTAGATTCCATATATATGTGTTAGCATACTGTAATTGTTTTTCTCTTTCTGGCTTACTTCAGTCTGTATGACAGACTCTAACTCCATCCACCTCATTACAAATACCTCCATTTCGTTTCTTTTTATGGCTGAGTAATATTCCATTGTATATATGTGCCACATCTTCTTTATCCATTCATCTGATGATGGACACTTAGGTTGCTTCCATGTCCTGGCTATTGTAAACAGAGCTGCAATGAACATTTTGGTACATGACTCTTTTTGAATTATGGTTTTCTCAGGGTACATGCCCAGTAGTGGGATTGCTGGGTCGTATGGTAGTTCTATTTTTAGTTTTTTAAGGAACCTCCATACTGTTCTCCATAGTGGCTGTATCAATTTATGTTCCCACCAACAGTGCAAGAGTGTTCCCTTTTCTCCACACCCTCTCCAGCATTTATTGTTTGTAGATTTTTTGATGATGGCCATTCTGACCGGTGTGAGATGATATCTCATTGTAGTTTTGATTTGCATTTCTCTAATGATTAATGATGTTGAGCATTCTTTCACGTGTCTGTTGGCAATCTGTATATCTTCTTTGGAGAAATGTCTATTTAGGTCTTCTGCCCATTTTTAGATTGGGTTGTTTGTTTCTTTGATATTGAGCTGCATGAGCTGCTTGTAAATTTTGGAGATTAATCCTTTGTCAGTTGCTTCATTTGCAAATATTTTCTCCCATTCTGAGGGTTGTCTTTTGGTCTTGTTTATGGTTTCCTTTGCTGTGCAAAAGGTTTTAAGTTTCATTAGGTCCCATTTGTTTATTTGTGTTTTTATTTCCATTTCTCTAGGACCTGGGTCAAAAAGGATCTTGCTGTGATTTATGTCATAGAGTGTTCTGCCTATATTTTCCTCTAAGAGTTTGATAGTGTCTGGCCTTACATTTAGGTCTTTCATCCATTTTGAGTTTATTTTTGTGTATGGTGTTAGGGAGTGTTCTAATTTCATACTTTTACATGTACCTGTCCAGTTTTCCCAGCACCACTTATTGAAGAGGCTGTCTTTTCTCCACTGTATATGCTTGCCTCCTTTATCAAAGATAAGGTGACCATATGTGTGTGGGTTTATCTCTGGGCTTTCTATCCTGTTCCATTGATCTATGTTTCTGTTTTTGTGCCAGTACCAAACTGTCTTGATTACTGTAGCTTTATAGTATAGTCTGAAGTCCAGGAGCCTGATTCCTCCAGCTCCGTTTTGCTTTCTCAAGATTGCTTTGGCTATTCGGGGTCTTTTGTGTTTCCATACAAATGGTGAAATTTTTTGTTCTAGTTCTGTGAAAAATGCCAGTGGTAGTTTGATAGGGATTGCATTGAATCTGTAGATTGCTTTGGGTAGTAGAGTCATTTTCACTATGTTGATTCTTCCAATCCAAGAACATGGTATATCTCTCCATCTATTTGTATCATCTTTAATTTCTTTCATCAGTGTCTTATAATTTTCTGCATACAGGTCTTTTGTCTCCTTAGGTAGGTTTATTCCTAGATATTTTATTCTTTTTGTTGCAATGGTAAACGGGAGTATTTTCTTAATTTCACTTTCAGATTTTTCATCATTAGTGTATAGGAATGCAAGAGATTTCTGTGCATTAATTTTGTATCCTGCTACTTTACCAAATTCATTGATTAGCTCTAGTAGTTTTCTGGTAGCATCTTTAGGATTCTCTATGTATAGTATCATGTCATCTGCAAACAGTGACAGCTTTACTTCTTCTTTTCTGATTTGGATTCCTTTTATTTCTTTTTCTTCTCTGATTGCTGTGGCTAACACTTCCAAAACTATGTTGAATAATAGTGGTGAGAGTGGGCAACCTTGTCTTGTTCCTGATCTTAGTGGAAATGGTTTCAGTTTTTCACCATTGAGGACAATGTTGGCTGTGGGTTTGTCATATATGGCCTTTATTATGTTGAGGAAAGTTCCCTCTATGCCTACTTTCTGCAGGGCTTTTATCATAAATGGGTGTTGAATTTTGTCGAAAGCTTTCTCTGCATCTATTGAGATGATCATATGGTTTTTCTCCTTCAATTTGTTAATATGATGTATCACGTTGATTGATTTGATATATTGAAGAATCCTTGCATTCCTGGAATAAACCCCACTTGATCATGGTGTATGATCCTTTTAATGTGCTGTTGGATTCTGTTTGCTAGTATTTTGTTGAGGATTTTTGCATCTATGTTCATCAGTGATATTGGCCTGTAGTTTTCTTTCTTTTTGACATCTTTGTCTGGTTTTGGTAACAGGGTGATGGTGGCCTCGTAGAATGAGTTGGAGAGTGTTCCTTCTTCTGCAATATTTTGGAAGAGTTTGAGAAGAATAGGTGTTAGCTCTTCTCTAAATGTTTGATAGAATTCGCCTGTGAAGCCATCTGGTCCTGGACTTTTGTTTGTTGGAAGACTTTAATCACAGTTTCAATTTCAGTGCTTGTGATTGGTCTGTTCATATTTTGTATTTCTTCCTGGTTCAGTCTCGGCAGGTTGTGCATTTCTAAGAATTTATCCATTTCTTCCAGGTTGTCCATTTTATTGGCATAGAGTTGCTTGTAGTAATCTCTCATGATCGTTTGTATTTCTGCAGTGTCAGTTGTTACTTCTCCTTTTTCGTTTCTAATTCTATTGATTTGAGTCTTCTCCCTTTTTCTCTTGATGAGTCTGGCTAATGGTTTATCAATTTTGTTTATCTTCTCAAAGAACTAGCTTTTAGTTTTATTGATCTTTGCTATTGTCTCCTTCATTTCTTTTTCATTTATTTCTGATCTGATCTTTATGATTTCTTTCCTTCTGCTAGCTTTGGGTTTTTTTTGTTCTTCTTTCTCTAATTGCTTTAGGTGCAAGGTTAGGTTGTTTATTCGAGATGTTTCCTGTTTCTTGATGTAGGCTTGTATTGCTATAAACTTCCCTCTTAGAACTGCTTTTACTGCATCCCATAGGTTTTGGGTTGTTGTGTCTCCATTGTCATTTGTTTCTAGGTATTTTTTGATTTCCCCTTTGATTTCTTCAGTGATCACTTTGTTATTAAGTAGTGTATTGTGTAGCCTCCATGTGTTTGTATTTTTTACATATTTTTTCCTGTAATTGATATCTAGTCTCATAGCATTGTGGTCAGAAAAGATACTTGATACGATTTCAATTTTCTTAAATTTACCAAGGCTTGATTTGTGACCCAAGATATGATCTATCCTGGAGAATGTTCCATGAGCACTTGAGAAAAATGTGTATTCTGTTGTTTTTGGATAGAATGTCCTATAAATATCAATAAAATCCATCTTGTTTAATGTGTCATTTAAAGCTTGTGTTTCCTTCTTTATTTGCATTTTGGATGATCTGTCCATTGGTGAAAGTGGGTTGTTAAAGTCCCCTACTATGATTGCGTTACTGTCGATTTCCCCTTTTATGCCTGTTAGTATTTGCCTCATGTATTGAGGTGCTCCTATGTTGGGTGCATAAATATTTACAATTGTTATATCTTCTTCTTGGATCGATCCCTTGATCATTATATGGTGTCCTTCTTTGTCTCTTGTAATAGTCTTTATTTTAAAGTCTATTTTGTCTGATATGAGAATTGCTACTCCAGCTTTCTTTTGATTTCCATTTGCATGGAATATCTTTTTCCATCCCCTCACTTTCAGTCTGTATGTGTCCCTAGGTCTGAAGTGGGTCTCTTGTAGACAGCATATATACGGGTCTTGTTTTTGTTTCCATTCAGCCAGTCTGTGTCTTTTGGTGGGAGCATTTAATCCATTTACATCTAAGGTAATTATTGATATGTATGTTTCTATTCCCATTTTCTTAAATGTTTTGGGTTTGTTATTGTAGGTGTTTTCCTTCTCTTGTGTTTCTTGCCTAGGGAAGTTCCTTTAGCATTTGTTGTAAAGCTGGTTTGGTGGTGCTGAACTCTCTCAGCTTTTGCTTGTCTGTAAAGGTTTTAATTTCTCCATCAAATCTGAATGAGATCCTTGCTGGGTAGAGTAATCTTGGTTGTAGGTTTTTCTCCTTCATCACTTTAAGTATATCCTGCCACTCCCTTCTGGCTTGCAGAGTTTCTGCTGAAAGATCAGCTGTTAACCTTATGGGGATTCCCTTGTGTGTTATTTGTTGTTTTTCCCTTGCTGCTTTTAATATGTTTTCTTTATATTTAATTTTTGATAGTTTGATTAATATGTGTCTTGGCATGTTTCTCCTTGGATTTATCCTGTATGGGACTCTCTGTGCTTCCAGGACTTGATTAACTATTTCCTTTCCCATATTAGGGAAGTTTTCAACTATAATCTCTTCAAATATTTTCTCAGTCCCTTTCTTTTTCTCTTCTTCTTCTGGGACCCCTATAATTCGAATGTTGGTGCGTTTAATGTTGTCCCAGAGATCTCTGAGACTGTCCTCAGTTCTTTTCATTCTTTTTTCTTTATTCTGCTCTGCAGCAGTTATTTCCACTATTTTATCTTCCAGGTCACTTACTCGTGCTTCTGCCTCAGTTATTCTGCTATTGATCCCTTCTAGAGTATTTTTAATTTCATTTATTGTGTTTTTCATCATTGCTTGGTTCCTCTTTAGTTCTTCTACGTCCTTGTTAAATGTTTCTTGCATTTTGTCTATTCTATTTCCAAGATTTTGGATCATCTTTACCATCATTATTCTGAATTCTTTTTCAGGTAGACTGCCTATTTCCTCTTCATTTGTTGGGTCTGGTGTGTTTTGACCCTGCTCCTTCATCTGCTGTGTGTTTTTCTGTCTTCTCATTTTGCTTATCTTACTGTGTTTGGGGTCTCCTTTTCACAGGCTGCAGGTTCATAGTTCCCATTGTTTTTGGTATCTGTCCCCAGTTGCTAAGGTTGGTTCAATGGGTTGTGTAGGCTTCCTGGTGGAGGGGACTAGTGCCTGAGTTCTGGTGGATGAGGCTGGGTCTTGTCTTTCTGGTGGGCACATCCACATCTGGTGGTGTGTTTTGGGGTGTCTGTGGCCTTATTATGATTTTAGGCAGCCTCTCTGCTAATGGATGGGGCTGTGTTCCTGTCTTGCTAGTTGTTTGGCATAGGGTGTCCAGCACTGTAGCTTGCTGGTCATTGAGTGAAGCTGGGTCTTGATGTTGAGATGGAGCTCTCTGAGAGATTTTCGCCGTTTGGTATTATGTGGAGCTGGGAGGTCTTTTGTGGACCAGTGTCCTGAAGTTGGCTCTCCCACCTCAGAGGCACAGCCCTGATGCCTGGCTGGAGCACCAAGAGCCTTCATCCACATGGCTTTTGGGAGGTCTGACGTCTTCTGCCAGCATTCAGTGGGTGTTCTGTAGGAGCAGTTCCCCGTGTAGATGTGTTTCTAATGTATCTGTGGGAAGGAAGGTGATCTCCACGTCTTACTCTTCCGCCATCTTGCCCAGACCCCCCGGTCCTTATTTTTTAAGGTCTACATTTTCCAAGTTTCTCAAAAGCTTGGTATGAGAGTGGTGGTCCTGAGCTTGAAGTATAGCCTTAGTGACTTTGACATCTCCCCTGTGCCTGGCAGCCATGGCTCTCTTGAGGTGGGTTTTCTGGATTTGATAAGATCCCCTTGACTAGGCAGCCTGGAAATACTATGGCCAGAGCTGTCTCACTGGGGAGCTGACTGCCTTAGGCTTTTCCCACACTCCGTGCTCACATACCAAATGACACCCCCATGCGACCTCTCCTCCACACCACTTGTTTGTTCTGGAACCAGTTCTTTCCCCATGTTCAGTGAAGTGCCATGCTGACAGGAGGTCCCGTGGGATATTGCCTTCACCCAGCATCCCTGAGAGTGTACCAGAGCACACGTGGACGGCATGCCCTTCCAGCAGAGGCCAGCCAGGCTGTGAAGGAGTCAGACTCCTGGGGATTCTGCACGGCCCCCATCCGTGCCACCAAGCACCCCCTCCAGAACTCTGCAGAGACCTAATATGGCCATCCCTTGGCCAAGCTACAATGGAAGGACCAGGCCAAGAGTGAGCAAGCATCGTGGAATCTGACCAGCCACTAGAGTCAGAGGGTGATGGCTCTGAGGAGGCTGCCAGGGGCGGGGGGTGGTTCGTGGGGGGTACAGCTCAGCTGGAAAGCTCATGTTTAACCTAAATTTGACCCGACTTTCAGATTGGAAGAGAAATAAAAATTCAAGTGTTTATGATTAGTCATTATTAGCTATTGAAATTTTCACTGTGCTCATTATAAACGTGTATGTAGCACGGAGTACTTACAGTATGGTAGTAGAATGCTCATAAGAAGGAAAAAACTGTGGTCATGTAGATACAACTCCAAACGTGGGCATCTTTTCAGAGACGATGGAAAGTGAACAGGTTCGAAGCTGTCTGCACCGCAGGCATGATTCCAGGGCTCTTAGCTAACAATGGGTCCTGTGTTGTCCCTTAGGCACTTTTTTTCTTTCCAGCCCGAAAGTATTTTGGTTATTGTTCCCTTAGGTTGTTTGTTCAGATCTTTAGATACATCATAAGTGTCCTAATCAGAAATGTTGCCTTTTTTTGTTCTCTTGCACAAAAAGAATGAGTTCATTAAAGCTGTCAGTGCAAGGGAAGAGCTGTGTCTTAACTGCATTTTGGTCTTTTAGTTTAAACAAAGCCATTTAAATGAGTTCCGTGTTTCCACGATCATTCAAAAACTGTTTATATTATACAGAGGAAATATTAGAGCATCCTGCTCTAAAGAGCTTTCTGCACTTTTATTCCCACACGTCTTTGTTTTTAATGACCTAACTGATCCTCTGTGTCACTCTGTGAGGTATGATCTCCTCTATTTAAAGGATGGGAAGCTTGAGATGAGGTGACCTACTTGAGCTTGTGCATGGTTAGTGCAGCCTCACCTCCTAATCGTTCCCGGCTGTCATTCTGCACAGAAGGTCCTGCCTTGTAGAGGAGGAGGCTGTAGGAATTCTGTACATGAATATGGAAGCCCCCAGCAAAGTCCCCAGGGATCCCCTGCCTTGAAATCCAGCTGAGCAAAGGGTGGGAACAGGGAAGCTGCCCCTCTCAGACCTGGCATTTGTACAGCTATCCAGGACATGTTAATTCTTTCAACATAACTTCTTAAACAGTTGTTAGGTGTTTTTATGTTCTTATTGCCTTTCATTTATTCATTTCCCATCCACCCTTATATCTTTTAGCCCTACTTTAGCTTCCTGTTTATTTCTTGTTGTGTTTTAACCTATTTTTGTTTATTTCATCTCTTCCCCCACACACACACCCAGTTGATGCCATGGGCCTGTTGCATCTTGTATCATTCCCTGAATTAACCTTCTTGTTCTGCTTGGGAAATAAGAATGGAGGCCAACAGGTGGTGGATAGAAAGTCATCCATTTCACACACAAAGGAGAATGGGTTCCTTTTTTATCCGCATGCATCCCACACAGACACACCCTGTGCCACAAAGTAGATCCCTATTAGCCCTTGATGATAATCTTGGTTTTAACTATAGTTGGCTCAGAACTGACAATTCTGTCTTAAAATTTACCAGTTCAAGCAAATCAAGCAATGGTAGGTAGAATCCCTTTGTAATTCAGTACTATATCCAAATAGCAGGAATGCTTTCTTGTAAGTCTGTTTCCAGAGGAGTAAATTTCAGTCAATTGACTGATCACCATTTGAGACAAATGCATTAGCCAGGACTTTTGGTTGCAAGTAACAGAAACTTGGTTTGAACCAGTGTAGGCCAAGAGGGGACCAATAGGAAGGGCAGGGATGTATCATTGCCTTTGGATAGCATGAACCAGGGGTGAGAATGCCACCAGTCTCTCTTTCTTGGCTTTCATTTGTGTTTCCATGTGTGTTGGCTTCATAGCTTACTCCTGCTGCAAACCAACTTCCTCCACCTGGAAGAAGACACGTCCACTGACAACCTTTGAACCTTGTAGCACAACTACTACCATTTTCTGTTCCCAAGTTTAAAAATGCAGAGGAAAGATTCCAACCATCTAAGCTTTGCATCAGGAGGTTGGGAGGGGTGAGAATATCTCTAAGAAGATGGCAGCCCTCACTTGTGCCACATAGTTACAGCAAAGGTAATGACCCCAGCCTGTTCCTTTCTCTTAGCAAGAGAGCAAGAGGGAAATTGACTAGTCTGTTGTGTTTTTTTTTTTTTTTTTGCAACTAATGATAAGGGTTTTGGGGGGGAGGGGGACCTTAAATATCCTCTGATAATCACATCCCTGATAAAAATGCAATGTCCCCCAAGATATGGAAAACCTACTTTATTTCTTGAGTCTGCTAGCATTCAGCTCTTGGTGCATGAGGAACTTAACCAAGAGTAAACTCCTTATTCACTGACCCGTGGAAGAGGTGGAGGCAGGACTCAGATTAGTCTAGTGTCTTTGTGTAGCCCCAAGTACCCTTTATATAGAGACTCTGTCCATACTGGAATCTTGGTGGTCAGTCCTGTGCTTCCTGGACCCACACAGCCCTCTCTCCATCCTCCCACTTCTCTCCTAATCACTGAGTCTGATTAACTATCATGGTCAACTCCATGACCCCCAACCATAGATCAGCCTGCACGGCTGCTACATCATCCTGAAGCCTCTCTCTTCCATTTAGAGATGGCTTAGAAGATAGCCCCACTGTAGGCTGTTGATTGCTGGAGCTGTATATTAGGCCTGCCCAGTCCCAGCATCAATAGTATTTTGGGTCTTCTAGAAAGAGGGCCACAGTCTGTAAGAGTCAAGGTGCTGTGTTGTCTCTGTTCCAGAGGACTCTCAGCAACATCACTGTCAAGGCCTGGGGAAGAACTTTTTTTTTTTTTTTTTTTTTTTAATTGAAGTATAGTTGATTTATAATGTTGTGTTAGTTTCTGCTGTACAGCAAAGTGATTCGGTTATATAGATATAGACACAGATATTCTTTTTCAGATTCTTTTCCATTATAGGTTATTACAAGATGTTGAACATAGTTTCCTGTGCTATACAGTAGGACCTTGTTTATCTATTTTATATACAGTACTGTGTATATGTTAATACCCAACTTTTTTTTTTTTAATTTATTATTTTTCGCTGCGTTGGGTCTTCGTTGCTGCATGCCGGCTTTCTCTAGTTGCAGCAAGCAGGGGCTACTCTTTGTCGCGGTGCGCGGGCTTCTCATTGCGGTGGCTTCTCTTGTTGCGGAGCACAGGCTCTAGGTGCGCGGGCTTCGTTAGTTGTGGCACGTGGGCTCAGTAGTTGTGGCTCACAGGCTCTAGAGCACAGGCTCAGTAGTTGTGGCGCATGGGCTTAGTTGCTCCACAGCATGTGGGATCTTCCCGAACCAGGGCTCGAACCCATGTCCCCTGCATTGGCAGGTGGATTCTTAACCACTGCACCACCAAGGAAGTCCCCCAACTTCTAATTTATCCCTCCCCCACACCTCCTTTCCCCTTCGGTAACCATAAGTTTGTTTTCTATGTCTGTGAGTCTGTTTCTGTTTTGTAAATAAGTTCATTTGTATCATATTTTACATATACATGTAAGTGACATCATATGATATTTGTCTTTCTCTGTCTGACTTCACTTAGTATGATAATCTCTAGGTCCATCCATGTTGCTGCAAATGGCATTATTTCATTCTTTTTTTTTAATGGCCGAGTAATATACCATTGTATATATATACCACATCTTCTTTATCCATGGACATTTAGGTTGTTTCCATGTCTTGGCTATTGTAAATAGTGCTTCTATGAACATTGGTGTGTATGTATATTTTCAAATCAGAGTTTTCTCTGGATATATGCCCAGGAGTGGGATTGCTGGATCATGTGGTAACTCTATTTTTAGTTTTTTAAGGAACCTCCATACTGTTTTCCGTAGTGGCTGCAGCAATTTATATTCCCAACAACAGTGTAGGTGGGTTCCTTTTTCTCCACAGCCTCTCCAGCATTTATTATTTGTGGACTTTTTGGAGATGGTCATTCTGACCAGTGTGAGGTGGTACCTCATTGTAGTTTTGATTTGCATTTCTCTAATAGTTAGTTATGTTGAGCATCTGGGGAAGACCTTGATGTGACATTTCTGAGCTGTGCAAATTTATATTTGCCTCCAAGAGATCTGGGTTTTAGAGGATGAATTCCTTTATTCAAGACTTTGCCCAGCCTCTTGAGGGTAAAATTTTGATAGAAGCAAGGGTGGTTTAACTTCAATAGTCTTGGCTAAAGTTTCTGAGTTATTGACAATATACACACAAAAAGAACTCCCGGTGCTGATTCAGTTCTGTGATATAAGAGAGAGGGAGTACGTTTCACTGTGGCGTTCTTCAATAAGTGACGCAAGAGGACATGGAAATGTCACTCTGTAGTTGCATTTCACCTCCATAGCGTACGCAGATCCCTGGCCTTCACAATATCTCTTGGTCCCATGCAATATTATATCAAGTAACTAACATGAATTATAGTTTCAGGAATAGCTTTGACGATGGAAAGTTTGGATAAGAAGATTCATTTTTCCCTCTGTCACATTTGTAGAAAATAACCATCAAGACAGAAGAGAAAAATTTGATCAAATATATGTATATCACACCTTAGTACATCAGAAGTCCATTGTACAGGTCTAGCCTAGGGGCTAACATCATTAGTTGAGTAAAAATGACCTCTTTTTAATTTATATTTATCAATGGGATGAGCATCCTTAACAGGGTAGAACAGTATAGAACTCTCCTTTAGATCACTTGCCATCCCAGAGTGGGGAGGAATAGAAACTTAGCATGTAGCATCCTTCGGAATTCGTTATGACTTTCTCCTCCTCGGTGGAATGCTGGCATGGTTCTCTCCATCTGACTTTATGCATGGAGAGCTGGGCAACTGCTCTATCACCAAGTTACCGAATAGAGAATACGAACAAGACTTTTCAGAGACTCCCAAACCTGGAATCACTCAGGGACCCAGTTGATGATCTCAGTATTGATCCAAGCCTTCTACTACAATTCCACTGTTAGAATTAAGGAAGCAGGTGTACCCTCTGAGAAAGCAAGCTCTTCTGAAAGTCAGGCAAAACAGAGCTGTGTCCCGACTCTGTCTTTTTAAACATGTTTCTCAATAATTTTCATAATCATCTGGCCTTTTATACCCTGATGATACAGCCATTTTATAATCCAAGAATGATGCCAAAAAGTGACTGAACCTGTTGCCCAATTACTGGAATAAGGAGTATGCATTTATTCACTCAAAACTCAAATCCTCACCTTTGGCTGATAAATGTTGACATTCAACAAGATGATTTTAAAGTAATCTTCTTGGCCCTGTTCTCAGTTGCTTTCCAGGTTCTTCAGGCAGAGGTGGTGTTTTATCCTGGTCTGTGCCCAGCTAAGGCTTGAGTGCAGTTTTCTTGAGAGCTGTCCATCTTCTGTAGAATGTGAAAACACAGGACTCTGAACTTCACCAAAAGCAAGGGATAATGATGTGGCAGACTTCTGTCTGGGACATTGTCTCCATCTCACTGTTGTTTAATACCATTCAAAAGCTTGCTAGAGAACAGCAGTGATTTTGGTCAACTGTATGAGAGGAAGATGCCCTGCCCTTCTAGGATGGTGATTTGGGTCGAGGGAGGGACTTTTTCGCCACAAGCAGCACTGCTACGTGGGCCAATGTGATTGCTGGGAAAGGATGTGCCCCTCAAGTCTGTTAGGGGAGGAAAAAAGCACCAAGAACTGTTCTAGCTACTCAAACAGTGCTTCTAGATTTTAAAATATATTTTAATTACTCAAGTAAATATACATATTTTTATAAGAAGCTCAAATATCATAGTTAAAGCCCCTCTTGACCAAACCTCCCACTCCCAACTTTTCAAAGCCCAGAAACTTCACCAAAAGAGAGCACTGTTAAGGGTTGTTCTGTAACCTTCCAGACACTGGATCTATTTACTTTCATACATATATCAATACTTGCGGAGCTGGATAGTATTGTTTTCTAGTATCGCACCACATGATTCTTTGGATCTTGCTGCTTTCACTATCCAATATGTCTTGTATTTCTATGATGGCTCATAAAAATCTGCCTCGTGTTAAAATGCTACAAGTTGTCCATAATATGGGTGAACCATAGTTTATTTATCCACTCCTCTATTAATGGATATTTAGGTTCAGACAGCATTTTTACACCTTATTTTAAGTGAACTTTCATACAATCTCAATGTATAAAACAAAATTTATACTGATCTGTTCCTCAATTAAGCTATAACAGAGTGCTTACCGGTTTCGTACATGGGAACTTGGGCAAATCATCCATTTGTGCCTTGTTCATATACTTTGTGTCTCAGTTCCTTTAAATGTAAAATTAGAATAAAAATAGTACCCATCTAGCAGAGTTGTGGGAAGGATTAAATGAATTAATATACGTAAAGTGCTCTCAACAGCGCTTGACACACGGTGAGCGCTGCCTAAGTGCCCGCTATGTGTCTAGAGCACGGTACTTGGACCACATTGTATTGGTCTCCATAGAATTGCTTTGGTTTTTGGCCCACGTTATCCACTAACCTTTGACCTATTTTGAGAACATCACAGGAAAGCAGTGAGTTCTGCTGGGCTCTATTTACTGTGAGGATATTATCATGAATGTTGTTTATCCCACTATACAAAGTCTCTCTGTGGAAACAAGGGATGGTTCTCCCTTCCTTAGGAAGAGCTGTGCTTCTCCTAGGCAGATCAACTTGACTTGAACATACTGATCTGTGCATCTTTTAACTCAGTTGTGCTTCCCTTTTTCCACTGGCTGCTAGAGTAGATTCAGTTTTGTTTTTTTTTAATCTACTTCTAGCATGTGTTATAGACTCTATGGCACGCATTTTGTGTATTAACTGAACGTACGATATCAACTTCCTTCCTTCCTCTTCTTTTTTTTTTTTGTCAACTAGCTGCCTCTCTGGGTGATTGTGTGGGTAGGTCTTTTATCGTACGAACACACTGCACTCCATTTGACTGAAGCCCAGGTGGCGTGGTAGCTGGCTGGAGTCTTGTGGAAGGAGCCTTCCCTTCATCTCCTGCTGGAGAAGTGCCAGCTGCCAGTGGTGGGTGGCCCTGTGCATGTGCTGACTTTGGCACTGGTGCTGGATATACACAGCTTCACTTGGGTGCCTGGGTCCTTTCTGTTCTCAGTCTCTCTCCTCTGAAAGTCACCATCATGTGAGTTCTTGGACAGAGAAGCAATTGACCTGCTGCTTAAGAACTATTTTCCTTTCTTTTCTTGTTAGGTTCTGAGAAATGTAGGTTATAATTATATCTTTGGATACTAGTCAGTGTTTGACCATGTGATGACGGGAATATTAATTAATGGAACAATAATAAACTGCCATCAGCACAAAGAAGCCGTTAGTGATTGCTAAGGCCCTTTGTTTATGGTATGAAAGAGCTTCCATAACACTGAACAAGATGCAGACTGGAGAGGGGCTAGAGGAAAAGGCAGTGGAATGGCAGGGGTGCCCTGTCCGTCTGGCCTGTGCCTGGCACAGCTGCCCTGGGAAATGGACCCTGGGCTCACCCTCCCGCTGCACCTTCGACAAACAGCCAGTGCTTCTCTCACAAGTGACACTCCAGGGCTTGAATGCAGATTTCTTGGTCCCTGTTTCTTTTTAGAACCAGGCCTGGCTCTGCCACCTGCCCTCACCTAGGCAGTGCACTGGGGAAGGGATGGGACAAGGGAAGGCAGGAGGTATGTTTTCTTAATGGGGCGGGTGGGATGGGGTGTGGTTGGAAAGCCCATTCTGAAGGTTGGAATGTGGCGAAATGGGCTCAGGAGAAGGGGACCACCTCTGGGCCCCTGTGCCTGGTCTCCTCTCTGACATTCTCCTTTGTACAATCGTGACTTTCCTTTGGGATATAGGATTACCCGCCTTACGAACATTGGAGCATTGATTCCTCTGGACCAGCCCAGGTGTCAATGAGTGTCATTTCCCGTTTAGCAATAAGATCTGGATTTTCAGACTGCTGAGCCCCTGGATGGCCTACTGTGCGCTTCTGGTTTGGGCCCTTAAATTCCTCTTGGAAGAAGGGCGTAGTCGTAGCACTGGGCCAGTTCAGTTCCATTAGCAGCTACCTCCCTCCTCCCTGCCTACAACCAGGGCAGACACACCCAGGAAGTGACTGCAGCTCCTGTCTCTAGCTCAGGGCATCTTACAAGCTTTGCCTCTCAACTGACATCTCAAATCTCCCTTTCCTCTGTTTTCCATGGTTTCTGGCTACTTGGTATTTCCTGTGTTTTCCCTCTGCTTGGCCCTTGAGATCCCTCTGGCTGTCATTTGGGTTCTTCTCGAGACGTTTCGTCTTAGCTTATTCCTCTCAGCTCTAACACTGCGGCAACTCCACGTGCCACCCTGGTTGCCAGAGCCCTTATTGAGGGGTGGGATTGGCCACTTCTGAAAGGGATGTGTGAGTAGATGAAGGGCCTTCCGTTTGGCATCCCTCATCCTCCAGGCTCTCGGCGATGTTCAGGATGGGCCTCCACACCGTGAGGTGTGCCTCGGCTCTGGAGAACTCTGACGTGAGAGTCAGGAGACAAGATCTGTGCAGGAGTTGTTCCCATATAGTTCCTCGGTGAATGGTACCAGCTCCCTGGTCTCAAAGAGGAGACCCTTATTGCTATTGGTGCTGCTGGCCAGCTGTGCCTCCAGCTAAACCAGACCCAACACGCCCAGTCACGTCAAGCGCCGCCGGGTCTGGAGTTCCACCGAGGCCTTTCTAGCCAAAGGTGAGGTCATCCAGGGGGTGGTTTTTGCCAACTTTCGGGGCACGCCTATCAGTGGCATCTGATCTGGTCCTCCTTGTAGTAGTTTTGAAATCCTGTGGTTTCCTGTTTAGGTGGGTGGTTTTGCATAGATAATGAGCGAAACTGTCCTCACCAATTGCATACTTCATTTGGAAGTTGGTAAGATGTTTTTCCAGCCTTTTAAGTGTGTGTTTTTTTCCTCTTCCCTTTAGTCCCAGGTAAATCACCACAGTGCTGCTAGTAATGAAACGTACCAGGAACGCTTAGCACGTCTAGAAGGAGATAAGGAGTCCCTCATATTACAGGTGGGTCCTTTTTGGTGGGAACCAGCTTATTCTGTTACCTCCAACTCTGTAACTGGCTTAAGTAGGAGGGAAGTCCAAAGGGTTTTCTCTGTTGGATGTCTCCTGCTCCCAAAGTGTAAGTTTTTCAAAAGACTTTTCCTGAAACAAAGGAGAAAGTAACTGGGGGCACAATTTAACTCTGGCCTTGGCTTTTGGGGGCTGTGAACGGATTCATTTATTTATCATGGACTACAAGAGTACCTGCATCTATACACTGGAAGCTCTGTGGCCAGGCTGATTAATGGGGCCCTGTCTTCCAGGAGTCTTGCAAAGGAGATGTGTCCTCATGTCACTAATAAAGCAAAGCCTCTTAAAAAGCCCCAGGGTGGATGCTAACAGGATCAGGCCCAATCCATCTGGAGTTGGATCTAGACTGATCACTTTGAGGCCAAACCCCCTGAAGCTGTTAACATGGGTTAATAAGCCTTTGATGACTCTCTTACTTTGAAGAAAGGAACTCCAAAACTTTTCAGGGACAAAGAGTCAAAGACGTTGTTTCAGGTCTGAAAACTTGCATTGCATTCTGAAAAGTTGATCTTTCTCATGGGATGCTTTTTGCTGAGGTAGGAGCTCTTTGCTGTGTCAGTTCTCAAACGCACGAATCAAGCCTCAAGGTCTGGTATGCCTCAGACACTGTGATTGACAATTTAGAGAATAAATAAGACTAATATCCTAATCCCAGCTCCTTAAAAAGCTTGAAAGGTGGTGATTAAGACTGGTAAGTGTGACGGAAGCGAGGGGGGCAGGTAGGGTTCTGGGACCCTCCCTAGACTATGGGCCTTAGCTTAGAGCATTAGAGTTAGCACTAGAGTTAAGAGGCTGCAGTATGTTTGGCTTTTTTCCTTCCGTTTTACCTTATTTCTTTTATTCATTTCACTTCATTTTATGAATGTAGGTATAATATCTGATTATTTTAGAAACTTTGGAAAGTCAAAAAGAATTTAACATGTTGGCCCTTTCTTCCAGTCTTTTTTTTTTTTCCTGTCCTGCCCCTATTTTAAAAAATTAAGCTCAGACCAAATATACAATTACACAATTTTGCATCCTAGGTTTTTTTTTTTTTTTCTTCACTTCATTGATTTGTTCATTAAAAACTATTTGCATGCCCACAACTCAGTGGATACTGGTTTTAGGTGCTGGGGTTATAGCAGTGAATAAAATAGACAAAGTCCCTGTTCTCAAGCTTCCATTCGTGTGTGTGTGTGTGTGTGTGTGTGTGTGTGTGTGTGTGTGTGTGCGCGCGTGTGCGTACATGTATGATAAACCAATTCACAAAATGTTTCCAGTGATGATAAATGCTATGGAAAAAAATAAAGCAGGATAGGACTGTGTGGTCAGGGAAGACCTCCCCGATAGGAGGAGACTTAAGGAGCTGGGGAGGGAGCCCCACAGAGGCTGGGAGAAGCACGTGCCAGGCAGAGGAGGTGGTTGGTCCAGCGAGCACCCTGAGGTAGGCGTGTGCTTGGTGTGTGGGAAGAACAGGAAGGGGCCGTGTGGTTGGAGCTGGTGACCCTGAGAAGCCTGGGAACTGCCTCCTGAGAGGTAGCAGGGGCCAGATTATATAGCACGTTAGAGTGCAGACGTTTTGAGGGATGTGTAATTTGAACCTCCATCCCAATGACACAACTGATGGAAGAGCGTCCAGTTTAGAATTTTGCCACAAATAGTATCAAGCTACAAACTAATGAACCCGGAACCTTCATGGCTGAAATGAGACATTTCTATTTAGAGGGTTACAATTTAATAAAGAATTCCTGTGTGATAATCTCTCTGATATTTTAAAAATTCCGAATTCTTGAATAATCCTTAATGAAATAATTCTAGCACAATTGGGGAGCTGCTCATCAGAAAAGTCAGAAGTTGGGTCCTAGTGGTTTCTATCCCTCCAGGAGCTTGTGGACAGACTCTCGGAGTTGCTCTTACGTGCTCACTGCTGTCTCTAGAGGCTCCATGGAGCAGGTTAGACAGATCCTCAGCATGGGAGCACCGCTTGCTTGATTAGTTCACAAGGCAGCTCAGCCAGACCAAATTCATTGGCGCCCTTGGCCCGGAATGTTCTCCTGGGTTTACTTGTGGAAGAACAAGGGAAATCACACAGGGCAAAATACTTTGTTTTCAGGATTAAACAACAAATAAAACCAAAATCTTGTATTTCTTCATTAGAATGTGACTTCTTAATGCAAGGATTTTCATCTTTTTCTCTTTCCCCCACTTCTGTATCCCTTCGGTTTCTAAAATTATGCCTAGCATGTGGTAGGGGCTCAGAAAATATTTGTTTTTCTTGAATAAAGGTCACATTTAGAACCTTTATACATTTTCTCCTAATTTTCTACACCTCTACATTCATAACCTAGACTGAGTATTCATGTTCATAAGGCCCCCACAACCCGGTGTATCTCGAGTCTTATGAGCAGCTGGGCTATAAGCTATAGAATGCCAGAGACCACATGTTATTCCTCTTGGTACCTGAGACCACACGTTATTCATCTGGGTACCTATTCCGCTGGGTGATGCCAGCGCATGGCCCCCAGGTGTGGTGCAGACTCTCTAAGTGTTAATTATCCCAATAAGATTAACCATAACACATCCCCAACAGAAACTCTGGAACCCAGGGAGCAAAGGCCACCCCTGGCATCCTACTCTTTTGAAATTAGAGTTAGTAGTTGAAAAGACCAGGACGGCTGATCATGTTAGGCAGCGAGGATAAGGCGCCCATTTTTGGATTATAATTGAAATGTTAGCACACCATGCATCAGCTCCAGGAGTATGTTTCAATAATTCATTAATCACTTAGGAACATAAAAATGGAAAGCTTAAAGCAGCCATATTCATTAAGATCAGTGCCTCTGTAAAAGGGAGCTTTATAATTCATAACTTTATTTAAGCATGCATGAGTGAATTCACATTAACTCTCATGCTCCAGCTATCATTCCTTTACAGACTGAGAAATAATTTATGATCATCTATATGTAAATGGTGATGAGTCAACCATTGGTTAAAAACCAAAAGGCTATAAAGGATCTCAATTTACCAGTCCTTGATTTCTTTATTTTGGGAGAGGTCACTCATATGCTTTCTTCCTCTTCCTGCTCTGAGGCACCTTTTAATAATAATTATTTAATAGTAATACGGAAAAGGATTATTTAATAATAATAAGGAAAAGGATTTAAAAATAAGGAAAATTAATAATAAGGAAAAGGGCTGTTGGCTGATAGAGGAGGCTTTGAAAATCCTCTCAGTCTGTATTTAGGGTGTAATTTAAATGATTTATTGTAAATGGATTTTTATTTACTAACAATTCCAATAGATAGTCTCGATGTTCTTCAGAAAGACGACTGTTTTCCTGCCACTGTATATGCAGTGTGGCTTGTGTATATTTATGACTTAAAGTCATGTTTTGGCCTGTGAAGCACAAAAACCTTCCTGCAGCCAAGTTTTGTCGGTGCTAATACATGCCCTTTACGTCCCACATTCCTTAATTGCTTCAGAGCCCTTGCCTGATAGGTGAGCTGTCCTCACACCCTGATGAGAGCGGTAAGGTCATTGGCTGCTCTGCATAGAAGTTTGGATTGCGCTTCCACGTGAGGTGGCAGAAGCCCTGGCGAGCCAGCTGAGGTATTCCTTGAGGTCGGGCTGCCCAAGGGAACTCTGTGAGAGGCATAAGGAGCCAGAGTCCAGGCCAGAGGCCGCTCTCGTGGCTGCTGGGTGTTTTTCTCCTGAGTCTGTCAAGAGCTGGAAATGTGACCAACCTGGTCCAGGTGGTGGCTGGGACTTCCTGGCCAGGTGAGAAAGCAACCGGGGTTCCCTTCATGCAGGACACTTCCCCCACCTGCCACCCATCAAAAATAACAGCCATTCTTCTCACATCAAGAATCAGTGGTGTGGCTTCTCAGCTCCCCTCCGGCGGGGAGCCGGTCCCAATCCTGCACCCTTGCTTTATTTCCTGGGACAGGTGAGTGTCCTCACAGACCAAGTGGAAGCCCAAGGAGAGAAGATTCGGGACCTGGAAGTGTGTCTGGAAGGGCACCAGGTGAAACTCAATGCTGCTGAAGAGATGCTTCAACAGGTAAGGGTGGGTGGGGCCCAGGGCCTTGGGTCCTGCAGCCGCTCACGTGGGCAAGCCCCTTTCTGGGTCCAAGTTACAGAGCTCGCTGCTTCCTTTCCCGTCCTGCCTGGAGGGAGGGTTGGCTGCTGGAGGGAGGGTTGGCTGCTTAGCCTGTGGTGTTTACACAGCAGGTGAAACCGGAGGGGGAGGGCAGGGAAGGGCTGGCCTGGAGGAATAACTTGTTGGGCTGGTTTGACAGATTCCCAGGGCACTTTCTCCTGGCCTGGTTCAGTGCAGAGCTCTCTGCTGGCCATGTCCCCCTCATCTTATCACACCAACCACACTGGACACGCTTAACTGGCTAACTCCTTATGACCAAGTAACCCACAGTTCGGGCATGGCACTGTTGTCGCCTTTGCCCTGTAAGTGGCATCTGGGGTTTTCGAAAGTCGATTAACTTATTTTGTGCCTCTTTCCTACCCTCACTCTTTCCCCTCTCACTGTGTGTGGCTTTCTTTGATAAAACCGATCACATATTCCATAAATAATATTTTAATATAATTTAATACATATTAAAATGAAAAAAATTAGCTGCTCTTTTACCATTCAGGAACATCTCTTAAATGTCTTCTTGTTTCTCTTTGGGCCTTTTTGTGTTATATGTACATATAATGTACAAAACACTATTTGCACCAGAGATACGATTTAGTCCTCAGCCTTTCTATGCTTCACATCATAGAGTGAGTTTTTTTCCACCTTTTTTCTTTTTTTTTTGGTAAAAGTATTACAATTGAATTGACTCTTCTTGAACAGTCTGACCCCATTGTAAATAATGAGCTGCAGTTTTTAGGAAGAGATGTTGAATTTTTATCAAAAGTCTTTTCACAATTTGTTGAGATGCTAATCAGCAATTTTATTTTATGAACTCTAGTAATATATCTAATTAATTTCCTTAACTTGCATCATTTTTGCATTTCAGTTATTTTGAAAAATAAACCATGACTGAAGTTTATGTGTGTATGCTTTGTAGCTCCTGGTATAGTACTTGGCACATAAAAGGTGCTCACTAATTATTTAAAGAATGAAAGTCCATCTCTTAAGATGAGCGAGTTTAGTTAGAAGACTGCTTATAATCTCCCTCCCCCACCCCCCAAGCTCTAACCTTTTTTTTTTTTTTTTTAATTGCTTTGGTCAGCATAAAATTCAAATTGTTTCTCCACAGCATAGTAATGAACAGAGGCTTTGAATATGACCTTTGGTCTTAGGGTAAATATCTTAGTTTCTAGGTGTTTCTTAGCTTTGAGTGCATTTGAAAAACTTTTTTAAAAATCAATATTTTTATGCAAACGTCTTTGTAGAAACTAGTTCCGACAGCTTGGAAGCTGTTATTAGTTTATCCCTTCATTGCTGATTAATAAGTTACCACATTCTTGGCTCCATTTGATTTTCTGTTTAAATCGTATGCCATTTCTCTTGCTTATCATATTCCCTGGAAATCCGAGTAGCAACGGGAGTGAATCTTTCTTTTTATTTACTCTTAAAAGTTGAATCTTTCTTTTGAAGACCCAGGAAAGAAAATAGCCTGGTGGAAAAATCTCAAATGGCAGAAAAGCATTTTCACAAGAGTGCATGGGACAACCCACTAGATTATATTTTCAAGACAGCAAAAGATGCGGTTCTGGGGTGGGGACCAGGGAGGAAGATGATGGGAGGGGCTGTTTAAAAAAAAAAAAAAAAAAAAAAAAAAAAAAAACCTAGACAGAGACCAAGAAAATTTGCATGTGGAAGGGAACATGTCAGAAAAATGGCAGAAGGCTGATGTTTCAGGAAGGCAGTGCCTGGTGAGTAACCACATGAGCGGAGGTCAGAAAATGGCCCATCGTGGTGCCTGAGCTCTCTGAGGTTGTCTTATCCTTCTAAGCATTATCCCATAGACTGGATTTTTTACTTTTAAAAAAGTCTTAAGCTCAACTGCCCCTTATATCCTGTTTATTCTAAATCTTCTTTCTTGTGTGCTGTGGCTGGGGTAGCAGTCATGTGGTTTGCATGTACCATAGAGGTGGATGTCTTGGCTTGGTATATCTTGGAGTGCAGTAGCTCTTATTTGCTACCTCTGGGGTTGAAAGATTTTCCTGAAATTAACCAAGTTATTTTTATGCCCATGTCTTTGACCGTCTTCTCTCAGCCTTTCAAGGGTAAAATGAAAGGAGTGTGCAGTACTCCTTTCCTGGAGAATTCTGAGTTCATGTCATAGGCATTTGAGGCTCCGCTCCCACTCATGTGTTCTCTGGGCTTGGTGGTGCCTGAACTGGAGATCATTGGGTTGCCAGCTCTAAATGACACATTGAATGTTCTGCACATGCTAATGCTTTCCTGAAATCTGCTTGATACTGTTTGAAAAGACACTTAATTCTTGCATCACAATGCTGATGTGATGCCATCTATAGCATGGAATACATACGTAAGTGTCCTCTGAACTGGGGATAGGCAGAGACTTGCCTGGTTTGACTATGATATCCTGGGCCCCAGGGCTCATGGTAGGGCAAGCATGACTCACATCCTTGAGGCAGAGAATGGAGGCAAACAATTGCCTCTTTCTTTTTTTTTTTAATTTTTATTTAATTAATTAATTAATTTTATTTTGGCTCCGTTGGGTCTTCGTTGCTGTGCGCGGGCTTTCTCTAGTTGCGGCAAGCCAGGGACTACTCTTTGTTGCAGTGCACGGGCTTCTCATTACGGAGGGTTCTCTTGTTGCAGAGCACGGGCTCTGGGCACACGACCTTCAGTAGTTGTGGCTCGCGGGCTCAGTAGTTGTGGCTCGCGGGCCCTAGAGCGCAGGCTCAGTAGTTGTGGGACACGGGCTTAGCTGCTCCAGGGCATGTGGGATCTTCCTGGACCAGGGCTCGAACCCGTGTCCCCTGCACTGGCAGGAGGACTCCCAACCACTGCGCCACCGGGGAAGTCCACAATTACCTCTTTCTGCCAGCCCTGAGCCAAGCCTGGCCTCCTGTTAAAGGCCTGAGGAGCTCTGAAGGAGACCCTTTCACTGTCACAGCGTGGGGCCTTCTGACTGCCTATTGACACTGCTTCCCTTGGGGAGGCAGCTCCTGCTAGCCCTTACACACTGAATACATCCTTTCTAAAGGAGCCAGCCGCTACTCAATTCTAGCTGACCGCCCATGGAGGCCCATTACTGCTTTTCACAAGAAGCTGGAAATCCAGATGTAAAAATTTAAAGATCAGTCTTTCTATTTTAAAAACATTGGCAACTAATTTAAATGAAAAAGAAGTATTGTGTGAACCACACAATATTTATTGTACCTTTAGGCCAAGCCTGGCCCACAGATCTCCAGTCTGCAACCTCTATTCCAGACTTTGCCCCCTTGGCTGGCTAGAAGACCTCTGGGGGGACTTAAGGAAACCCAGACCCAACCAGCATCGTCCAAACCCTGTGCGTCCATGGGTTCCAAACCCCACTGCGCTGTCTCTCCCTACAGCTGTTCTCCTGACCAGTGTTCCCCACCCAACTCACGAGCCACGGACCCCTCAGCCTGGCTTGGCCTGGTCCCCTGCTAAGTGCTGATCTCTTAGCTCTCATCTGTTTTCTTCTACACGTTAACCCATCTGGTCTCCAGAAAGGGAGAGCATGAAGACCCATGGGGTTAGACAGGCAAACCAGGACCAAACAGAATCGGCACAGAGGCAGGGCCACATGAGCCACGCATAGATTATAGACACATTTGAGGGCAAAATATTTCTTGTCTGCAGCCTGTTGCAGGACACAGGGTGGGAATGGGGCAGCTACAAGCGTCTCTTAGAGCTGCCTGTGGAAACACCTACTCTGATATGGTCTCTGACTCACTGAGTGTGTCTAGATTCCCCAGGGAACCTTCCCCATTAGGAAGAGACATCTCCCAGGAAATGTACAAGTGGGTCTTCAAAGGCCCACAGCCTGAGTCCATTTTCACCTCCGTTTTAAGCAGGTCAAGGCGTTGCCCAGCTGCATCTTTGAGGGCTGCACACTGAACTATCCGAGCCCAGAGCCCAGAATAACACCCCAGGAATACAGGTGTGGACCAGCGCCCTCCCCATTGTGATTGGCCTAGACCATGTTGGCAACAAAATCTCTCACAGAGAGTTCCTTATGCTCTGTGATGTATTTGAAGTCCCTGGTGACTTTTTCTAAAGTGGCCTCCATGGGTTCTCTGGGGTCCTGTCAATTCCTGCACGACAAGCTCCTCTGCCTCTGATCACTGACCCTTCTCCAGCGGGTAATGATTTCAGGGAGGAAGCTGATGCTGTTCAGTGGAGAAGAGGTCTTACACAGAGCTGGCAGCCAAATGGAACACTTTCCAGAGGCTGGCCATTGACAGGTGTAATCAACGCCAAGAGCAGCAGCCATGTTTAGTGCCAAAAAGAAGACAGGATAGGGAACCCAAGCGGGGAGGAAGAAAGGATGCAAAGCTCCTTGTGAGGACACAGCACAGCTTTTGGGAAACCTGGAAGGACACCAGGCTCTATCTCAGTCCTCCAACCTGACCCAGCGCCCCAGGTGTCAGGCAACCTCATTGTGTTGGCTGCCTTTTAGGTGAGGTGTGGAGAGTGACAAATTTAGGGGATTTGGAGTCCATGGACGTGACTTTCTGCAGATTCACCACTTGTGGTTGATCTGGGAAAGTCAGTGAACCTGGGTTCTTATTTATAGAGAACGGAGATGACAGTGTGGACTCTGCACTGCCCACCTCCTCGAGCTGTAGTACAGTTGTTCCAGTTTTGTTAAAACTGGACTATCACACAATGGCCAGGGGGTTACAGGACCCAGGACACAGGCCCAGTTCCTGCCCTTGAGTCGAGTGAGGGAACAGTGTGCCCAGGTGTATGAACTCAGCAAAGCGTCATCGGCACCCAGCTCATAAATTCCCGGAGAGCACCTTTAGGGGAGGTATTTCTACCTCAGAAAGGATATTAAACAGAGCTATGCACCTGACCCTGTGGGAGCACAAATCTGTCTGAGGAGACAGGACACTTGAGTGAAGAAAAAGGGGATTTGCCAGTTCTTCCCTAAAACTCCCCCTGGGAGATTTTGAGGCAGAGATAACTGCTTTCCTCAAGTTTATCTCATTTGATGTTGGAGCTCCAGACCGCAGTGTGAGGTAGGTGCTTTACCCCTTTTTACAGATAAGGGGACTGAGGTTCAGAGAGATGACTTAGTTAGTGGTGACTGAGTCTGGACTCAAACCCAGGTTGACTGCGAGCCCCTCTCCCTGGAAGAGGCTTCCCGGCAAGGCCTAGGCCTCTTACTTCAAAGGGCAGAGGGACACATTTTTCCTTTCAAGCCGTTCCATGGCCCGTTCTTTCATTCTGGTTTCAGGTTGCCAGTCTGGCTCCAGTCCTCCGTCATTGGTCAGAAACTCCCTGGGTCAGGTTCCACACTTAAAGTTGGAAGTAATCGCTTCAAGATGTGGCCCTTTAAGGAGAGCAAAGTTGAAAGGCAAATTCTCTTTATCAGCTCCAGTCAGACACTGAGCTTTGGGAAAAGGAAATGATGGTTTGCTCTGAGATGGAGGCTTTTTTTCATCTCCCAGAAAGGAGATGTATTTATCCTTCTGGAAGAGATTACTGGTAGTGGTGAAGTGAGGGGGTGAGTGATAATTTTGTTCATTGGTTTTCTTCATTACCCAGTTTCATGGTCCTGCCTAGTAAGAAACACAAACCACCGTCCTCCCATACCACCCCCTCCTCATCCCTTGCCCTCTCTCATTTACACAGGCAGCCTTGAACCAATCAGGAGAGCAGACACTACTGCTGCTTATGAACCTCTGCCCCTTATCTCCAGCCCCCTGCCTCCCCATTCCCCCCACCCCATCACAGTAGCTCTATGATTCCAAGAGATCCCAGCAGGATCCCACCCTGCGGGTCTCAGTAGGTGCCAAGCGTTGCCTTCGTGCTCTGGACAAACAGGCTGGATCAGAGATCAACTGCAGTCTTGGGGATGGGAGCTAAAGATCCAAGAATGTTACTCTTAAGGGGTAGACAGAATGAAAGATGCCAGCAGAGAAGACAAAGGAGAAAAAAGAAAGGTCAGGAAAATGGGACTTCCCAGGTGGTCCAGCGGTTAAGACTCCGTGCTCCCAATGCAGTGGGGCCGGGTTCGATCCCTGGTCGGGGAGCTAGATCCCGCATGCTGCAACTAAAGATCCCGCACACTGCAACTAAGACCCTGTGCAGCCAAAATTAATAAATAAATATTAGAAAGAAAGAAAGGTCAGGAAAATGGAAAGGGAGGGTGGGCTCACAGTAATGAGGGGATGCAGGGTGAGTCATTGGGTTGAGAGCTGAGAGGTGAAAGTTGCCTCGGAAAGTTGGGACGCTGGTCCCAGAGCCAGGGCTGTTTCTGTGTTCTGCTGAAGGCAGAAGCTGGGTTGCAGGCATGCAGACGTTTTCCTGAGAAGTGACAGGAGGGTGAGGAAGAAGAGGCAGCAAAGAGTGGATTATTCTTTTCAGAGCTTGGCTGTGAGGGGGAGAGGGGAGGGAAGAGAAAAAGCTGGCGTTCACACTCACACCACACACACAGTGTGTTTGCTTAGCCTGAGCGCTAGGGAGCCGATGGTGGTCCCTGCAGGGAAGGAAGGTCAAGAGGGAAGGTTCTTTCCAATGTCAGAAATTTGATCATGTTTATAGCCTGAGGGATGGAAGCTGATGGTGAGGGAGAGATTAAATGCCTGTCAGAGCGGATGATTAATGGGCCTACCCTAGAGTAGCGTAGACTTGGTGAGAACTTCCTCAAAGGCAGTACAGAGGTGAGGGAGGGCCCAGGTCCCTGTGAGCAGGCGTCATTCTGCACTACCGGCTAGAGGGAGAAACAGGACCAGGACTCAGAGGACAAAGCCAAACGCTACTGGTTAACCAGGGAGTTACCTGAATCTTCATTCAAGCTGCGTGAGGATGGCATGGAGGACTGGTCAGCAACAGGAAGGTGGGTCAGGTGGGGCAATTCAGGAGCAAACTCTGGAATCTTTGTGTCCTTTAACATATGCTTTTAATGTGCAACCTGGAAACTTACTGGGCTGGGAACAGTTTTTAAAGATAGAAGAACCTGACAGAGAAGTCGGCTGTGTGCAGTTATGTCAGACTAACTTTGGAAAGGAGGTGCGGGCTTGCTTTCTCTAAGACACGGATTCAGGAGAGAGGACTGAGAGATGATTCTGGGAAACTTTGAAATAGGAAGGATGTAAGTTCAGTGACTGATCAGATGATCTTTAAAAGTCTTTTCAGTAAATATGAGGAGAGGTTATTTAAGGAGAAGAAGGGGATAGGGTGGGGTTTAGGGCTCGAGGAGAATGGAAAAGATGTGGAACAAACTCTGAAAGGAACCAGCCAGAGATGAATACAAGTTTTGCTAGGCAGTGTCGGAAGATCAGCTGTAATCAGATAGCGTAAATTTGTGTGGAAACCAATTGGCATCGTTAAGTGACTTTTACCAGCAATTCTCAGGCCAGGGGGAGTGGAAACATAGACAAAAGTCTTTGAGGTTTGGCATGGAGTGGGCGCTGGTGAAGCAAATACACTTCAGATCTAGGGGCAAGGATGAGTCAGAGGAAGAATTTTCTGGTGCAGAAATGATACAACTGAAATGATAAGCCTTAAGGTACAGGGTGGATAAGGAGGCAAATATTGCTTAAAGGAAGTTGATAAACTAGGAAAATAGGGAGTTATTAAGTAACTAGTAGCCACAGAAGAAGAAATTAAAGATGATTTGAGTGACTAAATGGGCCAGTTGAAAAGTCAGAGGATTGTGGCCAGAGGAGAGAATTTCAGAGTTGAAGATTTTAGAAGTGAAGGACACATGTTCTGGATCAAGACGAGGGTCAAGCTGTGGCCATACTACTGAGAAGCTGAAATGAGGTGGAAGCAAAGCCTGTCGGTGTCAAGGTCAAGAAATGTGAAACCAGGGTGGACACTGAGTGGAAGATTGATTAACAAGGATAATCAATGGAAATGGGAGACTATCTTGGGGTCTGGATATTTGGGGAGAATGTGACTTAACTGAATGGTGCTGCCTTAGAGGAGGAGGAGGAGGGCAGAGGTAGGAGATCTGGAAGAAGCAGTGTTTAACAGGGAGAAAGGTGTTTAACAGGGAGAAAGGTGTTCTGTACGTTGGGTTGCTGGAGCAGAACGGTCTCT
Organism: Eubalaena glacialis; assembly: GCF_028564815.1. Lineage (NCBI taxonomy): Eukaryota > Metazoa > Chordata > Mammalia > Artiodactyla > Balaenidae > Eubalaena > Eubalaena glacialis. Next base: position 73,490,561 of record NC_083725.1, read on the forward strand.
ACTTGAGAGGACTGGGAAGGACATGTCATGTCATGCAAACGTCAGGGTTCGGTTTCTGCTGGAAGTAGAAAGAGCAGTTTAGAATGTAGGGTATTTAAATCCTATTAAGACAACTAGGATAGAGGTCACAGTATATAACAGTGGCTGGAGGCCATGCCGGGCCTGGAGATGGGGAAGTGGAGCTGGGCTGGGATAAGGCTGTCTAAGGCTGATTTTGAGTTCAGGGAGTAGGACAGTACTTATTGATGACAAGGACCAGGGGTGATGATAATGAAAGGGGGAAGCACATGCTAATAGAATCTAGGAGGCAGTAAGGAGAAGTTTTGTTATCAGTGGACTATGTGAAATTAAGCAGCCCCAGGCTTCTCATTAAAACTTTGGTGTGTCTAATTGAAATGTCCACTTGGAATGTTAGTGTGACCAATCAGAACCCTGGCATGACCAATTGGAATGGCCATTGGAATTTTAATGCAACCAATTAGAATATTATCCTCATTAACTGGAACATTGGTATGACCAATTACAACCTGGCAGTTAAAACAGCCAGAGGGATTCTGGAAATAATGAAAGCAGAGGAGATTCTTAGCTTTCAAGAGAGATGCCTTCTGAGGCTTTTTTAAATCCCACCAAGGCAGTATCTTGAATGCTGGTCAATAGACAACTGCATAAATACCATTTTAAGAGACTCAAGTGCTCAACAGGGGCTGTACTTTTAACTCTCCTATCCCTAGGCCTTGGCATCTGGTAGTTGAACAAATGATGGAAGTCTCACGGAAGAAGATTTTCTGAGTTCTTAGCACTCCAAAGCAATTGTTATTATCCCATGGACCTTGAGTTCTAGAATCGTCCCTTTTTCCCTTTGCACTGGTGGCTGGGAAGCTCACATACACATTGTACTCCATCTCTAGCTGTGAATAGAACTTTAGGGTATGAGTTTTATGCCGACAGTCACTCTGGCTTCAACATCTTTCCTTACCTGCTTTAATTTTTACGGTTTATTTTTTCACTTGAGTTGTCTATTTTGAAAACTGCCTCAAATCATTTCTGGAACAAAGCAGCTAGATGAAAGGATGGAGAGAAAGACACAGAATGAGGAGGTGGAGGTAAAGGGGAAGGTGGGGAAGTGGGAGAAGGATGTCAGTAACGAGCAGGTGACGTTAGGAAGGATTATATCTTAAGATACTCAAGACCCAGAAATCCCATCTTCCTCACCCAGGGAAGAACATTTTAGGGCCTTTTATGGCCTGCATAGCCTTAGCACCAGGCCCTAGTAGATAGTATGTGCTCAACAAAATCTTAACAGTTTGAGCAGCTCTTGCCTGGGCTCAGTGAATATTTGTTGATTGGCTTTTTTCAGCATGTATTTTTTTTATTTCCCTTGAAATTCTTGGACTTCTTTCTCTGTTTGGGAAACAATGTGATACATTAAACAGAAATGAGTTTTGAAGCCAAACAGACTTTGGTTTTAAAACTAACTCTGCTGTTGATTGGCGTGTGCCCTTGGCCAAGACAGGCCAGTCTCTGGGCCCGTTTCTTCATCTGTAAAATAGGGATAGTAATGTTGACTGCCAAATCCCTGGGAGGGTTTATTGAGAGGATGTATGTAAAGTACCCAACAGTGTCTAGCACAGAGGAGGCACTCAGTGCATCTATGTCCACCCACCCCCAGTCCCAACACTGGACATACTTAGCTGGCTAACTCCTCATGACCAAGCAGCGCGCAGTTCTGGCATGGCACTGCTGCTGCCTTTGCCCTGTAAGCCAGCTTCAAGTCTGGCTGGCCCAGGAAGAGCTGGGCTCCTCAGCCCAGTACTAAGCTCATTTTGCTGAATTCTTTGGCTTCTGGATACTCTCCCTCAGGTTAGCAGATGGACAGTTTGTAGCCCACCTTTCTGAGGTACTGATGGCCTTTTGCCTAGGGAGTCATGTTTTCCAAGTTAAAATCTCTGACTTATGTGGTTTGGTTTTATGAGTTGAGGACAGTTCAGAACGTGAAATCATGGCTGTAGGGTCAGATTGTTGAGATCACTGGTCTTGTACTAGGGTTGGGTTGCCTAAGATGATACAGAAATTTCAGACCATGGCAGGATGCTGTGTCCTTTCCATCAGCTCATTTGGCCGGTTACCCTCCTAGCATCATATCATGGTCTCCTTGCCAGGACCTGTGTGTCTAGTGTCTCCATGTGCCAAGATTTGGGATCTCACACAACATCGCCTTTTGCCAATGGAGAAATGTTAACCCTGGACTTTGGGAAGTGCTCCTGGCTTTTGAGGTCCTTCATAATTCCTAGTAGTGCTGAACAGGTGTTTCACCTATCACCTTTGTTTTGTCTTATTTATGCTTATTAAGTGTATATATTAATGGCAGGTTGTTGTCTGCTACTGTTTTAGGCTTGGCAGGACTACTGATAACCTCCCCGGTCTGTCCTCAAAATAAGCAAAGAATAATTTTCTTATTTACATTCTAGGAAAGATACATATCACATAAATAAGATTCTACTGTAACCATTCAATAAATACTCATCGAATATCTACTTTATGTCCTAGCTCCCTTCTAGGTTCGTTGGAGTAAGGTCTTCCAATGACATGTGTGGAAGACTGGGCTGAATATTGACTGAGCCCAGGAGGTGATAAGGAAACTTTGGTTTTGAAAAATATAATGTTAACCTAAGCTGGTTTTTTGTTTGTTTTGGTGGAGAGGATCTGCTGCTTTGCCTTAAAAATAGACATGGAGAAATTTCATTCGTGGAGCAGACCTATCCGTTTTTCTCTACCTGGAAAGAATGAATAATGGTTTCTATGGACAAATGTGCTTTTTGAGAAATGTAGCTCACATTGACTCTCAGAGCACAGTGGGTAACATCAGGCTGTGCTATCCTTGAGTGACCCAACATCAGCCCAGGCCTGACCCCTATAGGACTGTGGCTCAGATGTAGCGGTTTCATCGTACAATGTAGAGACTGCCTTATGTCCTATGGATGGAGGTAGAGTTGTTCTTATTGCCATGGAGGTTTATGATTTTGAGATCTGTTTTTGCCTGCAGGAGCTGCTAAGTCGTACATCTCTTGAGACTCAGAAGCTTGATCTGATGACTGAAGTGTCTGAGCTGAAGCTCAAGCTGGTGGGCATGGAGAAGGAGCAGAGAGAGCAGGAAGAGAAGCAGAAAAAAGCAGAGGTGAGTGTGATACATCACCTTCTCGGGGTACCCATACTGTCCAAAGCTCAGATCAGGGGAAGCTAGCCTAATGTGGCTTCGGGCCATCTGGTCAACCCCAAGCCTGGCAGCCACTGGGTGCCAGAAACATCTATGTACCAGAGACACAATGATCTGTTAATACCAAGTTATCAGGTTTTGCTGTGGCTGCAGATTTCAGCAATGCCCAAACCACCCAGTTTTGGCTCTAAGGCTGTATCCTCCCTCAAGCTGCTGACAAGGATGGAAAGGGGAAGCAGTAGTGGGGGAAGGATCAGACAAGACTTGGAGAGACCAAGATGTCTTCTGTGAGAGCCAAGGTAATGACCACGTATTGGGATGAAGTCAGCTGCTCAATAAGCCAGCATCATTGTCCATGGAGTCTAGAGACATTCTTTGATGTGCATTTCACAGACCCAGATGCAACCCTTAGATTATGTGTTTCTTTCCTCCTGATGGCTCCTATGGGTGAGCCCATGCACAGGCTTTCTCTTAGAGAATGTTTTCCTGTATCTCGTTTCTGTTTTTGTTTTCTCAGGCTCCATATGCCATTGTAGAGCATGCCAGACTCTTTTTTTGGATAAATGTTTTGGATAAATTTTAGGCTCAGAGCTCAGAACAGTCTGTTTTAACCTTAGATAACCACCTTCCGTGTGCCTCTACCTACAAGTCCCTATATTTGTACACTGTGCATTGTGAGCTGTGGAAAGAAGAATAACCTTTAGGTTTAGAAACACCTTGGCTCAATTACTGACCTAACTGCTTAATAGCTCTTTGAACTTCAGCAAGTTAACTACTTAATCTCTCTGAACTTCAATTTCTTTATCTGTAAAATGGGTAACTGTGTGATGAAGTCGAAAAAAAAAAAATCACAAAAGCTAAGTCTCTATCATAGGATCTGGCATCCTCTCTTCCATTTAGGCATCTCTAAAATCTAAAGGTGGATATTGTTCCTTTCAATTAAGCGCCAACACCATCATGCCCGGAAACCTGGCACATTTCTGTGTTTACTGGGTAAACACTGGTGATTGAGACACTTCTAATATGTGGGGCATATTCCTTGCATTGCTTTTGAGAACATGCTCATTAGTAAGAAGTATAGTTGCCGAAAGAAAATTTATCTCCATTAAGCTGAGGACACTATCTTCTAGTGATTAAGAATGCAGGCTCTTGAATCAGACCTCTTGGCTGGAATCCAAACTCAGCTAGTCAGTAGGTTTGTGATCTTAGGCAAGTAATTTAACCTCCCAAACCTCTGTTTCTTCTTCTGTAAAATGGAGATTGTAATACTTCCTATTTGCTCAGTTGTTCTGAGGAAGGAATGAGATAATGTATATGTGTAGTCCTTAGCATAGTGCTGGATAACTAGCTTTTATCAATTACTTACTGATTGTGTTTTTAAGCATGCCAGAAATGGAAATGTAGACCTAGCTACATTATTGACTTACTACTGAGCTTACGCACACTCAAAGCTTATCTGTGTGAAGTGTTAGTTAAATAGACTGTGCTTCATAAATGTTCAGGGAGAAGCAATTAGATTTTCTACGGGTTTAGAATTATTTTACCGATGTTTCAAAATGTGTAATCACATGGGGATATACGTTCAGGCTTGGGGACCAGAATTGAATAAACTGTGTAAGAAGGCTTAGAGTGGTAGAGACAACTCAAAACCAAGGAAGGAAGAAAGGGAGGGAGGGAGAGCGAGGGAGGGAGGGAAGGAAACAAGGAAAAGAAAGAAAGGAAAGAGTGGGAGGGTTATTAGGTCACACAACTGGAATAGTCTAGGGTTTAAAAAGCTGATATCACTAGATCCAGCTGGCTTTACCATGTCATTAGAAATCAGGCTTAGTGTCTCATTTGGTTCTGTCTCAGCCTTATTCTCAGGAAGGCTCTCCATATGTGGCGACAAAGATGGCCATCAGCAGCTTTAGATCCTACTAGCCTGGCAACCTCTGCAGAGAGAGAGATTCTCTCTCTCTCAAAGATTCCAGCAAAACCCCAGGATTGCATATCAGTGGGCCAATTTGGGTCACGTGCCTGGTTCTGAACCAGTCACTGTAGGGGACATGGGCCCACTCATGGGTGTGTGTGAGCATGAGGGTCAGTCCATGGTGGCAGGATGCTGAGTTAGTACCGAGCTGGAGCAGCTCAGTTCCTTTCTAGGGAAGGAAGGGGAGCTCCCACTTCTGGGCCAAGCACAGCTAAGGCAGTCATTTTACTGTTTATTTTTTCTTTTCTGAAGGATTATTTTTCAATCCGAATTTTTGTTTTTGTTTTCTTTGTTTTCCATCAGACTATTCGTGCATGAGGCAGCATAGACCCTGAGCCGCTGGCCTCAGTCCTACCCGATAACAGCCCTTCCCAGTTGCTAGTACAAACATTAGGTTTCCACGTGGAGGAGTTTTTCAGGCTGTTCAAACTTGTGATAATCAGGGAACAACAGCCATATGACCTGAAGCCACATTCTCATTCTTGTCATTAAACATAATCTTTACTGGTGTGCTCAGACTCTCTACCACTGTTTGTAACTATCTGGAACACCGAGGCTTAGCACCATGGAGAGGGCTGCTTAAGCTGCACTATTGTCGTGTGCGTGGTGGAGCTGTTTATACTGAGGGAGACGTTTGGCTAGCTGGGGTCATCAAGGTTGTAGTTGTATGAATAAAGGGAATGTTGCTTCCCATCCTACACTGCTGCTGTTTTTCCAGTGAATGTGCTTAGCCTAAAGCCTGATTGCTTGTGGTTTAAAAGAGGCAGGACTTTTTTGAGGTAGCCAGATCTGAAATAAACTTTCTCTGTGTAGCTCAGGCTTTATCCCAAGCAGGTATCCTGCTGCCCTGTAGTCAGCTGTGGAAGTGATTACAAATGTTTGTCTGTAAACCCAAGGACTTTGAGGTGTAGGTTTCTTGTTAAATGGAGACAATCCTGATAGCCAGCCTCGCTCAGGAGTCAGTGGTGACCCTTATGAGACGTGGGTGAATACTGGATTTCCTGTTTACTGTACCTTTTCTCCTGAGCCTTTTGCAGTGGTTCTGGGTCATTTCAGGAGACCCAAGATTGGACCAATTAGGTTTACTCCTGAAAAGCAGGACTGCAGGAAAAGTGACCAACATGGAAAGTAAATACCACAGTTAGGAGGATGGCACATGAAAGAAAGAGATCCAGAGGCAAAGGAAAACCTCGGGGTGGCCCACCTATCAAAGGCATGTCCCTTGGAGAGATCTTCCTTGGAGAAGGGCATCTGGCTTCCCTAAGCACTGGGGATGCAGGGAGGCCTGCAGCTGGATCCCTTTGTGAGATCCAAAGGGTTCTGCGCATAGTAGCAGAGCAGCCTTTCTAGAGGGGAACAGGGATCCAGCATGTGCTGGGAAATGAAGTCAGCCCAATTGATCAGGGATATACACAAGCCTGAAGAGAACCGGCATGATCTCTAGGATTTCCTGGCAGAAAATGGAATGTCTTACAGCGCAGGTGTCCTGCTTCCTTTCTTCCTATGGGTGGGACCTTGGAAGGGAGGGATTCTGATTTCTGAACTGTTGCAATTGGAATGATGAACTTGGAGTACAGAGCAAAGGCTGGGAAGATTGTGTTTGCTCAGAGAAGAGCTGGCCTGACTTAGGAGAGTTTTATTATTCATTTTATTTTATTTACTTATTTTTGTTTGTATAGGAAATATACTCCAACAATTCAGAAATTAAGAGTTCAAAAAGGTATATGCAGCAAAACCTCTCCTTTCCCAGCCAGCAGTCAGACACCAGTGTTGTCAGTTTGTTTTGTATCCTTCAGAGTTATCTTATGCATGGACAAGCAAATTTATATGGATAAATTCTTTCCCTCATATTTGCACAGATACACATTATTCTAGGCCTTTCTTTTTTTAATTGAGCAGTCATAGAGCTTGTTTCATATCAAATACATTAAAAAAAATTTCCCATTCATGTTTATGTTTACATATTATTTTACGTTCCGACTATGCCCTCATTTATTTAACCAGTTCTCTCTCGGGTGGACATTTAAGTTGTTTCCAAGTGTTTGCCCTTACAAATAATGCTATTGTGAATAAATTTGTAAATGTGTGAGGATATTGAAGTGGAATTGAAGGATCAAAGGGTATAACACACTTGACATTTTGACAGATGTGGAGGTGGTATTCCCACCTGCTATGTGTCAGAGTGCCAGGACAGTATTAAACTGAGCATGAAGGAAGCGGGAGAGAAACAACTAAGTAAAATTGTGAATAAGTTTAACAGGTAGGATGGGGTGGGAAAGACTATGATTATGGGAAGTGCCCAGTAGTTAGTTTCACATAGAAAAGAACTATCAAACAAACAAACAAACAAAAACTTTGACGGTTGGCAAAGCAAGAGTAATAAACAAAGTGAGTTGAGATTACAGAACAGGGATTAGAACCTCATATATGTCACCTGGACTTCATGATGTGGGACCCAAGATTGAAAACACCGCTACAAAAGGCTCTGCCCTATGGGAGAGAAAAGACCTACTAAGAGAGGAGAGGGGCTAGCCCTGGAAATAAAGGATTTTAAAAGTAAGTAAGTATAAAATTGATGACTAATAAGAACCTGCAGTATAAACAAACAAACAAAACTAATACTAAACTTTCATTGGGTTATTTGTATGGAAATATGTTGGAAATGCCAAGCCTGAGGATGGACATACTGGAAAACAGCACCTCCACGTGGATAGGGAGTTTAGAAGAGAGTGTTCCGGAAGAGCTGGGGTGTGGATAAATGGTCACGTGGAGCAGAGGAGGAAAATAGGTGCACTCCTGATACAGATCCCCAGACCGATGGAGGCAGACAGAGGGCAGTAATGAGAGCGAGCAGCAATTGGATAGCTCTTAAAAAAGCTCCAGCTCAACACCTAGGTATCGAAAGGTTGGTTTTTGTTTTTGCCTTCCACCCCCGCATTTATAGTTTCTGCCCTGAATGTAGATAAAGTAAACCAGGAAAACTGCCACTCTGGCTCTAATGCTGAAGCAAACCTAGAAACTAGTTCATGAAGTGAAAGTGATGGGTATCTTGAGAGAGTGGCCATTGTTATTTTGAGAGTTCATGATAGTGAGGGAGGGGAGAACGCGGCATAGACAAACATGCACTGTGGACCTTGGAAATCATACCTTTGAAAGTTCAGAAATAGAAGAGATGACTCAAGGATATTGAACTACATAAAAATATACTTATTTCTGACTGTGTAACCTCACAAATAATATACCAATAAAAAGGAAAAGGTAGAGGTACCTTGAGAGGAACCAGTTTTCTTTTTTTTTTTTTTTAAGATTTTTAGAAATTTCATGTAATGTCTGAAACATTTATATTAACATATTTCCATACAAATAACCCAATGAAAGTTTAGTATTAGTTTTGTTTGTTTGTTTATACTGCAGGTTCTTATTAGTCATCAATTTTATACACATCAGTGTATACATGTCAATCCCAATCGCCCAATTCAGCACACCACCATCCCCACCCCACCGCAGTTTTCCCCCCTTGGTGTCCATATGTCTGTTCTCTACATCTGTGTCTCAACTTCTGCCTTGCAAACCGGCTCATCTGTACCATTTTTCTATGTTCCACATACATGCGTTAATATACGATATTTGTTTTTCTCTTTCTGACTTACTTCGCTCTGTATGACAGTTTCTAGATCCATCCACGTCTCTACAAATAACTCAATTTTGTTCCTTTTTATGGCTGAGTGAGAGGAACCAGTTTTCAAAGGGGCTTGTACAAAAGGTAGAAAGGACAGATAAAAGTGCACCTGCACGAACAGTATCAGGAAGATCAAACCCCACTGAAAGGGACAGTTCTGAGGACAATAGGAAGGTTTTCCTTTAAAGTTATGTTCTCAATAAGAAGATCAAAGAAAGAATGGGCTTGGTTCCACTGATGCCTCTGACAGATGCACAGAACTTAGGACAGCAGTCCCCAGGCTGCTTGTTTATAAGTGAATTTTAAGGAATCGGAGAAATCAAGTGAGTTGCTGAAAAACTGGAAGTAACCATTTTCTTCTTATCCTTCTCCTCCTCCTCCTCCTCTTTTTTCAAAACGGCAAAGAAAGTTAGGAGGGTTCTATAAAATTCAGTCTGTTGCGTTTGAGGTCAACCCTATGATGGTTTGTGAGAAGCCAGAAGACAAAGTAGGGATCTGTGTCCATTAAGAGTAAGTTACATCTGATTGGCCTCATTGGTTTGGCCAGGAGTGCATCTTGTAGTGGTAGGCTGGGTAAATCCTCACTTCAGTGAGGCACTGCGAAAACATTGCTTGGGATGGTCTTGTAGATAAGATAGAGGAATATAGGATGAATGCTAAAATAGGCGTATTGGTACCCAAGTGATAATGATACCTTAAGACTACCTCTAGGAAGATTTTTTTTTTTGTAGAGGGTCATGTCATCTGCCCTTAGTCCTCCTGCCTGGTGTGCATTTTTAGTCCATAATTTGGCTGCTGATATAGAAGGCCTTCAAGTTGTGATGACAGAAAGCCAAAGAAAAACTAAATGGATCAGTTGACATTGGGATTCATGAAGACCTACACAGACTGGAGTGATCCATAAGTTGGCAGGAAAAGAGTAAAAGAGAGGCCAGAAGAACCTGAATAGTGCAGAGCTACAGAAGGTAAGGAGTAAAACGAGGGAGCCACGCAGCTTGAGGACAGAGGATGCGTGTGTGGATCTGACCGCGAGGAGGGTGCTGACCCCTTGTGTGGTGGAGACAGAGCTCGAGCTCATCTGCTTGGAGAGTGGGGGTGGGGATGAAGTGATGAAAATCAGGGTCAGTGGGTCTAGACCCCTCACTTGAGAGAGACAACAATGAAGGGAACAAGAGAAGAGTGAGGGCCGTGACGTTCTTGAAACTTACATGAGAGAGAAGAGCAGGTGTGGAGACCGGCAGGGCCAGTGACCAGGAGAGACTAAAGGTTCTGGAAGAGCGGCCAGTAAGGGAAGCATGCTGGAGGGTGCAGAGCCACTGGGCTTTTGTTGTCAGTGATCAATGGCGCATGGGCCTTAACCGTGTTGCATGACCTTGAGGTGTTTTCTGTTGCTCTCCCAGTTTCTCTCCTTCATTTCTTATGGATCAAACACTTGGTGGCACAAGGAGAAGCAGTGGGGAAAGTGAACTCACATTTATCGAAGGCCTCCGTGTGCCAGGCACCATGTGAGGTGTTTACCAAAGTCAGATGAGCAGGTGAGGCCCACCCTCTGACGACTGACTCTGGGGGAACACAACGTGGGGCTGTCTCTGGGCTAACTCAGGTGAGCTAGCTCAAGGAGAGAGTGGCTGGGAGGCCAGGAGCCCGCTTATGACAGCGATGCCTGCATTTGCAGCTCTCCCAGTTCAAGTGGCATCTCTGGAGGGAGAGCAGGCTGGCATAAGGGCCCTAGCAGTGCCCCCTCAGACCCAAGCTGCCATCCGGACCCTCAGTTTTCCTTCTACATTGGAAAAAGGGGGTTATGAAACAAGGTAACGGGGGAGGAGCTTTTCTTCTTTTAGAAAACACTGTTTCTATTGGGGATGGAAAACCTCTTTCTAGCATGCCTGGACAGTTCTCATGGTGCCAGGGGGCAGACCTCTCAGTACCAGGTGCCAGTGCTCAGAATGTCAGTAAAGGTGGGCAGAGAGGGGCTAAACACTTTAATTGGCTGCCACCCCACCCACCCTAGGCTCTGTTGGGATCTATTGCCAACTGTCTGCTTAACTCCATGCCCCTGCTGCGGCCCCATCAGCTGCCCGCAGTCTTCCCCAGGCTCTTGGGTTTCTTGTTGTCGTGAGTGGCACCATCCTCCACCCTGCCAGCCAGGCCCATGACTCCTCGTCTCCTCTACTCCCCCACACAGGCAAGGGATCTAGAATGCGCCTACTTGACATCACTTAGACTCGTCCCATCTCTTTGTCTCGACCCAGGCAGAATTAGTCACTCACCACTCCCTGGAAGCCCCGTAGTCTTATTGGTGTAGCACTTACAGCCTGTTGTGATTGTTATTTGTGTGTTTCTCCTCACTCACCTGCGAGCGCCATTGCTTACTGTGGCCTTGGGTCTCTGCGGAGTGACGCTAGATGTCTGTGGAGTAGATAAAGGAAAGCCCAGCAGAGCTGCTAGTGCAAGGCATTCAGAACTGAGTAGGTATGAATTCCAAGGGTTGCAGTTATTTTCCAAAGTTGCCATAAAAGGCCAAAATGTTCCTGAGGCTACAGAGGAGTCAGGTCTGGCGTCGGGTGTGAGGGAGCGTTTAGGGTTGGGGACATAGTAGCGTGCGTGAGCGTGTTGTGCGCCGTATGTCCCCTGTGCTCGGGTGTTGGCATGTTTGGGGAGGGCGTTGGCGAGTGTAGAAGGGATGCGTCTGTATGTGATCCCATCTCCGCTCTTGCTAGACTCTGCGCCTCAGACGCTGACATGCAGGGACGGCCCCAGTATGGCACGAAGGCCATACTGCAGACAGGCCCACGGATGGGGCAGGTCAGGGAAATGCCACGTCTTTTGGTTCCTGTGAAGAGAGCGTATGGTCACGGACAGCGACCGCCGTGTGCCGCCTTCCATCCTTCTGTTCTGCTCTCCTGAGGAGTTCCATGTCTGAGCGCTGACTGACCCTGAGTGCTTTTCTTCTCCTCTCTCTCCCTTCCTACAGTCGGTTCTGAATGTGATCAGTGAGCTGCAGGAGCAGATGTGTAGGCTGCAGCTGGACATCCACAGGCAGATTCAAGAGCGCCTCTCACTCAGTAGGGACCACCCTGAGGAGGTGGCAGCCGGCGACGGTGCGGCCCGGCCCCAGCCCTGCGGCCAGGAGTGTGCCCGTTGGGAGGGGTCACCTGTAGGAACCACACTTAAGTATATCGGAGCATGCGTGTGTGGGGCATCTCACTGGCGGAGGGGCTGGGGCTTCTCCTACCCAGAACAGCGTGCGCTGGCTTAACATGGATCTGTGGTCACCTCTGGGCAGAGCTTGGGACTCGCTTCCCTCGGGATGTGAGCTGAGCTCCGTGACCCTCACCGAGCAGGGTCTGACCCGGCGAGGCCAACCCTCTGACCGGTGGCGGTACTCATCTCCCTCAGGGCTGGGAATGAGGTGTGTCAGGTGCCCTGAGTGACGGGGCATTGGTGTAAAAGCAAGCTTCGGGTCCCCTTCCCAGGTACGACTCAGACACTGAGTCTCCCTCCTGGGCTGGGAGATTAAATGAAGTTTCATCTCACATGATTTTTTTTTTTTAATTTAAGAAAAAAATAGCATCATAAAATAATCCTCTCAAGTTTATTTTTAAAGAGGTTTATCCCCAGTGAGAAAATAGAACACAAGTGTCCATATGCTGTGACAACTGTCATCATCTGAATTTCCAGGAAAACTTCTCCCGTGTAATCACATTCGAGGGATTTCATGACCTGTGGGCTCTATGGGGTGTATCTGACTGGGATTCTGGACTTGGCCCCTTGCACTGGTGTCACCAGGTCCTTTGTGGTGGCAGCTGCACAGAAACGAGCCTGTGCCTCCACAGCCCGCTATCGAAGAGGACTTGGAAGCCCAAGGGAAAGTCAAGGGCATAGTAGCCATGTCTGTAGGAAGTTGCCATGATCCATACTCAACTATGGGACATGTTGAAAATCTCTACCCAGACTTGGGCATGAGGGGAGGGGGCCTCGGTGGGGAAAATATTGAGAGTCAAGATGTAGGTGTATATTTGGAAAGGGAAGCTCTGAGAGGGGTGCTGGGCATGCCCCATGGTGAGTGGGTTACCCCAGAAAGACTTGTAAAAGAAGTTACACTGTGCACCAGTGTTTATAGCCCACGATGGGCAACAAATAGCTTAGAAGGAAGAGGATGCGCCAGAGAGGTCACAGAGCCTGGAGGTCATCATGCTCTGTGTCCCCACAGTGGCAGCCCCTCAGCAGTAACCTGCACACTTTCAGTTCTGCCATCAGCAGGCCTGGCGCCCCCTCAGGCAGGGCCAGAAATGTTCTCAGAAAATGATCTTGGATCTGCTACAAGTCACAACAGGCCTTAAAGTCTAATGTTGCAGATCACAGAGGCAATAATCTTAGCTTGGAAGATAACGTTTCTAAAAGGGCATCAACAAATGTTCACCTCAGTTATAAGAAAATCTTAGTGAATATCCCTGCAAAATGCAAGTGTAAGCAATGTAACTTTCTGGTGGATTGTCTCAGGATGCAAAGGCCAGATAAATGATGGCTTGAATCGCAAGTGTTCGTTCATCAAGCAATAATGCATACCTAACTATGTGCCAGAGGTTAGCAAAGCTCACGGAGTTCACAGTATAGGAGGAGAGCTAGCCATCAGCAATCACACCAGTAACTGTTTAATTGCAAATGATGTAAGAGATTATACAGGTGCCACAAGAGAGTATAGCAGAGGGACCTGATGAAGTGTAGAGGTTGGAATAGCTTTGCTCATGGCGGCCTGAAGGATGGGCAGGGGTTAACCTGGCAGAAAGTTCCAGACAGAGGGAGAGGCATGTGTGAGGGCCTAAGTCAGAAAGAGGAACTAAAAAGTATCCAGCATGGCTGGAGCATAACTGGGGAGAGACAGTAGTACAAGAGGCAGGCAGGGTGCTGGGTTCGGCTAGGCTGTACTGGTCCTGGGTTAAAGTTCGTGAGGTTTGAGGAGCAGGGAAGGGCCAGGATCAGATTTGTGCTTTAATTGTATTGTTCCCCTGGATGCCATGGGGGTCGATGGCTTCAAGAAGGGCAAGATGACAGAAGACCAACCAGTGGAGAGGCTGTCCAGGCTCTCAGCACTAACTGCTAGTGATGGTAGAGTTGAAATAAAAGAGAGATTCCGGTGATTTCCTTGAAGATAGAATTTAGAAGGCTTGGGGATGAGTTACGTATGTAGGGGGGAAACAGAAGGAGGTGCCAAGGATGGAGCCCAGGTTTCTGGCACAGGATGGAGACGCCATTTAGTGAGACAGGGATGTCTACGAGGGGGAATTAAGAGTTACACTTGGGTCATGACAGTCGTAAGATGCCTCTGTGCCATCCATGTGGAGATGTTGTGGGAAGTTTGTTGTGTGAATCTGGAGTTTAGAAAGTCTATGGAAGTAATCACTTTTATGCTAATTTTTCTGATAGAAACCAGTCAGCAGGACCATTTGTCCATTAAAGGAGCCTAGGTTTGGGATAAGGGTGCTCAGCAGTGTCTTTACAAAAGGGGTACTTTAGAAAGCAGGGGCCCTGGGGTCAGAAGATACAGCCCTGATTTCCAGCTCCACCATCGGCAAGTTGTTTAAGTGTCACTTCCCCACTCAGCAACCTTCAGAGGCTCCCTACTGTCTAAAGAATGGCATCAGAACTCCTTATATTCTCATCCAAAAGCCTTTACAGTAAGGCCCCACCTTATCTTCCCGGTCTAGTTTCCCACTGAATGCTGCCCATCCTCTGCTCCAGCCCAGCAGGCTGTCTGCCCTCTCCCTGGATGCCTCCTCCCTCCCTCCTTTCTTCAAGCCAACCCCTCCTCTGAACTGGAACACCCAGACCGGCCGGCCTCTGCATTTCACACTTAGCATCTGTCCTTTTAGCGTTTTGTTTCTATCCTCCTGGCTGTCACTTCATCTGTGAAGCCTTGCAGGAAAGCTGACCTCCTCCCCTGGGTTCCTCGACCCCCAGCACAGAGAGATGCTCCCTATTAGCCTGCTTCCTGCTGCTTTGTCTGCAACAAGCTGCCTCATTTCTGCATCTCTGTTTCTCTTGCTCCCAAATCCTACCTGTCCTTCCCCCTACACATACGTGCATGATTTGGGCACACCCTGTGGGGAACACACATGTCAGAAAGCGGCGGGGAGAACAAGTTCTGGAAAGAAGAAGGAAGTTTTCTCTTCCTTTTGTCTGGAACTCCCTGGCCTTTGTTTTGTGATGGGCACATAGCTTTTTCCTGAAATGAGGACCATGTTTAAAGATTGGAGCCAGCTGCAGCGTGCAGCCTGATGCGCTCGCTCCTGCCGTGGTATCCACTGTGCATGTGCTTTACCCAGGGTTGTAGATCCCAGGAACATCCTGCTCTTTAACCAGCAGCACTCTGTCTTTCTTCCTCACCCCCCTAGGAGTTACTGCAGGAGCTCCGGCACCTCAAAATCAAGGTGGAAGAGTTGGAAAATGAACGGAACCAGTATGAATGGAAACTGAAGGCCACCAAGGTACAAGGCGGTTCTGATGTTTACGGAGAGGCTTTGAGGCCCAGTGGGGAGGGTCTGGGGTGTGCCGTAGCCTAAGGCTGAGGAATGGGAATTGATCCCACTGTGTGTACAGGCGACAGTGCCCAGCTTGTGCGAGCAGGCAGATTTCATCCAGGAGGGCTCTTCTCCTGGGGAAAGCCCATGAGATTATGAGCTGCTGAGGTCGCCAAGTCTCCTTCCTCTCTCTGTGTCCCATGGCACCCCCAGGCTGACATTGGGCCAAGCAGGGCCTCTACGAGTGATGAGTCCTAGGGTAGATGAATGCCAACATTGTCTTGGCTGCATCATTTTAAATTTAGCAGTCCCTCTAATAATCAGTTTCTAAAAAGAGGCATGCTTTATTTTTAGCAATTCCTAAAAATATATACTTGTAATATTTTTTTAACCAAATCATGTTTCTATTGAACTGGGGAGCTTGCTATTTAAAGGACACCCACGATACATTCTTTCGTGAAATAAATTTTATCCCTCCATCCTTTGTTTTCTCTAATAGTTTCCTCTAATAGTTGGAATGGATTCAGCCCACACATTTATTGTTTTGGCCAGAACGTTGTATTTTAAAACGTCGAATTAGCTGTCACTTAAGCATTAGGAAATTTCACATATACAGTTAGACTTCCATGCAGGCAGAGGAGGGGCTGGGGGCGGGAAGCTTTAAAACCCTGAAGCAGTTTTCCTGCCTGAGGAGCTGGCCAGGCTCCCTCTGGTGGGTGGGTGCACGCCTGCCTTTCCACTGAGAGCGCTGCAGCGCCACCCACAGGTGTTACCAGATGGTCCTGTAGGCATTTTCATCTTTACTTCTTACAGTTTTCTTAACATCTAGTTTGTACTTTCAGTTTTATTTTTCCTATAACTTTAAATGATTCTAAAAACAATAATAACCATTATAGATAATTTTAAACCACAAAAATTTAAAGGAATAAAAATCATTCGTATACTGCCCAGGAGCTACCACTTTTAATATTTCCTTCCAGGCATTTCTCTTTTTGGGGTCTCTCTCTCTCTCTTAATTTTTGATGTTGATAATTTATACACAGTTTTATACCATGCTATTAAAAGAAAACTCCGAACATGATGTTGATGTCTATATAATATTCTATTGCATAAACGTAAGTAATTTTCTTAACTATTTTACAGCTGAGGAAACTGAGGCACAGAGTAGTTAGGCAACTTTCCCAAGATCTCACAGCTAGTCAGCTCCAGCTCTAGACAATCTGCTTGATCATCTACTGCTTTGTTCTTATCTACATGTCCCCTTGTGTGCACTGTGCTTCACAACCCCCAGTTCGAGGAGCACTGTTTCTCTAAAAGCTCAGAACCTTCCATCCCCATGATCCCCTCAAGCGAGTCCTGTCTTGGTGAAACCTTTGAAGCTGTACACTCCACCTTCTCTTATAAAACCAAACAACTCGTTTAAATCACCTAAGCGCTTTGCCCTGGCATGAAGACCTTTGAGATACTATGGGTTATTTAATAACCGCCACATCTGGAGACCCTCCTGTGTGCCAGAATGTGTCAAGCCCTTTGTACACATTTTCTCATTTGGTCCATAAAATAACCCAGCGAGGTCTATTGATTTATTATCCTCGTTTTCCTGGTAAGGAAACTGAGATTCAGTGTGGCCAAGGTGAGGTTCTGATCTGGGTCTGTGTCGTTCCAAAACTCATGCTCCTTTCCCTCTGTCATCCTAATTCCCTGCAGTTGAAACCTACCTTGTTTTTGAAAGTTCTTCCATTTTCTGTGTAAAGCTTCTCAGTCCGTCAGTGTGATTCGTCTTTCAGTGCAGCGGCAGTAGGGCAGGGTCCCTGGGTTTAATAAGGCCCAGCACCTGCAGGGAGGCAGAGCCCCCATCTCTGCCTGGCACCAGTCTGCCTGGCTTTGTCCCAGACCTCTCGCCACACGGCTCCAGCCTCAGTGGCCATGGCAGTAGCGTACTTTTCCCCATGGTCAGGTGCACGGCCTCTGGGCTGTTGTAGACTTCCCAGCTACCTTTCTAAGCATAAGAGAGCACCTGTCATTTCTGGCCTGTTTTGTGAAAAGTGGCACATGGGAGGTTGGGCCCAGCCACTTGGTCTGTAGAGTTGTAAATAAATGACCTCACCCAGAGGCAGGCCTCAGAGAAGAAGAGCCTGGGCTCTGCCTTGACAGGATCTCATCACTGGTGTCCACTATGGGGCCCGCAGACAAGAATCAGGCATCCGGATTCCTAACAGAGACCAGCTGTCACCCTGTCTACAAGGAAGGGAAGAAATGGGTGTGGAAGGTACAAGAAAAGTTAAGAGAATATCTTCCAAGAATATTCTGGCCCTTGTAGAAATGAGAGGCATTTGGATTGAGTCCCAAGGCTAATATTTTCAAAAGCCACTGTCGCCATCAGTCGTAAGCCCATGGGCTCCAAGGCCCTGGGTTAGCTGTGCAAAGCTGCCCATGGCCGCGAGTCTCCGCAAGCCGTTTGGTACAGCTGGACTCAGCTCTCTGTCCTCTGTGGGTGGAAACCAAGCAAAGGGACAGTGCTCTGTAGGGACTTTGGGTAAGGAAACGCATCCCTTTGCCACCTCTTTGTTTTTACATGGGCCCATTTTGGGGATGTTAGGGAAGGTTTGTCCAGAACCCCTTGAGGTGGGCTCAGGGAGCCCTCTCCCCATAAGAGGAGTCCTCATTTGTGCTATTAACTCAGCAGCAGACAGCCCAGGCTGGGTGGAGCCCTGGCTTTGGAGCAGGCAGGGTTCACGTCCTGGTCTGGTCACTGAATAGTTCTGTGACTTGGGAGTCGAATCCTTCCCTACTCCTGTTTTCTCCCTGGTGACATGCAGGGGTACTGCTTCATCCCATGGTTTACTGTGAGGATTGAGTGAGGGTTGATGTAAGAATGCAGTGAGCTACCAAACGTAAAATAGATAGCTAGTGGGAAGCAGCCGCATAGCACAGGGAGATCAGCTCGGTGCTTTGTGACCACCTAGAGGGGTGGGATAGGGAGGGTGGGAGGGAGGGAGACGCAAGAGGGAAGAGATATGGGAACATATGTATATGTATAACTGATTCACTTTGTTATAAAGCAGAAACACACCATTGTAAAGCAATTATACTCCAATAAAAATGTTAAAAAAAAAATAAAATAAAATAAAAAAAAAGAATGCAGTGAGCATGGGGCCGATGGAGAGTAGGCTCTCAGTCCGTGTGTCCTGAAGCTGAACACAGGCCTGTTTGGTGGAAGGGCCACCAGTAGGACCAGTGCTCATTTGATTACTTGACTTGTTCAAAAATGACCTCAAGATAGGACAAGCCCATACCATAACCTTGCAGAATAAAGGTGGGGCCCGATTGGGCTACCACATGGGGAGAGGGTACCCAGAGTAGAAGCTTTTGCTGTGTGTGCCATTGACTGGCTGGGAGTTAGTTCTCACCCCCTTTCTTAGTCTGTTTTGTTTTTTTTTCTTTTTTATAGATTTTATTTTATTTATTTATATATTTATTTATTTTTGGCTGAGTTGGGTCTTCGTTGCTGCACGCGGGCTTTCTCTAGTTGCAGCAATGGGGGCCACTCTTCATTGTGGTGCGCAGGCTTCTCACTGTGGTGGCTTCTCTTGTTGCAGAGCACGGGCTGTAGGCAGACGGGCTTCAGTAGTTGTGGCACACGGGCTTCAGTAGTTGTGGCACACAGGCTCAGTAGTTGTGGCGCATGGGCTTAGTTGCTCCGCGGCATGTGGGATCCTCCTGGACCAGAGATCAAACCCGTGTCCCCTACATTGGCAGGCGGACTCTTAACCACTGTGCCACCAGGGAAGCCCCTCTTAGTCTGGTTTGATGCTCAGAGAACTAGCTAGCTATCCATAAGGGAAGGAATAGGATGAAAGCAGCAACAGAAGTGGCATTTATTGAGGACTTACTGTCTACTGAGCATGAGACTAAGTTGTTCATAACCCTTACCATATTTACTCCTTACTTCAGCCCCATGTGCTAAATGCTATTTTCCTGGTTTTATAGATGAACCAAGACTCAGAAATGTTAAACCACTTACCCAACCAGGAAATGAGAGAATCCAAGTTTAACTCCAAAGCCAGTGTGCCTCTCAGGATGGGACCTACCCAGTTCTGATCTTCTAATCAGTATGGGAACACAGGGACCACCTGACTTGCTGTTATGTATGAAATTTAATCTGCTATACCTAGTAGAGACTTGGGAACCACCAGTGCTGCTGCCCATATGAATGTGTGTATGCGCCTGTGTTGTACTTATATGCTTGATTTACAAAAGTACGTCCACTCAGCACACCTGAATGCTGTATGTAATGCTTGTATGTAATTTCATTTGGGTAAAGGTGCATAGATGTCTGAGGTTGGGCAGAGGCAGTGGCTATGCATTCAAGGTGGGAGAGTTTGAGGGAGGGAACTCTTGGCTCACTCATTGTCTACTAGTAGTGATTTGATTTCCACTGTATTTCCTGTATGGGGTGGAAAAACGAAAGATGAATGTACTTGTTACAATGGTTTACATACATGCTACTGCAGAATATCTTGGGAGAAGGAAGACCATGTCCAGAAAGAGAATATCCATCTTTGGACCAAGGGCAGCCCTCCCATTGAGCACGTTCCCACCTCCTCAGGCCTCTGTCTTATTTCGGCTGCAGAAGGCATGGGAAGGAAAGAGCCTGGTCAGGCAGGAGGATGCAGGAGAAAGAGCAGGTGGATGGCCAGGGCCATGGGCATGTCCACAGTGGCCAGAAAGACTGCGTTCACTCCGCAGAGCTCCACCTTGTGGGGAGGGCAGAGAACACCTCTAACTGCTCACCTCTGGCAGCTTTGCTCCTAACTTCTTAATGTGTCTTAGGACCCACTGGCCCTGGGCTCTGACTTGAGGTACTTTGTCATGGTCTGGTAGTCCCTCTGAGCTGGTAGGATGGCTTTTTCTCTTTCAGGCTGAGGTAGCCCAGCTGCAAGAGCAGGTAGCCCTGAAGGATGCAGAAATTGAGCGTCTGCACAGCCAGCTCTCCCGGACCGCAGCTCTGCACAGTGACCATGCAGAGAAAGGTAACTGGCCTGTGACAGAATGCAGTTTGCCCTTTGGCCCTGGGCCCTCTCTTATAAGTGGGCATGTGTGTCTCTGGGTGTGTGTACTGCTGTGTGAGGAGGCATGCAATGTGCACGTACGTGTGTGTGTGTGTTCGTGTGTGCATGCGTGGGCCTATAAAGCCCAGCTCTATTGTGGAATCATTACCATGAACCCCTCCCCTGTTCGGAGGACTCAGCTCTGAAGGCTTTTCTCAGATGCACTCTGGCCATTGAAGCTCTCTGTGCAGCTACCTCTGGAGCTTTTACTCTTTCCCTTAATTGAAAGGACTTGTCTTTGTGTCATCGCCAAAGAGGCTTTAGCAATTCATTCAGTCATTGGATGGATCCCTGCCTGATACTCACATAAGAGCCTGAGGTTACAGAAACAAATGCGTTATTTCTCATCCTTTGGACCTCAACTTAAATGTTACCTCTCAGGAAGACCTTTCCTGGCCACCCTACCTCAACTAGGTGCCCCCATTTTTCTCAAACTCAGCATTCTTTTTTTCTTTCATAGTACTTATTGTAATTGATCAGTGTTGTATTTCGTGAGGTCTTCTTGTATAGACTGTCATCCTCCTTCTGGGGCAGTGACTGTGTCTCTCTTATTTGAGACCATATCCACAGAGCTTCACACGGCATTCAGCCCATGGCTGCTAAGAAATATTTATTGAATAAGTGAAAGGATGGTGAATGGTCCCTGAGGAGTTCAAGTCTTGCTGATTAAAAATAGAGGCTAAATCCTCAAATATTCTTAACGCGTATTTGACATTTACAGCTATTTGCCTTATATACAGAATGATCACACACCCTCCAGCTTCTCCTCTGGCCCCGGGGCTGCAGAGCAGTGCTGGAGGAGGTCACGTAGCCCTGTGAATTAGCCCCACTACAGAGTCGCAGCTGGGCCTCGGCACACCACACCGCTTAGCTTGGATCCCTGGCTGGGGTGGGGAAGCTGTGCAGCCCTGAAACAATGGCTTAGGCGGGAGGAGGAAATTAGTGACCCATATGCTCATCCCTCCGCCAGCCTTTCTCATTGTCTTCTCAAGCCATTGAGTATGTCACCTACTTGCCACGGCCTAATGTGGAGGCTGGAGACCCCTGAGATACTCTAGACTGTCTGTGATGCTAAACTTGCATAGAGAGCTCCCCAGGCCCTGACTTCTGGGCCAGGCAGGCTGCCCCCTGCACTCCATGCTTCCCCACAGGCCTTGCCTTCCAGGCCCTACCCCATTCCATCATCGGGCACCTCCTGGAGCTGATCCTTGGGGCCTTGCTCAGGTTGGGGCCTGCCCAAGGCATCAAGGTTTGCCAGTCTTCATCTGGAGTTTACTGCCCTCCCCTCCACAAACTGGGTTGCCAAGTTGATCTTTAGCCGCCCAGAGCCTAAGATAATGAGCAGCACTCCGCACCTTCCTCTGAAAATGAATCCCTACAACTATTTACACAAAGTCCATAAATCCATTCTTCCTATTCTTGTCGGATGTAGCAAGCATCCCAAAAGGAGATGGGGTGACTATACATATTTTTGTCCCCTTGTCTCCTGTATTTTTCTTACATAGACATCCCTATTCTCTGTAGTACCCAATTTGGGGATGGGTATAGGGCTTTGTTTGGAAAAACTAGCTGTGTGTTAATTCTTAGACCTCCACATATTTGGCAGAAAGACCCCCAGCTCCTTTAGGCTTTGGCCTTTGACCTGGCTCTCCAGACTAGTTTGGGAAGAGTTCGAGAGAGTCTCTTGGGTCCAAAGTGAGAGAAGGCAATGTGTTGTCCACCACAGACTGACAAAAAGATCCCTTGGCCCATAGAGAAATTCTGTAGGCTTATGATGAACTAAGATTGTTTTCCTTAACAGTAGTTTGTTTTAATATATTTATAGATCCAGCTAAACACTGTTAGTCAATTCCAACTGTGACCTTCTAAACTGAGCCAAGTACCTGACTCTTTTTTGCATAATCATTCTTTCCCTGTCTCTGTTCAGCTATAGACTTTCTTTTTTTTCTCATTTTAAATTCTCCTCTGCTACAATCCATGGGACAGTATGATTCTCTCTGAAACTAGTTAGCAGCCCAGGTACATGCCTACTCAAGTTATAAAGGATAAATGTCTGTTTCCTTGTGGGATGTCAGTTGTGAAAGGTTTGGGGGTTCCTCTGTGTCACCCTTGAATAAATGGCATTTTGGTTTTTCCCCACAAATGTCTATAAAGAGAAGACAAAATAGTAGGTTCATTCGTTTAATAGTCCAACAAATATGTAATGAGACTGACTCTATGCCAGACACCATCATGGGCTCTTTAAAGAAGTAGGGAGCCACGTGTAATTTATTCATAAGGAAAGTTATAGTATCTTAGCAGGTGGGAATAGTTGTCTGCATTTACGTAAATAATTCTTCCTATACCTAAATTCTTTTAGACCAAGAAATCCAACGTCTGAAAATGGGGATGGAAACTTTGCTTGTTGCCAATGAAGATAAGGTAAGATGGCCATGGAGCGGCCCTGCCCTTTCCCTGCTGACATTCCTGGTTCTGTTTGGTCCTATTAGTCTCTGATATTTTGGACAGGGCTGTGCCCATCAGACCACTGACTCAGGGAAGTGTCAGGAGAATGGCCTCTGCCTCCTAGACACGTGGCTCAGCCACCTGTTTTTGGCTTTGATGCCCGGGAGCTTTGCCTAAATGCCATCTCCCAAAGGCAGAATAAAGCCATGCCTGCTCATGCAGGTGTAGGGAAAAAAATACCACTGAGGTTACTGCCAATATCATAGCTGCTGCTCAGACTACTAGTAAAACTCAAGAACGGTTCACCAATCTCCCACGTTCATGATCTGGTGATAGACCCATCGTAACTGGTGATGCATAATCATAAAATAGCCACCTCCATAACTAGAGAGTACCTATCTGGCAAAAAGATCAGCTCTAAGGATCACAAGCCTGCATTTTACAGACGAGGAAACAGACTCAAAGTGCTAATGTAGGTTTGCCCAAGGTCAGGTAACGGTAGATAGCAGAGCCAGGGTCATACCCAAGTTTATCTACCTCTGAAATCTGTGTGGCCTCCCAAGACCCCAGCCTTTGCTGAAAGAAATGATCCTTCTGGGAATTTCCTCTGTTCTGTAAGGAATCTCAGCCTCCTACGGAGCAAGTGAGAGTTTTGAGAGAAATACGACAGCTTTATTTTAGTCTTTTTTTTTTTTTTTTCACGTAGCTCCAGAGGACAATACTCGGACCAGGAGGCAGACTTCAATGGCTATGTCAGGAGGGTAGGGAGACAGTGAGTTTCCTGCTTTGGGAAATGTTTGAGCCCCTCGAAGGCTGTATCAAACAGGGATTGTTTTATGACTAGAGATTGGACTCATATCCTTCAGGTAGAGGCAAGAGTGCTTGCAGCTGCTCAGGAGGTAGACCACTGAGAACCCAGGGCCTGGACACTGTGTTTCCCTTTGGAATATTCTGTGGGTTCCACATAGCATTTCTTCTTAGTGTGCCCAGAACATAGCCAGGGCCCCCAGATGAAATCACCAGGTGCTAATGGTGTTGTTTACATAGAAATCTGTCTTGTCCTGTGACAGGACCGTCGGATAGAGGAGCTTACTGGGCTGTTAAACCAGTACCGAAGGGTGAAGGAGATCGTGATGGCAACTCAAGGTAAGAGCAAGGGGGAGCTTGCCATTTTCTCCCCCAGATATTCCATCTCTTCTGTGTTAAATCCAGGGGCAGACCTGCCAGAAGAGTCCTCATCTTCATTTGGAAAAATGCTCTGCTGGAGAACGGAGCTGGTTAGACTGCCCTGGGTGGTGGGAAACTGGCAGCTGTTGCTTTCCAGAAGTTGTGTCAAATGGCAGTCAGTTCAGAACTTCCAGGGACTATCCAGATCGCCAAGGAAAGACAGCCTTCAATTCGAGCCATTGGCAATCCCTACCCTTGGAAGATCTATGCATCTGCCCAGGACACCTCTTAGAGGCAATGAGTGCAGTCAAACCTGGATCCAAAGGCAGCTTAGTACCCTCGTTGGGGATCAGAGCTTGCCCACCTCCTGGAGAATCTAAAAGCTTCCCCCAGCAGACACCAGGACACTTGGGGGAGCCTTCTTTGAGTTGCTGGGTACCTGGGTTCCCACAGGAAGTCACAGGGCAGTGAGAGCTGTTTGTGTTGCCCTGAAGAATCTTCTGAATCATACTTTTAATGTTCCTTTATGTGTTTCTTTGTCCTTTTTTTTTTTTTTATAAATTTATTTATTTATTTTTGGCTGCGTTGGGTCTTCGTTGCTGCACATGGGCTTTCTCTAGTTGCGGCGAGCGGGGGCTACTCTTCATTGCGGTGCGCGGGCTTCTCATTGCGGTGGCTTCTCTTGTTGCGGAGCACGGGCTCTAGGCGCACGGGCTTCAGTAGTTGTGGCTCGCGGGCTCTAGAGTGCAGGCTCAGTAGTTGTGGCGCACAGGCTCAGTAGTTGTGGCGCACAGGCTTAGTTGCTCTGTAGCATGTGGGATCTTCCCGGAGCCGGGCTCGAACCTGTGTCCCCTGCATTGGCAGGCGGATTCTTAACCACTGCACCACCAGGGAAGTCCCTCTTTGTCCTTCTTTTTTTTTTTTTTTTTTTCTCTTTGTCCTTCTTAATGAAGGAGAAACAACGTTAGGATTTTGTGGTACAATTGTAGGTTTCTAAACAAGTCACGTGGTAGTAATTATCTCTTCTGCATTAATGCTTCCAGGGCCTTCAGAAAGAACTCTCTCAATCAATGAGGAAGAACTGGAGGGAGGTTTCAGAAACTGGAACACTGCAAATAAAGGCCCTGAAGAACTTTTTAAACCAGAGGTACTGTGTTTCCAGTCATGATGTGGGGTTTCAGCAGGCCCCAGGTGCTTACGCTGGGCCTGGGGGAGGATCTAGTCAGGTACCAGTCAGGTACCTCTCAGGTGTAAATCTTGACAGGTAGAAAAACTTAAATCAATGGAGTTAGCCCCCGAGGCCTTGGGAAGAGCACTGAGGGTGGGGAGGCATCAGGGCCTGTGTTCCGGTTGGGAGGGACAGCATAGTGGATACTGGACTTCCCAGGATAGGAATTTTCTTTTTTAACTGGTTTCCTTGTTTATTTTTGCCTTTCCTCTCTGGACTATAAGCCTAGACCTAAGGTGTTCTTTGTTTTATTTACCACTGTCTCTCCAGGATCTGCAGTGATGCCTGATACCCAGTAGGATTCAACAAATATTTGTTTAATGAATGAATGAATGCATCTTGCTCATTTGGAGGGATAGCTGAACTTTTTAAGTGATACATTCCTATTTCACAGACAACGTCCCGCCCCTATAACCAGCATACAGATTTCCTTTTTTCTTGTTTAAAAGTTGATCCAGTTCTATGAACCTCTCTGGACTTAGTCTAGATACACGTAGGCAAATTAACTCATAGATACAGATCTCAGATGAAGAAGGGGTTTCAGCCCAGGATCCAAAAGGTTCTTGAAACTCCAGAACAGTCACAGTGAAGAGGATCTTAGCAGTCCAACTCAACCCTTTTAATTAAGGGAGAAGCAAAAGTGTCACCTGGTGGCCCAGTTATGTAGTCAGAGCAAGCATCCCAGATTGCTGGCAATAATAGCAGTAACTGATACCCAGTACCTCTGGGTGGTCCCTGTGATGAGCACTGCACATGACTCACCCCATTTACTCCTCATGACCCCATTGGGATTCTTCTTTTATTGTGTTGCAGCTGAGGCTCAGAGAGGGTGAGTAATCTGCTCTAGGTCACCCAGCAAGTAGATGGCAGAACTTGGACTTGAACACAAAAGCCCAGGCTTTTAACAACTTACGTACTATGATGCCAGGGTTCTTTCTATGGTAGACCAAAAAGATACTGGGCTCTAGAGAGAAGAGGCAGCCCTTGCAGACAGGAAAGACATCAAATTGCATCCTTATCTACCACCAGATTAGCTCATGTTCATTCCACCCTTGATACTCTTGCCTTTCTGGCCTCCTTGCTAAGCTAATTCTCATTTCTCAAGATTCAGCTCAAGTGTTCTCCCCTCTGAAGCCTTCCTAACCTTCCCACCAACAAGAAGGATCCCCTCCCTCCCCTCTGTCCCCATATTACATTATAGGTATTGGTATCAGAGGGACATGTTGCATTGCTCTTTCATCCTAATTAACTTACCTGACTCCCTGATGTGGGCAGTGCTTGCCCCACACCCAGCACAGGGCCTGGCAGGCAGTAGATGTTGCTCATGTTTGTTGACTGACTATATGAATTACAGAGTTGCTCATTGCCAGCAGAAATCGACTCCGGCTGACCTTTGCCAACAAGGAATGTTTTTAAGAGGGTGTGCAGTGGCTCACTGAATGAAAGGAAAAGCTGAAGAACCAAGCTCAGAAAAGGCAGGGGCAGCAGGGATTCAGGTCTCAGGACTGACTTGTCAGGACTCTACTGCTAGAATGTGAACTTAGGCCCTGGAAGGAGAGGCAAGTTGGCCAAGGTTGTTCAGTATATCTTCCTCCTTGTCTACAGCCATACCACCCTGAATGCACCTGATCTTGTCCAATATGTCTTCCTTTTTGACATCTTAAAAAAGCAAGGCATTGGAATTGATGTAGCCACCATGGCTGTACCCAGGGGTGGAGCTGTAACTCCCCAAGAGGAATTGTCCAAAAACGGGGAAAGGATGGTGGGTAATCTCCAAACAGTATCTGTCCAGTGACTCTTCCGTTTCCGGTGCAGGTATCTCCAAGAGGTAGCTCTCCCACGGTGGGACCACCCCCACTACCGCAGAAATCACTGGAAACCAGGTAGGAGGCCCAAGCATCTCCGTGGAGCCACTGTGCTCTCAGGCCCCTCTCGGGGCTCCAGACGTGGCAGTGAGCACAGCCACCATATCCTGAGCACACCTGCCCTCCCTTTTGGCCCCAGCAGTGGTCACAAGGGCCAAAATGGTGGCACAGTCATGAACCATGCCTACCTGCCCTGGCCACAGAGGGCCTTCCCTTCCCACAGGCTGAAGGTCCAGGTCGTTGTCACTGAGAAAAGACTTGGCCAGGGGTTGGGGCCTCAGAGAAGAGGTGGCTGCACCTCATCTGTGCCCCCTGGTGGTTCTTCAGAGCATCTTGTGAGGTGTGCCCGTCATTCCCATCAGCTCCTCTGGTACGTCCCTCCTACTCTCAGGGAATCTAGCCCTGTGACAATCCACATTCTCCAGGGAGGACCATTTCTCCTCACAGTGAAATTGGTCCAGTTGCCTTGGGGAAGCTTCACATAGCAATGAGCTTATCATGGGCTGGCCTGTGGGGTCACTTCGCTGCCACCTGACTGATTCCCTCGAAAATGAACCTATTTCTAGTTCCCTACATCAGCTCTTTCGAACACATTTCCAAGTTATGGGGATCTGGAGCTTTACTGCCGAGAGCAGGCTGCCTTTCAGCCAAGGTATCTGGGGAAGACAGCCACAAGCGTGGTGGGAGCTTCCCCAGAAGGGCACTGAGTCTTCAGAGGTCTGAAGCCTATGCACTCCGAACCCCATTTTCCAGAAAGCCATTGTTCCCTGAGCCTTTAGCCTCAGAGGAAAATGGCAGTGTCAAGGAGGGCAACTGGCCAGTCCTTAGTTTTGCAGAAGAAGAAATTTGGTTGATGAGTTCACTCGGAAGTCGGCACTGAGTGACTCACACTGACCAGACTCACAAGAGACTAATGTACTAACAGATGCTGATTTATTCATATGAACTGAGAAATATCACCACCAAGGAGAATTGACACAAGATAACCCTGTTGCCTCTTCTCTGTCCAATTGGTGCCCTTCTCTGCAAAATAGCCCCGGAGAAAGCAAATTCCTCTGAGCAGACTGCTCAGGGCATACAGAGACAGAGCAGAGGGTTGAAGGATCCTAGCAGGTGATGCTTTGGAGCTGTGGCTGATGTGCTCATCTCCACTCCAAGGTGGCACCACCTCCCTCACTGGATTACTGTCAGACTCCCAGACAAGGCAGTATTGGCTTTTGACTCCACAGACATTGGCCTTCTTTTATGACCACACAACAGCCAACTCCCACTGATGCCATTGAATTGAGTGTATTCGGGTTTTTTGAGGAATGCCAAGGACTTTTGATTTGGATTTCAGTGATGCTCTCATGCCCTCACCAAGACATTGTCAGACCAGGCCATCCCCAAAGTGGGCCAGTCTCATCTTGTGTGTAATGGTTATGATGAGAGGGTGTTTTGTTTTTTTCCTGCCCTTGACCCTAAGCCCAAGATAGACTACCAGTTAAACATTTGAAGTGTCCTCTGCACAAATGATACCACGTACCTCCTTCTCCAGTTACTGTTTCCTTATTGACTTTCTTTTGTGTTTTTCCAGGGCTCAGAAAAAACTCTCCTGTAGTCTCGAAGACTTGAGAAGTGAATCCGTGGATAAGGTCAGCCCATCAGTCCATCCATAAAGATGACTGAGTTACTTCTTTGTGCCCACCACAGTGCTGGGATACACAGGCTGGGTGCTGTCTCTACCTCAGTGAAGCTTTTATCAAGTTTGCTGGGCAGGCAGGAATTACAGGAACATTTTGAGGAAAGGTTCAGGTGTGGTGTGGCCCAAGGCATCCTAGAGGCAGGGCAAGTCAGGACACGCTACCTAGAGTTGGTGAGAGAAGATGCTGAGGTGGGCACGGGAAGGTTTGGGGAAATGGTGGGGAGTAGGAGGAGGTAAGGTCAGAGCCACGAGTCAGATGGAGCCGGAGGAGATCTCGAATCCTGGCCCTATTTCTCCAGGCCACTTGGGAGTGTTGCACAGATTTTGAATGAGGACATAATGTGGATAAAGGAGACCCCGGGGGTGGGTTATGGGATAAAGTAGATTGGAGAGGAAGCTTTGTAAAGAGTCTAGAAAGGCATGAGGAGGGCTTTGTGGCCCCTGACCAGGTGGGTGACCCCCATGCTGAAGGGGAGGGTCGCAGGCTCTTGAGCAGCAAGGTCATTGAAGATGCAGGGGTCCTGCCCTATAGAGAAGCTTCAGTGACCTTGCCGCATAGATCCCTTGATATCCAGCAGTATGCCAGACTCCCTGGTGATACAGTAGAAAACCAGGAAGGATGGAGCTGGCAGTGGCTTTGCTCCCACGATCACGTGCCTCTCGCTCCCCTGATCAGATTGCTAGCAGCTGCCCGGGACATCTGTCCACGAGGTCGGACAGTGACCTGTGTTTCCTCCACAGATGGTGATGATCTGACATAAAGATGGGGAGGGAGGGGTGAGCCTTGCAGGTTCAGGCAGGCAGGTGGCCCTGAGTTGCTGTTGTGACTAACGCAGTTCTCTTTTTCTCCACATAACTGAAATCCTCCTTGCCATCCCATAGTGCGTCGGTGGGAACCAGCTCTCCCCAGTGGTAGAACCCAAGGTACGTTAACCGCATGTCCCTTTCGTCTGTATGAGGTTGTGCTGTTTGCCAGAGTCTTTTCACTTAGCAAGTTACAGCTTTGGTAACCTTAAGATATGTTAACTGTAAGGGGTAGGAGGGTGACAGGAAAGACGAAACTTCCTCTCCTGTTTTCTTTTTATGTGCACCCAGCTGGATCCTGTGCTTTCATCTCTATTATCTGTGGGATAGAATTTCTTATTATCTCCTCCATCTTATAGGCTCTGATAACTCCTCTTTGACAAGGCAAAGTAGATCTGATCTCTGGGAAGGGGGATATTATGATCACAGCACACAAGTAGAGGAATATGACAGCTCTCGTCCTTTCTGCGGTGATAAGTCATGATTAAAAAAACCCAGGAGCACTTCCCTGGTGGCACAGTGGTTAAGAATCCGCCTGCCAATGGAGGGGACACGGGTTCGAGCCCTGGTCTGGGAAGATCCCACATGCCGCGGAGCAGCTAAGTCCGTGCGCCACAACTACTGAGCCTGCGCTCTAGAGCCCGGGAGCCTCAACTGCTGAGCCCACGTGCCACGACTGCTGAGGCTCACGCGCCTAGAGCCCATGCTCCACAAGAAAAGCCACTGCAATGAGAAGCCCATGCACTGCAACGAAGAGTAGCCCCCGCTCGCCGCAACTAGAGAAAGCCCACACACAGCAATGAAGACCCAACACAGCCATAAATAAATAAATAAATAATTAAAACAAACAAACAAAAAACCCAGGAGCACACGCAGCCTCAGGTGCAAGGATCCTTCTGTAGCGTCCCCTCACATGGGTGTCTGGCCCTTGCTTTCTGTGACTGAGAGCTCATGACATTGTAAGACACCCCCTGTGTTCTTTTCCAGCTCTGTCTGTTAGATCCATCTCTGGACTTCCCTAGAATGAGCATCCGCTGATCGGCTCTCCCTGTGGAGTCCGTGGAATGAGCCAGTCTCCCCTGCTCCTGACAGCTCTAGAATTGGAGTCCCTCAGTCCCTCTCTGAGTTATCATCTTCTCACGTGCACAGGTCACAAGCCCTTAAAGTTCCTATTCTGTCACCTTAGGATGAGCACTTGGTCCTCAGTGTGTGCTCTATGCCGTGCCCTGGACCACACTTGAGCCTGATATTGTAGATGGGGTCTGCCCCGTGCATACCTCGCTCCAGGGACTGATGTTGTGGTTACTGCTGTCACTCCAGCCCCTGGGCAAGGGATAATTCTCTGTGCCTCTGTTTAGTTCTGTCCTCGTGTGCTAGGCCAGAGGCAGGAATTCTTATTCTTTATTTAGAAACAATAAAACTGAGGTTCTGAGGGCCTAAAGAGAGAGGGTTTGGCCCGAGTCGGTCTGACTCACAGCCCGGGGTCTTCCCGCTCAGGTGTGCTACCTCTGTGCTGCTTTAGGGCAGCTGGGTCACCAGCCATCTGCTGCTCCTTGCCTGAGATTTCCATCCCCCACCCCTGTAACCGGGGTTGTTATTCTCAGAGACTGCAGGCGCAGAACCGACTTCAAGCATTTCTGTTTCCTCTGTGTCGTGTTCTGATGTTGCATCCCTTTCTCCAGCAGTGAGTCCTTCCTTCCTAGCTTCTCTTCTTGGCTGAACAGAGCTGAGAGAGAGCCCTTTCCATTGCCCTTGGTTCCTTTCGTCGTCTTTCTCACAGGTCTGGGCCGCCTTTGAAGCCCGTCTTACAGGAGGCTCTGCCCTCTTTATATCTCAGCTCCTCAGCGAGCTCCCAAGGCAGCCCACATGGGAGGCCTTGGTTGTCTCTGTCCTGTCTTAGGGAGGCATGTGTGATGGTGCAACAGGAGATCTGTTTCTGAGCCCTCCCCACTCCCACATCTCCTGTATAATATGGAGCTGGGAGGCGTGCCCTTCAGTTCTCGAAACTTTTTGAATGCTGCCTTCCCCACCGTCAGTGGTTCCCGGGTCTGACTGTGCATCAGAGTAATCTGAGATTCATTTTAAAAACACAGACTCCCGGGGTGCCCTCGCAGAGGGGCTGATTCATGGGTGCAGTTGGGACCTGGGAATTTATATTTACAAGTGTCCCAGGTGATTATGAAGCAGCCCTTGCATGGGCTAGTATTTGGAAACTGTTGGTCTTGACCACAGGTCTGATCAGGTTCAGCCTGTACCTCATGGGTCATCATGAATTTAAAAATTGTGTGGCCTCCATCTCTTAAGGTTCCAATTATTTCCACTTCACCAGCCAGTTCCTTCAGAATCCCTTGAAAATTTAGCCCACTATTCTCATATCTCTCCTTTCTGAGCTGATTTATAGAGGATTAGTGTTCAATGTTCAATGACTGAATTGGATTTCAAACAATTTCTAGGACATGCCTTTATAAGCAAACTGAATTCAGAAATTTATTGGGCACTTGGCTTTTAACTAAATGAAACTTCAAAAGATGTCGCCACTGGGGACTTCCCTGGTGGCTCAGTGGTTAAGAATCTGCCTGCCAATGCAGGGGACACGGGTTAGAGCCCTGGTCCGGGAAGATCCCACATGGCGCGGAGCAACTAAGCCCATGTGCCACAGCTACTACAGCCCGCGTGCCTGAGCCTGTGCTCTGCAACAAAGAGAGGCCACCGCAATGAGAAGCCCGTGCACCGCAACAGAGTAGCCCTCGCTCGCGGCAACTAGAGAAAGCCTGCGCACAGCAACGAAGACCCAACACAGCCAAAAAATTAAATAAATAAATTTATAAAAACAAAACAAAAGGTGTTACCGTCACTGAAGTCTCCCATTACTTTTCTGACTTGTCAGTTTTGAAATCGGTTTTGTCTTTCTTCTTTTCTACTTTTCTTCTGGGTCCAGTTAAGTGATCCACAGTTGATTACCTTGGTAACGTTGCTTTAATTTCTCTTTTCTTTTCACTCAAATGCATTCCACTGTGTTTCCCTCAGGTTTGTGGATTAAATCCTTAAATCCTTCTTGACCAAACAAGTGCCATTCTTCTTCCCCTTTAAATCAACTTGTTTCTTTGGGACCCTTTCTATGGCTGTGGTCCGAGCATGGGGCCCACTGCCCTGGGGCTGAACCTCATGCAGACTGTGGTCCTAAGTTCCTGGGGAACTCCGTGCTGGCATGTAGCCCTCTGGCCCGCTTCTGCTCACACCTCCCCCCGAGTGTGTGCTTACCGTCTTGCTTCACCTTAACCTGATATTTTTCAAAATAACTATTATCGTAATATATAAGTAATAGATAATATTATATATTCTAAACATACAATAAAGCAATAGGTATAGCTTTTAAAGGTTTTTTAATTAATTTATTGGCTGCGTTGGGTCTTTGTTGCTGCGCACGGGCTTTCTCTAGTTGTGGTGGCTAGCAGCGAGGGCTACTCTTCATTGCGGTGCGCGGGCTTCTCATTGCGGTGGCTTCTCTCGTTGCAGAGCATGGGCTCTAGGCTCCCGGGCTTCAGGAGTTGTGGCTTGTGGGCTCTGGAGCATAGGCTCAGTAGTTGTGGTGCACGGGCTTAGTTACTCCGCAGCATGTGGGATCTTCCTGAACCAGGGCTCCAACCCATGTCCCCTGCATTGGCAGGCGGATTCTTAACCACTGTGCCACCAGGGAAGCCCAATAGGTATAGCTTTTATTGGAATTCTGGTCTGTGTATTCAAAGAGCTTGAAGGGTAGTTCACAGCTGTTGATTCCTTGAGCCTCTGAGCGCGAGGCCAAATGGCAAAGGCTTCCCTTTCTGCTTGGACTCGGTTGCAGTCAGCCCTGGATTTGGGCTCGACTCTGTCCCCATCTCACTGTGTGGCTTTGGGCAAGTTTCTTTCTTTCTCAGAGCTCTGATCCCATTTCCTGGCCTGGAATAAATAATCTTTCTGAGGGGTCTTTGAGTCGGCCTAAGTTTAAAAATGGCTCTCAGAGAACGGGGAGTTGTTTCTGCATCCAAAGATTTCCTAACTGGGTTTGAGGCTCTCTCTCCCTCTCCTTCCAATAGGACGGCCCTTTCCTGGTGGAGCACAAGTACCCCACGTTACCTGGGAAGCTTTCAGGAGCCACGCCCAACGGAGAGGCTGCCAGATCTTCTCCCACTGCCTCCCCGCATGACCCTGCAGGGAGCGGCCTGCTGAGGCTGAGTGAGTGTCCAGGCCCCAGGCTGGCAGCCTCTGGAGCCTCGGCCTCGGCATTTCCACTGTTGCACGAGGTCCCTGCGCCCCCCACCATAGCCCACAATTGGAGAACGGGGGTGGGCATGGGTGGATGGGACAAGTCCTACCTCAGGGTGGTCCCACGTCCAGAGGTGATTGCTGTCTGTCTGGGCACAAGGTTTCCTTCCAGAAACACTTCAGAGCCCCAGAGAACCAGGGTGTGTACCCACCTTCTTTCCACCTGCAATTACTCTACCCCCATTGCCCCGCCTCCTCTCCTCCTCCTCTCTCCACCTGCTCCTGGCCTTCCTGTCATTCCTCTTTCCCTCCCTCTTAGACACCTCACCCCACCCTCCCTGGCCCTCCCCCCTCCTCCTTTGTCCTCCTGATCTTCTCTTTCCTGTCTCTGCCGTCCTCTCTGCAGCCTCCCTATTAGCAATAGGATGATATTATGTGCTCTTCCAAGGGAGAGCATTTCCTTAGAGAAATGGAATCAGTGGCCACTGGGCAAGGATGTCAGTCCGCAGGTATCCTTTTGATGCTTAGGATCTGAAATGGAGGTCTTTGCACAGTAGTCTGTATTTCCCCAATAGCAGCCCCAGATCAGTGGGGCCCAGACTGGAACATTCTGGTCCCGACAGAGCTGTCCCTACCCTTGACTTCTCATCCCTGGCTGTTCCCAGAGCCCAGCCCACGGGTTGGCTTCTGCCCTTGGCCAGTCCTGCCTTTGGCTGCAGGAGCTCCAGATAAGCCCTTGAATGAGTATGTCCTAGCGACACTCAGACTGTGGACTTCCTGCAGCTTCGGACCATTCTCATCTGATCTAAGTGAGCTCTGGCACCCACACAAGAGCGGTGGGTGGCCCGGTGTATTCAGTCCCCGCTGCCCCTCGCCCCTCCCTGCATGTGGATGCCTCACCGGCCAGGAAGCGACACCGGGAACATTTGGTCCCCTCACATAGGGCTGCCTCTCGCCACCGTGACCCTGTAGGTCAGGCTCAGTCACCATTCACCCCCATCCTTCCTCGTGGGATTAGTTTTCTTTCTGTTTGAGTTTTTCCCTCTTGCTTGATGACTCTTGTTTATTTCTTTGCTTCCCTATAACTCTGTTGGGCTGGACTTTGGCCTCTCTTGCTTCTTCGTGTGGCTTCTCTGCTTCTTGGTTGGCTGGAGATCGTGGCCGGAGTGTCAGTGCCCCCGTGCTAGGTACTGTACCCTTCCAGGTGAGGTGGGGAGTGAGATTCCCTTATTTCCCTCCGGTGACACCCTCCCTTTCCCGAACATTCAGATGGGTCCCCCTCCTGCTTGTATTCCCGCATCTCCCTGGGGGAAAAGAGAGGACGCTCCTTGCTGGAATTACCCTGCAAGTTTTGGGACCCCAAAACTCTTAGAATTTGAAGACATTCGCTCACCCATATTTGAAACCTTAAGCTCACTAACTCCCCAGAGAGAAAACCTGGAGTGTGCCTGAGCCCCTGCTGGTCTCTGAGATCTTGCTGTAAAGTTCTGTCCTGAAGGCAGAGCTGGGCAGACTTCCTGACTCCCACTGAAGGGATGGCCCAGGCTCAGGGAGAAGGTTTGCAGAGGTCATGTTCTTTCTTGTCATTCACATATCATTCCATTCTTTCAATCTCAGGAGACACAGAAAGTGGTTGGGACGACACTGCTGTGGTCAATGACCTCTCATCCATGTCATCGGGCACCGAGTCCAGCCCCCAGTCTCCCCTGACACCAGATGGTAAACGGAGCCCCAAAGGCATCAAGAAATTCTGGGGAAAGTAAGTTGGTGATGATCGTAATTATATTGCTTGGAATTAATATTGTTCCTGAGTGGGCAAAACGTCTCCATAACCCCCTGTATAATTAGATGCTGGAACAGCAGTAAGTACAGAGTGGTTATGTGTAGAGAGAAGACTTTGAATCACTTTGTAGGGCCCAGAGAAGGAGAACTATGAAAGGAGCCCATTAAATATAGCCGGTTGCCTTACGTGTCATTCATTTTAGGCATCGATCCATCCCACAGACCCTGAGCACATCCTCTGCAGCTTACGCCACGTGTGCTTTGGAGAGATACATGGATGAGACCAGTTTCTTCCTCTGCAGGACTCAGTCTGTGTCTTAAGAAATCTTTGAGGACAGAAAGATGAGTCCTTTCTGGCCCTGCTGACCGAGTCTGCGAAATGAGGCGGAAACTGGGGCCTCCTCTCAGGCAGCAACCTGCACTTTGACCCCCGGGGAGAGGGGCCCAATCCCAGAGGCAGGGTTAGAATTGAGGCTGGGTCTGGCCAAGGAGCTGTCACAGGTCTTGATGCTGGACCTCTGGGGAAGCACTGGGAGGCAGGGGTTCTATCCCAGTGCCCCGAAGCCCCGGGGCACATCCAGAGCCCCACGTATGGCTCGTGAGGCCCTGTGTGGGAGGCGTGCACTGACTACAGGCTTTCAGCCTGCCCTCTGACGTCTCCACGGATTCCTCTCCACACAGAA
Organism: Eubalaena glacialis; assembly: GCF_028564815.1. Lineage (NCBI taxonomy): Eukaryota > Metazoa > Chordata > Mammalia > Artiodactyla > Balaenidae > Eubalaena > Eubalaena glacialis. The sequence continues at coordinate 73,526,955 of NC_083725.1, forward strand.
TCCGAAGGACTCAGTCAGGAAATTTCAACACTGATGCCCCGGGGGTGGCCGAGTTTCGACGAGGTGGACTCCGGGCAACTGCAGGGCCAAGACTCTCTAGGACCAGAGACCCCAAGGGTCAGAAAAGGTAAGGCTCCCTCCACTACATCTACAAGGAACTGTGTAAAATCCTGGCTAGGCTGGAGTGGGAACGGGGGCTGGATGCCCCAGAGCCTCCAGAGATGGAAGGCAGGAGCCCCTAGTGCAGAGCTTCTCGACCTTTCCCCTTTGACATGTGTGGACATTGCTTACGCTTATTTATAGGTGCACCGAGGTAAAGGCAGAGGCTGCCTATAGCCAGAGGTGCTGGGGCAGGAGGTGGCGCTCTGGCCCCCCTGAGGACCCCAGCAGCTCTGCACATCTGCAGTCCACTCTGGGCAGGGCCTTGGCGTGATAAGTTGAGAGGCTCCGCTGCAGCCATTCAGAGCACAGATGCTGGAGTCAGAGACCTGGCTTGGAATCTCTGCTTAACCACTTCCTAGCAGTGAGCCCTAAACCAGGTTCTGTAACTTCTCTACACCTCAGTTTCCTGATCTCTGAAGTGGCGGGGGTGGGTGTCAAAAACAAGTGTTTGTGAAAGTTCTTATGAGGTTATGTGAGCTCCTGCACATCTAACCCTGGTATCAGCTGTCTGCCATTCAAGGGTCACCTTCCCCCGGGAGACTGGGGAGAGAGCAGCACCTGCCTCTGGGGCGGTCCCCTCCTTCCACACAGACCTCTACAGAAGGGTGCTGGGGCGCCAGTCTGCTCTTATCCCTCATGACACACTGTACCACACCTTCCTGAAGGGTTAACTGGAGGGAGTTGTAAAGGGATCAAAATGGGAAGTTTTGCATGACTGTTCCCATCACGCCCTAAAGAAAAAGCATAAGTAATGAAACTTTCCCAGAGATCGCCCTGGTGGACCCCCTCTAGTCACCAGCTTTACCCCCCTTCCTCAGATCTCCCTGCTCTGAGAAGAGTGCCTCCCTTCCGACTTGCCCAAGTGAATCTTTACTCCTGTGTCTTAGGGAAACCCTTTTCTGCACCCTCTGCTCCCATCAGATGATCCCCACAATACATTGTCTCCAGCGGAATATCTCCTAAAGTCTGAGTTACTCAGCCAAGGTCAGGCTTCTGGGGGCCTTCCTCAGGATTGGACTGTGACATTTTAAATCTAACCAAAAAGTAAGATTTAACCCTCTTTAAATTTCATCCCCCTAAGATTGCCATATACCAGTGCCAAGTGCAGGTAATTACTGAGTAAGATGTGCACAACTCACATGTTCATTCTAGAAACCATACAGTCTAGATCCCAATGAAGGGGGAAGAATGTTTCCCTGGTGCAGCAGATTGTTCACAGACCTGACCCCCGCCAAAGAAGGGAGCACACACGGATGCACCCTGCTTCCCCACTCAGCCCCCCTCAGCTTCCTAGGCTTGGCCAGGCGCTCCCCTGTACACACCCCGGACCTTTGGTGAGCATCCCCAGATCCATCCTCCAGGTGCCTTACAGAGACACCTGAGGATGTGTAGCCTCCTGGTTCTGCTCCCCCAGGATCGTGGAGTGGTGTTCGCGCTTCTAGTCACAAAAAATGCTCAGTAAACGTTAGCTTTTAGAGGCTAGAGAATCTAAGCATATGGTCTGAGAAGGCAGAGACCAATTCAGAGACATTAGAAAATGAGCCAAAGGAAGCATATCCATAGAGTCCATGAAGAGAATTCTCATCTACTTGGCAATCTTCTGACCTTAGACGTGAGTGTTTCTGATGGTTCTGAGATGAAAAAATAAAGCCACCAGAGCTTGAATGATGAATTTTTGTTCCACTTCTGGCTTTTCTTTAGGAATGATTCTTGAAGGGGGAATCACTGGTCAGGGTGTAAAACTTCTCTAAGACCCGCAGGTATTTTTCCTTAGGGCCCATCCACCGTCTTACAAGTCCCTTTGGTATGGGGCAACCAGCGTAGGGAACCTTCTCTGCCAAAGGCAAAACTGCAGTTCAGCCACAGGGTTGCTTTGTTTGGATGTCTTTGCGCTTTGTAAACGGTAGCAATGGATGACAAGGAGAATGAGAATGAAGGCCTAATGAGATTGTATGTTTATCACCACTCTGCTTATGGTAACAAAAATGAGTTTGCTGGTGGGAAAGAAAGGCTTTTATTACTCTTAAACAGAAATGTGATATAATTATATGCTTATGTCCTCTGGTATTTATAGTTTGTAGATATTTAGGTATAGCCTTAAAAAACTTTTGTCACCAACATTCCTATAGGAAAAGTTCATTGTTACTGAAAGTCTCCAGCCCCAATCCTTTTTTTTCCAGTGAAACAGTTGTGTTTTTTTATGTTTTTTTTTGTTTTTTTTTTATTGCGGCACGCGGGCTTCTCTCTAGTTGTGGCGTGTGGCGTGCGGGTTCCACAGCACGTGGGCTCTGTAGTTTGCGGCACGCAGGCTCTCCAGTTTGAGGCACACGAGCTCAGTAGTTGTGGCGCTCAGGCCCAGTTGCCCCGCAGCACGTGGGATCTTAGTTCCCTGACCAGGGATGGAACCCACGTCCCCTGCATTGTAAGGCGGACTCTTTACCACTGGACCACCAGGGAAGTCCCGAAACAGTTGTTTTTTAATATAACATTTGATAATGACATTTCATAGGAACTCTCTCAGGTAATCAGAAGAATAAATTTTTTTATTTTTTTCCCATTTTGCTGATTTACATTCCAGTCGGCACTGCTGTACAGTGAGTGCTTGTTGCACCTACAACCTTGTCAGCATTAAGTTATTGCAGCTTTTCTTTGTTTAAAGTTCTAGTTTTATAGACCTCCAAAAATTACATTTTTATTGTTAATTTAGTTTACATGTGTTATCTTATTTCTTCTTTTGTGAACTGTGTGCATTTTTGCCCATTTTTATTTAGTTATTAATATCTTTTAGTTAGTTATTTAATGTCTTTCTTATAGATTTCTATCTGTTCTCTATATATTAAGACACTAAGCTACATCTAAAAGTTGTAACAAATTATTTAGGTTTGTTGCAAAATTTTACTTTGATATATGAAATTTTTAGGTTTGTGTATAATGAAGTTCATCAACTTTTCCTTTGTGATTTCTTTCATTACTTTATTTTAAAATTTTTTGCTGATTGTTTAAAAAACTGGTTTTAAACTATGAGTTTAAAAAAGTGATTTTTAAAAACTTTAAAAGTTATCTATTTGGGGATTTATTTTGGTGTGTGGTGAGAGAAGTTTTTTTCCCCCAAGAAAAAGCAGAGTGTAATGTTTAAGTCTTTAAAGCCACATGGCTGGATCCCATCCTTGTGGAGAGGTTTTCTGAGTTGGTCTACAGAGTGTATTGCCCTTAGGGACTCTAGCTTATGAGGGGTCTCTGATCAGACTGCTTCCCTGCTTCAGGCCCCATTTTACTGCCTTTCTCCCATATTCTCTGTCAGTGTCAGGTTTATCATTAATGTAAGGATGCTTAAGCTTCAAGGTCAGTTACTTGCCTAGACCCCTTCCACGGTCCAGAGAGGGTCCAACCAATGTATTGACAAGGCTGTGTGTTTTGAAATTTTTTCATAAGTAAGATATTTTAAACAAACAGTTTTAAGACTGCTGACTCTTTACTCCAACTTTCCCTTGGTCTATACTTTGCCTAATATCAGATGATGCTGGAATACCCATGGGCATTTTTGGGATCTGGCTATGGGGAAGTTGAGTTGGGTATCCATTTAGTTTGGGTTTAGTGGGATTATGTTTATGTGGTTTGCAGTCACTTCATGTTTGGTTTACTTAGGTTTAGTTAATTAGCTGTCCTACTATAAAAATGGCTTCCAATGTGCCAGTGTGCCCAGCATTCTGATACAAAGATGCAAAGTCAGAGATCTTGTACCAAAATGAACTTGTCCTCTGGCATTTGGTTTCAGAAGTATGGGGTAGTGGAAAAAGAAAGAACATTTGAAATATGCAAAACCAGAAGCCAGTCTGTGGAAATTCTTTCCAATCATCAGATTTGCCAAATCCTCAGCAGGAGATTTGGTTCTCTCAGATGCTTAGTCAAAACAGAAGTCCTCTCTTTTCAGAAGTGCACTTACTAATGAAATATATACATACAATTATAAGTGTACCCTGTGTTCTCCATCTACCATGGGAATGGCCTATTTGATAAATCTCACATCATTTTAACTGCAATTTGGAAGGATGTTTTGGAACATGTCAATAAAACAAGTGGTTTGGCTGTGTATGAAAGGTACTTTCTCTGTCATCTCTAAATTACTTAATAGCATGTTCAGCTGTGGCCCTGGACAAGAGTATGGGAGACCCTGGCACTGACAGAACCCCAGGAGGGTAGGGAAGCTGGGTCTGCTACTGTGGGAGCAGCACAGGCTTAGGAGGGCAGAGACTGCTCACAGAGGGGGAAATGGGAAGACGATCGAGGGTAGAGGAGCATCAGAGCTCTAGGGTGTTTTGAAAAGGTCTACAGGACAGAGGCTTTCAAATTACAGTCTCAAAAACACTTATTTCCCCTCAGAACTGAAATAGCCCTCTGATACATAGAATATTTGTTTCTTCCCAATTCCCAGAAACCAGAAAATAAATGAAATAGAAAACTAATAGAATATGAAATAAGTGATAAAATGAGCATTGAAATTGAGAAACTATTCTGATAATAAGAAAAAAAAAAAAATCCCAGATCAAACCAAAAGCAATAATTCACTAAGAGGAACAGATAAATTCCAAACAAAAATAGTAAATAGGTTCCTAGAGTGTTGTTCATATAAAGTGAATTATGTGAACACATTGGCAAAAGATGAAAATTTCTTGCTGATTTTACATGATATACTGACATTGACCAAGATGATGTTGCCTAATATGCAACAGCCACGAAGACATTAAGTAAATGTTATCAATTCAAAGAATATTTAAGATTAGCACTAAAAAACTTGAACGCTATGGAATTTTACAGCTCGCATCTAAAAGACACTTGATAGAGGTTTTCCTAAATTTGATGATTCTAAAAATGTATTTGACAATACCATTTATAAATTGTGAAGCTAAAACTTAAAAAAACTATCAAAATAACAATATTGGTCAGTCATGCTAGAAGAAAGATGGAAAGCTTCTCACAGAAAATACAGCCCCACCCCATCCACTGATTCAAACAACTGCAGATCGGATTTCCACTGGTTGAATCCGTGGATGCGGAACCCGCAAATACAGAGGGCTGAGTAAACTATGCCATTTTATATAAGGGACTTGAGCATCCCTGGATTTTGGTGTCTACGGGGATCCTGGAACTAATCCCTTGGCAGATACAGAGGGACAGCTATGTTATAGAGTTGTTGACATATGATGAAGCAAAGAATATGCACCCCAAACATGAAGGTAAAGTACTATAGAGGTATATCTAATTAATAAAAATATTATTTTTCTGGATTTCAAGATCTTTTTCAGTTTGATTAGATTTATAATTTTTTGTGATTTTCTTATTCTAAATACTCATTTTGTTCCTAATTCCATATTCAAACTGTGTACTTTTCTTAGCGGGTCCCCCAAAATTTATAAGTTCCAGTTCTCACGAAACCTGGATCTGCACCTATTCATGATTCATTAAAACCCAGGCTCCAGGCTGAGTGACCAGCACCTGCTCTAAGGTACACATTGTCTCCAGCACTTGTTCTAGAATGGTGCTTTATGGTCATCCTGGCCCTTTAAGGAACACCCTCACTTTTAAGAAAATTTTTGATGCCTCATCTAGGCATTAAAAAAACATTCTTTTTAACCAGCATTTTAGGAATACTTTCTTGGAAGGAATCTTTTAGAATAGGTAGTCTTCTATAGTCCATGAATCCTCCTTTAAAAAATGAATATAAAGTTGCTTTGTCAACCTCCATGCCCCCCCCGCCCCCAAGACTCAACTGGGATTTTGAGTGTACCATTACCTTTACACTTTAAATGAAAAATTGATGTCTTTAAGAACTGATGGCTTTGTAATACCCAGGCTTCCTGTCTAGGAACATGATCTAGCTCTTCATTTATTCATGTCTTTTCTTATGCTGCTCAGTTGCGTGTCATAGTTACCACCTCCCCCCATCCCCACACACAGTTACACAGGACCCACACATTCCTTATAAAGACAGCTCCTAGACATTTTATAATTTTGGTTGCTGTGAGTGCATTATTTGAACAAAAATGTTAGTATCTGTGCATTGATGGTATATAGAAAATTATTGATTTGTGTATGTCATAAATATTAGGAGTGTGTATTTTATAACTAGCCACCTTACTGAGTTCTCTTGGGTTTTCTAGGTGGGCAATCATATCATTTGAAAAGAATGGCTTTCTTTTATTTCTACCTTTCTAATAGCTATATTTTTTATTTTTGTCTCTTCTTATATTTGCTGCAACTCTCAGACTAGTGTTACTAATGTGATAAAAAAAATACTGTCTTTTATTAACTTTACTGTGAATGCCCCTAGTGTTTCATTAGTAAATAAGGCATTAACTGCTGTTGATTGGAGAAAGGTTTTTTGTGTTTTTTTTTTTAATGTTAGATACCCTTTTCCTAGTTTTCTAAGCATTTTCCTGAAAACGATATTAAGCCCTGTGTAAAACATGATTCAGGTGTGGATCTTTATCCAAACGGGGCTGCAACTCTGGGCTTTGGCTCGCGTGCATGTGTATGTGGACTGATAGCACATGTGAGCACAGCTTCCTGAGGAGCATATCACTGCCCCAAGCTCTCAGGAGCTGCAGACTTGAGATTCAGACCAGGGGTTATCCTGGGAAACTCTAGAGTCTACCTCCAATGAGTGCATTGTAGTGGGATTTTGTTCAACTGGATCCCATGATGGGGGTTTCTGTTTAAACCTAGTCCCTTTTTGTGAGGCGCTATTATGTTCAGTTGGAGCCCAGGCTCTCCTGATAACTGGGTCATGCTGTTTCCTGCTTCCCAGTGATGCCAACGCCCCCTTCGCCCAGTGGAGCACAGAGCGTGTGTGTGCATGGCTGGAGGACTTTGGCCTGGCTCAGTACGTGATCTTTGCCAGGCAGTGGGTGACTTCTGGCCACACTTTACTGACAGCTACCCCTCAGGACATGGAAAAGGTAAGGGCTGAGCCCTGGGCTAGGAGGCTCCCATTTCTCCCCAAACCAGCGCATGGGGAAGTGAGGCCCCCCCCCATTCCTCCACTGCCCACCCACGCCCACACACAGGAGAGTGGACAAAGGAGGGCGAGATTCTCTCTGTCACTTCAGGTTGATCCCAGGGCGCTGGGCAGAGGTCCGCTTCCATGCTCCACCCAGGTGGAGTATCTCCACCGAGACACAGCATCCTCTGAGAGCCAGGCTGCCCGCCGAGATTTCACATCTGTCTTCATCTTTCACTTTCAGGAGCTGGGAATTAAGCACCCTCTTCATAGGAAAAAGCTGGTTTTAGCAGTGAAAGCCATCAACACCAAGCAGGAGGAGAAGTCTGCACTACTAGACCACATTTGGGTGACACGTAAGGACAGGCATACGTGTGTTATGTTTCTGGCAGCTCCCTGGGAATGTGTGCTTCAAAGACAGCTGTGTCCTTGGGACAGGCAGACGGATTACTAAACTTTAGGGGAAATAAAACTGGAATTCAAAATGATAATTTGCTGCCTTTTGTTTTTTTTTTTTTTTGGCATCCACAGTCTCCCATTTTCACAAATTTCACTTCCCTGTTTCTGTAGGTTGGCTTGATGATATTGGCTTACCCCAGTACAAAGACCAGTTTCATGAATCCAGAGTCGACGGGCGAATGCTGCAGTACCTAACTGTGGTGAGGATCCTTCCTCCAGTGTTTCAGTTGTCCCTGTGAACACCCAACTCAATTCAGGTGTCCCCATGGCGGTATTTAAACTTGATTCCACACCTCCCTCATATCCTTCAGGTCTAAAACAGTGTCGTTTGTCACATAAGAGGTCCCAATTAGCAGAGTATGAACCATTGTGCCAAGGAAAGCTGTTGCCGTGTCCACATGCATTCCTGACGTGTAGTAGACCACTTGTCTGTGTATGGTCTGGGAAGGAGCCTCGGGGGGTGTTTGTCACTTTGGAAGCTCTGGTTCATCAACCAAAACTTTACTTTTCCAGAATGATCTACTCTTCCTAAAAGTCACCAGCCAACTACATCATCTCAGCATCAAATGTGCCATTCACGTGCTGCATGTCAACAAGTTCAACCCTCACTGCCTGCACCGGCGGCCAGCTAATGAGGTGAGGGCAGGACACTATACCTGTCCAGGTAGCCCTGAGCTGGGACACCTGTAATATCGGGTGTGAGAAAACCAGAATGACATAGTCATAAAGTGGCTGCATTTTGGACCACGGTGCTGCGGATTCTTCCCTTTACTAGGGCTTCATGGTGCCCCAACACGCCTGTGGCCTGAGCTCTGCATCCCACAGCAGCCACTAGCCCTCCAACTCCCCCCTCCTTTTGGGAGACATATGCTATGGGCTGGAGGGCAGTAGCAGCAAGTCTTTCAAAGCCATCATAATGATTAAAGGAGATGAGGAAATGGAGCAAAGGAGAGGGAAGGGCAAGACCAAATGGAAAGACGGTGTCAAAGCAGGCAGAGGAGAGAAGAAGAGGATCCCATAAGGAACCAGACATTTCAGAATAGATCTCCCTACTCGTTGGTAGAAACTTAACTGACCCCCAGCCCCAGGCGCACAGGGAATCCACGATCAGGTTTTGCTAGAGAAGAAATCGTGGAGGTAAACACAGCAACCCAAATCCTGGAGAATTCCCTGATAATGTTCCAGGAACCTCGGAGTTCTGGGTGGGCCCCAAAGCTACAGAATTGTCAGTCACACCCCGTCTCCCATGTTCATGGGAGCTAAGACTAACCCTGCTGTAAGAGTAACTCAGCTTTCCGGGGGATTAAAAATTCGTATCTCTACTCTCCGTTCCCTCTCTCCTCCCTGTTGCACAAACACGTTTTGAACCTTCTATATGTTAGGCACAGTGCTGGGCATTTTGAAGACCCAGGTGCCACTTGAGGGTACTTAGGTATAAGTATCTTAACGTGTGTTCTCCCAAAACATTCGGCCACACCAGTGAGATCTTGATTCTATAAAACACTCAGCGCGTAACTGATAGTCCTCTTTAAAGTTCTGTTGAATCACTGAATGAATAACTCCATGCTTTCATGTGTTAGTCACAAAGTAACCAGAGTCAGGGAGTAACGGGATTCTGGAATCAGATATCTCAGTGTAGAAGATCATGCAAGTTCAGTGAGAGCTTTATTTCTTGGAAACTGGGAGGGCTCTCAGGCAGCTGGCCTGGAGGCCTTGGTCTGTAGGCGTTAAGGATTGTCTTCGGCAAGGCATTCGGGGCCGGCTTACTTACCAGGGACTGGCTCCACAGAGGACCCTGGTAGGACCTATAGGCCTAACTTCTCCACTCTCCTTCTCCCTCTTACAGAGTAACCTTTCTCCTTCAGAAGTTGTGCAGTGGTCCAACCACAGGGTGATGGAATGGTTGCGGTCCGTGGACCTGGCGGAATATGCGCCCAACCTTCGTGGGAGTGGCGTACATGGAGGTCTCATTGTGAGTGGCTCTTTGGGCTGGTCCACCTGCCTCGGTGACACCTGGGGTATTCTGACACTGATGTCTTAAGGGCTAGACAGGCATCCAAGTAAGAAATGTTGATACTTCATCTGAACCCCTTGCATAAACTGAAGTCTCAAAGTAGAATTTGATCATTTGTGGCTGAGAATTACTAGATTTCATCCAAACAAGATGGCTTCTGGAAAGACTTCCTGAGCCACAGACCCAGAGGAGTCCAGGAAAAAGGGGCTGCGTGAGAACTGCCTGTTAACCAGGAAGCTCCACCTGCTGCTGGAGGGACACAGGGCTTGGGAGGGAGGGGGAGACCACCAAAATGTACCCTCCTGCTTGTCATGATACGATCTGCATCAGCACTCATCTGTCAAGTGGCAAAGCCAGCAGGGAAAGGAGGAAGGGGTGGCTCAGATGTCCTCCAGAGTAGACCCTGGGAGACAGCCTTATCTAAGAGGGCACAGCTCTCTGCTGGTCGGTCACAGAGCCGGGCCCTGTGCCAGGGAGACAGAGGGGAGGGGGACACAGGACAAGTGGATGAGCGTCAGCCCCTGCCCTGGGGCCGCCCGGGCTCCTGGGGGCCTGTTTCTCAGTGTCATCACCTAGAGCCACCGGTGGTCGCCACTGGGTGGCTTGTCTGTGGTTTCTTCTTAGATCCTGGAGCCACGCTTCACTGGGGACACCCTGGCCATGCTTCTCAATATCCCACCACAAAAGACACTCCTCAGACGCCATCTGACCACCAAATTCAATGCCTTGATTGGCCCTGAGGCTGAGCAGGAGAAGCGAGAGAAAATGACTTCACCTGCTTATACGCCACTGACCACCACAGCCAAAGTCCGGGTGAGTTGCCAGGCCCTTTCTGGGGTGGCCACAGGGGCCTGCCTTCTGGCCCTTGAGTTGTGTAGCAGCTGACCCAGTGCCTGGAGCCAAACCGAAGTGGGCTGCCTGGACAAGGAGGCTCTCTTGGCTTCTGCCTTGGTTTCTACCTTCGGTTTGATTTTCTGTTACTCTTTGTTAGCCCAGTTCCCGGCCACTCTTGAGTCCAAGGGTGTGCAGGTTTCTTTACACAGAAATGACATACAGGCAGCATCGGGTCCTCTCTCCCAATGCTGTCTTGACTCGCTGTGCAAAGCAGACAAGTTCCCGAATGTGGGTTCCCTTTGGTCAGACCCATCTGCATTCCACATGCCATGTGGGGTCCTGGTCTAAGCTGTCTTGCCAACGTAAGGAGTGTCCCTGTGGGTAGCCAGCCGTGGTCACCTTGTGCTGTGGAGGCGGCCAGCACACAGCCATCCAGAGGTCCCGAGGTCATCCAAGCACCAGCGCCACTCACTGGGGCTCTGAATCCCACAAAGCCCGTTCCACCTGCCTGAGCTGTCCTGCCAACTCAGGACAAAGCTGGAGCAGGGAGGAAGGGCCACCTAGGGCTGTCCGTGTGGCTTCCCAAGGTGCTGTGAACAGAAGGCAGGGAGTGCTCCACGTGTGATGCCAAGTCCTCTGAGCTCAGCCTCTGTACAGACTGCGGCATCCTCTGGGAATCCCCAGTCCCCCCGGGGAATGTGAACGTCACTAGTGGGACAGCAGGGCAAGAGTTTCAGGCACAGAGTCTTAGAGGAACAGCTCTGCTTGCTCACGATGATTTATCTGTTGACTTTTCCCCAGAAGGGCAATTGCTTACCGGGGCTCTATTTTGTTAAGAGTTTTTCTAGAAGCAGTTTGCCTTATTCCTTTCCTCGTCGGCCTGTTCTAAAATGTATTGTCAGTAGTAGCTGCACACTAGCTTGATAATCTCTTTCTCATAATCTTGCATCTGCTGTGTTTTAGCCAAGGAAACTGGGATTTTCACATTTTGGAAACATAAGAAAAAAGAAGTTCGATGAATCGACAGACTACGTTTGCCCAATGGAGCCCAGCAACAGTGTCGGTGACAGTCACAGGGTCTGTATTGGCTACCAGGGCCTCAGCCCCCTCGATGCCCCTGAACTGGATGGGCTGGACCAGGTGGGACAGATTAGCTGATGCCTTTGTCACCTGTACTGTCTGTGCGTCCTGAGAGCTCACAGTAACTCCGTGTGTGTCACCATGTAACTGCACCTCACCCCCTGTGTATGTGCATGACTTGCAGAGAACATTCCAGCCATTGTGTACCCGTGGGCCAGTCTTTCTCCAAATCCTGAGGGTGGCCAGGTATGGAGCTGCATCTTTGCTAAGGGGCCAGCCTTGGGGACTCAGGAGGAAAGACACTTAAAGATGCTTGTACGTTTTCAGTAAGTCTGAATGTCCACCTTCAGCACCAGTGGCAATACCTGAGCTTGGACACAGGTCCAGAGACCACGGACAATCCCGAGAGGCTCAGCTCTCAGGCCCCTCGGCTGTGCCCCCGTTGAGGGCAATCCCAAGTGCCTTAGGCCTGTGACCACAGTTTTGGCTGAGGCTGAAGGGACAGCAGCAGGAACTTCTGCCCCAGTGACAATGGAGCTGTTGTGCCTTCCTTCAGAGGCGGTCGCTTCTTTCTGGTAATAAAACCCGTATTTATGTAGAAAGCAAACTGCACAGCATATCTTTAATCTTGTCCAGGGAAGTGAGTTGGGCGCATCTAGAGATGGAGTGCTGCTCATCGTGCAGTTCGAGAGCCAATGCCGCTCGCCGCTGAGCTGGGTCAGGATTGGGTGAGGGGGCTGGAGCAAGGTGGGACCCCCATCCTTTGGAGGTCTGTGGCCTCGCTTCAGGCTCCACTGCCCGGTGTGAAGCTGAGAGGCACTTTGTGTCTCACATCCTGACTGGAGGTCACATGTGTCGTGCAGACCCCGAAGTTGGTTTCCATTCCAGCGGGATGGGCCACCTAGTGAAGGGGGCGTGGGGAGACCAGGCGGCCTTGCTGGAAAGGCCCTCTGTTCTTTCATGTGTTGTGCCAGCTCTGCTGTGGCTGACCGTGCTGGGCCTGTAACCCCGTGGGGGCTGCTCTGTGTTGGCGGAGCTGGAACAGACCTGTCCTCCTGATTTAGAGGCTGACTAACTGGTAATGGGTCTTCCAGACGGGCCTGGCCTGGCCAAGGACAGGGGGAGGGACACACCTGCCAGTCTGGGCTCCTGCTCGTGAGATCCCAGTTAGTCCCAGCGCAGCTTTTGGCTCTGCTGGGTCCCCGGGCCTCGTCTGCAGAAGCACGACGGCAGCATCATAACTGTCTGGTGGAGGGGGCAGGGCCTCATGACCCCAGTCTGAACACTCTGATTGATTCTGTCCCAGATGGAGGCGATGTGAAGATTTGCTGCTTAAACTACCAGCAGTCTCAGGCCATGGCCTCCCAGCCTCCCCTGAAGTCCAGCCAGCAAGAGATAAGGGCACAGGCTTGCCAGCTGGCAAGGCTGCTGTTTGATCCCAGGGCCAGGACCACTGAATGACAGGTGCTCCCCGGGGCTGATACCCGGGCACTGCAGTTTCAAGCCACAGTCAGGGCGGGCTTTGTCCCTTGTTTCTTATCGTGTCCTGGTGGGAGAATCTCCGCATGTGCCTGCTTTCAAACCCTGCATGGAATTGTTATGTCACTAGTTCTCTGTGCAGCCTCAAGCAAGGCCTGTATCACTTTGTGGGCCCCAGTTTTCCCACCTATAAAATGATTATACTCGATGCCCTCAAAGGGCAAATCTACAATGTCCAAAGAGGTTTAGGGAAGAAGGAGCGGGCCAGCATTTGCCTGAGAAGGAGAGGAGGGAGGCTCCTAGGAGTGAGGATGCCCTGGCAGCTCCCTGAGGATGCCTAGCTATGCCTATACTGGGGCATCAGTGTCTGGGGTCCTGCTAGTGCCGGAAATTTTCAGTGTGTTCAGCATCCTGAAGGCCTTCATCCCTGCCACTCTCTGCTCCTGGAAATAGCTGGAGCACTGAACCTGTGCTAAAGGGCTGCTCTGACAGGGCCCGTCTGTGCCCTGCTCCTGTGTCCCCTTAGTGCTGGCGCCGGGGTGGGGACGAAGGAGAGTGTGTGATGGTGTGGGACACTGGAGGCTCTGCCTTTCCCCAGGGACAGAAGCAGCATATGCTCCACCCGTCACTCCTCAGGGCCTGGCCCACTCCTTGCCCGCTCGCCTGGGGAGCACGCCTGAGCAGGCTAGGACTTGCATGCCACTGCTGCGAATCACGAGCTCAGTCCACATGTGCTGACCAGGCTGCTGCCCATTTTACAGATGGCACCTTCGGAAGGCACCCTGACGCAGATAGGGCTCCTCTCCCAAGACATTCACCGCCTCACGGTAGGACTCTGACCCTCTCTCCACAGTAGGACAGGCGCTGGGGAGGCCCCGGGAGTTTGGGGTGGTGCTGGGGCAGCCCCCGTGCCTACTCCGGAGACTGTGGCATCAGGGCCTCTGCTGGCAGAGAGCAGATGGGGCTGGGGGCTGGGGCTGGGGCCTGAACCAGCCAAGATGGAAAGCAGCCCAGAGGCCTTCTCTGTTGGCCTGCTGCCAGCCTTGAGCTGAAACCAGCTAAGGTGTGCTAGGTCTCAGGCCCTCTTCCCAGGCCCAAGGCTGGTGAGGAAAGCAAGATGCTCAGCAGCTCTGGGTCACCTGCCTCGTCAGCCCAAAGCCCAGGCCTCGCCCCTGGCTTGGTGGCCACTGCTCTGCCCTCTGCATCCATGAGACACATATTTCCTATCACGCCTCTGGCTTCATGGATGCCACAGGCACGTGAGCACATCCTGGCATGTCCAGTGGGGACAAGCCATACCATATGAAGCAGCTTGGACCAGGGCAGAGGAGCCACTCTGGAGGGAGGCTGACCTGGTCCCTATCTGGGACCTCGGGCAAGTCACTGTCTCTCCGGTCCCTGGCTTCCCTATCTGTCAAGCAGGGCTAATATCCTCCTTGCAAGGCTGCTAGGCAGCCCGGAGCTGGCAGTAAAAGGCCAGTCACAAAAAAGATTTACATTGTTGAGGCCCTGTGCCTTGCAGGGCCTCACAGTTCCTAGAGGGCCCCAGCACTGAGCCCAGCAGCCAGAGCATCCAGCCCGTTGAGGCCTTTGCTGATTTACTGAGGCAGGTAATGAAGGCTGTATCCAAGGGCAAGACGGTCAAGGAGGTGGGGGCATGGGGGGGGGTCTCCCCGAATCCAAACAAAATCACTGTTTTCAATTTGTTTTTTTCTTGGCTCACACACTGAAATGAATCCACCCAGCCTTGCCCTTATCACTTCTATAGGCCTTTGGTGGCCTTGAAATAGCAACTTTACTTCTAAAGGTAGGAGCAATTTATTGTTGATAGTGTTGTCTACTCTGACCCAACACGTGGGGTCCCTGGGACACCATGAACTTACAGGGTGCTGGAGTCAGGGCCACACCCAGTGCCCTGCTGCTTCCCACATAGTGGCCACAGGGCAGCCTTGACCAAAACGCTGTTGAACAGTGCCTTCGGCCGTGTCCTTTCAGACTATGCTCAGCCAGGACCAGCTGCTGACTGACTCCCGCCTGGCCGCTCCCAACTCTGAGGACTGGTGATGACTGTCTTATCGCTGGCAGCCCGGAGAGGCACGTGTGAGGGCCTGAGTCTGCTTCGATGGGGAGCTGGCCCATGGCCACCCGCGGAGCCCAGGCTGGGCTACAGGACATCTCCAACATGGGTGCTGACGGGACAAAGCGGGGCTGTGGAACAGATGTCCAGGAGGTGGCCCACATGTTTTCAACTGTGCTGTGCTCTTCATTGTGCTTTTATACCTTTTGTACTTTTATACGTGGACTGTAGACCACTTTTGTGGGGAGGGCGATGAGATGCCAGCACAGACTCAATGACTCACGCCATCCCCGGTGACAGCTGGGGGTTCTTAAACCAAAGGCGAAGGGCTGTGAGCCATAAAAGCTTTGCTGGAAAAATAATTCTGAATGTTCTGAGCGAAGTGGTAGGAAGCCCCCTCCTGGCCTGCTTCCATACAGAAACACGTATTTCCTTTCCCAGGAATCTGGCTGGAGTGACAGCAGGGAAGGAGTAACAGACTCCCTTCCCGCTGCCCTCAAGCTACCCTTGTCTGCAATGGTGTCTCAGGTTCTCAGGGCTGCGGGGCCTCCCAGCATCTGAGCACAGGCGTCTTCGAAGCCTTTCCCTTCTCAGCCTCAGAGGCAACTGTCTGATCAAACAGCACCTCGCTCTCCCCGCCACCCCAAGGAAGGCCCTCAGGCACCCAAATCAACATTTCCACCGCAACACATCTCAGGTATGCCCTACCTCAGGGAGAGGTACTGGCCACACAATTCCCTCCCCACCAGCCTTCCCCCTTAGCTATGGCCCTTCGTCCTCCCTGCAGCGGCTCTAGCTCTGGCCTCATCTCTCGTCTAATTTCCATGGTGGGTCTCCTACTTGGTCCCTCACCCTTCCTTTCCAGTTAGTGCCCTCCAGGTGTTCTCCACCCCATCCCCAGAGGGACCTTCCCAAAGCACTGTTTCATCCTGTTACCTGCTAAGAACTCAGTTCCACAACTACCACAGATCAGCGTTCAAAAGCCTGAGCACCCAAGACCCTTTTGAATCTTCAGCATTCCACGCTCTAGCCTGTGCTCCTGCCTTTCCCTCACCGTGGAATGTATTTTTCTCCTAGTCCCTGTCACAAAGCTGAATCCTGCCTGCTGACGTCCAGAACAGCCCCAGCCTCTTTCAGGAAGCCTTCACTGGTGTTTGTTAGGGTTGGAGGTCTCTGTCCCACGGTGCTGACCTTGAGCCCGAGCACTTCCTGGCTCACCTTGAAGTAATGTGTCATCTTTCTCCCCTTCCACACCTATCCTCAACACAAACTCACTGGGCACCTGCTATGGATGGGTTCCCGTACAGACAGGAGTAAGACCCAGTCCTAGCCCTCTGATGGCCCAGGAGATCCATGATGCTAAGGTCTCCATCCGCTCATTCCCTCGTATGTGCAGGTTGAGTACCTTCCATTCTGGGCTAAGGAGCACTGGGGCTACGGGCGTGAATGTCAAGGTCCTTGCCTGAGGGTGTGGATGGTCCAGTGTGGGAGTACAGATCTGTTTCAGACAAGAGTGTGCTGAACGTTACAGATGCTCCAATAGAAGTGCCTACAGCCCCAAAGAGCAAATTGTCATTTTTAATGGAGGGCTGGGGACAGGGACTGAAAAGCCTCCAAGGAGAGGTGCTACTTGAATTTTGAAAGATGAATCAGGTTCCTCAAGTATGCCAGAGGAGAAAGGCACTCCAGGCAGATGGACCTGAAACAACCCAGCACATCCAAGGAAGTACCCGAAGTCAGTATGATGAGAGCAGAATTTCTTGACCTCTGCACTGCTGTCATTTGGGGTTGGGTAAGTCATTGTGCTGGGGGCTGTCCTGTGTGCTCTTGGATGTTTAGCAGCATCCTTGGCCTCTCCCTCTAGATGCCAACAGCACCCCTCTAGTTGGGACAACCAAAAATGTCTCCCGACTTCCGCTGAGGGACAAAATCACCTCTAGCTGAGAAGCAGTGGGCCAGAGAATGGGGTCAGAGTGGGAGGCCCAAGGAAGGAAGAATCTGGTGAGGTCAGCTGGAGCCAGATCAAGAAAGGCTTTGTAAGCCAGGCTCCTGGAATTTATCTTGGAGACACAGGGTGTCCGGATACGGACTAGTGAAAGTAGTGAGAGGTTTAAAGCAGGGGACAAGCACGGTTGTGATTTGTGTTTAAGAAAAACATCTGAGGGTAGGACCTTAGATGCGCAGTGCCCAGCATTGTGTCTTTCTCTGAGTAGGGAACTCACTAAGGATGAGCTCAACAGGTGGACAGACGAAGGCTAAGCTGCTGCTGCCTCCCCCAACCCCCACTGGCCATCTGAGAGACGTCCTGTGTTAGGCCACCCCATGGGCACTACACAGCTGTACTTCACAGAATTCTCTCAAGCCATGTTCCCCTCTCTCCTGTATCCCTTTGCCCCACCCTCCAACGCACATACACATGTGTAAGAAACCCAGTGACACCAAGTTCAAGCAATGCTGCTGCTATGCCAGTTTTTGCAAAAAGGGAACAACTTGGAGTTAAGCTCAGGTTTGAAGCCCAGCCCTGCCACCTACTGGCTGAATGACCTGGGGACAATAATTTCATCTCTAAGCCTCAGTTTCTACATCTGTAACTTGGAGAACAAAATCCCCACAGAATTTCTGGTTTGTTATCAGAATTATACAAAATCAAGAGCAGGGGGAAGAGCAGCCAAGATGGCAGAGTAAAAAGACCCAGAGCTCATCTCCTCTTGGGAGCACACCAAAATCACAACTATCTGCAGAAAAACCATCAATGAAAAAGACTGGAACCTACCAGAAAGGCTCTTCTACAGCTAAAGACATAAAGAAGGAACCACAACAAAACAGGTAGGAAGGGTGGGCTTGCAACATAATCAACTCCCATTTACACCCCCCCACCCCTGCCAGGGTGGGCAACCCACAAACTGGAGAATAATTTTGTATTACAGAGATTCTCCCACAGGAGCAAGAGCTCTGAGCCCCACATCAGGCTACCAAGCCTGGGGGTCCAGCACTAGGAAGATGAGCCCCACCAGAGCAATTGTTTTTGAAGGCCAGTGGGGCTTAACTGCAGGAGCCCCATAGGACCAGGGGAAACAGAGACTCCACTCAAAGGGCACATGCCAAATCTCACATGCACAGGGACACACAGCAAAAGTAATTTGATAAGAGCTTGGGCCAGACCTACCTGGTGGTCTAGAAGGGTCTCCTGGGAGACGGGGCAGGGGCAGTTCACCCTGGGGACAGAGACACTGGTGGCAGTCATACTGGGGAGCATGAGAGTTCAGGAGAGTGAACATGGTTGATGTTGGCAGCTGACATCTTGGCTCATTAGCTCCAAGACAAGCCCTGCCCAACAGCCTACAGGTGACAATGCCTGGGACGACTCAGGCCAAACAACTAACTAGGTGGGGACACAGCCTCACCCATCAGCAGACAGGCTGCCTACAGACTAAAGAGCCCACAGCTGCCTCTGGGCTCACTGCTAGACATAGTCCTGCCCACCAGAGGGCCAAGACCCAGCTCCACTGACCAGTGGACAGGCACTGACCCCTCCTACCAGGAAGCCTGCACAAACCTCTAGACCAGCCTCAACCACCAGGCAGCAGACACCTGAAGCAAGAAAACTGATTCCCCAACACAGGCCAGACCCTACCCTGGGACCAGCTGGGCCCTGCCCACTAGCAGACCAACCTTGAGGACACACAGGACCCCATATTCAACTGTGTCAGGAACTGGTGCCCCTTCCACAAATGAGCTCTGGGGTCCCTGGGTGCTGCAGCTAGACCCCAGGAAACAGCTCTGCTTGCCAGTATCTGGCACTAACCCCAGGATCTGGCTTCACCTGCCAGTGGTGGGCAGCAGCCCCAGAGTCTTTGGGACTCTGACTCCACCCACCAGTGAGCCACTGCTAGCCCCAGGGGCCCCTAGGGTTTCACAACCAACCAGACTAGGGCTCAACCAAGCCTCCCAGACTGCCTACATGGTCAGTCTGCCACAACAGAGGGACCCACACAGCTCTCTTAGGGGGAACCCTAGAGCATATGGCTTGGGTGACAAGAGGGATGTGCACTGCTGGGACGCATAGGATGCCTCCTACAGAGGGCCACTTCTCCAAGGTCGAGAAACATAACTAACCTACCACATACATAAAAATGCAAATAGCAACATAGACAAAATGAGGCAGTAGAGGAAATCACCACTGCTGAACAGAAAAAAGGAAAAAGAATGAAATGAGGATAGTTTAAGAGACCTCTGGGACAACATCAAGTGCACTAATATTCGCATTATAGGGGTCCCAAAAGGAGAAGAGAGAAAGGGTTCGAGAAAATATTTGAAGAGATAATAGCTGAAAACCTCCCTAACCTGGGAAAGGAAACAGTCACCCAAGTCCAGGAAGTGCAGAGTCCCATACAGGATTAACCCAAAGAGAAACACACCAAGACACGAAGCAAAATGACAAAAATTAAAGCTAAAGAGAGAATACTAAAAGCAGCAAGGGAAAAGCAACAACTAACACATGAAGGAATGCCCATAAAACTATCAGCTAATTTTCAGCAGAAACTCTGCAGGTCAGAAGGGAGTGGCAAGATAAAGTGTTGAAAAGGAAAAACACAACCAAGAATACTCTACCCACCAAGGCTCTCATTCAGATTTGAAGGAGAAATCGAAAACTTTATAGCCAAGCAAAAACTAAAAGAATTCAGCACCACCAAACTAGCTTTACAACAAATGTTAAAGGAACTTCTCTAGGGAAAAAAGGCCACTACAGGAAACATGAAAATCATGGAATGAAACAGCTCACCGGTAAAGGCAAACATACAGTAAAGGTAGGAAATCAGTCACACACAAAGCTAGCAGGGAGGTTAAGAAAGAAAAGTGGTAAAAACCATCTGTATCCACAATAAGCAATTAAGGGATAAACAAAACAATTAGATGTAAAATATATCAAAAAGAGTAATTGTGGGAGTCTGGGACAAGATGGCAGAAGAGTAAGACGCAGAGATCACCTTCCTCCCCACAGATACATGAGAAATACATCTACACGTGGAACTGCTCCTACAGAACACCCACTGAATGCTGGCAGAAGACGTCAGACCTCCCAAAAGGCAAGAAAATCCCCACGTACTTGGGTAGGGCAAAAGAAAAAAGAAATGAGACAAAAGAATAGGGACAGGACCTGCACCAGTGGGAGGGAGCTGTGAAGGAGGAAAGGTTTCCACACACTAGGAAGCCCCTTCATGGGCAGAGACTGCGGGTGGCAGAGGGGGGAAGCTTCAGAGCCACGGAGGAGAGCACAGCCACAGTGGTGCGGAGGGCAAAGCGGAGAGATTCCCGCACAGAGGAGCGGTGCCGACCAGCACTCACCAGCCCGAGAGGCTTGTCTGCTCAGCCGCCGGAGCGGGCAGGGGCTGGGAGCTGAGGCTCGGGCTTCGGTGCTAGCCGGGAGGGAGTCCGGGAAAAAGACTGCAGCTGCCGAAGAAGCAAGAGACTTTTTCTTGCCTCTTTGTTTCGCGGCGTGCAAGGAGAGGGGATTCAGAGCGCCACTTAAACGAACTCCAGAGACAGGCGCAAGCCGCGGCTATCAGCGCGGACCCCAGAGACGGGCATGAGACACTAAGGCTGCTGCTGCCGCCACCAAAAAGCCTGTGGGCGAGCACAGGTCATTCTCCACACTGCCCCTCCCGGGAGCCTGTGCAGCCCGCCACGGCCAGGCTCCCGTAATCTGGGGACAACTTCCCCGGGAGAGCGCACGGCGCACCTCAGGCTGCTGCAACGTCACGCTGGCTTCTGCCGCTGCAGGCTCGCCCCGCCTCCTCCGTACCGCTCCCTCCCCCCAGCCTGACTGAGCCAGAGCCCCCAATCAGCTGCTCCTTTAACCCCGTTTTGTCTGGGCGGGGAACAGACGACCTCAGGGGACCTACATGCAGAGGCGGGTCCAAATCCAAAGCTGAACCCCGGGAGCTGTACGAACAAAGAAGAGAAAGGGAAATCTCTCCCAGCAGCCTCAGAAGCAGCGGATTAAAGCTCCACAAACAACTTGATGTGCCTGCATCTGTTGAATACCTGAATAGACGACGAATCATCCCAAATTTAGGAGGTGGACTTTGGGAGCAGGATATATTAACTTTTCCCCTTTTCCTTTTTTTGTGAGTGTATATGTGTATGCTTCTGGGTGAGATTTTGTCTGTATAGCTTTGCTCTCACCATTAGTCCTAGGGTTAGGTCCGTCCGTTTTATTTTTGTTTTTTTTTTTTTACTTAAAAAAATTTTTTTTCCCTAATAAATGTTTTCTTAATAATTTTTTCCTTATTTTCTATTTTTAAAAAATTAAAATTTTTTTAATAAGTTTTTTCATATTTTTTATTTTAAAAAATTAAACTTTCTTAAATTTTTTCTTAATTTTTTTCTTATTTTTAGTATAAAAAATTAATAAATCTATTTTTAAAAAATTAAAAAAATTTTTTTCTTAATAAATTTATTCTTAATAATTTTTTTTTTATTTTTTTATTATAATTGCTTTATTTTATTTTATTTTATCCTCTTTCTTTCTTTCTTTCCAGTTTTTCTCCCTTTTATTCTGAGCCATGTGGATGAAAGGCTCTTGGTGCTCCAGCCAGGCATCAGGGCTGTGCCTCTGAGGTGGGAGAGCCAACTTCAGGACACTGGTCCACAAGAGACCTCCCAGCTCCACGTAATACCAAACGGCGAAAATCTCTCAGAGATCTCCATCTCAACATCAAGACCCAGCTTCACTCAACGACCAGCAAGCTACAGTGCTGGACACCCTATGCCAAACAACTAGCAAGACAGGAACACAGCCCCATCCATTAACAGAGAGGCTGCCTAAAATCATAATAAGGCCACAGACACCCCAAAACACACCACCAGACATGGACGAGCCCACCAGAAAGACAACATCCAGCCTCATCCACCAGAACACAGGCACTAGTTCCCTCCACCAGGAAACCTACACAACCCACTGAACCAACCTTAGCCACTGGGGACAGATACCAAAAACAACGGGAACTACGAACCTGCAGCCTGTGAAAAGGAGACCCCAAACACAGTAAGATAAGCAAAATGAGAAGACAGAAAAACACACAGCAGATGAAGGAGCAGGGTCAAAACACACCAGACCTAACAAATGAAGAGGAACTAGGCAGTCTACCTGAAAAAGAATTCAGAATAATGATAGTAAGGATGATCCAAAATCTTGGAAATAGAATAGACAAAATGCAAGAAACATTTAACAAGGACGTAGAAGAACTAAAGAGGAACCAAGCAACGATGAAAAACACAATAAATGAAATTAAAAATACTCTAGATGGGATCAATAGCAGAATAACTGAGGCAGAAGAACGGATAAGTGACCTGGAAGATAAAATGGTGGAAATAACTACTGCAGAGCAGAATAAAGAAAAAAGAATGAAAAGAACTGAGGACAGTCTCAGAGACCTCTGGGACAACATTAAACGCACCAACATTCGAATTATAGGGGTCCCAGAAGAAGAAGAGAAAAAGGGACTGAGAAAATATTTGAAGAGATTATAGTTGAAAACTTCCCTAATATGGGAAAGGAAATAGTTAATCAAGTCCTGGAAGCACAGAGAGTCCCATACAGGATAAATCCAAGGAGAAACACACCAAGACACATATTAATCAAACTATCAAAAATTAAATATAAAGAAAAAGTAATTGTGAGGGTGGGGAGAGTACAATTGCAGCATATTTAAAATGCAGTTGAAAGTAAGAGATCAGCAACTTAAAACAATTATGTATACATATAGACTGCTATACAAAAACCTCAAGGTAACTGCAAACCAACAATCTATAACAGAAATACAAAATAGAAAAAGGAATCCAATCATAACACTAAAGATAGTCATCAAGTCACAAGAGAGCAAAAGAAGAAGGGGAAAAAAGACCTACAAAAATAAGTCCAAAACAATTAACAAAATGGCAATAAGAACATTCATATCAATAATTACCTTAAATGTAAATAGATTAAATGCTCCAACCAAAAGACACAGAGTGACTGAATGGACACAAAAACAAGATCCACACATTTGCTGCCTACAAGAGGCTCATTTCAGATCTAGAGACACATACAGGCTGAAAGGGAGTGGAGGGAAAAAGGTATTCCATGCAAATGGAAATCAAAAGAAGCCTGGAGTAGCAGTATTTAGATCAGCCAAAATAGACTTTAAAGACTGTTAAAAGAGACAAAGAAGAACGACACTACGTAATGATCAAGAGATCCAAGAAGCAGATATAACAATTGTAAGTATATATGCACCCAACATAGGAGCACCTCAATATATAAAGCAAATGCTAACAAACATAAAAGGAGAAATTGATAGTAACAATAATAATAGTGGACTTCAACACCCCACTTACATCAATGGACAGGTCATCCAGACAGAAAATCAGGAAACACAGGCCTTAAATAACACGTTAGACCAAATGGGCTTAATTTATATTTATAGAGCATTCCACCCGAAAGCAGCAGAATACACATTCTTTTCAAATGCATATGGAACATTCTCCAGGATAGATCACATGCTGGGCCACAAAACAAGTCTCAGTAAATCTAAGAAAATTAAAATCATATCAAGCATCTTTTCCAACCACAAGGCTATGAGACTACAAATCAACTACAAGAAAAAAAAAACTAAAAAACACATGGAGGTTGTTACTAAACAACCAATGGATCAATGAAGAAATCAGAATACCTGGAGACAAATGAAAATGAAAACAACATTCCAAAACCTGTGGGATGCAGCAAAAGCAGTGCTAAGAGGGAAGTTTATAGTGATAAAAGCTTACCTCAGGAAACAAGAAAAATCTCAGATAAACAACCTAACATTACACCTAAAGCAATCAGAGAAAGAAGAAGAAACAAAATCCAAAGTTAGTAGAAGGAAAGAAATCATAAAGATCAGAGCAGAAATAAATGAAATAGAGACAAAGAAAACAATAGCAAAGATCAATGAAGTTAAAAGCTTGTTCTTTGAGAAGATAAACAAAATTGATAAACCTTTAGCCAGACTCATCAAGAAAAAAAGGGAGAGGACTCAAATCCATAAAATTAGATATGAAAAAGGAGAAGTTACAACTGGTACCACAGAAATACAAAGGATCATAAGAGATTACTCTGAGCAATTATGTGCCAATAAAATGGACAAGCTAGAAGAAAGGTACAATCTCCCAAGACTGAACCAGGAAGAAACAGAAAATATGAACAGGCCAATTACCAGTACTGAAATAGAATCAGTAATTTTAAAACTCCCAAGAAACAAAAGTCCAGGACCAGATGGCTTCACAGGTGAATTCTATCAAACATTTAGAGAAGAGATAACACCGATCCTTCTGAAACTATTCTCCAAGAAATTGGAGAAAAAGGAACACTTCTGAACTCATTCTATGAGGCCACCATCACCCTGATACAAAAACCAGACAAAAATATCACAAAAAAAATTACAAACCAATATTGCTGATGAACATAGCTGCAAAAATCCTCAACAAAATACTAGCAAACCTACTCCAACAATACATTAAAAGGATTGTATACCATAATCAAGGGGATTTATCTGAGGGCTGCAAGGATTTTTCAATATCCACAAATCAATCATTGTGATACACCACATTCACAAATTGAAGAATAAAAACCGTATAATCATCTCAACAGATATAGAAAAAGCTTTTGATAAAATTCAACATCCATTTATGATAAAAATTCTCCAGAAAGTGAGCATAGAGGGTACATTCCTCAACATAATAAAGGCCGTATATGACAAACTCACAGCTAACATCACACTCAACAGTGAAAAGCTAAAAGCATTCCCTCTAAGATCAGGAACAAGACCAGGCTGTCCACTCTCACCTCTTTTACTCAACATAGTTTTGGAAGTCCCAGCCACAGCAATCAGAGAAGATAAGGAAATAAAAGGAATCCAAATTGGAAAGGAAGAAGTAAAACCATCACTGTTTGCAGATGACATGATACTATACATAGAAAATACTAAAGGCGCCACCAGAAAACTACTAGAAGTCATCAATGAATTCAGTAAAGTTGCAGGATACGAAATTAATACACAGAAATCTGTTGCATTTCTATACATTAACAATGAAATATCAGAAAGAGAAATTAAGGAAATAATCCCATTCACCATTGCAACAAAATGAATAAAATAACCAGGAGTAAGCCCAGCTAAGGAAGCAAAAGACCTGTACTGTGAAAACTGATAGGAGGCTGATGAGAGAAATTGAGGATGACACAGATGGAAAGACATACCGTGTTTTTGGACTGGAAGAATCAGTATTTAAATGACCATACTACCTAAGGCAATCTACAGATCCAGTGCAATCCCTATCAGATTACTGATGGCATTTTTCATAGAACTAGAACAAAAATCTTTAAATTCATACGGAAACACAAAAGAACCTGAATAGCCAAAACAATCTTGAAAAAGAAGAATGCAGCTGGAGGAATCAGGCTCCTTGACTTCAGACCATACTACAAAGCTACAGTAATCAAAACAGTTTGATACTGGCAAAAAAAATGATACATAGATCAATGGAACAGGATAGAAAGCCCATAAATAAACCCACACGCTTATGGTCAATTAATCTACGACAAAGGAGGCAAGAATAGACAATGAAGAAAAGACAGTCTTTTCAATAAATGGTGCTGGGAAAACTGGACACTGACATGTAAAAGAATGAAATTAGAATATTCTCTAACACTATATACAAAAGTAAACTCAAAACGGATTAAAGATCTAAATGTAAGACCAGATACTATAAAACTCCTAGAGGAAAACATAGGCAGGACAATCTTTGACATAGATCACAACAATATTTTTTTGGATCCATCTCCTAGAGTAATGGAAACAAAAGAAAAAATAAACAAATGGGATCTAATTAAACCTGAAAGCTTTTGCACAGCAAAGGAAACCATAAACAAAATAAAAAGACAACCTACAGAATGGGAGAAAATATTTGCAAATGATGCAACTGACAGGACTTAATTTCCAAAATATACAAGCAGCTCATACAGCTCAATATCAAAAAAAAAAAAAATCAAAAAAATGGGCAGAAGACCTAACTAGACATTTCTCCAAAGAAGACATACAAAAGGCCAACAGGCCCATGAAAAGATGCTCGACATCACTAATTATTAGAGAAATGCAAATCAAAACTACAATGAGGTACCACCTCACACTGGTCAGAATGGCCATCATCAAAAAATCTACAAATAATAAATGCTGGAGAGGGTGTAGAGAAAAGGGAACCCTCCTACACTGTTGCTCAGAATGTAAATTGCTGCAGCCACTATGGAGAAGTGTATGGAGGTTCCTCAAAAAACTAAAAATAGGGTTGCCATATGTTCCCACAATCCCACTCCTGGTCATATATTGGAGAAAACTCTAATTCAAAAGGATACATGCACCCCAGTGTTCATAGCACTATTTATACAAGGCAAACATGGAAGCAATCTAAATGTCCATCAACAGATGAATGGAATATTACTCAGCCATAAAAAATGATGAAATAATGCCATTTGCAGCAACATACTAAATGAAGAGAAAGAGAAATATCATATGATATCACTTATATGTGCATTCTAGAAAAATGATATAAATGAACTTATTCACAAAACAGAAATAGACTCACAGACATAGAAAGCAAACTTATGGTTACCAAAGGGGAAAGGGAGGGAAGGGATAAATTTGCAATTTGGGATTAACAGATACACACCACTATATATAAAATAGCAAAGATCTACCGTATAGCATAGGGAGCTATATGCGATATCCTGTAAAAACCTATAATGGAAAAGAATCTGACAAAGAATAGAATCTGACAAAGAATATATATATACACACACACACACACACACACACACACACACACAACTGAATCACTTTGCTGTACACCTGAAACATTGTAAATTAAATCAACTATACTTCAAGAGCAGAAGTAATAAAAAAAATCAAGAGCAGAAGTGGTTTTATCCACTCACAGATAACAAAGCAACAGCATGTCATCTTGACCACAAACAACAGATGGTGATAGTGAACACTTATACCCTTTGCAATAAATATGAAGGATTTAAGGAATAGCCTCAGGAACCTAATTTTGTTTGCAAGTTCAGAAGCTTCTGTACTAACCACCCCTACCTGACCACACCAGAATTGGGCCTGGCATTTAGAGGATCCTTAACAAAGAAGCACCCCTTACCTCCATTTGTGGTGTAAAGTGCAGGGAGTCCAGGATTCTTGGAGCCCACCTTGACTATTGCCCTGATATGTATTTTTAACACCATTTCCATTTCAATGGTCTCCTACAAGAGAAGAAAGAGTGCACATGGAGGGTGCCTGAGCCCTCTGATAGGTGTGACCTTAAAAACAACACTCTAGAAAGAGGGGTTCAAGAGAAATTGGGAGTTGACACGAGCCCCCTTGGATTCTCCTGGAGTTCTGCCCCAGTATTTTTTACCATTGTGACCCCCCCAAGGACACAAGATACCAATTCACACATGGGGCAGGCCAAGGCCTTCTACCTGTCTAGCGGGTCCCCCACAGAGCCACACTCAATGGCTATCTGCTTTGCACTGAATTTTATTTCACTAAACTATGGAAAAAGATACTGAAATGGAATTCCTTCAAGCCTCTTCAAGCAAGGAGGCCTCAGAAGCTACTTTATCTTCAGTCTCCTGAGCCTTTTTCTTAGCCCCACACCAAAAGAGAGGAAGGAGTGCCAGCGTACGCAAGGATGCATTACGAGGGACTTTGAACACTTCCCAGTATAACACGGTGAAGCTGAGCTCACTGTGAAACATGAACGGGACCAGGCAAATTTGCTAAGAGCAAGGGAGGCATTAGTAGGTGAAAATCATGTCCTTGGTGTAACCCAGTTTCTCCAAGTTAGGGTGCGCGGCTCTCTGGATCAGGGGTGGTGGGCCACACGCCAGGATGAACAAGAACCTCCCAGGAGGAGGGAGATGTTCCTTGATCGTGTCCTCAGTAATGAAGCCTGAGCTGTACTTCCAGCCTGAGATTAAGCAGAAAAAAGCTGTTGCGGGGGCCAGGTTGCGTCCCTGACCCCAGGCCCCCTGCCCGCCCGCCCGCCCTCCCTCACGCCAGGGAGAGGGACACAAGGCTACTCGCCAAGGCTTAGACGTCTGCACTACTGCTCTCCGCAGAAAGCTGGGAGTAGAGGACGTGGGGGGCCCAGGGAGCCCTTTTCAGTATTCATCCCAGACCCCAGGCTCACTGCTAGGGCTCTGAGTCCCTGGCTGGTGTCTGCCTGCTGTAAACACCGGCGCCGGTGAACGCCACTGTGAGACAGATGCACCCGGGTGCAGCGTGAATCGAGGCAGGGAGCAGGAGCTGTACCGGGCAGAGGGTGCTGTGGTTGTTTGGGGACTGGCTCGTTTGGGTGGCGCCCTCTGCTGGGCAGTGAGCTGTATGACGAGGCAGGCACAGCTCAGCGCTGGGTGGGAGAGGCAGCCTGCGGCGTGAGGGCCCTGTGGGGTGCGGCGTGCGCGGTGGCGGCCTGGTGGCCGGGGCCGGCTGGGGCTCAGCTTATGAGGACTGTTGTCCTAGGTGAGGTGCGTGGTGCGGGGTGGAAGGGGCAGTGGCTGTACGGGAGGCAGTGTGAGTGATGGCTCTGTGGGATGCCGTGTGGGATGCCGTGTGGAGTGGGTGTTCAGGGTGGCCCGGGGCCTCAGGGTCCCCCCTGACGTTCAGAGTAGTGCGTGGAGTGCTGCTGAGATATCAGACACCTACCCTCTACTGCCCTTACAAGCAGGTCATCCCAAATCCTCTCTCCCTCAAATTCCTGCATTTCCCAAGTAGAGACATAGTCCAAGGCCTCAGCCACCCAGCCCAGAACCAACCCACCAACCAACCAACCCAGGGACTGGCCCCTGACTGGGTCAAGGGTTGGAGCTGATCCACGGTGGGGACAACGGGGACCGTACCAACAGGAGGCCTGTCCAGGGTGTACCACAGGTTGAACTGCTTTGGGTGAGTTCTGGCAACTTCTTCAAGCTCCTTGCTCACCAAGATCTCCTCCTCTGTCTAGAAAAGAAGCAACGTGAGCCTCACCCCTCCAGGGCGTCCTGCTTGTTCCCCGGACTCAGCACACAGGTCAGGACGTTCCTGCCCCAGCCACCCCACTCTAGCTTGAGGGCTCCCTGCAGCCTCTGGGCCAGACTTCTGCTGAGGCTCCGACACAACAAATGCCCTCTTGTGGAGGGAGGCGTTGGGTGACTGCTCTCCAGCTGGAAGGCTGTGTGTGAACACTGGGGGTCCCAGCCCAGCTCCTGCATCCACTCTGAGTGCCAGGCAAGGCAAACCGGACTGGCCCAGGATCTCCTGCAGGGAATGATATATGACACGATATATATAATCTACGGCACTGGAGAGCTACAGCAGAGGAAGATAGAGGCTGTAGCCTCCGCTGGGGAAAGTGCACAAAGCCAAAAGATCTGTTGCAGGCTCAGAGATGCTGCACACAAGACCTGGACCTTAAAACTCATCACGATCCTTGTCCCAACAATTCCATTTCTGGGATTCTGTTTAACAAAACAATCTAAGCCTAGGCACAATTATTCATCACTGTATCATTTATAACTGTGAAAACTGAAAACAACCTGAATGGAGGAGAGGATTTAGTAATGATGGTGCGACTTGATATAGACTGATGAAAATATTTATCAAGAGTTTTAATGAGAAGAAAATGCCTGTGTGGTAATGTTGAGTAAAAAAAACTAAAAATGAAAAACAATATATATATAATTGTGACTATATAGCATGTATAGAGCAAACAAAAAAAGAAGTAAATTATTTATATGCTTCTGTATTTTCTGAAATTTCCACTAAGGGCAAGGCATCTATGATTTTACATTGGGAAAAGCATAGAATTATATATTAAAGAAAGAAGGAAAGCTTAGTGCTTATGGTTGTTTGGGGAGACAGAGTTAAAAAACAAAAACAAACAGAAAAACAGGCCTGGACTCAGCTTCTATGGCTGCCAGCAGCCCTACTTGAGCCCAGTGAGCCCTCCCATAGCTGCAGGCGCCCGAGCAACAGGACTGTAGTGAGTGCGGAGGAAAAGAATGCAGAGCAAACAGTGGAACATTCCTTCCTCGCTCAAGGCTGACTCAGCAGAACTGACCTGGTTGGCACAGACGAGGGACCTCCTGGTCTTGTCACTGGGCTTCCTGGTGATGCAGCAGATGAGCTGCAGCATGGGCGTAATCCCTGGAACACAGCTGGCAGGCAGGCCGGGTTTCCCTCCCCTCTGATGCTCACAGTCGCTGGTCTGCAGCAGCTTCACAAGTTTCCTTGGCCCCAATTACTTTTCTCACTTCTGTCCCCAGAACTCAAAGTGCAGAACCACCCTTCATTTTGGTTTTCCCTTCTAATGCAACCATCCATCAAAAGCACTTCTCATTTTCACATGGCAGCACTGGCTTTGAAACGACTGCATTTCACGTCTAGCTCCCTAACTGTCTGACTAAGGTGAGTCAGGCACCTGTCTGAGCTCTTCAGTGTCCCCATCTGTAAAACAGATTTAATGACAAGTAAATGTGACAGTTTAAAAAATGCCCGTTATGGTGCCTGGCACGTTGCAGTTCTCCTTACACGTTTGTTCTCACCTTTCAGGCATTCATTTTCAAGGGGTGGGGAGCACCAGGCTTGAACAGGATCCAGGAGCCCTTGGGGGCCTGTGTGGGCCTGCCCAGCCTGGCATGCAGCCTCACCTTAGAGGCTCCAGGGGCTCGTGAGGCAGCCACCATATTGGTTAAGGGGAGCAGGGCGTCCAGGGTCAGTGTCAAGACCTGTCATTGACCCTGCACCCCATCTCAAAGAGCCAGGGAAGGAATCTCTCACATCACCCCTTCTAGGACCAAATGACTCTGAAGTCAGAAAGGTCTCAGGGCTCACCCTGTGGATGAAGCCCCCAGCAGCCTCTTACCTGTGCCCCCAGCAATCATTCCCAGGTGATGGACCAGTTTATTTTCAAGCTCACTTGTTTTGTACGGTTTGAACGCAAACTTCCGTGAAAACACAGAGGATACTTCTGATGTCTACAGCTCTTGACTGAGAGCCCGCAAAACATCACTGAGTTCCTTGGGCCTCCCAGGAAGCAAGTCCACCTAAGAGAGTAGCTATGCCATTTTAAACCAGAGGAGCAAGCCAGGGTGGCCTCCTTAGCCAGCCCTGGTCCACCGGGGCCCAAAGTGGGAGTAGAGCCTGGGCATCCTTGGGGGAATAACTGCACCTTTTCTTCTGAGGAAGGAGGAAGGCAGGCTGAAGTTAACATGGAGTGTCACACAGCACTCTCACCCACAACAGCGAATGAGTGAGTGTGTGAGCAAACGGATGAGTGTGCCTTCCATCCATCCATCCACCCATCCTCCATTTTTCAGCAACAGCAAGTGCCTTTCGTGCATCAGGCATTGTGCTGGAGATACAGTGATGAGGAAACACCAAATCACTCCCTTACCTTCATGAAGCTTATAATCTCATAAAGTGGGTGTGTGAATGCATGTATGAAGACTTCAAGGACAAGTCCATGTGACTCAAATCTGAGGAACTTTCTAGAACAATGGAACAACCATAGGCATCTTCTTCCTCCTAGCTGGAGGCCCAGTGTGAACCCCCCAGTACCTGACCCATGATAGAACAGGCGCCCGGATGGCCCTTGAAAAAGGATGGTGTCCCCAATTTTCATGTTCTCCAAGTACTGAGTCATCTTCCCCGCTTCTGGATGATTAGGGTGTACATTTTAGAAGTAGATCTGAAAAATAAGGCAGCATGGTTTTCACACCTTCAGCCCCGAGGCCACAGCCACACACAACTCAAGAATACATTTGCTACCAGAAACCATGAGGAGAAAATCCTCTGCACTCACGGTTGCTCTAAGCAACACCTGAAGACTTCACTAGGTCAACAGCTTCACTGTTAAATGACACCGCTGGGAAGCCCTGTGCAGGGCACGTGCCCCTTCTCCGCCCACCACCCTGAACAAGCTTGTGACGGTGAGGCAGCTGGACATGGCGGGCATCATTTACCTTCATAATTAAGTCCACAAAGCCTAGATCCTCATCACTGGACACAGGCGTGTAAGCCCTGACCACCAAAACACCATCAATTTTGGCCAAGAGATTAACATAGTTACCTACAGAAAAGGCACCAAATGTTAAGACTGAGCAGGGCCAGCCTAAACAGGACCAAGAATTTCTCTAAAGGACTGAGCTTTGGTGGTGGAGGGGGCGCATAGCGCGACAGGGTGCATGGGAGGAGGGCCAAGCAGGGAAGGAGCCCAAGTCCAGGATGCTTAGATCCTAGGCCTGCCCTTATCACTCCATGTGCAACCCTGGACAAGTCACTTCACCCCATATACCTGCCCTGACTACAGCACAGTGTAGCTGTGAGCTTCACACACAGGAAACCTACTGTCGGTGCATGCTTACTGTGTCAAAGTACTCTGTGGAGCAGGAAGAGCTAATTAAAGTTGGAGGTTGAGTGTTAAAAATTACAGAAATGTGCTTCCTTTTTAAAGCAAAATATGTTGCCTTCATAAAGTCATTTCTTCCTAAACTGTATGTATCACTGGGGTCTATGAATGAATGACAGCTCCCTCATCTGTATCCTGTTGCCTGGCATGGATCAGGCCTGGGCTCACAGGTGTGCAGGGCTCCAGGATTTAGACATCCATGGACCATGAGTTCCAGCAGGAGCACTGTGTCTCCCTGGCCCATGGCTCTGCTGAAGGGCGGCAGTGAAGCTCTGAACCATGTTAATTCTGCCCCCCCAGGGTAGACATGAACAGACCAGGGTGGCCATGACTACATGATCCAGCGTCATATGATGGGCTAGGCCACTCAGATTTCTGTTGGATCCAACATGGGAGACTTCAGTGACTAAGGCAATTAGTGGTGAGGGCAGAAGCTGCAATCAAGAGATGCCAAGAGACAAAGGCAAGAGGAAGTTCTGAGCCAGAGTATCTGAGGGGGTAGAAGCTGTTTGTGCACAGGACAGAGAGAGAGCATATGCAGACAGAAGCAGAGACCCAGGGAGAAGGAGGAGGAGAAGGGTAGGAGGAAGGGAAGGAGGAAAAGGAGGAGGGGGCACTGCAGGGGCAAAAACCAGTCTAGGAGGGGCCCTGAAGCCTGAGGTGCAAACGCTCTGGGTTAAGAAAGCACAGGCTTAGGATGGATAAACAACAAGGTCCTACTGTATAGCACAGGGAACTATATTGAATATCCTGTGATAAACCATAATGGGAAAGAATGAAAAAGAATATATATATGTATAACTGTGTCACTTTGCTGTACAGCATAAATTAACACAACATTGTAAATCAACTGTACTTCCATAAAATTAAAAAAAAGAAAGGACAGGCTCAATGACTCTGGCTATGCCCTGGCTGGGAACCAGGGATACCCAGGAATAAACACCTGTGGCAGCTTCCTGCTGAGAACTCATCTGATACTGGAAACCTTAGAAAGACTCTTTCAGATGCAGCCAACCTGGGCCTGGCCTGGCAGCAACCTCAGAGAAAACGGGGCTGCCCGGCTGGTCCCGCAGACCGCATCTCTAACCAGCTTCATTTCAGCAGAGCTGGCAAGCATGAGCGATCTCCGAGCCTTCACAGCAGACTCTCCCAGAAGCCTCTAAATTACCTTGTGCACTAACTGTGCACTGCCCACACCAGGGCTGAGGAGAGAGTGGATCATGACAGTTTCTAAGAAATTCTATTTCTCAGAGGTTTTATTCTTTAGCCTTCTTGCCAATAGGGCTGGTCTCACAAGCCAGGCATTGGGCTGGAAGGCAGGCTGACACCCAGCTCTCACGGATGAAGAGGGAGAGAGGAAGCAGCAAGGAGGCTCAGGGGCCAGGCTGGCTGCCTAGTGGGTAATTTCATCACCTGAAGATGTGACGTCAAGCTTCTGTCCCATGCACCCAGGCCAAGTAGGCTATGGATGAGGACCTCCACCAGGAAGGCAAGTAGCACTAGCAGCACAGAGTTTCAGGCTGTGGGCCTAGCAGAGCGCTAAGACTGACTCAGCCATCTGGTGGTGGTACAGGTTAGAAATGGGACGACTCGGAACTCTAGGACTGCTAGGGCTCATATCCACAACGGGTCCCTCCTTTCGTGCATGAGTCTGAGGCCCCTGCTGAGGATCCACGTACTGGAGGGGAAGGGCACCAACCCCCTCCTGCCTCTCCAAACCTTCTGGGCCTTTCTCTTGACAGTAGGGGAACATCAATTCCTCCCATCTGTCCTAAGTGCACAGCACTTTACAGTTTCTGAATTTTCACATCCATCAGTCACTTAATTCTCACAACAATGCAAGTAGCAGACAGGACTGGGAAACCCCATTTCATAGACAGAGTCTCAGAGAGGTTGAGGGATTTGCTTAAGATTGCCCAGCAAGGAGCTGGCAATGGGATCTTAGACCTTCTGACTCTAGACTCAGTTCTTTTCAATGCTCATTAAGATATCGCTTTTGTGTCAGCCCCAATGGAATGATGAGAAAGGGAATGGACTCTCCCTAAGCCTATCTCCCTACCTCTTTGAGCTTATGTGGCTCAGGAAAGGTAGCAGGGCAACCTCTACACCTCAGCCGAGTTTCTGATAGGAGCAGAGTGCCCGCAAGGCCCAGGTCCTGCTGATGACACCAAACTCCACTCACCTACAGGAAGCCCGAAGGCATGGTCCGGCGAGGGCAGTCCAAAGCGGAACCTCCGAGTGTTGTAGCTGATTTGCTAATAAAACAGAAAACAGAGGCAGGCTCTGTCAGCTTTCTGGAAACTTTGCTGGGCAGCTCAGATGCCTGGGAAAGGAGCTCCCAGCACACGTACACAGACAGTGGCAGTGGGGAGCAAACTAGAGGCCATGGAATGCCCATCCCACTGCCCTGGCCTCCCCAGCCAACACATTCCCCACCGCTTTGTCTTCCTCTCCCATCACCCCCCCATCCTGCCCCTGACAGCAGAGGGGGAGGGCTGACCCATCACCTCTTTCTCAGTCAAGGGCAGCAGGAACTTGGCTTCAGGGTGCTGTAAGGTGATACGATGTCTCTTCTTTACGTTCTTGTTCTTCAGGGCCAACAGGAGCACAGTGATCCCAATAACAGTGATGGCGAGGAATAGGGACGTGTCCTACCAAACAAAATGTGAGCAGGGCACCCCAGGTCCTGCCTGCCCTGGGCAAGACAGCTCTCAGGCACAGCAGCACCTGCTCCACACCAGAGGCATGTATGAAGCTGGACTGTGCCTAAAAGAAACTAGGCAGAGGTAAAGGTACTAAACTAGAAGGCAGGCTCAGCCTACGGTGGACCTGGAGGCTAGGAGGGGCCAGCTACAGATCAGACAAGGCGGGATGCTTTAAACTCCCAGTCCGATGGCTCAGGAGTGCTAATGTCACCAGGCCTTTCCTGCCCATCTGCCTCTATCCTGGCTACAGCCAAGGGTGCAAGCCCTGGCAGTCCCCTCCTTGAGGTGGAAGGGGTGAGAATGCTGCTTCTAGTACACAATTTGGAATGAAAGCCCCAACCCCCAGGGACAGAGCTAGGGAGGGGGGATTAGCTGCTGAGCTAAGAGGGATGGGGCTTGCCTCCTCCACTCCCCTCTTCCAGGTCTGGCTAGGGCAGGGGTAGGGGTGGGGTGAGTACGTCTGTTGCCAGAGCTGCTCCAGGTCTTTGCTCAAAACCCACCAACGCCCACCATTAGCAGGAGTGAACATAAATTTTTAACTTGAAGGGTTCAGAGATAAGAAAAGGAAGCTATACACACACACAAAAGAAAAAAAAAACAGATGGAACCAGCTGGGACAATAGGGCAATGAATCTGACCTCCAACAGACCCTGAGTCTCATCTTACTACATTAGCATATTAAATGACACACCTATTGGTGGCCAGGACTTGACATTAAGGACCAAAAAAGGATAAAAAGGGGGTGGCACCCCAGTCCCTCAGAAAAAGCCCTGCCCCTTCCCCGTAGACTATTGCATATGCCTCCACATAGTTCGCCTCACTCCTCCTCGCTTTGTCTTTACTCTTTAAAGTTAAACCCCTCTCACCAGCTGGGTGAGAATTTGATCTGTGAACTTAGTTCCCACTTCTCCATTCTTTGGCCACTGAAAAAAGACTGTGCTGGGTCAATCTCAGCTTGGGTTTTATTATTCGCCTACTTGAACCCAAACAGAAAAAAAACCCTCCCTCGACAAGGCAGAGAGCCTCCACTGGGCTAGGGCTGGAGCAGGGTCCTTCGACTTAATTCCCAGCCAACACAGTAGTAACAAATTTTGGCGTCCAATGGGGGGCCCATTCCGTCTGGTAACTCAGGGCTTACTCGCCAACAAGGCAAGTTAAATAACTGGGCGGTTTGCCCCATTTCTGGATCCCTGGGCCAGTGAAGGCTACTAAATTAAGCCTGACTAACAAAAAGCAGCCAAGAATCAAGTGGGGTGCTCCCCAGGTTAAGACCCCCCCAACCCCGGCACGTCTCCAAGGATACTTGCTACAGATTGGTGTAGTGTCCAGGCGATGCCCAACACAGGGGGTGCTGACCCCACTTCGGTCGATAAGGCCAATGGTGGTTGTAGGGGTTGGCTAATTAAGGGAAAGGATCCTGGCCACCTGGTTGGAGCCAGACCTCTGCCGAGAAGACTGGACTGGATGGCTGGTTGTCTGAATTGAGCCAAAGCTCTGATAACGGGGGAGGCGAGACTGGACAATTGGTTGCCTGAATGGACTGGATGGGAAGCCCTCCAGGCCACCACATGGTAAGAACATCTTTGTTTTGTGTGTGTGACGTAAGCCCTAGTCTCTGTTCTTGATAGTGAAACTTCAATCTCTGTTCTATGTGGTCTTGTTTGCCCTGATGTTCTTGGAAATACTTGCCACAACTGTGGGCATGGGTCAAGCACTTAAAGGCCACTAGGGCGCTCTCCACTGGAAGACTCCCGTGAAAGGATAAGTCGGTCATGGACCAGGGTAGATAAGCACTAGGTATCCTGCCGGCTGGAAGCAAATGTCCATGTAAGTTGGCACACTGTAAAACACTCACAGCCCTGACCCCTGCAGCACTCCCGACTCTAGGATATAGTCAAAAATCCAAGAGCACATCTTCTGTATTGGTTCGTCTTGCCCTAACTTGCCATCCCGGGGCAGGGTATATGGCTCTGTTGGGTAGGTCTCTCCCCGTTACCCTCCATCACAGATCCCTAGGGATCCTTCCTCTGAGACACAAACCCTTTAAAAATCTTATTTTTGCCAGATTTCCGGAAAATCACCGTCTGGCCAGAGAAGGAAGAAGAGGACACCCAAATCATCCAAAGTCCTTGGGTTCTTGTAGCTGAGAGTATAGAGAACTGGACACATTCCAAATGGGCATTCGGCCTCCTTGCTTGATTGCCTGTAACCAAGCAGGGTCAAGCCCTTTTTGAACAAGCCTCCTTGACTGCCAAAGAGGCTCTCCGAGCAATTTATCTGATTAGAGAACGCTTATTTCCCATTCCTCCTTTACCCTATCTCCAAGGACTGCTCGCTGAAAGCACTCACGTACGTTGGGTATCTCCTACAGTCCCACAGTAGGCCTGGAAACGTCTACTTGCTAACTTAGAGGGGACTTTATAACTAGGGCCCTCTGAGACAGCATCTCCCCTTCCAGCCCCTGTGAAGGCTGGTTCAGATTTCAGTTACAGTTCCTAGACAACTTGGCGTGGGCCAGATCCTGTGGGATCTGTGCTGCTACCAACCCTAGGAAGAGGCCACTGGGAAGCTGGAAACAGACCAGAAATAAGGACTCCCTACTATGGGTAACCAAGCCTCTGTCCTGGTGAAATTGCTGCTAGGGTGCATTCTCCACAACTGGAAATTCTTCGAGTACTGGCCACTACCAAAGAGACAGCTTATTTTCTTTTGCAACACCATGTAGCCCCAATATAAACTGGCAGATGGAGAAAGTTGGCCGACTAATGGCTCGCTAAATTATAATACTATTTTTCAATTGGATCTCTATTGCCAGCATTTAAAAAAATGAGATGAGATCCCCAAGTACAATGTTTCATGGCACTTAGCCAAAACAAGGGCCTCCATAAAAAATGCAAGGCTAGTTCAAATCGCATTCTCTCTCGGTTTTCCTCCCTCGGGAACTAGTCCAATGCACGCCCACAGAGTTCAGTACCAGAACTCTGAATCAATAAGCTATTCCCCCTTTGGGAGGTCCCCAATGGAGAGGGGGGCGCTGACCACCATGTATGTACCCCTCTCTTTCTCAGATCTATACAACTAGAAGGATTGATCCCAGGGTTTATGGGAAGACCCCCGAGGGAGTCCTTAATTTAGTCTGGGGAATATTCCACTCTCATTTCCCCACTTGGGTGGATGTCCAAACCCTCCTAAAATATCTTATTCTCTGGGGAAGAAAAGGCACTGATTATTACTAATGCAAGGGAGAAAGTGGATAAGACCAATCAAAATTATGCAGGGCACACTGTATAACAGCTTGGAGCCCCAGCCATTCCCGACACGGACCCTGGGTGGGATCATCAAGAGGAAAACAGTTGGCAGAACCTCACACATTTCAGGGATTTGATTCTTTTTTTTTTTTTTTTTTTTTTTATAAATTTATTTATTTATTTATTTATTTTTGGCTGTGTTGGGTCTTCGTTTCTGTGCGAGGGCTTTCTCCAGTTGCGGCGAGTGGGGGCCACTCTTCATCGCGGTGCGCGGGCCTCTCACTGTCGCGGCCTCTCCCGTTGCGGAGCACAGGCTCCAGACGCGCAGGCTCAGTAGTTGTGGCTCACGGGCCTAGCCGCTCCGCGGCATGTGGGATCCTCCCGGACCGGGGCACGAACCCGTGTCCCCTGCACTGGCAGGCGGACTTCTAACCACTGCGCCACCAGGGAAGCCCCAGGGATTTGATTCTTAAGGGCTTAGTCAGCGGGGAAGAAACCCATAAATTGAAGTAGGGTACAGGGAGTCATCCAGGGACCGGAGGAAAATCCCTCAGCCTTCCTTGAGTGCCTAAGGGAGTGTCTCCCAGTGTACGCAAATATAATCTGAAGCCTTTGGAAGGGCAGGCCACTCTTAAGTCCCAGAGCACCCCAGACATTGTGAGAAAATTACGGAAGTTGGGGAGAGGGCCCACCATGCCCACTTCCCGGCTGGTGGAATCAGCACTTCGGGTGTTCAACAACCGGGATCTGGAGGCGAATGCAAAGGAAGATAAACCTCCCAGGAATGACGGCCCCCCAAGGGACCCTGTGACATTGATGAGTCGCCCTGCATTTCGAAGACCATGCCCACCGTGGAGAGAAGGGCTTAAAACCAATCAGTGTGCAAACTGCATGGAGGAGGGTCATTGGAAGGGAGAATGCCCCAAATGTCTCGGAAGGAAACTAGGTGGACCATTGTGTCCTGGCCCAACCTCACTGGTTGCACACATAAAGAAGAAGAGAACTGAAGGGGCCTAGGTGCTCCTCAGAGCACCCTGGAAATTACCCCTGAGGAGCCTCAGCTGACCCTGACCATAGGGGGTAAAAAGGTTGACTTTTTAGTTGACACAGGGGCCAACTTCTTGGTCTTGAACACTCGACAAGGCAAAATGACCAAAGATAAATGTAAGATCATGGGAGTGGAAGGGAAGCCACAGGAGTGCAATTTTATAGAACCCCTTGAGTGCGCTTTGGAAGGAAAAATGTTATCTCACTCTTTCTTATATATCCCGGAATGCCCAATTCCTCTAATAGAAAGAGACTTACTATATAAATTGGGAGCTACAATTTATCTCAGAGACAAAAACCTTATCATTGAAATACCCAAGACCACCTTCCATTCTGTAGCCCTAGCGCTACCGCCCTCTGCCAATAATAATGGCCCAATTAACCTTGAGGGGATTAACCCCTCAGTATGGGCCCACAACAGAGCCCATACTGTTGGCAGAGCCAGGAGGGCACCACCAGTCATAGTCAAGCTGTGACCCAACTACAATCACCCAAGTAAAAAGCAATACCCCTTAAACCAAAGAAGCCCTAGTGGGCATTAAGCCTATGATAGAAAGCTACTCAAACAAGGGCTTCTTAGATCCTGTCAGTCCCCTTGCAACACTCCTATTCTTCCGGTAAAAAAAACCAAATGGGAAATACCAGCTAGTTCAGGACCTCCAAGCAGTAAATGAAGCTACAGAGGAAATTCACTGCTGGTGCCCAACCCGTACACATTACTCTCTACCCCAAACCCTGAGAGGATCTGGTATTCAGTGTTAGACTTAAAAGATGCCTTCTTTTGTGTGTCCTTAGCCCCAGAATCTCAATAGATTTTTGTATTTGAATGGCAGGATCCCTACAGCTCTAGAAAACAATCATTATGCTGGAAGGTTCTGCCCCAGGGATTTAAAAACTGCCCCACCCTTTTCTTAAAGGTTTTAGCTAAAGATCTTAGTGATCTTGAGTTAGAACAGTGAACTATACTTCAATATGTGGATGACATTCTAATCGCCAGCCCCACCAAAGAGCTTTCAGACCATAACACAGTTAGCACCTTATATCATCTGGCTGAGAGAGGATATAAAGTTTCAAAGCAAAAAGCCCAGATCTCCCTCCAGCGGGTAGAATACTTAGGATTTATAATAGAAAAGGGGCACATGTTGCAGCAAAAATAGAAATGAGATTTTTCTGATAAACAAGGAAAATAAGCAACAATGAACAGTCTGGGGAAACAGCATAAACAGGCCTGAAAGAGTTAAGCAATCTTGGTTATTCTTTAGTTGTTACTACAAACAAACACTTGTAGCTAGACTTGTCCTTCACAAAGCTAAACAAAGCTAATTACTCTGATTCCATATGAATTGTACCCTGCACCTGGCATTTACTCTCTACATTCTCTTGTAGCAAATCACCCCTTGTAGCTGTTTACATTACAGAAAGAAGGTCGCAGGCCGATAACCCAGAGATGAATGGACCCAATTACCAGGCTGCCTGACAGCAGCAGTGACTGTTTTAAAATATTGCAAGAAGAAGAAGAATGCAAGACCTTAACCACTTTGTTCCTTATCACTTATCCTGGACTGCAAGTTCCACCTATAAGACCCCTTGCAATTCCCCAAGACAGGGCGGCACAGTTCTTGAGGTGCTAACCTACTGTGTCTTCCCTTCTTCCTGGCAGAAAAATAAAGCCATCTCTCTCTTCCTCCAAAATCTCTGCCTCCGTATTTCTGTTCGGAATCGGTGCACAGGAAAGCTGAAATTTCGGCAACACACAGGGCACTATCTAAGGAGAAGAAGGAATTGGCTTGCCAGATGGCACCCTCTAGTATGAGAAAACAGCTCTGGGGGTTCCTAGGGATGGCCGGGTTCTGCTGTATATGGATCGCCAACTTTGGCTTAGGTGCTAAGCCTTTGTATGAACAATTAAAGAGAAGGACCCTGACCCTTTTGAGTGGACCCCCAATTGTGACCGGGCATTCCTGGAACTGAAAAACCACCTCATAAGAGCCCCCGCATTAGCCTTACCCAACCTGAGTTGTCCCCTCCATCTATATATACACGAGAGAGGAGAAACTGCCCTGGGGGTGTTTACACAAAAACTGGGACCTCTGACTCAGGTTGTAACCTATTTTTCTAAACAATTGGACCAAACCCCTAAAGGATGGCACCTATG
This sequence comes from Eubalaena glacialis, assembly GCF_028564815.1. Classification (NCBI taxonomy): domain Eukaryota; kingdom Metazoa; phylum Chordata; class Mammalia; order Artiodactyla; family Balaenidae; genus Eubalaena; species Eubalaena glacialis. Next base: position 73,568,729 of record NC_083725.1, read on the forward strand.
CTTACAGGCTGTAGCTGCTACTTCTCAGCTTCTCAAAGAAGCTAACAACTTAACTTTTGGACAGCCCCTGACTATCTAGACCAGTGGTCCCCAACCTTTTTGGCACCAGGGACGGGTTTCATGGAAGACAATTTTTCCACAGACCGGGGGGTGGGGGCGGGGATGGTTTCAGGATGATTCAAGTGCATTATATTTATTGTGCACTTTATTTCTATTATTATTACATTGTAATATATAATGAAATAATTATACAACTCACCATAATGCAGAATCAGTGGGAGCCCTGAGCCTGTTTTCCTGCAACTAGATGGTCCCACCTGGGGTGATGGGAGACAGTGCCATCCGCAGCATGTTGCTTATGTCCAGTCTACTCGGTAATCTCGTTTTGGTTGCTGTCACTGCAGAAAACCCTGCTTCACAAAGATAGGATGTTGGAAATGCAAGCAGGCTTTTCAGTGCTTTTGTGGCAATCTCAGAATATTCCGCCTTGACTTTCATCCAGAACGTATGGAGATTTGAAGTTGTCTCAAACATACTTTTAAGGCCACCGTCATTTGCGATCTCAAGCAGTTGATCCTCTTCTAGCTTGGACAAAGTCGATTCACCTGGCTTATTTACAGATGGGTTGCGGATCCATTCCTTCCCAGTTCGGGGGTCTTTTGTGGTTGGGAAGTAATGCTCAAACTCTTTTGAAAGCTGAGATAGGTGATCATGCACCAGCTGAGAGAAAGAAGGCCCTGGCTTAGTCTCTTTCAAAATCTCTGTTAATGTTTGAAACATGTCAAAAATCCCAATGTTCACTCGTCACCCCCGTAATTCCAGTTTGACTTTGAATGCAGCCACTTTATCTGCCAACTTGAACACAGTTGTCATTCTCCCCTGAAGTGACAGATTGAGTTCGCTGAGCAGGTTGAATATGTCACACAAGTAACCAAGTTTTGTGACCCATTCTGTGGCACTGAAATGTGCTGCCAGTGGTGACTGTTTTTCTAAAAGAAACCTCTGGAGTGGCTCTCTTAACTCAAAAACTCTGGCCAGTGATCTACCTTTAGAAAGCCATGTCACTTCTGTGTATAAGAGAAGACGTGTGTGCTCTGCGTCCATCTCCTCACAGAGCTGTGCAATCAGACGTGAGTTAAGGGCATGTACTTTAATGTGGGTGATAATTTTAATCACATCCTGCAAAACGTTGTTAAGTTCAGGTGACATTTTTCAGCTAGTCAGCATTTCTCTATGGATGACACAGTGTGTAGACTTACATTCAGAAGTGACTACTTTGACCCGAGTAGTGAAACCAGAAAGCCGTCCAGTCATGGCAGCTGCTCCATCCATGCATATACTGACACAAAATGACCAATTCAGTTTTCCTGATATGTACTCATTCAAAGACGTGAATAGTTCTGCAGCTGTGGTATTGGTTGGCAACAAAAGTGCACACAACATATCCTCATGCACATCCTCCTGAAAAATATATCGCACAAAAACAAGCATTGTTGCCTTGCTGTCAACATCGGTAGATTTGTCAACCTGGATTACGTACACGGTGACTCATTAATCCTCTCTAACAACTGTGCCTCAATATCCTCTATTTCATCAATTCATCTAGTTATGGTGCTAGCGAAAGAGGAACACGTGCCACCATTTGAACTGCAGCCTCTCCTGAAAGTTCACAACAAATGTCCTTAGCAGCAGGCAGGATCAACTCTTCACCAATAGTAAAGGGCTTCTTAGGTGTATCAATGTGGTTAGCCACTAAGAATGATGCTCTCAGTGCAGACACATTTGATGAAGTGGTAGCCTTCAATAATTGCTTCTGTTCACATTTTTTTCTTTTGAAAAACTCCAAAGGCTTGTCTTTTCATGCAGGGTGCTTGGTCTCCAGGTGGTGAAGCAGTTTTTGAGGTTTCATGGCTTCGTTGGATGGCCAGTCGCCACATATTATACAAAGCGGTCTTGGAGAACGTGAATCACCTGTTGCAATGAACCCGTAATTTAAGTAGAACTCTTGGTATTTTCTTTTAAATGCAGCTGTCTTTTTGTTGGCAGTCTTAGAGTCTTCTGCTATCTCATTACTGGGTCTTTCCCCCTTTTCAAAGAAGCTCTCCAGCGACATTTGTTTTTCACTCATTTTGGCTACTGTTAGCTTGTGGGCTTACCAAAACTGTGACTGAGACAAGTGCACAGTGCAGGAAAAAGGCGCAGACAGAAGTGGTAAATAAAATAATGGGCAGGCCACGTGCAGACTAAATTAAGTGTCGGATTCTGACTTAAAGCCTGCCACCAGATGCAGCTTAATTGTCACTTGACACTCACTGATAGGGTTTTGATATGAGTCTGCAAGCAAATAATTTATTATGGTCTCTGTGCAGTCAAACCTCTCTGCTAATGATAATCTGTATTTGCAGCCGCTCCCCAGCACTAGCATCACCGCCTCAGCTCCACCTCATATCATCAGGCATTAGATTCTCGTAAGGAGCGTGCAACCTAGATCCCTCGCATGCGCAGTTCACAGTAGGGTTTGCACTCCTATGAGAATCTAATGCTGCCCCTGATCTGACAGGAGGTGGAGCTCAGGCGGTAATGCGAGCGATGGGGAGCGGCTGTAAATACAGATGAAGCTTTGCTCGTGCACCTGTTGCTCACGCACCTGTTGCTCACCTCCTGCCGTGTGGCCCGATTCCGGTCCATGGCCTGGGGGTTGGGGACCCCTGATCTAGACCTCCCATTACCTCCAAGCCCTCATTAAGGAAAGCGGGGGCAGGTATCCCCTAGTTCTGAGGCAGGGGATAGATGGGCCCCAGGCTGAGCAGCTGAAATTTGTCTCCTGAGGACAGACACTTCAAGATAAAGACAATAGCAGGAGCAGAGAGGAGCTAAGCCCTGCTTGGGTAAACAGATAAGGAGGTTAAATACTTCTCATTCTTGAGGTCAAGAAGACCTCCCAAACTACACATGAGCAGAAATGATCCTCAGGGGTCAGGGAAGGGAAGGGATGCTAACCCATAATATGTCCTGCCAACCTCCCAGAAACCCTCACAATGCAATCCATCTTGGCTAAAAGATGTGAGCATGCATGGGGGAGAGCCTGAGTCAGATCAGATATGGGAAGGAAGCAAGATGACTGGCCACAGGAAAACAAAGACCTGTAAAACTGACGCTATATAAGCAATTTAAGACACCCCCAAAGTGCGACTCTCTCTCTGAACCCACCCATGTGTCCTTTTCACATGTACTCTGCTTCTAATAAATGCTTTACCCACTTCACTACCTTCTGTCTCTCTGCTAAATTCTTTTTTTATTTATTTTTTAATGTTTATTTATTATCTTATTAGTCATCCATTTTATACACATCAGTGTATACATGTCAATCCCAATCTCCCAATTCATCACACCACAACCCCCATCCCCCTGCCACTTTCCCCCTTGGTGTCCATACGTGTGTTCTCTACTTCTGTGTCTCAGTTTCTGCTCTGCAAACCGGTTCATCTGTACCATTTTCTAGGTTCCACATATATGCGTTAATATACAGTATTTGTTTTTCTCTTTCTGACTTACTTCACTCTGTATGACAGTCTCTAGATGCATCCACGTCTCTACAAATGACCCAGTTTCGTTCCTTTTTATGGCTGAGTAATATTCCATTGTATATATGTACCACAACTTCTTTATCCATTTGTCTGTCGATGGGCATTTAGGTTGCTTCCATGACCTGGCTATTGTAAATAGTGCTGCAATGAACATAGGGGTGCATGTGTCTTTTTGAATTGTGGTTTTCTCTGGGTATATGCCCAGTAGTGGGATTGCTGGGTCATATGATAATTTTATTTTTAGTTTTTTAAGGAACCTCCATACTGTTCTCCCTAGTGGCTGTATCAGTTTACATTCCCACCAACAGTGCAAGAGGGTTCCCTTTTCTCCACACCCTCTCCAGCAATTGTTGTTTGTAGATTTTCTGATGAAGCCCATTCTAACTGGTGTGAGGTGATACCTCATTGTAGTTTTGATTTGCATTTCTCTAATAATTAGTGATGTTGAGCAGCTTTTCATGTGCTTCTTGGCCATCTGTATGTCTTCTTTGGAGAAATGTCTATTTAGGTCTTCTGCCCATTTTTGGATTGGGTTGTTTGTTTTTTTAATATTGAGCTGCATGAGCTGTTTATATATTTTGGAGATTAATCCTTTGTCCGTTGATTCATTTGCAAATATTTTCTCCCATTCTGAGGGTTGTCTTTTCGTCTTGTTTATGGTTTCCTTTGCTGTGCAAAAGCTTTGAAGTTTCATTAGGTCCCATTTGTTTATTTGTGTTTTTATTTCCATTTCTGTAGGAGCTGGGTCAAAAAGGATCTTGCTGTGATTTATGTCATAGAGTGTTCTGCCTATGTTTTCCTCTAAGAGTTTGATAGTGTCTGGCCTTACACTTAGGTCTTTAATCCATTTTGAGTTTATTTTTGTGTATGGTGTCAGGGAGTGTTCTAATTTCATACTTTTACATGTACCTGTCCAATTTTCCCAGCACCACTTATTGAAGAGGCTGTCATTTCTCCACTGTATATGCTTGCCTCCTTTATCAAAGATAAGGTGACCATATGTGCGTGGGCTTATCTCTGGGCTTTCTATCCTGTTCCATTGATCTATATTTCTGTTTTTGTGCCAGTACCATACTGTCTTGATTACATCTCTGCTAAATTCTTTTTTCAAAGAAGACAAGGACCGAGGTCCCATTTCAGGCCTGATGGCCCTTGTGGTCTAGTGAGTGGCTAAGATTTGGAGCTTTCACTGTTGCAACCCAGGTTCAATCCCCAGTTGGGGAACTAAGATCCCACTTCAAGCCACCGCACTCCACACCCCCCACTCCCCAACACCCATCAAACCCTCCAAGTCCAAGCCATGCTTCTAGACAACCCATCTGTGACTCTGAGGCTCTGTAATGTCCTTAACCTTGCCTCCTTGCTACCTCAGACAGGTCCAGAATTAACTCATCATTGTGAGGAAGTTTGGGAACAGGTTTAATGCAGCAAGCCTGACTTAAAGAGCTCCCCTAGAGAGAATGCAGAACTGGAATGGTTCACTGCTGGGAGCAGCTTTATGAAAGATGGAAAATGAAAGGCAGGATATGCTGTGGTTTCCATGACTGAAGTGGTAGAAGCTAAAGCCTTACCCTCTGGCTGCTCTGTTCAGAGGGCTGAATTAATTGCCCTAATCAGAGCACTAGAACTGGGGAAAGGGAAAGTTGTCAATATCAACACTGACTCTAAATATGCCTATTCAATCCTACGCACCCATGGGGCCATGACACCCATGGGGCCACCTGGAAGGAGAAGGGAATCCTGACCTCAGGAAATAAACAGATAAAAGGGGGGGGGGAGGATTATACAGATGCTGAAGGCTATACTCCTACAGCAGTTATTCACTGTAAAGACCATCAAAAAGGAGAAGCAGAAATAATAAGAGGAAATAACAGGGCAGATATGGCAGCTAAACAAGCAACAGAGGGTGGGGACAGACCTCCAATGCCACTGCTATCAGCTCCCCAGACCCTAACTCCTACACTCCCATATCCACTCCAGAAGAAAGAGAAAAGGCTTTGAGATGGAGCTATTTTTAAAGCCCAGAATAACTAGGATGGACAGTTAATGATCATGGGCAGCTGTTCTTCCTGTCAGCTATTGTACTCCAAGCCATCTGGGAAGCTTACCAGAGCACACATTACGGGCAGGAGACCCTATATCCATGGCTCATCAAATCCATGACTACTCCTGAAACAGGTGGTTGAAGCTTGCCCTATCTGCCTCCAGAATAACCCCAACACTCACCCCCACAAGGTCAAGGGAGTGACCCCCACCTAGTATAGATGCACATATCCAGGTCAGAACTGGCAAAGTGGATTTACAGTAAGCCCTGGGCACAAGGAAATTTTAGGTATTTGTTGGGTCTGACTGACACTTTCTCCAGCTGGATGGAGGCATTTTCCACCCCAACACAGACCACCTTGGAGGTCTCTAAGGCCCTGCTCAAGGAAACGATCCCTCAGTTTGGGCTCCCTAAATTCACTCAAAATGACAATGAGCCCACCTTTATTTCTCAAACTACTAAAGGAGTCTCTAGGAATGGCCCTAGGAATTAAATAGAGTTTGCACTCTGCTTTGGAGACCACAATCCTCAGGGAAAGCAGAAAGAAGAAATCAAACCCTCAAAAGAAATTTTGCCAAATTATGTCAAGAGACTCATCAACCCTGGATCTCCCTTCTCCCCATAGCACTTCTAAGAATGCGAACAGCCTCTAAAGGAAAGCTCAGATTAGGTCCACATGAGATAATGTATGGGAGGCCCATTCCTGAAGGAGCCAGCTACAAGGCCAACCTTAGGGATATGGACTGACTGAAATATGCCGTACAGACAGGGAAAATAATCAAGGCTTACACGCTGACGGGAATCAGGAATTGCCTTCCCCTTCTGACGTGATTTTACATCCTTTGTTCCCTGGGGGTTGGGTTTATTTGAAAACCTGGATGGCTAGGAATCCACAAGATCAGTTAGACCCCAAGCGGATAGGACCTTATCTAGTAATCTTGACTACTCTATCTGCCTTAAAATTACAGGGTGATACTCCATGGGCCCACCATATCAGAGTGAAGACAGCCTGAGGAAGAAGTTACTGAGCCACACACTCAATACACCTGTGAACATGTCAAAGACCTTAAGTTACTTTTCAAAAGGACAAACTTACCAATAAATAAGTAATGTGATGGATAGGCTCAGTAGCTGGCCTTTTCATTGCTATTGCCTTACTTGGCTTCTGCTGTTTTGCCAAAACCCTCCCTCTGGCAAACATCTCCTCTGTCCATTCTGGATATAGGCATATTAATATTGGAAGCAGGACGAATGGCTATTGTTGTTTATTCTTCTCAACTCTCTCTGTCCTATCTCTTACAACTGTCCACGCAGAATGGGAATTCGATGCAATAGTAAATCTCTCAAGAATTATAGCCCTTGGACAAAATCTATCCCCACCCCCACCTTCAAAGTGACACCTATGGATTAAAGGTACAGTAAGTCCCCTACATACGAACCTTCAAGTTGTAAACTTTCAAAGATGTGAACGTGCATCTGGTTCCAGCAAGGAACCAGAACCTGTGCCATCAACGTCAGGCGTGAGTGAAACTGCAGCTTGCCCTCTGTCTCCTATTGCTGATGACCCTTCAGCTCTACCATATCCCATCTCTTCTCCCTCCTCCAGTCAGTAACTCTTCTTGCCTGTTCACTTGATGCCAGCCCCTGTATGCCAGCTGTTGTACTGTACTACTGTACTTTTCAAGGTACTATAAGATTAAAAATGTTTTCTTTATTTTTTGTGTTTGTTTTTTATGTATTATTTGTGTGAAAAGTATTATAAACCTATTACAGTACAGTACTATATAGCCGATTGTGTTAGTTGGGTACCTAGGCTAACTTTGTTGGACTTACGAACAAATTGTACTTACAAACGCACTCTCGGAACTGAATTCATTCATATGTAGGGGACTTACTGTATTACATTTTATCTCTAAGGATGACAACCTCACTCTCACCTTGGCTAACTGTTCTGCTAAACCTATCCCTCTTGAAGTTCATATCCCATCCCTAACTCTGCTTTCCTGCTTGGATCTCACCCCTTACATTAACATTTCTAATGAACACAAAGCACTCACTCTGAAAAGCCATCTTGCTGCCACTGCTCCTATCAAATGCCCCTACCAAAGGCAGGAACTTACAATAACACCCAGGGGCTGCTCTGGACTCCGATCAATTCTTCTTCCATTACCCCACAGTTTAAGTGCCCCAGGACTGACTCCTACAGAAATCTCACCCATTGGTGCCCTCTGGACTGATTTGGTGGATACACACAAGGACCAGGTGAGAGATGTTATTTATTGGGGAGGAAAAATGCCAGTTGTCTGGCATTTAGTATATGGCCCTCCTAAGGCCAGGGGAAAAGCCACTAGCCAAGAATCCCCCAGTAACCCCCTCTATGCAGGTGGGCCTCTCTCCCCACACTGCAAAGGCACCCCCTCTTGGGCTATCCACTTACAGAGGTGGTTTAACTCAGAAGTGCGTAAGGCATGGGCTCCCCCTGGGTATCTGTTCCTTGGTGGCCTGAGAATAAACCAATTGCCCCATCAGAACAACCCCAACTCCTCCTTTCCTTCTCTGAGATGGGCTCTAGCCTATGAGTGTTCAGATTATGCCCAGTTTTTGGGACAAAGCACGCTAGGCCAGCTAAGTTCTCAGAACCTAGGCATAACCATTCATAACGTCACCTAGCCCTGAGATAAAAGGGCAATAGGACTCATTCTGGTAGGAGGAGGGATTGCTCTCAGACTGGGGGGAGAGTGTCACATACCATGAAATTACTTTACAAAAATCTCATGTGGGCCCTTGAGTACTTGTCTAAAAATCCGGGGAATGCCTTACAAGGACTCCGTACTTCTCTGGACTCACTAGTACATGTTGTTCTCGATAACAGGCTAGCTCTTGACTATCTCCTGGCTGAGCAAGGAGGCATATGCACAGTTATTAACAAAACCTGCTGCATGTATGTCAGTAACTCTGGCGAGATTGAGGTAAACATAAAAAAGATATATGAACAAGCTCAACGGTTATATAGATATAACACACAAGGTCCAGAGCCCAGTTCCATCTGGAATATGGTCAAACAGAGCCTCCCCAGCTGAACTTGATTTCTTCCATTTCTTGGCCCACTAATTGCTATTATCCTCCTGCTTATCTTCAGGCCTTGCCTCCTTAGCTGCCTTGTCAACTTTGTTAGTAAACAGCTTGAAGCCATCAAACTTCTCATGATACTAACACAAGGGTACTTGCCACTGGGCCTGCAGCCTGGCCACAATCAGACTTATTTTAGGCTAGTCAGGGAACAGTTCTGCTCCTCTAATCCAGGGAAAAACTACGCCCAGGTTAAGCAGGAAACAGCTTCAGAAGTCAGACCTTCCCCCTTCAAGAATGAGGAGCAGGGCTTCCCTGGTGGCGCAGTGGTTGAGAATCTGCCTGCCAATGCAGGGGACACGGGTTCGTGCCCTGGTCTGGGAAGATCCCACATGCCGCGGAGCAGCTGGGCCCGTGAGCCACAACTACTGAGCCTGCGCGTCTGGAGCCTGTGCTCCACAACAAGAGAGGCCGCGATAGTGAGAGGCCCGCACACCGCGATGAAGAGTGGCCCCCGCTTGCCACAACTAGAGAAAGCCCTCGCACAGAAACGAAGACCCAACACAGCCATGAATAAATAAATAAATAAATAAAAATTAAAAAAAAAAAAAAAAAGAATGAGGAGCAGGAACAAGGAAAGGGGCGATTTTGTTGCCAGAGCTGCTCGAGGTCTTTGCTCACAACCCTCCAACCCCCCACCTTTAGCAGGAGTGAACATAAATCTTTAAGGTAAAGGGTGCAGAGATAAGAAAGAAAACTACACACAAAAAAGGAAAAACCCAAATAAAACCAGCTGGAACCAAGATGGTGATGAATCTGACCTCCAACAGACCCTGAGTCTCATTATACACTGATTTCATTACATTAACATACTAAATGACACACCTACCGGAGGCCAAGACCAGACATCAAAGACCAAAAAAGGATAAAAAGGGGGTGGCAGCCCAGTCCCTCAGAAAAAGCCCTGCCCCTTCCCGGTAAGCTACTGCATGTGCCTCCACATAGTAAGCCTCACTCCTCCTCGCTTTGTCTTTACTCTTTAAAATTAAGTCCCTCCCGCCAGGTGGGCGAGGAGTTGATCTGTGAACTTAGTTCCCACGTCCCCATTCTTTGGCCCCTGAATAAAGCTTGCGCCTTATACTCGCTTGCTCGAACCCAAATGGAAAAAGAGCTCTCCTGCCACCCGGCTAGGGCCCGGGTAGGGTCCAAACGACTTAATTCGGTAGCACCTCTGAGTACTCCATTACCTTGGCGCCTCAGGACACACCAACACCCTGGGAGACAGGGCAATGAGGCCTGGACACTCACCGGCCAGCGGCTCCGCAGGGCTCCCGCATCCGCCCCCCAGCCCGCCACCCCGCCTGCAAGGCGGGCCTGCTCAACTCCCCACGCCCGCCAGCCGGGAGCAGATTTGGGGAAGGTCCGCCCCGCCCTCTTCTCACGCCAGGCGCCAGCCCCCGGCCCGCGCCAGGCCCCCGTCCGGCTCCGTCCGGCCCCGCGCCCGCCCCGCCCCCCGCCCTTCGCGGTCCCGCCCCGGGCAAACACCGGCTCCCGGCCCTCTCCCCCGGCCTGTCCAGGTCCCCGGGCCCCGGCGGACTCCGCCCGGCTCCTGCCCGGCCCCTCGTCTCCGGCCTCTTCCCGCCGGGCCGTCTAGCCGCCGCCGGGAACTCACCCGGACCCAGACGCCGAACATGTCGTCGAAGTGGCGCTGTTTGGGAGGCCACGATGACGCCGAGGACGGGGCCTAGGCCGGGAAGCCCGCGCCCAGGACCGGCGGCGCGCGGCACCTCCTCCGACCCTACCCCGAGGGCCGGGGCCGGGGGTCAGAAGGTTCTTTCTCGCGGGACTCCTGCCCTGCCCCCAGGGTCCCAATCCAGAGCCTTCCAGGGCGGGACCGAGGCCCCGCGGGGAGCTGTGGGCTACCTCGCTCCTAGTTTAAGGTCCCTTGTTTATTACGCGGCTCCCTCTGCATCTTGGTCCTCTCGGCTCACACTCTGAGCATCCCTGACGGAGAACTCCCTCTCCTCCGCTTGTTTAAACTGTAGCAAGCCTGGAGCAAGTAAGTGTATGCTGGTCAAAGAAATGGGAATTCACGCCAATTCAAAGAGCACCGAAATACATTCAGTAGACATCCATAATGAGCTCCTACTCTGAGCCTGGTCCCGGGGCCAGGTGTTTGGGGGGGGGGGTGTGATCGAGTTAAAGAAGACAAAGCATTCATTCATTCATTCATTCATTCATTCTCTGTTGGGAGAGAGAGGTGATAGGTACCCAACACAAGACCAAAGAGGATGCAGAATTGCAGGCATAGACGGCTATGGGGGTTCTTTACAGCACATTTCAGAACCTTGGTAACCCCCTCCCCCATCAATTCTCCCACTGCCAGTGGCAAAGGTAAATCCCCGCTTCCCGGGCCTGAGTAAGACAGAGGAGCCAGGAAATGGACTCCCACCCCCAGCCCCCAAACACACACCACTACAGGCACATAAATAATGGACCTCCCCCACCAACACCTCCAGATGCCAGGGTATTTTTGTCAGATACCTTAATTTTTGGCAATCTATTAATTGTGAAATGAATTGATTAATCTATTAATCAATTTCACAATTGATGGCTTATTAACTAATTTCATTACCTAATTGCTAAGGAGGTTGAACATCTTCCATAGGTTTTTCTTCTCATGGAGATTCTTTCTTTGAAAAAAAAAAGGCTCCTCATGACTTCTGCCCATTTTTGTATTGAGTTGTCTTTTTCTTACTGAATTTTAGGAGTCTTTTATATATTTTAGAGACCACTTCTTTGCCAATTATATCAAATGTTACAAATGTTTTCTCCCAATAGGCAACTTATTCTTCCTTCCTGTCTTCCTTGCTTCTCTCTCTCCTTCTCCCTCTGTCTTTGGATGAATAAAAGTTTGAAATTGTGATATAATCATATGTATCAATCTTCAATCTTTTCCCTTTATGGTTAGTGCTTTTTGTGACTCATCTATTCTTACCTAAGTTCAAGATATTCTGTATTTTCTCTGACAAGACAAAGGTTTTCCCTTTTATTTTTAAGTCTCTCAGCCACCTGGAATTGATTTCTGTGTATGATGTGAAGAAGGGATCCAGTTTAATTTTTTCTATATGGATAATGCGTTGTCTTAGTAACATTTATTGAATTGCTCATACATGGTCACTAACCTGCAATGCCACCCCTGTCATATATCAGTTTTCACATATTTATGAGTCTGGTTCTGGCCTCCCTGTTTTCTTACATTGATCTAGTTGCCCAGCTCTCGTGACAATGCCATACTTCTCTAATTACAATAGTTTATAACAACTGTTTATATCTTTCACTCTTATTTGGGTCTGAGTTCAAATATCACTTCCTTAGAGATACCTGCTCCAATCCCCCCAATTAAAGGAGATGTACATATTACATTCTATTCATAGCTGTTACTTCTGAATATTTAATTGTTAAATGGCTGGCTCACATTAGTCTGGACATTCCACTAGGGCAGAGACTCTGTCCCCAGGGCTTATTACTGTGACTGTCACATAGATAACATTTAATAAATATTTAACAAATGAGTGAATAAATTCATCTCTGCTCTGCAGCATTTATCACACTGTCCAGCACAGAGTAGATGCTCATAAATACTATGTTTAGTAGGTGCTCCATAAATACTAAAGAAAGGACCAATCCTTTCCATCAGTACTCTATGTGCCTTGCTTGCTTAATTTGTCTCTGTAAGACATATCACCAGATGACATACTACAATATCTTACCAACTTGCTTACTGTCTTTCTCTTCCTGCCAGGAGATAAGATCCATGAGGACAGGAATTGCTTTGTCTGTTTTAACTTCTGCTGTATCCTAGGCCTAGAACAGTGCCTAGCAATTGGTAGATGCTCAATAAATATTTATTGCATGAATGAATGAATGAATGAATCTTCTTCCTTTGATTCAATCAAAAGTCTGTTTTTGGCTTTGGAATCTAAAGATGCTTCACTTTGTACTGTGGATTTCTTAGTACTTTGCCTCTACCCTCCATTCTCCCTTCTCATGTTCCCTGCACGGTCCCTCCATGTTACTAGAGGGACAGATGGCACATCCTGCTTTGTTAATCTTGGAGTGGAATGAAGGCAGGCATTTATCTGGGTTCCTGGTAATTTCAAGAGAGCAATAATTCTTTTCTCTCCTCAGCACTCCTGCACACTTCATATGTGGCCCTCATATGTTCGTGTGCTGCCTGCATTTTGGTTCATCTTCTACTCTTCTCCTGAAATAGACCAGGAGCACATGTCTCACTCCCCACATCCTCAGCTTGGTAAGAGGGCCCAGCAAAGAGCAGGCCCTCAGCAAGTGTTTGCTGAAAAAAGAAAGAATGAACCTCTATTGTCACTGTTTGAGCATATATGACAGTACTGAACCCCTCTCACTGCTGAGATTCCCCTGGGGAAACCGGTGCCCTGACCAAGCTGGTGCTTAGAGTATTTGCTTCTTAAATTTCCAGGCTGTTGTGGGCTTGTCATTAGCTTTTAACTTTGAAAATGATTTATTTCTATTTTATCCTTTGAACAAATGAGCACCTATGGACATTTTAAGCTTAAATTGTGGTAGGCTCAGTAACAGGCCCCCAAATATACCACATCCTAAATCCTAGAATCTGTGAATACTGCCTTATAGCTGCAGTGAAGTTAAAGATCTTGAGTTGAGACTATCCTGGATTGCCTCGTGGGCCCAATGTGGTCACAATATTCTTTATAAGAAGGACACAGGAGGGGCAGAGAAGAAGGTGATGTGATGCCAGAGCAGCAATTGGAGTGACAGACTTTGAAGATGGAGGAAGGGGACACAAACCAAAGAATGCAGGCACCACTAGAAGCTGAAAAGGGCAAGGAAAAGGATTTTTCCCTCAGAGCCTTTGGAAGGAACCAGCCCTGCTGATATCTTGACTTTAGCCCAGAGAAACTGATTTTATAATTCTAGCTTCCAGAACTGTAAGAGAATAAATTTGTGCTGTTTAAAGCCAGTAGATTTGTGATAATGTGTTACAGCAGCAGTGAGAAACTAATATACTAAATGAACTATTGTTTTTGTCTCTTAGGGCTTACTTATACTTAGATTTATTCCAAAAATATATTTCCTTTAATTTGGATAAGAGAAGGCAGGAGGTGGCCCTCCCCTCTGGTCCTGATGCTCTTGTGGCTCTAATTATGGGTTTCTTTTCTTTGAACAGCCTCCTGCTGCCTGGCCACATCTTCAGCTTGTTGTCTCTGCCAGGCCACATGGGCAGCCCACCCACTCCATCCCTTCCTCTGCACCGGGCTCTGGCCTGTGCATTGTGCAAAAATGTCATCCTGAACAAAGGACCTCGGCAGACAAATCTAGTTGACCGGGGTAAACTTTATAAGAGAACACAGATGGAGTACCTAACCCACTCCAAGCAATCAACCATGACCTAGGCAGAATATTACTTGAATTGGAGTTTCCTTGGTTTTCCTCTTCAAGGATTTTAAACTAAAGTATATTGATGCTACCTGATCAGAATTCCCCACTGAGCACTGCAAATAAAGCATTGCACATAAAGCAATGGTAACACTTTGCTTTCTGGAATGTTTCAGCCTTGGCTTGTAGAATGGAAATGTGGCATGGAAAACTTGGCATGCTCCTGGCAATCTGGTGCTGACACAGTCCTGATGGGATAAGACTGTATAAAGACAAGAGGCTTGAGACGCTGGGAGTGACCAGAATTTGCCAGAAACAGTATGTTTGGGAGGAGCCAAAAGAATAGCTTGAGACAGGTTCATGAAACAGAAACAGAATCACAAACAGAGAAGACTGGTGGTTGCCAAGGGGGAGGGGGTTGGGGGAGGGGTGGAATGGAAGGTTGGGTGTAGCAGATTAAGCTTTTATATACAGAATGGATAAACAAGGTCCTACTGTACAGCACAGGGAACTATATTCAATATCCTATGATAAACCATAATGGAAAAGAATATTAAAAAAAAGAATGTATATATATGTATAACTGAATCACTTTGCTGTACAGCAGAAATTAACACATTGTAAATCAACTATACTCCAATTAAAAAATATAGAGAGATAAAAAATGAAAAATAAAAACATTTCAAGAAAAAAAAAATAGCTCGAGGAGTCCTATTCCTGTCATCCCTCCCACACCCAGAGGAATCCTCCCTGAGCAGCTCTGTCTGCAGAGCTACGCCAACCCTGCTAGTCGAGTTCCCCCCAATGTTTACAGCAGTTGCTTCAACTCTTCCCAAACGGCATCTGTTGTGGCAGGGCTGGGGCAGAGCCTCCAGAAGGTAGTATGTGATTGTGAGTTCACAGCTTGGGTGGTGGAGACAACAGGGAGTAACTAGGAGAGCTGAGGCAGCTTCCGGGGGAGAGTGCCACCTGCACAGATTGGGTGTGGCTGCCTGCCTGGGGCTGGGAGCCTCAGACCTATATTAGGAGAAAGGCTGGCCTCCAGAAAATGTCCCAAAGAAAGAAATGAAAGAAAACATGCCTGCCTCCTAGTTGAACACAGCCAGTGTTTGTGGGGGCAATTTCTGTTGGTTGGTTGCTTGTTTGTTTTTTAAAGCAATAACGAGTGAAGATGGAACAAACTGGGCTAAAGCCTCCATTCTGAGAATCATTATAAAACATTGTTTTTCATGGAACTGTAGGGTTTGCAAAGCATTTCCCATAGTGGGAGATATCCCTCTGAAATTGCTGTGATCCTTTTACAACCACTTTAGTTTGGAGAAAGAACCTCCGAGGGATTCCATGCCTTGTCCAAGGTCACAAAGCTAGGACACAAGCCCATGTTTCTGAATGTAGGTCTTTCCCCTACACCACGGCAACCTGTGATACAGTCAATGCATAAAAACATTTTCTTCGTGATGCCACGCAAACTTAAACTGAATTCCTGACTTCAAATTTAAAGAAGGCTTCCATTTTTCAGGTGCCAAAGCTGAGGCCCAGAGATGTCAAATGATGCTCTTGGAGAAAGGACTCATTTGTATTGAGACTTCAGTCTTTCGCAGCCTGCAGTTTAAGAGCAAGTATAACTTTCTTCCATGGTGGGAGAGAACTCAGAAAGTATAGAAATGTAGAAAGGCACCTCTTTTCTCTGCCTTTCCTCCTGTTACTGTGTATCACCTGCTGTGTTCCCCTCTAAGTTCTCTTCCCCTCTTATCTGTTAAGGAACATTGCCCCAGCAATTCTTCCATCTTTTCCTCTCATTATCAGTTCCTTCTCTCTACTTGATAATTCCTGGCAGAGTACATGTGTTCTGTAATTTTTCTCATATTAAAAAAGGCATAAAACCTTCTCTTGACTTCCATATCCACTTTTAGGTGCTACTCCATTTCTGTGTTCCCAGTTACAATATAATTTCTTGAAAGAGTTACCTATACTTGCCATCTTCAATTCTGCCCATCAAATTCTCTCTTGAGTTTACTCCAAAAAAAGCTTTCACTCTCACCACTCCTTTAAAACTGCCCTTGTTGAGATTTCAATAAACCCACATTACTAAATGTAATGGTCAGTTCTCTGTCAATTCCTTCTCATTTCCCCCCAACCCCGTAAATGTTGAAGTGCTCCAGAACTCAAATTTCAGTTTCCTTGGTGATCTTGTCCTATGTCATGAGTTTAAATAACAACAATATGCTGATGGTTTACATATGCAGGCTGGATCTTTCCCCTGAACTCCATGTTCGTGTATCCATCTTGACATCCATACTTGACATCTCCTCTTGAATGAACATAGGCAATTCAAACTTAACGTGATCAAATACAAACTTCCAATCTTCCCCCAGAATTCTTGTACCTTATAGTCATCTAAAGAAGTCGTCTCAGGAGGAGAACACCTGAGATCAATATAGTCATATATAAATAGCTCAAATCCTTCCTATGCCACATTGGTTAATGTACATTGTTCAGAATTTTTCATTTCAGGAAATGGTGACATCATACTTCCAGTTGCTCAGGCCAAAACCACTGGGGTCATTTTTTACTTCTCCTTTTCCTACCTCACATTCAGTCTCTCTGGAAATCCTGTTGGCGTTTACTTTAATGTATATCCAGACTCTACTTCTCACCAAGTCCACTGCTACCACTTAGATGTCAGTTTCTTGCCCTGATTATTGCAATAACCTCCCGACTGATCTTGCTTTGTCCCGTGCCCTCTCCCAACATTCTAGTTTCAACATAGGAGCAAGAGTGAACTTGTTAAAATGGGTTTAACTGCTACTCCACTTGATGTCCTCTCATTCCACTTGGAGTAAGAGCCAATGTCTTTACACTAGCCCATAAGGTCCCACAGAAGCTGCCTTTCCCACCTAACTTCTCTGATCTCCCTGTGGTTATGCCTCTCCTAGCATACTGACCTTCCAGTGGGTTTTTATACATCTCAGACATGCTCCCACCTCAGGTCTTTAGCACTTGCCATTCTCTGTGCCTAGAATGCTCTAACCCCCAGATATCTGCCTAGACTTCACCCTTACCACCTTCAGGTCTTTCCTCAGATGTCTCTATCAGTTCTTCCCTGACAATAGATTTTTTTAAATTGCAAATATCCTTCTATTTAGCATTCACTATCCCTCATCCCTGATTTATTTTACTCGATATCATTTATTATCAACTGCTATATTTTTTACTTCTTTGCTTATTATCTGCCTCCCCATCCCCATTAGATTTTTGTCCATTTTGCTCACTGAAGTATCCCTTGTGCCTAGATACCTGGTGCAGATAGAGCCCCTTACAAATGCCTGTTGATTAAATGAAGAGATAAGCCTAAGAAGAACCTAAAGAACACTCATACCCCATCAACCCGAAGAAAATCCCTACTAGCCCCTTGGAATACATCCTTTTAGAGTTCTTATTCTGGATATTTATATTCTGAGTTGGACAGAAATTAGTGGCGTAAAAGCAAGTCAGCCTCTCCCACCTCTTAAATTAGGAAAAATAGACCAAAACTTTTTCAAGATGCAAAAAGAGATATAAAATGCTCCAGAGGGACTTCCCTGGTGGTGCAGTGGTTAAGACTCCACGCTTCCAATGCAGGGGGCCCGGGTTCTATCCCTGGTCAGGGAACAAGATCCCACATGCATGCCGCAACTAAGAGTTCGAATGCCGCAACTAAGAGTTCGAATGCCACAACTAAGGAGCCCGCCTGCCACAACTAAGACCTGGCACAACCAAATAAATAAATAAAATGCTCCAGAGTGTATTAAAGTTATCGATAAATAGCAACGGCTGGAAATACTCATTTTTGACCATACTTATCATTTCAACTACATTTTCATGTTCACAATCTTGTTCCAAGTCAATTTGATTTCACTCAAAGCAATTTGAAACCACAATCTTGTTGGAATGGGTTTCAGGATGCAAACACCTGAGATTAATACAGTCATATATCAATAGTTTAAATTTTCCCTATTCCACTTTTGTTAATGTATATTGTTCCAAATGATTATTATTCTGAGAAAACTAGAATGCCTACTATGTGTGTTGACTGTATATAGGGGCAAACTCACGTGGCCCTAGAACTCTTGAGGATGACCTAGAATTGAAGCATAATGAGTGAGACTAGCTTTCTGTAATAGGTGGAGCTTCATTAACCATCCTTGAATGTCTACTATGTGCAGGCACTGGGCTAGCCTCATTACAAGCCAGGACATTCTTTATAAACAGATGATTGAGGATAATAGGGAACACCTGAATCTGATCACATTGTTTAGGGTGTAGTGCACTATGCATAGCACCATTGCGTGTCTGTGGTTAAGAAACCTATGGTCTGAGCCATTGTATTATAGTCTATCCTGAAGACAGACAGTGTTAACATGAGATGGGTATTCATGGAGCCTGAAAGAAGGGAGATCAGAGAGCAGGTGTTTGCTACCCTGCCCAGCGTCATGAGCATTCTGCTTACTGGAACGGTGATGGGGGAATGCTTCCGTAGGTCTTTCCCATACCTGGATGAGATGCCCCTGAGGATGATGCCTGACCTTCGTGGTCCATCAGAAAAGTTTGGCAGCAGAAGTTGGGAGGGGTGGATGTACATATCCCATATCACATATTACATTCACTAGAAGTGAATTGCCCCGGTCCCACATTAATACACCCACCTTTGTGTTTATATATCCTCCCATTGAGTCTGGGACTCATTTCCTGTGAGCCTCCTCACGGCGAGCATCTTGACACAGTTGAGTTTCTGGGCCGACAGGGCTGAGGACCTGGACTCTTAGGGCACCTCCAGGACTCTGCTTGAGGAGCCAGACCCCCTCCCTGAAACAGAAAGTTTTTTCATTGGCTCTTAAATCAAGCTTCAAGAGGCATTAAGAGCTTATTTCTTGCTTATTATTTTTTGATCCTGTGCCCAGAATCTTAAGTGTAACATAGAAATTAACCCCAACAATTATGGTGTATGGACTATCTATAAGACATAGTTAATGTCCTTATGTATGAGTGGGTTTCAGCTTGAGTCTGAGTTTCAGACTTTTCCAGGGATGTTTGAACTGGTGGGATGGAATTAGCAAAAGTCAATTTGCTTAGGGCTGAAGAGACTCCTGAGGAAGAATTTATACTGGGGGAAGAATGATCCAGGTATAAAAAGTCTGAGGAGATGAAGAAACCTTAATCATCTTAAGGGGGCTATTCTGAGAACATCGTGGTGTCTTCCATTCTTTTTTTTTCCAATTAAAAAAAATGTAGTAAAATACACATAACATAAAACTTACCATCTTAACCATTTCAGGCGTACAGTTCAGCGGTGTTAGATACATTTTTATTATTGTGCAACCATCACCACCATCCATCTCCATAACTTTCTTTCATCTTGCAAAACTGAAACTCTAACTCCCCATTCCTTCCTCTCCCCAGCCCCAGCAAGCACCTTTCTACTTTCTGTCTTTATGATTTTGACTATTCTAAATATCTATTATAAGTAGAGTCAAACAGTTTTGCCTTTTTTGACTGGCTTATTTCACTTAGTATAATGTCCTATAGTTTCATCTATGTTGTAGCATATGCTAGAGTTTCCTTCCTTTTAAAGGATGAATAATATTCCATTGTATGCATATACCACATTTTACCTAACCATTCATCCATCAATGGACACTTGGGTTGCTTTCATGTTTTAGCTATTATGAATAATGCTGCTATGCATGTGGTTGTACAACTGTCCCTTCATTGTCTCCCATTATTGACTCTGCTAGACTCATCCCAAAGAAAGCAAGGGTGAAGTCCTTAAACCAGAACTGAAAGAAGAATTTCACTGAAGTCCCTATTAAACAGTAGGATCCAAGCAGTACTCATGGAGGGTAGCACAAAGCAGAGAGATGTTCTCCCTCATTTCACCAAGGAAATGACACCACTGGGGTTCCAGTAACTCAGTGGAGAAGAGTGGGGACACAGAGGAGTGTGGTGGCAGTGGCCCTGAGGGCTGGTAACTGAGCAGGGAAATGCAGTTCCTGGTAGATCTAGGTTGGGAGGTGGAAGAACCACACTGCCTGATGGGAGCAGACTTGTGATGATCCAGAAAAGGAAAGGATAGGAGGATATTTCTGCTGGGGTCCAGGAGGGTTGGGCACTTGTAATAGCTGATTATGCCAGAGCCTGCTCTCTGCAAACTGATAAGGACCCCTGATGAGACTTAAGGGTTTGTGGGTCATCAATCTTGATATGCAAGCTGTAGATTAATCTTGTGATATTTTGTCTGCTAATTTAACTTTAATGTATGTTAATAATAAGTCTGGTGAGAATTGAGGAGCAATAAAGAATGTATGATTCTTCCCCAAATAGGATGAAATAAATCTTTTGAAGCCATAGAATTGCCTGCCCTACCCCATACTGCGACCAGTAGTGATTCAATTCCAGAAGCAAGGAAAAAGGAAACCAAACCCCTGAAAATATAAAGGGAGGATCCTTTTCCTTATCTGGAGTAGAACATTTCTGAAAATCCAGAGGAAGCTTTTTTAGAAAGGACTATTCAATTCTCAAAAGATGGTTCTTGAAATTATCTACAGGGGGTCTCTGAGGATCCTGAAGATTCTAACCTCCCATGGTCACAGCAGCTCCACCAGGGGCCCTCTTGTCAAGCCACCAGGTGACAACCAGAATCTTTCCCACAGGCTGCCAGCTGCCCAGTCCCCCAGGAGCGCTGCCAGAGAGGAGAGAGATGGTGGGTGGAGAACTTACCCAGAAGGAATCCTTGCCTCCCCCAGAAGGGAAGCCAGCACCAGTGCTCTCCAGAGCATCCATGAAGCGAGGGACACACAACACACCTGGCAGGCTTCAGAGGCAAGGATGGAGATGTTAAGCTGCAGAAACTTGTTGGACATCTCTCCACCTTGAAGGCAAGGAATCGCTTTCGTTAAAGTCAATTAAGGTCTAGGAAAAAAAGCAGAATATATTTTCAGGGAATATTTGGGCATTTTATCCATAAAGACAAAAGGAAAGAGGATTCTACTCTGTGGATTAAAAGGTATGTGATGTTTCTCGGCAAGCTGTCAAAGAAAATTATATTACCCAAAACATTTATAAGAAGTGATGGCTGTGAGAAAAAACAGTCCCCTTGAAGACTAAGGCTGAGAAATAAATGGTTATTAGGATCATGCTAGTGTATTAGTATCTACGTCCTTGACTCCTGAAGCCAGAAGCATCAGCAGCCCAGACTAGCCACTGTACTTGGGGACCATTCTTCTGAAAAGGAAATCTATCTCTGTTGTTGCCTCTTTGTCACCTCCTGTTTATTCTCCTTCTTTAGCCATCAGACCATGGAATCCTGACTTACTGAGGTTACCCACAACATGCCAATGGCCAAAGCAAAAGGCCTCTTTTCCCATTCTTATAGGACTAGATTTTGTGCAGCATTTTACATTATTGACTACCCTTCTTCTTGAAACCTAAGCTCTCTCCCCAGCTTCCATGCTCTGTCCTGCTTCTCCCCCTGCCCTTCTGCTCATTCCTTTCAGCTTCTTTCCTCAGGTTCTCCTCTCTCCCTTTACTCCTTTTCTTCTTAAAATAGCCTTTCTCAAGGCCGCAACCCTCACCCATACTTGCTACCTCTCAAATCACATCATCCTTGGCTGCGTTCTTAATCCCTGGACAACTGTAGCTAGACATCCCACAGGTACCTCCAAAATTACCAAATACAAACTTAATTCATCTTCACCCCTCACACCCTCCCTATATCTGCTACTGCTATGATATTCCCTCTTTGGGTCAAGAGTAAATGTAGAGGCAGTATAGTGTGTTGGTTAGGAGCACCAAATTCTTCTAACTTCAGACAGTCCTGGGTTTGAATTCCAGTTAGGCCACGTATTTGGGCAAAGAAATTGATCACTGAGCTTCAATTTCTTCATCTGTAAAATGTGGGTTAATAATAGTACCAATTTCTCAGGTTTACTGAGAGGATTCTATGAAATAATGCACATAAAGGGTTTGGCCCAGAGTAAATAATAAATGCCAACTATTATCATGGTTAGCTTTTATCTATGCAATCACTTGAGTTCAGTACCTGGAAGTTGTGTGTGTGCATGTGTGTGTGTGTGTGTGTGTGTGTGTGTGTGTGTGTGTGTGTGACATTTTCTTTTCTTTCCTCCATTTTAAGCATTATTGGTCATCAAATCTTTTTTTTTTCTTTCTTTTTTTTTATTGGTCATCAAATCTTAGTGAGTCTGTAGAAACAATGTTTTTTGAAATTACTTTTTCCTCCTTGTCACTCTTGTAGTCCTCATCATATTTTATTTGGGCTCTTATATCTATGCATCTCCTCAACTTCCAGATTAATTTTTCTTTAGTACAGGTTTTCTTTTTTGCCTCCTCTGCACTCGAAGGGCAATAGTTCCCATCACTGGACTATAAGATAGACTCTAACCTTCTTAGTGTTACCAAACCCAGGTCTGGCTGCTCACCGCTTGAAAGCCAGTTCTCGACGGACAAGTGTTGGTAGGAAAGGAAAGGTTGCTTTATTTCAGAGGCTGGCAACAGCGGGAGAGGGTAGACTCCTGTCCGAGAACCAACTCCCAGTTGCTGCTCCGGGGACAGGGGCTTTTAAAGGGGAGTTTCAGGGTTGTAGGTGGAGGGAGGGAGCAGAACAGCACAGTCAGCTCTGACAGTCATCTTGAAATCAGTAATGTGGTGGTCTGATCAGCGTCATCTTGGTTGTTTTAAGTACGTTAACCTTTAGTTCCAGGGTTTGTTCCCATTTCTTTGAGGTCAGTTCTCGGAATTGTGTGAAGCGAAGTAGCTTATGTCATGGCTTCAATTTGGTCATCACGTAGTCATCTTCCTCCACCTGGTGGGGTCTTCAGTGTCTGCAAAACAGTTAACAGGATAGGGCTCAGAATATTATCTCTAGCCCTCAAGGAGGAACTAAAGGTCCTTGACTATGCTTAATGATTAAACTATTATTATTTGGTCTCCTTTGACTGTTTTCCTTTGTTTCTGCATTTTCTCACTTCTCTGATTAAACTTATTCTTTGTCTAAAGTTTTCCCACAAACAAAGGGCAGGTTGAGGACATAGCGGGGGAGGCAAGGACCACAGGGTCCTGCTCTGTTTCATTAGCACCAAAATAAGACCCTTCACAACTGGGACTCAGGCTGTAATTTTAAATAAACTCCCCTCAATTCCCCCTGTCAAAGCACCAGCCACATAGAACTGCCACCTTTGCCCTGACTATCCCTCTGCTTAGCCTTTCTGATCCTTAGTTCACGCCAATCCCTCTGAATGGAATGCCTTCCCTTCTCTGTCTCCCTGAAAAACTTCTGATTCTTTTAAGGCCCAGCATAAGTGTCTAATCCTTAGTTAAGCCTTCCCTCATAGTCCTAGGAAGTCACTCCCTTCTCTGTGTTCCCTCTGAACGTAGCGCTCACATCTGTTACAGCGTTTATCACCTTGTTCTGGGGACGGTTGCACACAGTTCATAAATTCTATGCTAGAAATCACAGATTGGGTTTTATTTGCTTTTGCATCCCCAGAGCCTAACTGAGAGTGTGGCAAGAAGATGGCGCTCAATGAAGACTTGCACGTGACCATGTGAAAGAATGAATGACACAAGGGATCAGTCTCGGGGCAGGAAGGGTGGCATAGCACCAGAGTGGTGTGGAATTAGTCCCAAAGTGGGGGCAGGGCAAAGATGACTGTGCTTAAGCTGAGTCAAGCACAGGCTCTGTCTCAGCGGTTGTGTGACTCTGCCACTTCGACTTTACAAGCCTCAGTTTCTTTTCTTTTTGTGAACATGGGGTAAGTGTCCTCACCTGTTCACACCACAGGGGCAGTGTGAGAACCACTGAGAGAGGTGTGTAAGTAAGGAGTCTGTGAGGGGCTGCAGGGATGGAAGTTTCCCAGGACCCTAGTGTGAGGGCTGATCGCAGACCTGGATGAGGGCGCCCATCCTGTGGCTGTGACCACGAAGGTGCCAATTCAGGTGAAGTGGGTCCACCAGTTGCGGTGTTGCCAAGTCATAGTCCATAGTGGTGCTGCAGGAGCTAGGGTGGCTTACGAGGTGCGTGACGGACCTTTTCTGATAAGACAAAAGGAGCGTAAAATAGACCCACTGAAGAAGGGAGGCTCATGGAGCTTGGGTGCTTGAATTCTCCCCAGAAAGGAAACAACTTGAAGTGTGGGTACCTGGTCACCATGTGGGATGGTGTGGGACTCCCCCTTGTGTTGTAAGTGCCCACATGGCTCCAGGTGGACGAGGGTGTGAGAGAGGGTTTCCTAAATGACTGTTGCTCATTCTACAGTCCTGTAGGGCTAGAAACAAGGAAAAGCTGACCTATGGGCAACAGAAGGTTCCCAGGAGAAGAAGAGGACCTCCATGGTGAAGCTAGACACAATTGACAGACTTGGAATCGGCTCTTCAATCCTCCCTATTTCTCTCTTTATAAAGGGAAAGAAAATTCAGTCCAAATCCTGTATTCTACACCAGAAACATCTATGACCAAACCCAGGACAGCACCGTGGGAACCACATGATCTAGTGAGACTGTGGCAGTCACAGCAAATGCTGGTGGCCAGGCTGCCTGGAGAGAAGGGAAGCTCTGAGGTCTCTTACCTGAGGGGAGCCTTTGGCCAAATCATAGATGTCTGCATTCACCACCCAGGCAACTAGAAAGTAAGAAGAAAAGAAATTGAAGGTATGGCCTCATTAAAAAATATGGGGTTGGAAAGTGGCTCTCCAAGGACCCCTGGAATCAGAGGGAAAGCAAGGCCGCCATCTTTACCATCACAGTGAAGGCAACAGCCAGCCCTTCCAGCAGCCCAGTGAGGCTCTAGAGAATGCTGTCTCTTCTATGTGTGTAGATGATCCTACTGCTCAGAAACATGACGCAGTCTGTCTGACATCACATGATGAGTTAAGAGCTCTAAGGAGGGAGACCTTCAAGATGGCGGAGGAGTAAGACATGGAGATCACCTTCCTCCCCACAAATACATCAGAAATACATCTACATGTGGAACAACTCCTACAGAACACCTACTGAACGCTGGCAGAAGACCTCAGACCTCCCAAAAGGCAAGAAAATCCCCACGTACCTGGGTAGGGCAAAAGAAAAAAGAAAAAACAGAGACAAAAGAATAGGGACGGGACCCGCACCTCTGGGAGGGAGCTGTGAAGGAGGAAGAGTTTCCATACACTAGGAAGCCCCTTCACTGGAGGAGATGGGGGGTGGGGGGGGGAGCTTCAGAGCCACGGAGGAGAGCGCAGCCACAGGGGTGCAGAGGGCAAAGCGGAGAGATTCCTGCACAGAGGATCAGTGCCGACCAGCACTCACCAGCCAGAGAGGCTTGTCTGTTCACCCGCCGGGACAGGTTGGGGTTGGGAGCTGAGGCTCAGGCTTCGGAGGTCGGATCCCAGAGAGAGGACTGGGGTTGGCTGCGTGAACACAGCCTGAAGGGGGCTAGTGCGCCACAGCTAGCCGGGAGGGAGTCCGGGAAAAAGTCTGGACCTGCCTAAGAGGCAAGAGACCACTGTTTCGGGGTGCGCGAGGAGAGGGGATTCAGAGCACCGCCTAAACGAGCTCCAGAGAAAGGCGCGAGCCGCGGCTATCAGCGCAGACCTCAGAGATGGGCATGAGACGCTAAGGCTGCTGCTACTGCCACCAAGAAGCCTGTGTGCAAGCACAGGTCACTATCCACACCTCCCCTCCCGGGAGCCTGTGCAGCCCGCCACTGCCAGGGTCCTGTGATCCAGGGACAACTTCCCCGGGAGAAGGCACGGCGTGCCTCAGCTGGTGCAACGTCACGCCAGCCTCTGCCGCTGCAGGCTCAACCCGCACCCATACCCCTCCCTCCCCGCAGCCTGAGTGAGCCAGAGCCCCCTAATCAACTGCTCCTTTAACCCCGTCCTCTCTAAGCAAAGAACAGACGCCCTCAGGCGACCTACAAGTAGAGGCGGGGCCGAATCCAAAGCTGAACCCCAGGAGATGTGCAAACAAAGAAGAGAAAGGGAAATCTCTCCCAGCAGCCTCAGGAGCAGCGGATTAAATCTCCACAATCAACTTGATGTACCCTGCATCTGTGGAATACCTGAATAGACAACAAATCATCCCAAAACTGAGGCGGTGGACTTTGGGAGCAACTGTAGACTTGGGGTTTACTTTCTGCATCTGATTTGTCTTGTTTTATGTTTATCTTAGTTTACTGTTTAGAGCTTAATATCATTGGTAGATTTGTTATTGATTTCATTGCTCTCTTTTTTTTTATATATAGATACATACATTTTTTTCCTTTTTCTCTTTTGGTGAGTGTGTATGTGTATGCTTCTTTGTGTGATTTTGTCTGTATAACTTTGCTTTTACCATTTGTCCTAGGGTTCTGTCTGTCCTTTTTTGTTTTTGTATTTTAGTATAGTTTTTAGCGCTTTTTATCATTGGTGGCTTTGTTTTTCGGTTTGGTTGCTCTCTTCTTTCTTTCTTTCTTTTTACTACATTTTAATTTTTCTATTTTTAACAATTAAAAATTATTTTTCTTTTAATAACTTTCTAATTTAATTTTATTCTTTCTTTCTCTCTCTCTCTCTCTCTCTCTTTCCTTCTTTCTTTTCTTTCTTTCTTTTCTTTCTTTCTCCCTTTTCTTCTGAGCTGTATGGCTGACAGGGTCTTGGTGCTCTGGCTGCATGTCAGACCTCTGCTTCTGAGGTGGGAGAGCCGAGTTCAGGACATTGGTCCACCAGAGACCTCCTGGCTCCACGTAATATCAAATGGCAAAAGCTCTCCCAGAGATCTCCATCTCAACGCTAGGACCCAGCTCCACTCAATGGCCAGCAAGCTCCCGTGCTGGACACCCCATACCAAACAACTAGCAAGACAGGAACACAACCCCACCCATTAGCAAAGAGGCTGCCTAAAATCATAATAAGTTCACAGACACCCCAAAACACACCACCGGATGCGGTCCTGCCCACCAGACAGACAAGATCCAGCCTCATCCACCAGAACACAGGCACCAGTCCCCTTCACCAGGAAGCCTCCAAAACCCACTGAACCAACCTTAGCCACTGGGGGCAGACACCAAAAGCAACGGGAACTATGAACTGCAGCCTGTGAAAAGGAGACTCCAAACACAGTAAGTTCAGCAAAATGAGAAGAGAGAGAAACACACAGCAAATGAAGGAACAAGGTAAAAACCCACCAGACCAAACAAATGAAGAGGAAATAGGCAGTCTACCGGAAAAAGAATTCAGAATAATGATAGTAAAGATGAACCAAAATCTTGGAAATAGAATGGAGGAAATACAAGAAACGTTTAACACGGACCTAGAAGAACTAAAGAGCAAACAAACAATGATGAACAACACAATAAATGAAATTAAAAATTCTCTAGGAGGAATCAACAGCAGAATAAATGAGGCAGAAGAACGGATAAGTGACCTGGAAGATAAAATAGTGGAAATAACTACCACAGAGCAGAACAGGGAAAAAAGAATGAAAAGAATTGGGGACAGTCTGAGAGACTTCCGGAACATTAAATGCACCAACATTTGAATTATAGGGGTCCCAGAAGAAGAAGAGAAAAAGAAAGGGACTGAGAAAAAATTTAAGACATTATAGTTGAAACCTTCCCTAATAGGGCAAAGGAAATAGTCAATCAAGTCTAGCAAGCGCAGACAGTCCCATACAGGATAAATACAAGGAGAAACATGCCAAGACACATATTAATCAAACTATCAAAAATTAAATACAAAGAAAAAATATTAAAAGCAGCAAGGGAAAAACAAAAAATAACATACAAAGGAATCCCCATAAGGTTAACAGCTGATCTTACAGCAGAAACTCTGCAAGCCAGAAGGGAGTGTCAGGATATATTTAAAGTGATGAAAGGGAAAAAACCTACAACCAAGATTACTCTACCCAGCAAGGATCTCATTCAGATTTCACGGAGAAATTAGAAGCTTTACAGACAAGCAAAAGCTAAGAGAATTCCTCACCACCAAACCAGCTTTACAACAAATGCTAAAGGAACTTCTCTAGGCAGGAAACACAAGAGAAGAAAAAGACCTACAATAACAAACCCAAACAATTATGAAAATGGTAATAGGAACATACATATCAATAACTACCTTAAATGTAAATGGATTAAATTCTCCAACCAAAAGACATAGACTGGCTGAATGGATACAAAAACAAGACCCATATATATACCGTCTACACGAGACCTACTTCAGACCTAGGGACACATACAGACTGAAGTGAGGGGATGGAAAAAGATATTCCATGCAAATGGAAATCAAAAGAAAGCTGGAGTAGCAATTCTCATATCAGAAAAAATAGACTTTAAAACAAAGACTATTACAAGAGACAAAGAAGGACACTACATAATGATAAAGGGATCAATCCAAGAAGAAGATGTAACAATTGTAAATATTTATGCACCCAACATAGAAGCACCTCAATACATAAGGCAAATGCTAACAGTCATAAAAGGGGAAGTTGACAGTAACACAATCATAGTAGGGGACTTTAACACCACACTTTCACCAATGGACAGATCATCCAAAATGAAAATAAAGAAGGAAACACAAGCTTTAAATGACACATTAAACAAGATGGACTTTATTGATACTTATAGGACAGTCCATCCAAAAACAACAGAATACACATTCTTCTCAAGAGCTCATGGAACATTCTCCAGGATAGATCGTATCTTGGGTCACAAATCAAGCCTTGGTAAATTTCAGAAAACTGAAATCGTATCAAGTATCTTTTCTGACCACAACGCTCTGAGACTAGATATCAATTACAGGAAAAAATCTGTAAAAAATACAAACACATGGAGGCTAAACAATACACTACTAAATAACCAAGAGATCACTGAAGAAATCAAAGAGGAAATCAAAAATTAACTAGAAAAAAGTGACAATGAAAACATGATCACCCAAAACCTAAGGGATGCAGCAAAAGCAGTTCTAAGAGGGAAGTTTATAGCAATACAAGTCTACCTCAAGAAACAAGAAACATCTCAAATAAACAACCTAAACTTACACCTAAAGCAATTAGAGAAAGAAGAACAAAAAAACCTCAAAGTTAGCAGAAGGAAAGAAATCATAAAGATCAGAGCAGAAATAAATGAAAAAGAAATGAAGGAAACAATAGCAAAGATCAATAAAACTAAAAGCTCGTTCTTTGAGAAGATAAACAAAATTGATAAACCATTAGCCAGACTCACCAAGAAAAAAAGGGAGAAGACTCAAATCAATAGAATTAGAAATGAAAAAGGAGAAGTAACAACTGACACTGCAGAAATACAAACGATCATGAGAGATTACTACAAGCAACTCTATGCCAATAAAATGGACAACCTGGAAGAAATGGACAAATGCTTAGAAATGCACAACCTGCCGAGACTGAACCAGGAAGAAATAGAAAATATGAACAGACCAATCACAAGCACTGAAATTGAAACTGTGATTAAAAATCTTCCAACAAACAAAAGCCCAGGACCAGATGGCTTCACAGGCGAATTCCATCAAACATTTAGAGAAGAGCTAACACCTATCCTTCTCAAACTCTTCCAAAATATTGCAGAGGGAGGAACAGTCCCCAACTCATTCTACGAGGCCACCATCACTCTGATACCAAAACCAGACAAAGATGTCACAAAGAAAGAAAACTACAGGCCAATATCACTGATGAACATAGATGCAAAAATTCTCAACAAAATACTAGCAAACAGAATCCAACAGCACATTAAAAGGATCATACACCATGATCAAGTGGGGTTTATTCCAGGAATGCAAGGATTCTTCAATATACGAAATCAATCAACATGATACACCATATTAACAAACTGAAGGAGAAAAACCATATGATCATCTCAATAGATGCAGAGAAAGCTTTTGACAAAATTCAACACCCATTTATGATAAAAGCCCTGCAGAAAATAGGCATAGAGGGAACTTTCCTCAACATAATAAAGGCTATATATGACAAACCCACAGCCAACATCGTCCTCAATGGTGAAAAACTGAAACCATTTCCACTAAGATCAGGAACAAGACAAGGTTGCCCACTCTCACCACTATTATTCAACATAGTTTTGGAAGTGTTAGCCACAGCAATCAGAGAAGAAAAAGAAATAAAAGGAATCCAAATCGGAAAAGAAGAAGTAAAGCTGTCACTGTTTGCAGATGACATGATACTATACATAGAGAATCCTAAAGATGCTACCAGAAAACTACTAGAGCTAATCAATGAATTTGGTAAAGTAGCAGGATACAAAATTAATGCACAGAAATCTCTTGCATTCCTATACACTAGTGATGAAAAATCTGAAAGAGAAATTAAGAAAACACTCCCGTTTACCATTGCAACAAAAAGAAATAAAATATCTAGGAATAAAACTACCTAAGGAGACAAAAGACCTGTATGCAGAAAATTATAAGACACTGATGAAAGAAATCAAAGGTGATACAAATAGATGGAGAGATATACCATGTTCTTGGATTGGAAGAATCAACATTGTGAAAATGACTCTACTACCCAAAGCAATCTACAGATTCAATGCAATCCCTATCAAACTACCACTGGCATTTTTCACAGAACTAGAACAAAAAATTTCACAATTTGTATGGAAACACAAAAGACCCTGAATAGCCAAAGCAATCTTGAGAACGAAAAATGGAACTGGAGGAATCAGGCTCCCTGACTTCAGACTATACTACAAAGCTACAGTAATCAAGACAGTTTGGTACTGGCACAAAAACAGAAACATAGATCAACGGAACAGGATAGAAAGCCCAGAGATAAACTCATGCACATATGGTCACCTTATCTTTGATAAAGGAGGCAAGCATATACAATGGAGAAAAGACAGCCTCTTCAATAAGTGGTGCTGGGAAAACTGGACAGGTACATGTAGAAGTATGAAATTAGAACACTCCCTAACACCATACACAAAAATAAACTCAAAATGGATTAAAGACCTAAATGTAAGGCCAGACACTATAAAACTCTTAGAGGAAAACATAGGCAGAACACTCTATGACATAAATCACAGCAAGATCCTTTTTGATCCACCTCCTAGAGAAATGGAAATAAAAACAAAAATAAACAAATGGGACCTAATGAAACTTAAAAGCTTTTGCACAGCAAAGGAAACCATAAACAAGACCAAAAGACAACCCTCAGAATGGGAGAAAATATTTGCAAATGAAGCAACGGACAAAGGATTAATCTCCAAGGTTTACAAGCAGCTCATGCAGCTCAATAACAAAAAAACAAACAACCCAATCCAAAAATGGGCAGAAGACCTAAATAGACATTTCTCCAAAGAAGATATACA
Source organism: Eubalaena glacialis (assembly GCF_028564815.1). NCBI lineage: Eukaryota > Metazoa > Chordata > Mammalia > Artiodactyla > Balaenidae > Eubalaena > Eubalaena glacialis. Next base: position 73,600,209 of record NC_083725.1, read on the forward strand.
GATTGCCAACAGACACATGAAAGAATGCTCAACATCATTAATCATTAGAGAAATGCAAATCAAAACTACAATGAGATATCATCTCACACCGGTCAGAATGGCCATCATCAAAAAATCTAGAAACAATAAATGCTGGAGAGGGTGTGGACAAAAGGGAACCCTCTTGCACTGTTGGTGGTAATGTAAATTGATACAGCCACTATGGAGAACAGCATGGAGGTTCCTTAAAAAACTAAAAATAGAACTACCATACGACCCAGCAATCCCACTACTGGGCATATACCCTGAGAAAACCATAATTCAAAAAGAGTCATGTACCAAAATGTTCATTGCAGCTCTATTTACAATAGCCAGGACACGGAATCAACCTAAATGTCCATCATTGGGTGAATGGATAAAGAAGGTGTGGCACATATATACAATGGAATATTACTCAGCCATCAAAAGAAACAAAATTGAGTTATTTGTAGTGAGGTGGATGGACCTAGAGTCTGTCATACAGAGTGAAGTAAGTCAGAAAGAGAAAAAGAAATACAGTATGCTAACACATATATATGTAATCTTAAAAAAAAAAAAAAGGTTCTGAAGAACATAGGGGCAGGACAGGAATAAAGACGCAGACGTAGAGAATGGACTCGAGGACACGGGGAGGGGGAAAGGTAAGCTGGGACGAAGTGAGAGAGTGGCATGGACATATATACACTACCAAATGTAAAATCGATAGCTAATGGGAAGCAGCCACATAGCACAGGGAGATCAGCTCGGTGCTTTGTGACCACCTAGAGGGGTAGGATAGGGAGGGTGGGAGAGAGACGCAAGAGGGAGGAGATATGGGGATATATGTATATGTATAGCTGATTCACTTTGTTATAAGGCAGAAACTAACACACCATTGTAAAGAAATTATACTCCAATAAAGATGTTAAAAAAAAATAGGGAAAAGTAAATAACAAAACAAACAAACAAAAAAAGAGCTCTAAGGGGAACATAAACAAGTCTCGCAGCTGCATTCTAGTGTCAGCATGAGTTATAGCTGTGTCTGTCCATCATCTGCAGGAAATATCTCAGAGTCACGGTCCCCAGTCCCTGGTCAGCCTGCCTGTCTGGGTCAGCTGAAGTGACTCAATAGGGTGCAGCCAGAAAAATAGGGTCATTACAAAAATTAACTGTTTTCTAAAATAAAAATAAAATTTCTATAAAATGATGATACTAGCTAGTCTAATTATTTTTTAAGATTTTAAAAATATACAAAATTGGGAAAGTAGAAAATATCACAAAAGTATATAAGGAAATGTTTTGCACAGCACAAAGCAATTAGTAGGAAAATCTGAGTGTTATAGCTATTACTAGGAGATTATAAATTATCAAAATTGAGTGAAGGTGAAAATTTTAAACCTAAAAACCAGTAACAAGGAAGGAAATTGTGAAAGTTTCCGTTAAGTCTTCAATGAGTAGATGTTTAGTATATGTAATCACATGACATCATTAGTTATTATTCCCGTTATAAATTTATGCAAAGCATACAGCAAGAAGGAAAGCTCTAAGAGAAAGTTGCTGAGAGTAGATCTTAAAAATTCTCATCACAAGGAAAACCAGTTGTAACTGTGCGTGGTGGTGGAAGATGACTACGCTTATTGCAGCGATCATTTAGCAAAAATACAAATATCAAATCATTTTATTGTACACCTGAAACTAATATGTTACATGTCAATTATACCTCAATTAAAAAAAAAAAAGGAGAGCTCTCAAGTTCTTTTCATGAAGAGCACTGATACCAAAGTCTGACAAAGGCAGACGACAGAAAGAAAACTATAGCCAGCGGTTCTCAAATTTTGGGTCTCAGGACATCTTTACACTTTGAAAAGAATCACTGAAAACCCTAAAGAGCTTTTGTTTATGTGAAACAAAGCTTTTGTTTTGTATTATTCTTCCATCTGTTCTGTAGATTTGTTAACAATTTACCAATAGTTAACATACTAGAACTTAAAGTAAAAGTTTTTTAGATTATGTATTTATTAATTTATTTAAGATAACCATAATAAAACCATTAAGTTAATACATAAATGACATGTATTCAAGTAACTACATCTTCGAAAATAAAAACTTTAAATAAGACTGGCATTGTTTCACATTTTTTCAAAACCGTTTAATTTCTGGCTAAACAGAAGACAGATGGGATTTCCTATATGCTTTTTACACGCAATCTGTTGAGATATCATATGTTATGTAGTCTCTGGAAAACTCTATTGCATACTCATGAGTGAATGCGAGTAAAAGAGGATAATAATGTCTTAGTATTACTATGAAAATCATTTTGACCTTTTAGGGGGTCTCCCCTAAAAGGATCTTGGAGATCCCCAGCAGTCTCCAGATCACATTTTGAGAACTTCTGCTATAAGTCAATTTCAGTCATGAATGTTGATGCAAAAATCTAAGTGAAATATTAGTAACAGAGCCCAGCAGTACATTGAAAGACGAATGTACCATGTCTAAGTGGGATTCAGGGATGTAGGAATGTTAGGAAATCTATTAATACAGATTTAATATACTAATAAGTCAAAGGAGAGAATCACTTAGTCATTTCAACAGATGCTCAAAGTATTTCACAAAATTCAACATTCATTTCTGATTTAAAAATCCTAGGAACGAAGATATGATAAAATAAGTGTATCTCTATCCAACAACCAGTCTCATGTTTAATTAAAATATACTAGAAACACAAGGTGAGGGGGTAGAAATTTCCTGAGCACTCAAGGAACTCAAGTTCTCGCTGGGGAGACGGATTGCCCGTGATGGTGGTTGAATGGGGAAGCAGCAGCAGACCCTGATGGATGTCAGAGGTGGTAGATGAGGAATTAATGATCAGCCAACTTAAACCACGAGCTCTCACCATGTTCCATTCCCTGGGTGTACTTACATATTGGTGAAGCAATGAGCAGGGGTGACTACCCAGGTTTCCCAGAGATGCCTGGTGGCAATCTGCACACTGACCTGCTATGACCAAGAGCTGACTGTGGCCTCCTGCCTCCCACAGTCTGGCTGGAAAGGGATCTGGAAGTGGGAGGGGAAGCGGCTCCACAGAGCCCACCTGGAAGGGGGCCAAGAAGGCACATCTTCGTTACCCTTGGGTCCTCCTCACTGTCAAGTCCAGGTCTGAGCATCTCCCTTGTGCTGGAAACTCTAATAGACACCTGGGAATAATGAGAAATGCTTATTGTATTCTAGAGAGATCTTATATATACATATATATATATATATATATATATATATATATATATAGAAATGGATGTTTCACCCAAGAGTAAAATATCAAGCTCACCCTTGACTTCCCCCTCTTTTTTGCCTCAATTATCTAGTCACCAAACACTTTAGATCCTACATTCACAAAATATCTTTCATCCATCTCCTACCTTTGGGCTTGGGTCTTCAATATTGCTCACCTGGACTACTCTCCCTGGGGTTAAGTTTTCCCCGCCCTCCTCTCACTCCCAAATTAACCACCAAAGAGGGCTTGTTTTGATCATGTCACTCCCCTAGTCAAAACCATCCAAGGGTTCCTCACAGTGTTGGGAATAATGTTGACGTCCTATTTATCTTTGTGGGCCCCAGTCAAACACCAGTGTCCTAATCATCTCAGAAGTTTTTCAGTATTTTCTTGTATTGTGGTTTTCTGTGCACATTTCCCCTTTTGTTGTCAATTTTACTGAAGTATAACATACATACAGAAAAATACTCAAGCAATAAAATACTCTGAATGTTTTTCCAAGAAGTACAACCAGAACGCAGATCAAGAAACAGACTAGCAGAATCTCAGAAGACACTTCAGGAGCCCAGTCCGGTCACTGCTCCTGCAAAGCCTAACTGCTATCCTGACATCTAACACCATATATTAGTCTTGAAGGCTCTTAGTTTTACATAAATCTACTCTCTATCTGTACGTATAACCTTCATTATTAGGATATAAATTCCTTGAATATAGGTTAGTACCTATCCTGTTCCTCTTTGTATCCTGCCTCCCCCACTCCCTGGTCTCTGGTACAGAGATTTGTCCAGAGAGGACATCAAATCAGTATCAAGCCAGTGTGATGGGTTGTCAACAACTGAGGAATATAGGTGAAGGATAAACAGGTGTTCATTGTATTATTCTTCCATCTGTTCTGTAGATTTGCAAAATTTCAAAATAAAAAGCGAAGGACAAAATTACTTACTGAATGATTTAAGGAATCCAGGTTAGGTGTGCTATTTAATACAGGACACATGTAAATTCCTGTTCTTGTCCTTAAGTTTTTATGTGTATTTGTATAAGGGAAGAAGGCCCTAAAGTAGGTGTGAGTTCAGGGAGAGGGAATCAGGAAAATTCCTCTTATTGAGCTTTTACACCAGGAGCTATTTGTGGATTATTTAGTTTTATTCATCAAATATTTATGTGGCATCTCCTGTGTTCTGGGCACTATGGTAGGTACTGTGGGATAAAATGACCAATAAATCTAGCCGAGTGTTGTAATGAGACTCCTTGGCAGATACTGAGAGAAATGGCTCTGCTGAATATATCGCCCCCTGGTGGCCAAGAGCAGGAATCACCGCAGACACACTTTACAAAGAGTTTCTACCCAGGATATACGTGCATCGTGAGGTCCAAGAAGCCAGAACAAAAAAGACTCAGACGGCTTCTATCCCTCCTCATTAAAAGGAATACTCCTCTTCTACATTCTCTATTACTTTGTGTTCTAAGTGTCAGATAATTTATAAAACTAAAAAATTTTTTAAATAATTAAAAATTAGGTGCTTGATCTTTCTCTTGACAAACTATCAAAATGGCAAACTCTGAAAGCTTCCTTACCCCCAGCCTCTGCCTGCCCCCCTCACCACATTTTCCACAGGGACTGGGATGTCACATGTGGATGTCAGTGGATGTCACGGAGGAAACAAGGAAAAGAGAAAGCCCAGCGCTCCTCAATGCTCACCAATGTGAAGACATAGCGGTTCACTCACTTCTTTTCCAGCGGATGGCTCTTGTGAGTCAGACCACAATCTGGCGCACTATTTAGCCATCCCTACTGAATGAATCACTCAAGATGGAAATTTTGATTCTGTGACTGAAAATATTTCAGGGTTGCTTTGAGCAAAAGGGACAGTGACCACATCCCATCCAGCTCTATGTGATGGCTTTTGTGATGCGGCAACTTGGCCAGGTTACAGCCCCCCGTTATTCAATCAAACATTAGTCTAGATGTTGCTATGAAGGGATTTTACAGATGTAATGAAAGTCCCTCATCACTGACTTTAGGTAAGGAAGACCATTCTGGATCATCTGGGTGGGCCTGACGTCATTAGTTGGAAAGGCCTTGAAAGCAGTGCGGAAGATTCCCCCAAAGAGAGAAGAAATTCTGCTTGTGGAGAATGGCCTCAGCCCATGCCTGTGGAATTCCAGTGTCCTGTGACCTTCCCTTTCTGCCTGCCTGCCTTATGGACTGACTTGCTTAGTCAGCTCTCACAATCGTGTAAGCCAATTCCTGGTGTATTAGCTTGCTAGGCAGGCTGTAACAAAATATCACAAACAGGGTGGCTTAGAAGACAAAAATTTATTGTGTCACAGTTCTGGAGCCTCGAGGTCCAGGATCAAGGTGTTGGGCAGGTCGATCCTTTCTGAGGGTGGTGATGGAGAATCCATTCCATGCCTCTCCTCTAGCTTCTGGTGGTTTGCTGGCAATCTTTAGCATTCTTTGGTTCATAAATCATGTATCACTCCCATCTCTGCCTTCATGTCCGTATGATGTTCTCCGTGTGTGCGTGTCTCTCTCTCCAAATTTCCCCTTTTATAAGGACACCAGTCATACTGGATTAGGGCCCACACTAATGACAGCATTTTAACTTGCTTGCCTTTGTAAACACTCTATCTCCAAAAAAGGTCACAGAATGTGACCTTAGGTACTGGAGGTTAAAACTCCAATATATCTTTTTGGGGTTCTTGGTTGAACTGAGAATAATAAAATCTGTGTACTTCTGGTAGTCACATTCTCCAAAACAACTTACCAGAAGCACTGGATTCTTCAGGTAGTACATTCCATGTCTCCAGAAACACTGATTCATTCTCTAATCCGGAGATGTTAAAATCTGGGTATAAGCATAATACAATTGCTCAGTTCACACAAACAAGGCCAATGTTTGGGATTTATCAGAAAATTATTATTGTTAGAATTCTGGGACTTCTCCGTCAGTTAGACTCTATGGGTATTTGAACTGGAAAGTGCAGTATTTTAACTATAACCTGGCTTTCCCATAAGCAGCTGTTTACCGCCCAATAAGAATGAACAACTTGAGAAGCCAATAACTGGCTTTGTAGGATTTGGACAGAGTGCTCATGGGGTGTGAGAGCTTGGAAGGAAGCTGTGTCTTCAAGTGTCTAGGGACTGGGGGTTGGTGAAGACATTTCACATTTCTGAGCCTCTCTTACGTGTCACACACACACACTTGCTTGTGGCCAAGTACATCATCTGATTTAATCCTCACTACATTTTTACCAGGCATGTATTATTCTCCCGTTGTAAGATTGAGGAGGATGAATCCTAAATGACACTTAGATCACACTTCTAGTAAGGACAGGCCAAGATTCAGACATACAGCTGATCTTCATTCTTCACGGATTCTGTATTTTTGAATTCACCTACTTGCTAACATTTGTTAACTCAAAACCAATACTCATGGTGCTTTCACAGTCATTCGTGGACATATGCAGAGCAGTGGAAAATTTGAGTCACCTGATCACGTGTCCTGGCTGAGGTCTAGTGAGGCCACACTCTGCCGTCTTGTTTCAGCTCTCATACTATAAACAAGCGTCCTTCCTGCGGTCTGTTAGTGCCACTTTTTGTTTTGCTTTTTACATTTTTGGGCTTTTTGTTGGTGATTTTGCTGTTTGCAATGGCCCTAAACATAGTGCTGAAGTGCCATCTAGTGTTCCTAAGTGCAAAGGGTCTGCGTTGTGCCTTACAGAGAAAATACACGTGATGGATAAGCTTTGTTCAGGCATGAGTTATAGTGGTATTGACCATGAGTTCAGTGTTAATGAATCAGCAATGTATATTAAATAAGGTCACTTGAAACAGAAACCCACATAAAAGCAGAGGCTGATAGGAACCTAACTCTATTTCCCCAGGAGCAGTGGTTCAGGATTCACAGATTCAGTGAATAATGAGTTGACTTTATCCATGTTGGTCTCTAAACGCTGCCTTTTTTACCACGGCAGGAGGATGAGACTTGGGACCTGAGGAGTTGATGCCTCAAGCTTCTTACCTGTTTTAGGAATGAAGGAGACTGTAGCCTGGAAGCCTCTGAAGGTCATGTTTTCATCGGAATGGAAGCTGATGGACATGACCCTGGAGATGCTCACCACAGGGGCGGGGACAACAAAGCCACACAGTCGAGCTGGTTCAAGCCCAGCCCAGGCATGACATGGTCAAGGGCCCAGCAAACAGACATGGCATTGGATAGAAGAAAACAATTGTCCTTCAGGTAACTGTTAAGAAATAAACCTTTCCAGTGTATGTCACAATTCATTTCCAAAATAGAAAGGCGGAGTGCTCCTTTGTACTGTGTAATTAACCCTGTCAACATTTCAATTCTGTTTATCTCCCAAACACTCCCACTGGGAATGCCACTAAGGGAACTTGTTCCAGCCACAGGGCTGATTTCAATGTCACTTTCCCCTCTGACCCCTAGTTCATTGTGAGCCTTCCACATTTTCTGATCAAATGGTTCTTTGATTCTCCCTGAAGCTCTTCCCGCCCCTGATGGAGGAGAAGGAGGAGAGGTGGTGAGAGCCTAGGAAGTGATGGAGATGGTGCAGGGGAATGAAGGAACATTGAGCCACATCCTTTTTATTCCCTAAAAGGATTCCCAAGAAGGACCGGGTCCAAATGCAAACCAGGGAAGCCGAGGCTCCCAGGGAACACAAACCTATTTCTTTCTTCCTTTCTACATCCCTGTGCATGCTCACATAGTCGGAAGTGCAATCTCCACTTTCTTCTATTTCCAGGTTCTGAAAGGAAAGCTGAGAAGACTCCATGTTACATCCAGAGTAAACAATATGAATGCATTACCTCATTTTGATCAAGGAGAGGAATTTGGATTGTTCAACTTGCTCTACAGCGTGACCTTAGATGAGAAATGTAACGGGGCATTCATGAGTGGGTTATATGACTTAGGAAAAGATGTTCAACCACAGGCTCCCAAACCCTCTGAAACATCTAAGCACCCATTTACAGGCTGAATAGAAGGGTGGGGAAAAGTGCAAATATTTGAGCTCCCCAGTTCCCTCCTTGGAGGAGCAAAGAAACAGCAAAGAACAACATTTGAGCAATCTGATAGCCCTGACTAATTGAGAGGAGCAGTGGGAGATAGAAATGATGAGGTAGCAGCTTAGATTTTTTACACACAAATGATGGGGATTCAATGGAGCCCAAGCACTCGGCAAAAGACACAGGCCTGCGCGGCTAGGACAAAACTGGAGGGAAAGGATGATTCATGGTGAATGAGACATGGGGAGAAGGAGACGTGTCAGAAACAGGATCCGTTCAAACACTTCTTAAACCCTTACTGGGATACTTTCTGGAAATAGACCCTTTTAGTTACTCTGACCATTGTGTCTTATGGAAAGGGTTTTAAGAAAAGGAGGAAAATTACATAATTTTTTTTAAACCAGAAATTTCCACCACAGGGGATCTAGAATGCCTATAATAAATAACTTACAAGAAAACTTAAAATATTCCTAAAAGTCAGATATACCTGTTCCTTTAATATCAATAATATTTAAAATTTAGGGGGCTTCCCTGGTGGCACAGTGGTTGAGAATCTGCCTGCCAATGCAGGGGACACGGGTTCGAGCCCTGGTCTGGGAGGATCCCACATGCCGCGGAGCAACTAGGCCCATGAGCCACGACTACTGAGCCTGTGCGTCTGGAGCCTGTGCTCCGCAACAAGAGAGGCCACGATGGTGAGAGGCCCGTGCACCGCGATGCAGAGTGGCCCGCACTTGCCGCAACTGGAGAAAGCCCTCGCACAGAAACGAAGACCCAACACAGCCAGAGATAAATAAATAAATAAGTAAAATTAAAAAAAAAAAAAAAAAAAATCCAAATGGACTTTAAAAAAAAAAATTTAGAATTTAAAATGTTTGAAGTTGGTAAACAGAACTTGTAGAGCAATAAAATTTATGAATAATAATAATTTTAAAAAGACCCTTTTCACTTCGAGTCAAATGGTGTGCACATAGTTACAACTTGTCATACCTACCAACTTACAAATGACCGTCCCGGATGGGTCCTGCAGGATGCTGCTGTCACTGGCCGGGTGTGAGTGCATCTTTTCACAGATGCACAGCACTCAGTGTATTTTATTGCATAGATGTTTTTGAATCACTTCTAGCTCTGATATGTTCAGATTTTCAACTAAATTTTGTCTTCTTCCTCCTTCCAGGCGTACGCTCATACTTAAGATTTTCTCCTCTGTCAGTAACATAGTTTCCCTTAATCCTGCTTCGTCCTGAACTGTCTGCCTTGACTCTGTTTGGGTTTCAGAAACTTTTAGAAAGACAACAGCTACACTTGTCTTACTTACTCCGTGTCTCCTTCTCCTGTGTGATCTTGTTTCTGCTCCTAACATCTGACTTCACTTGACCTTTCAGATGACACCTCCCCCACCTCCTCTCTACTGTTCAATTGTCCATCCCAACTATTCTACCTTTTTATTGGGGGATGAGGTGGGGACTGTATAACGGGTGCTTAGTCCTCCTTCTCTTTATTTTATTTTTTTAAAAAGTTTTGTCTTTTTACTTTGTTAACATTTAAAAGCACATTTGAATAGAACAAAAGGTTTCAGAGCTGTACAATGGTTTCTCTGTGGAAGGAAGAGAGAAAAGAAGGAAGGAATCAAGATCTATCAAGAAAGAGAGAGAGAATGGAAGGAAGGAAGGAAGGAAGGAAGGGAGGAAGGGAGGAAGAGAGGGAGGGAGAGAGGGAGGGAGAGAGGGAGGGAAGGAGGGAAGGAGTCCTCCTTCTCTTTAAACTCTAACTTGGTGTGGGAAATCCAACCTATCAGCCATACCTTTTTGTTTGTTTGTTTTGTTTTGTGTTTTGAATTAAAGGCTTCATTCTCTGGACTGTCATAACACTGCACCAATTTGGTTCTATTCCTGGGTCTCAGATCTCGTTTGGCCTCTTAAATATACAAGAACTTTGAGGTCTTGTTCACCCTTACTCCTTACCCATTATTTTATAGTTTACTTTGTCTCCTTCATATACTCTCTTGCTTTCAATTATTATTTTAAGAGAAAGACTTCTAAATAATGCCTAATTCCAACCTCACCCTGACTGCAGTGTCATCTACCTGAAGGCATTTCTGCAGATGGCCCACTAGTGTTAACTGAACAAACACACAAATGGCCACAAACACCGCGAATCAAAGGCTGAATACACTCTGTATCCTGACATTCAAAGCCCTCCATACTTTGATCTATCTCAGCCTCGCCTTCCACCACTCCTCCTGCTATACCTTATGCCAGTCCCTGAAACTGTTCTGCACTGCACTTTTGCTATCCACTCCCCACAAATTGTTTTGTTAGCAGTTTAATTAATAAGGAAGAAATGCTTGTTTCTAGAAAGCACTAGACACTGATGAAACAAGTTACCTGGTACAAAGATTAAGGCCACATTTCAACAAAATGTAAAGCACACAGTTGCCACCTAGTGGTAAGTGTGGGTAGTTACAGTAGAGAATAGGCTAGTCTGTTAGTCAACAAGTATCAATATTTATCAAGAACCTTGTGTGCCAGGTGCTAGGTTCTAGGTACTAGGGATACAGCAGCAGATACATCAGATAAAACCTCTGCCCTCATGGTGTTTATGTGAACGATTCTCTGGAGATCCTCAGCAAAGTAAGGGTAACCAGGGTCAGTACCTTAACTAGGTGATGTTTGGGGGCTTGAAAAACCCAGTTGCAGCTGGCCATGTTGCCGTAGTCTTCGGGATAGTGAAGACTCTGTATGAGGCCTTCTTCAAAAAGGATAGTTAAGGAGCTGCAGCCTGAATCTGCAACACAAGGGAGAATGTCCAAACAATGGCATTGCCACACACAGAGGGATCTTCTTTGTTTTCCCCCTTGTGTCTCCCATAAGTGATGCTTGAACTGACTCTTAAGGCAGAGCCATCAAGAAGGGGGAGGTCTGCGCACTGGTTCTCGAGAGCTCATCAGGCCCTCTCAGCTCACTTGGGTATGCAACAAACACGCTTTAGCAGGACTGCAGAAGGAGCCCCTGCACCCTGCATCTCACTTGCCTTGAGCTCCTCTCCGCTATGGAGCTCAGTGGGCCTTGGGTGGGGGACTCCCTACCCCTCATCTAATTCCTATGGGTCCTCAATTTCTGCAAAAGGAATGCATAGTGTGTGATAAGAGTAAACGGTTTTACCAGGAAGGTAGTTTGGTTTAAGAGCTTTATACGTGAGATTAAACCCAACAGCATAATCTGTGGCATCAGAGATGAACCTCAGCCTTATAGCGTTGGAGCCAACAAGAACCGATGAAGCCAGGCTGTCTCCACAGAATTTCCCTGCAACATAAGAATGAAGAGTTTTGGTTCAGAGCCTAGAAAACAGCACCCACTAAAAGACTTATGGGGAACTGAACTTTCATGATAGTGCAGGCTTGTCTAAATCAGGGTTTCTCAACCTCAGCACTACTGACATTTTGAACTGGAACGTTCTTGGTGTTCAGGCTGTTCTGCACATTGTAGGATATTTTGCAGCAATCCTGGCCTCTACCCACTGGATGCCAGTAACATTCCCTCTCGTTGTGATAACCAAAAATGCTTCTAAGACATTGCTAAGTGTCTCCTGGGGGAGGGAGGGGGTGGGCAAAATCATCTGCCATTTAGAACCATAGAAACACTCCTCCATTTGTTTCTTATATAAGTAACCTTTATCTCCTACTGTGGTTATCTGTTGGTATCTTCCTTCTGAACTGGACGAGGCAGGTAAAGGTCATTTTCACGCTTAGGAGAGCAGCATTCTGCCCGGGAGGCCCCAAGAGGCACTGCTATATGTCTACATTTTACTCCTGATGGGCTCCAGGTCTGGCAAATGAGTCTAGGAAGCCTGTTTCCATGGGCAGCAGATGCTGTAAGTGAATTGCACTGTGGCCCTTACAGCCCTCACACAGACTCAGATTTTGTTCCTTTCCACTGTCAATTCTAAGTCTCAAAATTGAAGACAGGAAGTGCGGTACTTATAGATGCCTCAGGGCCAGACATATTGTAACCAGGCCCCATTATGTCCTCCTAGCACTAGTGTCCATTTGACAATGTGAAAATCCACTCACCAATAAGTGTGTCTTCTAAAGAATATATTGACAGGTAATTGTGGTGACAAGACTCTGCATCGAAGTGGGAAAAATTGAGGAGCACGTGCATTCCCTCTGGTACAAACAGGGTCCAGACACACATTCTGAAGGTAGATACATTGAGAGGGTATTATTTCTCGATGGAAAGCGACTGTCACAGTCCAATGAGTGGGGCAGAGTCAAACTGGAGGTGGGAGACAAGGGCAGGGGAGGCAGCAGGGGCTACTCACTGCTTGCTGTCATAATACAGGAAGGGGCTTTCTGGGAAGTGCAGCTCCCCTTCTGATGCTCTGATCACACGATCCTGCTCACTGCATGAGGCTGGGAGGGAAAGCCACGAGAATCAGCGCTAACAGTGATGGCTAGCCACAAGAGCCCTTTCCCTCCAGAACGTGTACAGACACTGGGACCTCCTGATTCTTCTTCACACACGCTTCCTTTCTCCACGAAATCTTTTCCTATCTTGGCTTCTATGATGCCTTATTTTTTGTTTCTTGTAGATCCTGCCTAACCTTGAGATTCTATGATTTCTTCTTCTTTACTCTTCTTTCTTTGACCCCATAATTCCACTCTATAGATGCAGGTATTTCCTAGGTTCTATTAGTTTTCATTTCTCTCTACACGAGCCCTCTGATCCATTTCATTCACACTGTCAGTTTCAACTATTATCTCTATCTGAACTTCTGATTTTTCAACCACCTCCTAGATATCTCCCCTGAAACTTAACATGCTACAAAAGGACTTCCTCTCAGTCTGCAAAACTGCTTCCACTTCTGATTTGATTAACTTATGTGCCCTTTTCTTAGCTTTCCATGCTCAGAACTTTGGTGTCATCCTTCATTCCTTCCCTCCCTCACCACTCTTAACCTTAGTGACTATCCTGGCCTAATTCATCCTGTTTCTATGCCCGCCTTTTCATTCTCTGGCCATTGCCCTCGTTCAAGCATTATATTCTTGTCTCTTGAACTAATGCATAATCTCATAAGTCCACCTTGAATTATTGATATTTTCCTCTCCAATTTATCCCCTATGTGCAGTTCTTATAGCACTAAAGTATAGCTGTAATCTGTTTATCTAATTAGTCAGCTTCCTATTACTCAATAAAGTCTAAATTTTCTTGACTGGTGTCCAAAGTTTCCATATTTTGTTCTCAGGTTACCTGTTTAATCTTCTCCCTCATAAAAACTCATCACATAGCCTACACTTCAACTGCTTTGATTGACTTACTGGGTCTCTATTACATCCTAAATTTTCATATCTCCATATTTTAGTATCCATCTTCTGATAAGGATGATTCCTTGAGCTGGAATATTTTTACCTATATCCCATTTCCACCTGACAAAATCCTACTCATCCTTTGTTCTTTAAGGTTAAGTTTAAAAGATGTCTGTGCTCCAAAGCCTCCCTTGTCTTTTCTTTTTCCCCAGCTAGATGCAGCCACTCACTCCTCTGAGCTCTCAGGGTACTCTTTTTCCACTTTGCTCTTTGGAGATAGTTCCACAGACTCACAGAACCACTGAAGATTTGAGCTAAAGATGCCTTTGAGACCACCTGGTCCAAACTCTTTCCTTTTTGGATGAGGAAACTCAGGTTCAGAGGTAGGAAGGAGCCTGCCCAAAGTCACAGAGTGAATTCATTTCAGACCTGCAATGTAACCCTGGGGGTGAGTCCCCTATTCTTTCAGGACAAGGTGTGTAGCTTCTGGACCACATCTGCCATGCCCCACCTCCTCCCTTGTGTCTTGGATCCAAATCTAGGATTTGCCAACTGTTTGCTGAATTGAACTGGAGCTCTGGATTGACAAGAAGTGAACTCGGAGGGAATGTGGCGCTCCTGCTGGGTGAAGGGATGAATTCACCCTCCCTGGCTGGGGATGAATGGCTGTGGGTGCTCCTAGTGATGGTTTTATACCTAGTGATTATGGAGAGCCCTTGCAGAGGAAGACTTTTGATTATAAAGGAACCGATATTCAGAAATCCTAGAGATTAATTCATGCTCCTGGAAGAACAGGCTACAAGAAATACCCACCTCTGGAGTGCTTTCTCAGCTTCCCTGGGAAAGAAAAAGAAAGATGCAATTCAAGGTTGTGATATCCTGAACAATATTTCAAGAAGTTAGCATTTCCCTGGCTCAAAAGTGCAGAGGTTTTTAAGTCAATTTGCAACTAATGAAAATATAATCTGTGGAAAGAACAGAAGGGATAAATTGACAAAGCAGCAAAGTGGCCTTTGTGCTTTAAGAAGATGATTTCACTCTCTTTATTAAGTGGGCTGCTTAGCTTGGGGATTACACAAAGCAAGAAGAGGTCATCTGGTCTACCCCTCTAATTTTTCATGAAAAGGGACGCTGGAGATGGAAATAACACACCCACAACTGCTGGATAGCTACAAGTTGAACTGAGGACTCCGAAATCTCCTAGTGTACCATATACTTGAACACAAACCCAAGTTCTTCCTGAACTAATTTGAATTAACCCCTTTGGGAAAGAATAGAAGTCCTATTTTAGGCTGGAAGCCACCAGTTAAGAAAACAATTAAGTTGGATTTGGAGGCAAAAATGAAGTTTCAATTAACTCATTGGTGAATCTAGTAGAAGGATGTATATAGACCCTGGCCTTTTCAGACTTATGGTACCTGGCTCTATGCCAGGCCTTCTCAACCACAACATTACTAACATATGGGACTAAATCATTCTTTGCTGTGGGAGGGGGGGCTGTCCCGTGCACTGTAGGATGCTTAGCAGCATCCATAGCCCCTACCCCCTAGATGCCAGTGGCACCCCTGTCCCCTGTTGTGACAACCAAAGATGTCTCCAGACATTGTCCCCTGGGGGACAAAATTTCCCCTCGTCGATAACCACTGATCCATGCTATAGCTTGCTGAATCTTGCTAGCACAGTTGAGAAGTAAGTGGTGAAACATATCACCAGCTGAGACAGTTTCAATTAAAGGTAAATTTGACAAAGTCTAGGAGGGATGTATTCACGTTTCATTGAATATTTGTACACTGTACCACACATCATAGTTTACCCTTGTTTTAGACTCAGTAAATACCACAGTCCTTATGTGAGACACTAAGAACAGAAGCAGAGGTTGTCTGCTCAGTGGTCCTGACTTGTCTAGACTCTGCTGATGCTCTCTCTTTCCCTAGCTTCTTGACCTTATGTTCTGGCTTGATTACCAATTTGGATGTGTTTGTGGATCCAGGGAAGCACTTTAGTAAGATCTGTGAAGATCCCAGGGGATCCTTGATCATCTTTCTGCAGATTATTTCTCCATCCTCGACCACAGCCCAAACCCCAGGAAGTCACACCAGCCAGAGTCCAAGTCCCTTTCTTATTCCGGCACATGAGGGAACCTCCTGAGTCTCCCTGTAGGAAGAAAAGATCTCTGTTACTGTCATTGTCAGTGTCTGTGCCCCACAAAGGTGCTAGATGAGGATTAATGAATTTCTTCACTTCTATACTTTGGACTCAGGGGCCTGGGAGAATAGGCAAGCACAATTCACAGTCAATTCTCAAATACCATTGGAGCCTACCAAGTCCACCTCCTTCTTCCCCATCCTAAGCTTTCATCAAATATCAGATTGTTTCCTTCTCCTGTCTCATCCTACAGACTTAGAAAAGTCTTGTCCAGTAGTCAAATCAACCTCAAGTTTGGTCAGCAGGAAGGATGGAGGGAAAGAGAAAGCTCCCATTATACACGAACTGGAAATCTCTAAGTAGGAAAGAAGCACCTATCCTTCAGTGCCAGAGTACCCTAGTTCACTGTTGGCATCATCTCCGTTATTTGGTCTTTTGGAAAGAGCAGAAGACTTCCTCTGAAAGCACAGTCTCTGCTAAAAACAGGTTGTTTAAACTGTCCTCTATTTTGACTTAACCTCCCTTTTCAGTCCTGATCCTTCTTTCCCGAGTCCAGGCCTGCCTACAGCCTTCTTTCAGCCCCTCATCTGATGACAAAGCTGAGGGAAGCCCTGCCTGGGACCTGTCAGCCCAACCATTCCTGCCTACCTGACATGCATCTCTTCCTCCATCTGGGAAGCCTGTGCAGAGAAAGGTCTGCCCACTAATGGGTTTCTGTAAGGTCAACAGAGCTGTAATACACTCATCCTGGGTCAAAATGGGCAGGTTCACTTCCTGCAAGACTTGTGGGACGACGCCATCTAGAAAACACGGAAATGAGAACCCCAGCAAGGCACTCTTGCACCCTTTCTGCGTTGAAGATGCCCCATTCAGGCTTGTGTCTTTTGGAAAGATTTGAATTTCGAAGTACAATGTGATAGTCTCTATTTTAAAAATGTCTACACAACTGTCTTTTTAAAATAGATTAAAAATTCTCTTTTCTGACTACTAACCAGAAAGTTCTGATATGAGCGTAGGAGTTCTTACCTTCATTCAAGCGGCCCCAGCCTGTGGTTGTACAAATAAATCCAGGCTCAAATTGTTCCCCTGGCTCTGGAAGACACACGGGCCCCACAGACTGGTCTGAAGAAAAGAGCAAGGCAGGGCTTGTTTCATTCATGGAGGAGAGGATACCATAAGCCACTCACCAATTGGCATCTAGGTGGTTTCCCAAAGACCTTGTGATATCTCTGTTTGGCACCTCCAGGGGTTACTTGTGAAACAAAGTAACTGACTCCACATAATCCTGTATCTAAAGCCACAAGCAAAGAGGGTTTCAGGTAGGGGAACCTCCAGCTCAAATTCCTATCTCAAAGTCCATGATCCAGAATTCTTGGGCATATGCTGCATAACTTATACTGTAGGAAATGTGCTATGGAACAGAAGTTCTGGAGCACATGGGGTAGACAATTCAGAGTGAGCTTCAAATGTTTACCAAAATGGAAAGCTCCAGCCATCTTCAAAAGAGCAATATCATAATCCATTGGTTTCTTGGTAGAGAAATATGGGTGTATGATGATGGTTTCAATGGTGAGGGTTTGCTCTCCTGGCTCTATATAGCTCAAGTCATATTCTCCAGCAGTAACGTTGAAAGCTGATGCAATATTTCTATGAGGAGGAAAGAGTAAAACGGATGGATTTCATTGAACCTCTCAGTACAATTGCAGTGGTTGACAAAATGACCTCTTCAAAATGACATGGATAGATAATGTAGGTGTGAAGCTGCTGAACAGAGAAAGTGAGAATGATTCCAAATGTAGAGGTTCCCAATGTGAGTGAGGGACTAGTGAAAAGTGGCCTCATATGGAGCCAATAATATGATAAATTGAATACCTTGCAATGTTATTTGTTAAATGCCTAAGGGTGTATATACAGTGTAATTCAGGGGTCTAAAGCTATATTCAGCTACCCCAGATGGTTGGCCTGGCCTCAATATCAGTGAGATCCTTTGGGAGTTTCTGGTGATTCCCATGAAGTATGCTGCTTTAATGTCAGAGATCTAATGCATAAAGCACACCATGAAAGACGTTATAGCACCGTAACTCTGATGTTCCAGAGGGTATGCACACTCAGGGCTTTGGGACTGATTACAGCAATGGGAAGTGGGGATCTTCCCCTACTTCCTTTATGTTTGTAATTTAGAGGTCTAGCATGACATGGGAAACACCATTCTATTCCCCTTCTACCTGCAGCAAAGTTATCTGAAACGAACTTGATAGGAT
Source organism: Eubalaena glacialis (assembly GCF_028564815.1). Lineage (NCBI taxonomy): Eukaryota > Metazoa > Chordata > Mammalia > Artiodactyla > Balaenidae > Eubalaena > Eubalaena glacialis. The sequence goes on from NC_083725.1 coordinate 73,618,217, forward strand.
GCATTGAGGTGGATTAAGAGCTTTGGGCTTGCCATCTCTGGGGATCTAGAAGAGATGATTTTATACAAAATTGGAAAAGACATCATTTTCTCTTGGTATATTTCCCTGGCTCTTGGCTATATTAAATACCAAACCTAATACATAGCAACTCTCTAGCCTAACCACCTGCCACATTGCAGTGAAATTATCAGTTGACTCTTTTTTAGACTATCAACTCTCTGGGGGCAGGAATCATATCTTAGTCATCTTTGTATCTTTGATACCCACTAGTGTCCAGTACTAAGTAAATATCCAGGAGATGTTTGTGGAGAAAGAGGGCAAATAGGGGGACATAATCTTGATTGCAGCTTTATGAATATCAAGAGCACTAGCAACATAGAACATTTGGAGCACAAAGGAAAATGGATAAAAGATGGAAATTGTTAGAGTGAAGTTCAGAGAGGCAGGATCAATAGAAAAGAAGACCCAGGAGCCTTCTTCGTGTTTTACTGTCCTCCCTTTGTTTTCTTTTATCCATTTATTAAGATGCATAATGAACTGGATGATTTTTTTTCACTGAAATTTAAGAAAACTAGGAGAGAACTTTCAGAACTCTATCTTTGTGATGCTTTTTTTCTCACTTGGATATTATTCTTTATTAACTTCCAGTCCATTTTAAATAAGGAATGAATGTTTTCTACCAAGTTGTGTACCCTCTGACAATGACCTTGAGCCCTATTTGTATTACACAATTAACATGTTCTCCCCTAAAGCATACATCACACCATTCCATATTTTAATAGAGTTATTGCTGCTGATTCCCAGGGAGAAGAAGGGTAATCTGACCTTCATCAATGGGCTGGGCTTTCCCTACCTGTTTGCAACACAGTGAGCAGCTGTGATCACCCACTCTGGAGAGATGATGGTCCCACCACAGACATGCTTCTGCCTTCGTTTCAAAGACACCTGAATTGCAAAGACCTCAAATAGGAGCAAGTTAATGCCCTGGGATCCCCCCAAACCTGGAGACTGAGCATATTCTGAAAAAGAGACCCAGATATCTTACTCATAAATATCAGAAATCATGGACTGTGAAGTGGTAAACCAATCACCAGAAAGAAGAGCAATGCTGGAACCAGAATATTCCTACCCCTGGCCCACAGGAGAGGTAGTTAACTTGAGATGATTGGCTATAAGGTTTTAGTAAGTTGGTAATAAAAATTGTGGGTATTTATTTATTTATATGATAATGTTTATCGTCTGTTACTCTAACAATATGAATAATATCTGTGAATGAAGAGAAAGAAAAAGAAGCATTAAGATTCAGAATAGACCAGATGAAGAAGTTTGGGATAAAGACAAGGTGAGGGCTAAGGGAGTCTTCCAAAGTCTGTTCCAATTCTTCTAAGCCTCTTAGAGAAAGAGTCTGGATTTACAACTTTCTTACAGTTTTTAACTATTTGACCTCTACAACTGCTTCAAGCTTATTTTTTAATCTATCTCTACAATAGATTTTCTATCTTTGGCTTGTCCTGTTCATGATATTTGGCTTGACTCCAACATGACTTATAGGGTACAAGCAAATACTTTTAATTCCACTGTTTAAATTAGAAAACAAGCAATTTATTAGAATTGTCTCCTTTTTGACCAAAAATTATTCAATGAGCAATTGAAAAAAAATTAATACAGAAAAAAGGCTAAGAACAGAATAAAGCACAAGTAAGTAAAAGTCAATGAGTCATCCCTGACTATGATTTGAATATGGACTTCTGAATTGACTAGCCAACCAACTGACCAAGTAAGAATTTGATCAATCAACTCTTCAAACCAGGTAATTAATTCATCAGTTAATCAAATGACAATGATTCAGCCATTCCATCAACTCACTGAACACAGACTCAATCAACCAATCGTTACCAAATATCCACTGATCTAAAAGTTAATATGACTGACTGACTCAAGAGAAGTAAAAATAAAGAGCTATTGTTCTACCTACAAAATGAAGAGGCAAGAATATAGCATGGCTCCCAGGGTAAAGAAAATTGGGAGACTTTCAAAGACAATAAATGCCATAGGCTAAGGGCAGAAGCACAAAGGCATTTCTATGGCATAGGAGGAACAGGAAATTAGATTGAGACAGAATTCTTAGGACACTAACTACTAAGGAGGCAGTACTCCTGATTATTCCCTGAAGGGTCCTATGGGATAGGTATGAATCTTACATCCCAAACATAAAGTAGACCTATGGCTACACCTTCCCTCATCATCTTTAACTATAACAAGATAAGTAGGTTTTAAATATATTTATTGAATCAGAAAATTATTTTTTAAATTATAAATTTGAAGTGGGATTTTTATATTAGGGACTGAAAGTTTGGGATGGCATTTCCAAATTTTGGAGCAAGCCAATAGTGCTTGTAACTATTCTGAACACACCTTTTCTAGAAGTCAACTGATCGACATCAGGAGTGTCTTGGATCCTTGTACTAACTCATGAGATCTCTGGTGATGAACTAAGCAGAATAGAGCATACTGATGAGCAGCATGGGTTCTGAGAGATCTAATCCTGAGACAGCTCATAATTCAACCACAGGAGAATGTTCCCTGAGACTCACCTGCCAAGGGTAGGAACCCTTTTCCACTTGTCTTCCCCCAACAATGCGACTGAAAATGTTAAGGTAATTCAAAGGCCGTGACTTACCCAGACTCTGCCCACAAGTGGGAACTAGGGGGAAAAAAGACAATAATTTAGTGATTAGATATCTCTTAGGACTGAGGGGTACAGGAAACTCTTCTGAGCAAGAAATACTATTAGACATGGAGCATGTGGCACTACTATAAAATGGCTTTAAGTTATTTGTGGAATTTGCTGTGATTTGCGGTACAAGGGATTGTTCCACTTTTTCACATAGGAGCTGCATATCATGAAGAGATCTACTTTTCTGACATGAAGATTTAGGGCCTCAGAGGTAGATCTCCACTGGGTTAGCACGAATACAGTCCCCTTTTGATACTGAGCCATCTGACCCCTTAGAGGCTCCTCACAGCACTCTGTGCTTCTGTGACATTTATCACATGCTGTTATGGTTATCTTTCAACCCCACTAGACTGTGAGCTCCTCAGAAATAGGAACTTAATCTTGAAATATCTGTATCTACAGTATCTAGTGCAGTTCCCAATTCATAGAAGTTGCTCAATTAATTGGTTGAATGGGTAATACTATAGTCTGCCTTAGATTGTAATTGTGTTTGCCTCTTTTCCTCTGCTTGACCCAAGAGACTAAGTCTGAGATCATGGTCAGTGGTGCCTGGCACACAGTCAAATATTGGATTTAATTTGCTATAAGAGTGGAAAGTATCAGGTTGTTCAATGATAGTGGAGTAGAGGGAAGACAGTGTCCTGATTCACACACCGGAATGGCGTTAGGGTAGAAGGGTTGCTAGGTAATGGGAGAAAGAACTCTTTCCTTTTTGTGGAAAAGATCTTATCCTTGAAAAAGTTGCATTTACTTATTTATTCTCAATATTTGTTCTGCTTTTTTTTGTTTGTTTTGTTTTGTTTGTTTGTTTTTGACTCTTCAGCTAAGAGATGGGCTCGATTAAGATGCTGAAGACTGCCTGGTAATTTAAGGATGGTCCATGTTCTGTCCCTACTGCAGGTCGTTCTTTTCTACATGTTCTCTAGGAGGGCCTAGCATGCCCTGTCTCATAATCACCCCACTTCTTTACATAGTTGAATTCTCTAATCCCTATTCTTCAGCTTGGAGATCACTTCAACTGAGAACTCTTCCTTGATTTCCTCAAACTGTGTTAAGTGTTTCTCCCCTGTAGTTCCTCTCCCCTCTTATAGTTTCTGCCATGCAGTATTATGATAGTGAATTGTTTGTCTCCTTCACTGTACTATGAAGTACTTGAGGAAAAAAAAAAAAAAACTATGTTTTATTCATCTCTGTATTTCCAAGGTTTAGCACATTCCTAGCATACAGTAGACACTTATAAAAGTTGGAAGGAAGAACAAATGATTTTTCTTGAAAATATATCCTTGAAAGCATAGCTATTTAGATTAATATGTTAAAATATACAAAACTCTTTCAAATAACTTCTCATTTAAGCCCCATTCTCTGCCTGTGAATCAAGCACTATTACCCCCACATTACTGATGGGAAAATGAAGACTCAAAGAGATACACAGCTAATTAATGACAAAGCATGGATGTAACATTGTCTTTTGATTCTGAACCCAATACAGGCATAATATTGAATCAAAGCTTATTTTCTAGCTGTTTCTGTTGACTGAATCATAAATACCTTAGACACAAAATTTAGTTATTTCCTGAACTAATTGAAGCAAAGATAGAAAACATGATAATTCTTGAGGCTGGTACAAATCTGACTGTGAAGAAGCCTGCCAAGAACTGTTCTCAGATTATGTTACTTGAGGAAAAAAAGACCATTTATATATATATAAATAATAGACTACAGGAAACATGCTTCGTATTTCCCAGCAATATAATTTTTTAAAAGATGACAAATGCTTCCAAATTTATGCTGATTTCCAGAATTTGCTCCATGAAAGGAGATGGGATTGTGGAATGTGTCCAAATAAGTGAACAATTCCAGTTTTCTCCAGATCAGTGCAACTTGTCCAAGTTGTATTCCATTAATGTTCTATTCAGTTTAATATGATGATTGCAGGAGAGAAATCCAAATTAATTACATGAAAACTAATTAGATCTCCAAAATATATTTGTCTCTCCTGTTCTCCCAAAGGAATATGGAGTGGAACTGTGACAGCCATTGCCAGCAAAGTTTATTTCTTCAGATAAAGGTAGTTATAGAGTTCATTTGGAACTTACCTTTGGGGAGAGAGAGAGTTGCAGATTTACTCTGTTCCAAACAGATCATTCCAAGCAGTAAAATGAGCTTATTCTTGCTCATATGCATTTTGAAACTCAGAGTTTTTCCCCTGGAATTTTAGAGAGACTAAAGAGAACCAAAATAGAAAGCCTTGTGAGAGCAGCAATATACCAACTTAAAAGAAAGTTACTCATTAACCAAGACACGAGGCATTCAACCATGTCCATATGATGTTTCTGAATGTGGTTTCTTGCAAAGATCTTTGCAAGATGTGGGGAGTCAACCACAGAAGCATAGTCTTGCTCAAGCAACAGTACATGTCCCATTACACCCACATCCATTCGTTGCTTCCCCCAGAGTCTATCTGGCTAGCCAAGTGGTTGGTGCCTAAGGCTTCCATTTGCAAACATTACTTGCTTCTTGTGACAGGTTTCCACTTTCTACAAGAGGATTGAATATCAAAGTTGTCCTTGTTGGCAAGGATAGGCTTTCCTACATGCTTGCAAACATCCCATCAGAATATGCCAAAACATTTATCTTTCTCTTGTTTTCCAAATGTAAATGGATGGTTATAGCCAGGTGTTAGAGGAAAGATAATTTGGTAGCACACTCGGGAAGTCAATTTAGGATACTGTCCATTGAGGCATTTGTGAATCTACAGTCTTTCACCATTTTTTTGGTATTTATGGAAGGCAAAAACTAAATCACTTTTGCTTCTAAACCTGGTAGATGATGGGGCATGGGGGAGGTGGCTCTGATTATATTCATCCTCCTTTTCCTTGGCTGAGTTTTGGGGACGTGGTCAGTGTGTAAGAAACACTTGTGGATTGGCCATTGCCATGTATGAGCACACCAGAATGTGAATTTTTTTCTGTCACCTTTTACAAATTACCTGCCCAAAACAGCCATTGTCAAACCAGAAATCTCTTTCTTGTGGCAAATTTTGCCCTTCTACAAAATAAATCTATAAAAACATAACACATACAACTAATATACATGCAAAACAAATAAGTTTTAAAACCTAAAATTTGGTGAGAACTGCAAATTTAGGGAACAGTCAAGACTACAACCTTATGAAAAGAAGGACACGCAAACACCAATTGAGGATTTATCCACAAATATTCAGTAAGAAAATAATATCTTCAAAGTGCTGAGCAAAAATAACTATGAACTTAGAATTTTATGCCCAGCTAAGTGATCATCTAAGAATAAGAGTGAAATAAAGATATTTTTAGGAAAAAAAAACACTTGAAAGGATTTACTAACAGCATACCATTGCTAAGAGAGCCACTAATGCAGAAAGTACATCAGAAGACAGAAATTAAGTCCAGGAGGAAGGAGAGGGATATGAGGAAATGATGAATAAAGAAAAAATGCGTAAACTGTATGTAAATCTAATCAAGCATAAAGTAACAATAGTAATGACTAATTTGAGATTATATGGTGAAGGTATCTAGTTGTCTATCCAATGTATAGTCTCCCTTTTTTTTCTTGGAAACAGAACCCTGATTTTGTTGGGTTCTTCAAAGTGCCCAATTTAAAAACAAAACAAAACATTTTCCAGCTTCCCCTGCATATGATGAGGCCTTGTTACTCAGTTCTTGTTGTTGATTTAGGGTTCATGGAATATTCTATAAAAAGGTTAGATGGACTCAGCTGACATAAACATTTTTGCTCTGGACTTTTTCCCTTTCTCCTTTCTGAAAAATGAACAAAATGGTTAAAGCTGGAGCAACCATTCTGTAGCCCCAAAGCAAGAAGCACAAGGTAAAGATGGCTGAGAGGAAAGATAGAAGTCTAGGTACCTAATATTTTGTGGAGCTGCTGTATCAAATTTCTCATTATGTGCACAAATAAGCCACAGTTGTTAATTTTTAGTTTGCCTAATTATCGGTGACATCAAATGTATTTAATAGTAATTAGTATTTATTTTTCCATGTATTGCAGTTTTGTATCCTTTGCTCATATTTCTACTTGGTTGGTTATCCTTTCACCTTTTTGTGATCGAAAACTTAAAATCTCTATAAAAGTAGAGAGAATAGTATAATTAACCTCCATGTACCTATCACTCTGCTTCAACAACAACCCACATTTGGCCCATTTTATTTCTTTTACAACTTTCTCACAACTCTATAATCTTATACATATTTTTGAAGTATAGTTAACTTACAATGTTACATTAGTTTCAGATGTACAACATAGTGATTCAAAGTTTTTATAGATTATACTCCATTTAAAGTTGTTATAAAATATTGGCTATATTCTTTGTGCTGTACAATATATCCTTCTAGCTCATTTATTTTATACATAGTAGTTTGTACCCCTTAATCCCCTAATCTTATCCTGCCTCTACCCTTTTCCATCTCCTCACTCGTAACCACTAGTTTATTCTCCATATCTGTGAGTCTGTTTCTGTTTTGTTATATTCATTCATCTTATTTTTTAGGTTCCACATATAGGTGATAACACACAGTATTTGTCTTTCTCTGTCTGACTTATTTCACTAAGCATAGTATCCTCCAAGTCCATTCATGCTGTTGCAAATGGCAATATTTCATTCTTTTTATGGCTGAGTAATATTCCATTGTATATATATATACCACATCTTCGATGGTTTCCTTTGCAGTTCAAAAGCTTTTTGGTTTACTTAGGCCCCCTTTGTTTATTTTTGCTTTGTCTCCTTTGTCTTAGGAGACAGATCCAAAAAATATTACTACAATATATGTCAAAGAGTTTTCTGCCTATGTTTTCTTCTAGTAGTTTTATGTTTTTTCAGTGTAACATTTAGGTCTTTATTCCATTTGAGTTTATTTTTGTATATAGTGTGAGAAAATGTTCTAATTTCATTCTTTTACATGCAACTGTCCAGTTTTTCCAGCATCATTTATTGAAGAGACTGTCTCTTCCCTGCATATAGTATTGCCTCCTTTGTTGTAGATTAATTGACCATAAGTGGTCATATTTCTGGGCTCTCTATTCTGTTCCATTGATCTATGTGTCTGTTTTGGTGCCAGCACCATACTGTTTTGATGACTGTAGCTTTGTAGTACAGTTTGAAATCAAGGAGCATTGATACCTCCAGCTTTGTTGTTCTTTCTCAACATTGTTTTGGCTATTTGGGGGTTTTGTATTTCCATACAAATTTTAGAACTATTTTTTCCTAAATAGTTCTGTGAAAAATGCCACTGACATTTTTATAGGGATTGCATTCAATCTGTATATTACCTTGGTAGTATGATCATTTTAAAAATAATAATTATTCCAGTCCATGAACAAGTTGTATCTTCCATCTGTATCATCTTCAGTTTCTTGGTCAGTGTATTATAGTTTTTAGAGTACAGGTCTTTTAACTCCTTAGTTAGATTTCTTCCTAGTTTTATTTTATTCTTTTTGATGCAATGGTAAATGGGAATGTTCTCTTAATTTCTCTTTCTAATAGTTCATTGTTAGCATATAGAAATGAAACAGATTTCTGTATATTGATTTTGTGTCCGGCAACTTTACCAAATTCATTGATGAGATATAGTAGTATTTTGGTTGTGCCTTTAGCATTTTCTATCTACAATCTTCTTTTGAAACAAATCCCAGGCATTATTTTATTTCATCTATAAACAATTCAGTATATATCTCTTATATATAAGGACTCATTAAAAACATAACCACAACAGCATTAGTAAATCCAAAAAATGATAATTCTTTAATATCAAATACTTGGTGTTTGAATTTTTCCAATTGTCTTACAATATTTCTTTTTTACAATTGCAGTGAGTTAAAATCTAAAGGTCTACCCATTTCATTCAGTTGTTGTATCTAGTTGTTAAGCTATAGCTTCCTTCTCTCTTGTTTTTGCAATTATTTTTGTTGAAGAAATTGGTTATTTAGTCCTATAGAATTTTCTACATTATGTGCTTCACAGATTGCATAACTATTGCCTTTATGACCTCTGTGTGAACTGTGAACTGATAGGTACATCTAGATAGAGTCTTAATCAGATTGAGGTTAGACTTTTGGCAAGAAATTTTGTAGTAGAGTTGTATATTTCCTATTGCATCATATCATGAGGTACATAATATCTGGCTGTCTTTTCTATGATTTTAAAATTAGTAAGTAGGTTCAGATTAATTCAGTATAAAGTCCTTCATATTTTTTTCATTTAATGACTTTAAACAGCCCTTGAAAATCATTGCCTAGATCCATTATTTCATTAGTGGTTAAAAAATGATGATATTGTAATTTTATCATTCCTTCTGTGTTTATCAGCTAGAACTATTTTATAAAGATTTTCCTTTCATCAATTATATAGGTACCTTAGAGTATATTTGATATTTGAAAACAAATTCTTGTTTTTTTTTTCTCTATGAATCATTTTGAAGAATAATGAGTTCATTTCCTGGCATCCTCCAAAGATGATCAACTAATATTTCTAGCATCATTGTGAAGTAATGTACATATTACAATCTAAATAATCCCATAGAATATCATTCCACTAGATATTCAAGAAAATCCCAATCTTTGTTTATGTTTGGATAAATACGCTTTTATCCATATTTTCAATTGTGGAATATAAGACTCAAATAGACTTTCATGGACTTTCCCGAGGCTACACAACTAGTAAATGCTGGAGTGCTGATTTCAATTCACTTTTTTTTTTTTTTAACATCTTTATTGGAGTATAATTGCTTTACAATGGTGTGTTAGTTTCTGCTTTATAACAAAGAGAATCAGCTATACATATAAATATACCACCACATCTCCTCCCTCTTGCATCTCCCTCCCTATCCCACCCCTCTAGGTGCTCACAAAGTACCGAGCTGATCTCCCTGTGCTACGTGGCTGCTTCCCACTAGCTATCAACTTAACATTTGGTAGTGTATATATGTACATGCCACTCTCTCACTTAGTCTCACCTTACCCTTCCCCCGCCCCGTGTTCTCAAGTCCATTCTCTAGGTCTGCATCTTTATTTCTGTCCTGCCCCTAGGTTCTTTAGAACCATATATTTTTTTTTCTTAGATTCCATATATATGTATTAGCATATGGTATTTGTCTTTCTCTTTCTGACTTACTTCACTCTGTATGACAGACTCTATGTCCATCCCCCTCACTATAAATAACTCAATTTCGTTTCTTTTTATGGCTGAGTAATATTCCATTGTATATATGAGCCATAACTTCTTTATCCATTCATCTGTCGATGGACACTTAGGTTGCTTCCATGTCCTGGCTATTGTAAACAGAGCTGCAATGAACATTGTGGTACATGACTCTTTTTGAATTATGGTTTTCTCAGGGTATATGCCCAGTAGTGGGATTGCTGGGTCATATGATAGTTCTATTTTTAGCTTTTTAAGGAACCTCCATACTGTTCTCCATAGTGGCTGTATAAATTTACATTCCCACTAACAGTGCTAGAGGGTACCTTTTTCTCCACACCCTCTCCAGCATTTATTGTTTGTAGATTTTTTGATGATGGCTATTCTGACAGGTGTGAGGTGATACCTCATTGTAGTTTTGATTTGCATTTCTCTAATGATTAGTGATGTTGAGCATCCTTTCATGTGTTTGTTGGAAATATGTATGTCTTCTTTGGAGAAATGTCTGTTTAGGCCTTCCTCCCATTTTTGGATTGGGTTGTTTGTTTTTTTGATATTGAGTTGCATGAGCTGCTTGTAAATTTTGGAGATTAATCCTTTGTCAGTTGTTTCATTTGCAGATATTTTCTCCTGTTCTGAGGGCTGTCTTTTCATCTTGTTTTTGTTTTCCTTTGCTGTGCAAAAGCTTCTAAGTTTCATTAGGTCCCATTTGTTTATTTCTGTTTTTGTTTCCATTTCTCTAGGAGTTGGGTCAAAAAGGATCTTGCTGTGATATATGTCATAGAGTGTTCTTCCTATGTTTTCCTCTAAGAGTTTTATAGTGTCTGGCCTTACATTTAGGTCTTTAATGTATTTTGAGTTTATTTTTGTGTATCGTGTTAGGAAGTGTTCTAATTTCATTCTTTTACATGTAGTCGTCCAGTTTTCCCAGCACCACTTATTGAAGAGGCTGTCTTTTCTCCATTGTATATTCTTGCCTCCTTTCTCAAAAATAAGGTGACCATATGTGTGTGGGTTTATCTCTGGGCTTTCTATCCTGTTCTGTTGATCTATATTTCTGTTTTTGTGCCAGTACCATACTGTCTTGATTACTGTAGCTTTGTAATATAGTCTGAAGTCCGGGAGCCTGATTCCTCCAGCTCCGTTTTTCTTTCTCAAGATTGGTTTGGCTATTCTGGGTCTTTTGTGTTTCCATACAAATTGTGAATTTTTTGGTACTAGTTCTGTGAAAAATGCCACTGGTAGTTTGAAAGGGATTGCATTGAATCTGTAGATTGCTTTGGGTAGTAGAATCATTTTCACAATGTTGATTCTTCCAATCCAAGAACATGGTATATCTCTCCATCTGTTTGTATCATCTTTAATTTCTTTCATCAGTGTCTTATAGTTTTCTGCATACAGGTCTTTTGTCTCCTTAGGTAGGTTTATTCCTGGGATTTTATTCCTTTTGTTGCAATCATAAATGGGAGTGTTTCCTTAATTTCCCTTTAATATTTTTCATCATCAGTGTATAGGAATGCAAGAGATTTCTGTGCATTAATTTTGTATCCTGCTACTTTACCAAATTCATTGATTAGCTCTAGTAGTTTTCTGGTAGCATCTTTAGGATTCTCTATGTATAGTATCATGTCATCTGCAAACAGTGACAGCTTTACTTCTTCTTTTCCGATTTGGATTCCTTTTATTTCTTTTTCTTCTCTGACTGCTGTGGCTAAAACTTCCAAAACTATGTTGAATAGTAGTGGTGAGAGTGGACAACCTTGACTTGTTCCTGATCTTAGAGGAAATGGTTTCAGTTTTTCACCATTGAGAACAATGTCGGCTGTAGGTTTGTCAGGTATGGCATTTATTATGTTGAGGTAAGTTCCCTCTATGCCTACTTTCTGGAGGGTTTTTATTATAAATGGGTGATGAATTTTGTCCAAAGCTTTTACTGCATCTATTGAGATGATCATATGTTTTTTCTCCTTCAATTTGTTAATATAGTGTATCACATTGATTGATTTACATATATTGAAGAATCCTTGCATTCCTGGGATAAACCCCACTTGATCATGGTGTATGATCCTTTTAATGTGCTGTTGGATTCTGTTTGCTAGTATTTTGTTGAGGATTTTGCATCTATGTTCATCAGTGATATTGGCCTGTAGTTTTCTTTCTTTGTGACATCTTTGTCTGGTTTTGGTATCAGAGTGATGGTGGCCTCGTAGAATGTGTTTGGGAGTGTTCCTCCCTCTGCTATATTTTGGAAGAGTTTGAGAAGGATACGTGTTAGCTCTTCTCTAAATGTTTGATAGAATTCGCCTGTGAAGCCATCTGGTCCTAGGCTTTTGTTTGTTGGAAGATTTTTAATCACAGTTTCAATTTCAGTGCTTGTGATTGGTCTGTTCATATTTTCTATTTCTTCCTGTTTCAGTCTCAGAAGGTTGTGGATTTCTAAGAATTTGTCCATTTCTTCCAGGTTGTCCATTATATTGGCATAGAGTTGCTTGTAGTAATCTCTCATGATCCTTTGTATTTCTGCAGTGTCAGTTGTTACTTCCACTTTTTCATTTCTATTTCTATTGATTTGAGTCTTCTCCCTTTTTTTCTTGATAAATCTGGCTAATGGTTTACCAATTTTGTTTATCTTCTCAAAGAACCAGCTTTTAGTTTTATTGATCTTTGCTATCGTTTCCTTCATTTCCTTTTCATTTATTTCTGATCTGATCTTTATGATTTCTTTCCTTCTGCTAACTTTGGGGGTTTTTTGTTCTTCTTTCTCTAATGGATTTAGGTGTAAGGTTAGATTGTTTATTTGAGATGTTTCTTGTTTCTTAAGGTAGGCTTGTATAGCTATAAACTTCCGTGTTAGAAATGCTTTTGCTGCATCCCATAGGTTTTGGGTCATTGTGTTTTCAACGTCATTTGTTTCTAGGTATTTTTTGATTTCCTCTTTGATTTCTTCAATGATCTCTTGGTTATTAAGTAGTGTGTTGTTTAGCCTCCATGTGTTTGTATTTCTTACAGATTTTTTCCTGTAATTGATATGTAGTCTCATAGCGTTGTGGTCAGAAAAGACACTTGATATGATTTCAATTTTCTTAAATTTACCAAGGCTTGATTTGTGACCCAAGATATGATCTCTCCTGGAGAATGTTCCATGAGCACTTGAGAAGAATGTGTATTCTGTTGTTTTTGGATAGAATGTCCTATAAATATCAAATAAGTCCATCTTGTTTAATGTATCATTTAAAGCTTGTTTTTCCTTATATATTTTCATTTTGGATGATCTGTCCGTTGGTGAAAGTGGGGTGTTAAAGTCCCCTACTATGATTGTGTTACTGTCAATTTCCCCTTTTATGGCTGTTAGTATTTGCCTTATGTATTGAGGTGCTCCTATGTTGGGTGCATAAATATTTACAATTGTTATATCTTCTTCTTCGATTGATCCCTTTATCATTATGTAGTGTCCTTCTTTGTCTCTTGTAATAGTCTTTGTTTTAAAGTTTATTTTTTCTGATATGAGAATTGCTACTCCAGCTTTCTTCTGATTTCCATTTGCATGGAATGTCTTTTTCCATCCCCTCACTTTCAGTCTGTATGTGTCCCTAGGTCTGAAATGGGTCTCTTGTAGACAGCATATATACGGGTCTTGTTTCTCTATCCATTCAGCCAGTCTATGTCTTTTGGTTGGAGCATTTAATCCATTTACATTTAAGGTAATTATTGATATGTATGTTCCTATTACCATTTTCTTAATTGTTTTGGGTTTATTATTTTAGGTCTTTTCTTTCTCTTCTGTTTCCTTCCTAGAGAAGTTCCTTTAGCATTTGTTGTAAAGCTGGTTTGGTGGTGCTGAATTCTCTTAGCTTTTGTCTGTCTCTAAAGCTTCTAATTTCTCCGTGAAATCTGAATGAGATCCTTGCTGGGTAGAGTAATCTTGGTTGTAGGTTTTTCTCTTTCATCACTTTAAATATGTCCTGCCACTCCCTTCTGGCTTGCAGAGTTTCTGCTGAAAGATCAGCTGTTAACCTTATGGAGATTCCCTTATGTGCTACTTGCTGTTTTTCCCTTGCTGCTTTTAATATTTTTTCTTTGTATTTAATTTTTGATAGTTTGATTAATATGTGTCTTGGCGTGTTTCTCCTTAGATTTATCCTGTATGGGACTCTCTGTGCTTCTTGGACTTGATTAACTATTTCCTTTCCCATATTAGGGAAGTTTTCAACTATAATCTCTTCAAATATTTTCTCAGTCCCTTTCTTTTTATCTTCTTCTTCTAGGACCCCTATAATTTGAATATTGGTGCATTTAATGTTGTCCCAGAGGTCTCTGAGACTGTCCTCACTTCTTTTCATTCTTTTTTCTTTATTTAGCTCTGCAGTAGTTATTTCCATTATTTTATCTTCCAGTCACTTATCCGATCTTCTGCCTCAGTTATTCTGCTATTGATCCCTTCTAGAAAATTTTTAATTTCATTTATTGTGTTGTTCATCTCTGTTTGTTTGCTCTTTAGTTCTTCTAGGTCCTTGTTAAACCTTTCTTGTATTTTCTCTATTCTATTTCCAAGATTTTGGATCATCTTTACTATCATTGTTCTGAATTCTCTTTCAGGTAGACTGCCTATTTCCTCTTCCTTTGTTAGGTCTGGTGGGTTTTTGCCTTGCTCCTACATGTGCTGTATGTTTCTCTGTCTTCTCATTTTGCTTAACTTACTGTGTTTGGGGTCTCCTTTTTGCAGGCTGCAGGTTCGTAGTTTCCGTTGTTTTTGGTGTCTGTCCCCAGTGGCTAAGGTTGTTTCAGTGGGTTGTGTAGGCTTCCCGGTGGAGGGGACTAGTGCCTGTGTTCTGGTGGATGAGGCTGGATCTTGTCTTTCTGGTGAGCAGGTCCACGTCCAGTGGTGTGTTTTGGGGTGTCTGTGACCTTATTATGATTTTAGGCAGCCTCTCTGCTAATGGGTGGGTTTGTGTTCCTGTCTTGCTAGTTGTTTGGTATACGGTGTCCTGCACTGTAGCTTGCTGGTCGTTGAGTGGAGCTGGGTCTTGGTGTTGAGATGGAGATCTCTGGGAGATTTTCACCGTTTGATATTACGTGGAGCTGGGAGGTCTCTTGTGGACCAGTGTCCTGAACTTGGCTCTCCCACCTCAGTGGCACAGCTCTGACGCCTGGCTGGAGGACCAAGAGCCTGTCCTCCACATGGCTCAGAATAAAAGGGAGAAAAAAAAGAAAGAAAGAAAGAAGAAGATAAAATAAAATAAAGTAAAATAAAGTTGTTAAAATAAAAAATAATTATTAAGAAAAAAAAGTTTTTTTAAGTAAAAAAAAAAAAGCAAGAAAAACCGGACAGACAGAACCTTAGGACAAATGCTAAAAGCAAAGCTATACAGACAAAATCACACACAGAAGCATACACATACACACTCACAAAAAGGGGGGAAAATATATATATCGTTGCTCCCAAATTCCACCTCCTCAATTTGGGATGATTCGTTGTCTATTCAGGTATTCCACAGATGCAGGGTACATCAAGTTGACTGTGGAGACTTAATCCGCTGCTCCTGAGGCTGCTGGGAGAAATTTCCCTTTCTCTTTTTTGTTCGCACAGCTCCCGGGGTTCAGCTTTGGATTTGGACCTGCCTCTGCGTGTAGGTGGCCTGAGGGCATCTGTTCTTCGCTCAGACAGGACGGGGTTAAAGGAGCAGGTGATTTGGGGGCTCTGGCTCACTCAGGCCGGGGGGAGGGAGGGGTACGGATGCAGGGTGAGCCTGCGGTGGCAGAGGCCGGCGTGATGTTGCACCAGCCGGAGGCGCACTGTGCGTTCTCCCGGGGAAGTTGTCCCTGTATCACGGGACCCTGGCAGTGGCGGGCTGCACAGGCTCCCGGGAGGGGAGGTGTGGATAGCGACCTGTGCTTGCACACAGGCTTCTTGGTGGCTGCAGCAGTAGCCCTAGCGTTTCATGACATCTCTGGTGTCCACACTGATAGCTGCGGCTTGCGCCCTTCTCTAGAGCTCGTTTAGGTGGTGGCTCTGAATCCCCTCTCCTCGCACACCCTGAAACAATGGTCTCTTGCCTCTTAGGCAGTTCCAGACTTTCTCCCGGACTCCCTCCCGGCTAGCTGTGGTGCACTAGTCCCCTTCAGGCTGTGTTCACACAGCCAACCCCAGTCCTCTCCCTGGGATCCGACCGAAGCCCGAGCCTCAGTTCCCAGCCCCCACCCATCCCGGCAGGTGAGCAGACAAGCCTCTCAGGCTGGTGAGTGCTGGTCGGCACCAATCCTCTGTGTGGGAATCTCTCCACTTTGCTCTCTGCACCCCTATTGCTCCGCTCTCCTCTGTGGCTCTGAAGCTTCCCCCCTGCGACCCCCCATCTCCGCCAGTGAAGGGGTTTCCTAATGTGTCAAAACTTTTCCTCCTTCACAGCTCCCTCCCAGAGGTGCAGGTCTCATACCTATTCTTTTGTCTCTGTTTTTTCTTTTTTCTTTTGCCCTACCCAGGTACGTGGGGATTTCTTGCCTTTTGGGAAGTCTGAGGTCTTCTGCCAGCGTTCAGTAGGTGTTCTGTAGGAGTTGTTCCACATGCAGATGTATTTCTGATGTATTTTTGGGGAGGAAGGTGATCTCCACATCTTACTCCTCCGCCGTCTTGAAGGTCTCTCCTCAATGCCCTTCATTTCACGTTTTTTTGATTCCTGGTCCTCACACTGTTTCTATAACACTATTATGTCAACTAAGTCCTTGTAAGTTTTCCAGTGTGCCTTTTCTGTTTTTATCTGGCAGACCAGGAGGATTTGATCTCCTTTCTTTCTCTCTATTGTTCTTCCTTCCTTCCTTCCTCCCTCCCTTCTTCTTTCCCTCCCTCCCTTCCTTCCTTTTTCTTTTTTTTTTCACTTTCATTAATCATTAGTCTCCAAATTTGCACAAAAGGAAGATGCATTTGCACAATTTCTTTCCTCAACCAGACTTCTATGGAAAAAATACAACCTCCTTTTTCATTTTATGTTTGTGAGAGGTTTTTTATTTTCTGAACTACTCTTTCTCCGGCTTTCTCACTAACCTACAACTTTCTTTTTTTTTTTTTTTTAACATCTTTATTGGAGTAAAATTGCTTTACAATGCTGTGTTAGTTTCTGCTGTATAACAAATTGAATCCTACAACTCTCTTGACCCTCTTCCTCTGTTGTACCACCAAAGTTTGGTGTTCATAACACTAGTTTCTAGGAGAAATCCTTCAGAGTTTGATGTATAACACGTAAAGTTTTTGTCTCAAGTTTTGGCGTTGGTTATGTCTCTTCCACTTGCAAACACAACCCCTGTTCAACTTCCTTTCCTCTACCTTCTTCATTCCAGTGTATGAAATTTTTTTGCCTTTGCAAAGTCTTGCCTCAGCAAATCCATATGCCATTTCCCTTTTTCTTCTCTTATTCCTGACTTGCTCACTTTTGCCCAAGTTTGTTTCTCTGCTATCTATCCCCTGTGTTTACTACTTCTGGAAACACTCTTCCCACTCTTCCTTTCCCCAATATCCCTGAAATTCCTGGGCATAATTAAACCTCTTCTCTTCTCTGGAATCCTCCCATTCATATTCTAAGACTCATAATGTGAGGAGAGGAGTACTTCTTTCTTTTTACAATTTCCCACTGTTACACTTCTCATTTCCAAATCATCTCTCCCTTTTTACACTGGATGTTTTAAAATAATACCCTCATAGTTTTTGATTGTTTTCATGGCATTCTCTGCTTGCCCTTAGTTATTTTATAGTTCACCTCACAATCTCCACCTTTCACTTGCCTTCAGTGTCAAGTGTATTTTCTCCTGTCCAACAGGGAATAAACAAGGCATCTATAAAGACAGAGTCAGTGACTCCCACCTAGAGATTGGATTAAAGTGGAAGTCTGAGAACATACTGTAACTTCTTGTTCCTGATCCAGATTCATGATAAGAAATGCATATTGAATAAATGAACTAATGGCAGTTCTGAAAAACCAGAAAGGGGAAGGGTATTTAATGGGCCCAAATTATTAGTATTCCTAGAAAGATAAAAAGCAGATAAAATCCAACCAAAGGAAAGATGCCTGTTAGGAGAAAACTGCTGAAAAAGTTCAAGATTAATAGAACTTTGGAGGCACTAGCAAAGGTGAGAAGAAATTTCCTGGATAATAAATAGGACCATTTTTTGAGGTATCCCAGTAGAATTAGGCATTTTAATCTGTTCCACACTAACTTACTTCAAGCAGGAATCTGTTTCAGTGTTTTCCCCTGGAAGGGAGATGCAAGGGATTATTTGGGTCCAAGAAACAAAGGCAGCATTCCAGGTGGCTGGCAGCATCCAGAAAGAATAAGAAATGAACAAGTCCAGAAGTCCAGCCCCTGGGACTTCCTATCTGACAGTACATCTTGTCTCAGAGGCACTGAGGTGGCTTTGGTAAATGTTTATGGCATTCATATAAAGGCTAATGGACAACTGGAAGTACAAAGTTGACCAAACAACAAGAAAGAGCTAATCATTGAGAAAAAAAAAACAACAACCCAATACCATGAAAGAGAATGCTAAATGTAATCATCAAAAGATCCAACGCCTAAGGAAATGAGTTAATAAAGTAATTAGAATAAAGACTTTGGAATAAGCATAATATACTCAGAGGAAAATAAGAATATATTGCATACATAAAAATCAACTTGAGATGCTGGAAATAAGTTTATTGTTGAAATAAAAAAACAAACCATCAAGAGATGGGTTGAACATCAAAATGGACATAGGGAGGACTCTATTAGTGAGATGGAAAACAAAGCTGAAGAATGTGCCCAACACGTAGCAAAAAAGATCAAAGAGGTAAAGAAAAGGAAAGTTAAGAGCTGTGGAGGCTAGATCAAGAAGTTCCAACATGTATCTAGTGGGAGTCACAGAAGACAGAGTGAGAATGGAGGAGTGGGAGAAGAGAATTAATACCTAATGACATAATTGAAGAAAACATTTCAGTGCTGAACAGAAAAGAGTCTGCAGAGAGGAAGATCTCCTTCAGTACCAAGTATGAAGAATGGTGAGAAAGTGCTATCTTCAAAATTGTGTGATGAAATATAGAAAACACCCTAAAAGTTTCTATAAATAGCAATAACTATCTATAGAAGGACATCAGACTTTTCATCAGCAAGGTAGGAGGCAAGAAGATAAGGAAGGAACTCTAAGCTGGGAGGTGGGGAATTCTTATGTATACAGAATTCTATACTTTAAAAGTATATGATTCAAGCAAGAGGGAATCTAAAGACATTTTCATATAATGGAAGGACTCAGAAATTATTACTACTCACCTGACATATTTTTCTGGATGAAGAGAGAGAGAAACTAAGGAGACACATAAAACACAATAAGCAGGAATAAGCAAAGGAACAAACAAAATTAATTTAGAGAAACTAATTCCAGACATTGGTAGAAAATGTAAACAAAGTGTTGAAACTTTAAGAGTTGTGAAAGAATAGAAATAGGATGCATAAATTCTATATTATTAGATTAAAAAATAGTTCAAAGGAAACTGATTCAATCTAGAGTAAATAATGATAGGAAAACAACCACAAAACAACAACAAAGAGAACATAGTAAAGAGGAAATTTGATAATTCACATTAGATCACATTGTTCATTGCAAATGAACAAGTTTGATAATATCAATGGTTAACTAAGGAGTGAGGGAATGTGTACCCTCAGATACTGCCAGTAGAGAGCAAATCAACACAGATATTTTTAAAGGGTTTATAAAAATAAAAGGTATAATTTACATGGAAGTCATAGCAGTGTTAAACATTTATAAACCCAGTAATACAGTGCCTAAATATTTAAAGCAAAATCTAATAGGAATATGAGAAACTGAAAACTCTGCAATCATAATGCAAGACTTTCAGAAGTTGGTAGGTCAAATAAACAACTAAAAAGTTAGTTTGATCTAATAGATTATTAATATAAACATCATTTAAAAATAATGTAGTTTCCTTTAAGTGTGATTTGGCAGTATCTGCTGGAATTTAAACTGTGCAAACCTTTTGACCTAGTAATTCCACTTCTTAGAGTACATCTAAGAGAACTACTGGTATACAAGCACAGTGAAGCACTAACAGGGGTATAGTTAAATACTCATTAAATACTCTGGAATACTGTGAATCATTACAAAGAATGAAGGCAATTAATACATACTCACATGAAATTGTCTAAAAATATTTTTTAGTAAAGAAAACCAATTTCAGAGCAGTACAAACAATAACATCACTTATGAAAAATCACATGGAAATAAGGAACAAGGAAGATATTCTCAGCTTATCAGAAAGGGAGGGTTGGGATGGAGATAAATATGCAGCAGGGAAAGGAAGAAGTATCTTTTTTTAAAAATTGAAGTACAGTTGTACAATATTATATAAGTTACAGATGTACAATATAGTAATTCACAATTTTTAAAGACTATACTCCATTTATAGTTATTATAAAATATTGGCTATATCCCCCACACTGTACAATATACCCTTGTAGCTTATTTTATACCTAATCGTTTGTACCTTTTACTCCCCTATCCCTACACTGCCCCTCCCCCTTCCCTCTCTCCACTAGTAACCACTAATTTGTTCTCTATATCTATGAGTGTGCTTCTTTTTTGTTATAAGGAAGAAGTATCTTTGATAACTGGCTATCTATCTATCTCAAGAGTCCAGGGTTTGAGGAAAACACTATGATAAGTGGGAAATGCCAAGGCTGAATTAAATCATGGATCACTCTGACACAGAGAAAAGCATCTGGCTCTTCCTGCAGTTTCCACAGGTGCAGCTAAACAGGAACCACAGGACCGTGCTCAAGAAAATAGTTCCAGGTACCTTGTCATGGTTGCTTCTCAGAAATGTCACAGATGATCACAGCATAGCCCACATTAATTATGTTGGTCCAAATCAAGTTTCAAACCTAATTAAATCTTTGTAGTTATAATAACTGTATAAAAATAATGAAGAGAATAAATGAAGCCCTTGAGACCTTAATAAATATCCCAGCAAGCATAATCATGTAGGAACATATAAACACATCTGATTTTCTCAATCTCATTGGATTTTCTCCCATTGGATTTTCAATAGGATATTAACAAACCTGTGCATGTCTGATGCTGGGGCACTTATGGTCTTTCTTGTACTCCAAATGGTCCTAAATCCTGCAAAAATAAGCCCTGTTGTACAGAGGTGATTCCTGGAGTTTGTCCCCATCATAATATTAAGCAGGTAACGTTCATACATTGTTACTGATTTATAAATGTCTTTGCACTTGTAGTGGAAGCTTATATTTCCTTATTTGAAGTGATCCTCATTTACGGATTATTCATTCATTGCCATCCATTGCTAGGTGTATTAACATATACCATTTAACACAGTGACCTTGTGAGGTAAATATTATTGTTATCTCAATTTTTAAAATAAGGAAATTCCATCTCAAAAGGGTTTTGTAACTTTTCCAAGATCACCTAGTTAGTAAGTGGCAGACCTGGATTTTATCCCTAGAGCATTTGGCTCTGAAATCTTTAATTTTCATTGTAGCACTGTATGTCATGCTTTCCATATCATACTGGGATTCATAACATATTTTGAATTCATCTGAGTCTTTCATGTATATATTTTCTTATAAAAATATAAGATTTATTCCAGATTTGTGTCTTTTGAACCTCTGACACAATCCTGGGACTAATTAATGAAGTCAGAGATTTAGCATTCTTACATTATTATTATGAAGTTAATTTATATGAACAATTGATTAAATGCATTAGTTTTAATCATCACTTCATAGAGTATAAGGTTTTCATAGTTGACTAAGAATTGGGTTAAAAATAAGGTACAGATAGTCATTTACCTGTATATTTAGTAAAAAAATTTTCAATGTTGAGGTCTTTTAAAAAGTAGCAAATATTCCAATTGACAATTCAGGAGTCTACACACAGTCAACTCTGTTCCTTTCAAAATCAATGATATTTCTTCTCCCTCAAGGCTTTTGATATTTGATAGCAGTACTTCTGAAGTACTATTTGATATTTGATAGTACTTACTGATTTTTTTCATTGTTTTGTACTTGCTTTTTCAGTGGTCTGGCTTATTTCTTACTGGGATGCTGGAATGACCTCAAAACTATAGGTAGCTGCAGTTTAGTTGAGCTTCTTCTCTTTTTAAAAAATCTTGTATTGGCATTCTCTTCACATTTCCCCTGACTCAACTACATATTCCTCTTTAACACATCAAATATTTCCCTAATATGTCCACTACCCTCATTCCTTATTACTGCCCCCAAGCCAGCACCATATTGCACCTGGACTACTACAACATTCTAGCAGGGCTTTCTGTTAATTCTCTTACTTCTCTACAATTTAGTCCCCCTAGATTTGCTGGAGTTATTATTATGTAAATTAGAGTACGACATTCTGATTAAGACTTTGCATTGTTCCCATTGACTTAGAATAATGTTTAAACTCATCTTCATGTGGTTGTTTTGTGTCATTTATGCTTTATTTTATTTTATTGTTTTTTTAAAGGTTAGACTTTATTTTACTACCCAGATTCTATTTTTGTTCCCCAGGAATTGTTAATGAGCTTTGCTGGTGACAAATCTCTCCTCTGTCTTTTTAAAAAATTTTTATTTATTTATTTATTTATTTTTGGCTGTGTTGGGTCTTCGTTTCTGTGCGTGGGCTTTCTCTAGTTGCGGCAAGCAGGGGCCACTCTTCATCGCGGTGCGCGGGCCTCTCACTGTCGCGGCCTCTCTTGTTGTGGAGCACAGGCTCCAGACGCGCAGGCTCAGTAGTTGTGGCTCACGGGCCTAGTTGCTCCGCGGCATGTGGGAACTTCCCAGACCAGGGCTCGAACCCGTGTCCCCTGCATTGGCAGGCAGATTCTCAACCACTGCGCCACCAGGGAAGCCCTATGCTTTATTTTAAATGCCCCCTCTACATAGAGATTTCTCCTGACCAATTTAAAATTAGCCACAAACTCACTATCAAATCACCTTATTTTAGTTCTCTGCATAGCACTTATCATTGTCTAAAATTTCTTGCTTATTTACTTTTTTTCCCTTCTTTTTGCATTGTCTGCCCTCCACAATAGAACGTACAACATAAGAGGGTGGTGTTCTTGTCTCTTTTAGCAGAAACTCACAAATACCTAGATGAATGTCTGAGAAACAGAAAGCACTCAATAAATATTTTTAAATGAAAAATAATTTGTGCCTTTTAGATATTTTCCTAGATATAATGAATCCAGTATGCATTCTGATATATGATTTTCTTCTTTGGACAATTGCATGGAAGCTATGTGCTCTTCAGCTGTAGTCATCAATTAGGGAATGGAATATAGTTTCTAGTTTTCAGCTTAGTTAACAATAATACGTATGATAATGACAAACTTTTCTAATCTCTGTAGGCCACAGTTTAGTCACTCTTTATGAGACATGAGGTTGGAATGGAAGGATAAAAAAATGAATTTACTAGGAAAATATAGTATAACTGGACATCTATGTAGGCAAACTTGAAGATTGTGGTCATAACTTAAAGTGATACCAGTCAACATATTTGTGTGTTTTTCTCAAGACACAGTTTGATATTAGAGTATAGGTGTAGAGTAAGCAGAAAAGTGCTTTCAATCACTTTTATGAGAATAAAAGAGAAGAGCAGCAAGGAAATTGAGATGTAACCATAGGAATGATTACAATGATGATTTGTGGAATCCTAACTAGGTAAGAAGGGATGTGGAGACATAACAGAGGGCAGAGTTTGAAAATATGGTTGCATCAATGATTGGTGCTTCCAGTGGGATCAAAGAAATTTTGAACAATGGACCTAGAGTTGACACTGAGAGAGTGGAGTGTCTGAAATTGTTATTTTGGAATTGATAAAGTTATTGATAATGACAAAATCTATGCCATAATCATATGAATGGATGTGAAGAGTAGAAGCCTTTTCTCCCTTTACGTCTCTGTCTCTTTACTCTCCCCTGTTTATTACACTACAGTTGTTTTAAGTATTTCTTCTACATATGTTAAGAACCACATCAGACAGTCTTATAGTTTTTGCTATGATCATCAAACATCATTTAGAAAACTTAAGGAGAAGAAGGAGAATATCTTGTTTATCCATATTTTAACTTCTGTTTTACTTTCTTCCTTCCTGATGTTTCAATATTCTTTCTTTTATTAGTTATTTTATATTTAAAGAACTTCCTCTAGCCATTAATTTAGCTTCTGTCTGTTGGTAATCAGTTCTCTTAGTTTCCCTTCATCTGAGAATGTCTCAATTTTCTCTTCATTCCTGAAAGATATTTTTGCTGGATATAGAATTTGTGGTTGACAGTTTCTTTCATTAGCACCTACAAATTCTCCTTCTGACCTCTATAGCTTCTGATAAGAACTTGGCTATAATTTGAATTGGTTTTCTGCTATAGGTAACGTGTGCCATTTCTCTCTCACTAGTTTCCAAATTTTTTCTTTGTCCTTAGTTTTCAGAAATTTGATTATGATGTATCTTGGTGTAGATGTCTTTGGGTTTATACTTTTGTGGTTTGCTCAAACGTTCTGGAATGCCAAATCTGAAAAAGTTTAAGCCATTATTCCTTGAAATATTTTTTCAACACCACCTTTTTTCTCCTCTGTTTCTAAGACTCTGATGACACAAATGTTAGATCTTTTTTTATAGTTCCACAGTTCCCTGAGTCTCTCTTCATTTTTTTTAGTCTATTTTCTCTCAGTGTTAGAATGGGTTCTTTCTTTTGTTCTAGCCACTATGTTAGTGATTCTTTCCTAGATCCCCTCCATTCTGCTGTTGAGTTCATTCATTGAGTTTTTAATTTGAGGTATATTTTTCAGTTCCAAGATTTTCATTTGCATCTTATTTATATCTATTTCTCTGCTGAGACTTTCTATTTAAAAAAATAGTTCAATTATGTTTTTGATTGCTTGTTGAAGCATTTTTATGGTGACTAAAATCCTTGTCAGATAATTCCAACATCTCTGTCATCTTGGTGTTAATGACTGTTGATTGTTTTTTCTCATTCAAGTTGATATTCTTCTGGTTCTTGTTATAATGAGTGATTTTCGGCTGAGCCCTTGACTTTTGGGTATTACATTATGAGACTCTGTATATTCCTTAAAACTTCTTTTCTTTTTCCCCTTTAAATCTTCTGTGCAGCTGGCCTCCTCCAACACTGCTCTGCTGGGGAAAGGTGGAGAGTGAGGGTGCTACCTTATTATTGTCAGATGGGGATAGAAGTTTAGGTTCCCCATGTGGTCTCCACTGACAGTGTGGTCTGAGGGGCACAGGCAGAGATGAAAGTTTTAGCTTCCTACTCAGTCTTTTCTGACACCATCCTAGCAGACGGTTGAGATACCTCATTATATCCTGGTGAATATGGAAGTCTAGGCTCCCCATTCATCCTTTTCTGGCGGGAGTGAGACTTGGATTTTTGTGTGCATGTGATATTTAGCTGGAGTAGAACACTTATTGTCCAAAAGTTTTCTTACCAGGCTGCCTCCTCTCCAGTTCTTTGGCTAGAAAGAGCTAAACTTTGTTGGGGCTATTTTTAGGTCTTCACTTGTTGGTGTTTTTAAGTTGCTACCTTTGTCAGTCCCAAGTCTGGGATATAAGAGACAAAAAGAAAAGCCTGGCAACTCACTTCTATGTCATTCTTTTGGTCCCGGGGTTCCTAGCCAGTCTATATTCCATTCTCCACCTTTTAGGGTCTCCTTATGCTTATTTCATATATGATATCCAGGGTTTAAAATTATTCTTAACAGTAGGAATAGGGAAATGTACTACTCCATCTTTCTGGAAGTGGAATTTTGTCATTTTTTAAAAAATTGTGATCTTATATCCAAAAACATTGCCAAACTTTTTAATCATAGTAATTAATTTATACACTCTTTTAAATTTTCTATATAGATCAGACTATGATATCATCTATGTATTATGAGAGTTTTTTTTTCTCCCCATGTCATGTTTGCTCAAACACTTCTGGAATATGTAGTTTTGTGCCTTATATATTGTGGGATTCAATTTACTGTTTTGTTGAGGATTTTTGCATCTATATTCTTGAGAAATACGGTTCTATAGTTTTCTTGTACTGTATTTGTCTAGTTTTGGTATTAGGGTAATGCTGGCCTCATAGAATGAATTAAGAAGCATTCCCTCTGATTTTATCTTCTGGAAGAGATTGTAGAGAATTGGTATGATTTCTTCCTTAAGTGTTTGATAGAATTCACCAGTGAACCCATCTGGATACGGTGCTTTCTGTTTTGGAAGGTTATTAATTATTGATTCCATATCTTTAACAGATATAAGCCTATTCAGATCACCTGTTTTTTCTTGAGTGAGTTTTAGCAGATTGTGTTCAAGGGATTTGTTCATTTCATCTGGGTTATCAAATTTATGGACATAAAATTGTTCATAGTATTTCTTTATTATCCTTTTGATGTATATGGGATCTGTAGTGATGTCCGTAGTCTGATAATTAAATTTCTGGTCTGCTAATGTCAACATTCCTGCCATATCTGACTCTGGGCCTGATGGCTTGATTAGTCTCTTCAAATTGTATTTTTTGCCTTTTAGCAGGCTTTGAATTTTTTTTAAATGGCAGACATGATGTACTGGGTAAAAGAAACTTCAGTAAATAGGCCTTTAGTAATGTTGTAGTAACGTGTGGGGGGGTGAGGAAGTGTTCCATAGTCTTATGATTGGGTCTCAGTTTTTGGTGAGCCTATGCCCCTGGACCATGAATTTCACCAATGCTTCTCAGTTTTTTTCTCCTTAGATGGGACAGAATGGCTAGAAGGGGCTGGAGCTGTGTATTTCCTTTCTCCTAGTGGAAGAGACTAGAGTTATGTATTTTCCTTACCACAGGTAGGTTAGGCTCTGGTCAAATAGTTTCTCCTGAGGACAGACCCTGTTAAGAAGAACAGAACTCTCTGGCATATATCAAAATGGTTCCTTTCCTCCTTTCCCCTGTTGGAAGTCTGAGGGGATTTTTCTCTGATATTCACTCTGAGGACATGGTAAGAGCTCCTGGAGGTAAAACTCATAAGTGAGGTACCCCACATGACTGAGCCCCCTTGGAGTTTTTATTTCTCAAGCTTGTCCACGTTGAGCCTCCAGCAATTAATCAACTACATTTGAGGGTTTCCTAACCCAGTACTGGTTCCTGAGGAGATTCCTGCTCATGGATTCCTTTCCACTAAGCTGTGATCTTCTGTAGCTGCCTGTCTGTCTCTCCAATTTTGGGGGCAGTGGCTTGCCCTGTGATGTCACTTCTCTTATGGATTAAGAAGAATTGTTGGTTTTTCAGTTTATTCAGCTTTATATTCTTGTTAGGAAGGACTTATCATTTCTAAACACCTATATACTGTCCTGCAATCCAGAAGTCTAGTTTTATTATTATTATTACATCCAAATTAATCATTATTATCACTGTTTTATGTACTCAATGTTTATTATACTTATTCACATATTTGCCAGTATATTTACACATTCCTTCCTGTGTATTAAGACCTTCCTTCTGGTTCATTTTCCTTCTTTCTTCACTGACTTGAAAATTCTTTTTTTTTTTTTTTTTTTTTTAATTTTATTTATTTATTTATTTATGGCTGTGTTGGGTCTTCGTTTCTGTGCGAGGGCTTTCTCCAGTTGTGGCAAGTGGGGGCCACTCTTCATCGCAGCGCGCGGGCCTCTCACTATCGCGGCCTGTCTTGTTGCGGAGCACAGGCTCCAGACGCGCAGGCTCAGTAATTGTGGCTCACGGGCCCAGCTGCTCCGCGGCATGTGGGATCTTCCGGGACCAGGGCTCGAACCCGTGTCCCCTGCATTGGCAGGCGGATTCTTAACCACTGCGCCACCAGGGAAGCCCAAAAATTCTTTTATTGATGTTCTGTTTGTGATAAATATTGCAATTTTTTCTTTCTATTTATTCTCTTCATGCTACCTCTAGTTACTGAATTTCAGATGGAAAAAAAATGTCTGCAGACAATTGTAGTTCTGCTTTAGCTAATCGTTCTGGTCATTATTTTCTCTCATGCTTTTGAAGTTATTACGTCAATGTCTTCTGGTTTCTATTGTTACTGATGAAGAGTCTGCTGTTAGTCTCAATGTTCATGATTTCATAGGTTACTATCTATTATCATTGGCTAATTTAAATATTTTTTCATTGTTATTTTTTAGTTTTACTATGTGAGCATTTCTTTTTATTTATTCTACTTGTCAGTAGTTGTGCTTGCTAAATATGAGAATTCGTATTTTTCATCATCATCAAAAATGATTTTCAGTCATTGTCTATATAAAAAACTACCTCTCTCTTATTCCTTCAAAGTTTTTCTTCTGGAACTCCCACTGAATGTAAAAATGAGCCCTCTCATTCTATCTTCTCAAGTAATTTCTCTTTTATTTATTCAATTTTATTTTTGGTCTCTCTGTTTCTCAACAATACCTTAACATCTATTTCTAGGTTACATATCTTCTTTTAAGCTGTGTCTAATCTATTTAAACTATTTACTGAGTTTTAATTAAATGACAATATTTTTCATTTCTAGTAGTTCTTTTTTATTCTTTTATAAAATTTGCTTTCTCATATAGTATCTTGAATCTTTCTCTGATTTTTAATAATGTATTTTATTTCTTTAAACATTTAAGGTCATTATTTTGTATTCTGTTTTAGATAATTCTATTATCTGAAATCTTAGGGTATAATTTTTTATTTATTTGTGCTAACTCTTATTCATGGTGGCTCATTTCTTCTTGTGTGGGGTAATTTTGAATTATTCATTTATCTCTGGTGCAGCTTTATCAGTGTGGGATCCTTTGGGACTTGGATGAAGATATGTCTCTTCAGATAGTATTGGCATTTTGCTCTTTTAGGCAATGTTTGGTTATCTATTGCTGATAAACTACACCAAAAGATGGTTTACAGGAACCATTTTATTTTTCCTCACCATTTTATGGGTCAGGTATTGGGAAGGGTTCATCTAGGTGGTTTAGCTATGATTCATGTGGCATCACTTGGGACAGCTGAGGCTACAAGATCCAATTCCCAGATGGGGTCTTCATTCACATGCCTGGACTGGACTGGCTAGTTGTTGATGTTAGCCATCTGCTGGAAGGGCAGCTGTAACTGTCAACTGGAACAACTACACATTGTTACTCCACGTGGGTGACTTAGGCTTCTCACAACATGGCAGCTGGGTTCCCCGAGGGATGGTTCCAAGGATGAACATTCCAAGAATCCTAAAAGGAAACTGCGAGGCTTCTTGTGACCTAGCTTCAGAAGTCCCAGAACTTCAACCTGTCAAACAAGTTACTAATTCCTGATTAAATTTAATTGATAGAGAATTAGACTCCTTCCTCAATGGGAGTAGTAGAACAAAATTTGCATTCATCTTTTATCTACCACAGATACACCTTTGATATAACACATCTTTAATGAATTACAGTAATCTGTTGTACATTACTGCCCATGTATGACTACTTTATGATAATTCAGTTTGGGGTTTTACACTAAACAAAGAATGTAAAGTCAAATCCCAAACCTGTATCAGGATAAACCAATTACAATTACTTCTGAAGATACAAGATTGTTGTTGTTGTAGTTTTATTTCTCCAAGGGACTAAGCAGAGACAGAAAATTCTCCTCATCTCCCTTGACTAGTAAGAGGATATTTCAAAGACTATCATAACACTGAGGCTGAAGGAAAGGACTCTTGAATTATGAGTAGAAATGTGGGGAAGGGCATGAAGGTCTCAGTTTAAACTCTCCAACTTGCACAGTCCCACCAAACCCTTATTTCCAATGCCTGCACAGCTATTAAAGCACCAGGTCCTTACTTGTGGAAATTGGCAAATGTGTCTAGACAGCTGCATTTCTGGTTCAGCTTATTTTGCTGATTATCAACTCTCACATCATTTTTCATTAGTGGAGATTTCCTTTATCACATGAAAGCTCACTTTTGTATTCTGAACATTTAAAAATTTTATTTAACAGTTTACCCAAGTATTCTGTTGAAAACATTTTCAGATATTTCATGTACACAGTATGGCTTAAAATGAAAATCTGATTTAATTTTAATTTTTGTATTTTTATGATTAAACCTACTCATTAATTTTTTGTTAGGTGAAAAGACTTCTTGATATTTTTTACATTTGTGTATTACTCTTTTGCTCTGATGTGGCTGGTATAATATACACATGTAGGCATTTTGTCAACATATTCTAATATATACCTTACTCATGGATGACTATGAAATGTATTCTTTTGTTAGGTCTATACAGTACCTAAAGTACAATTAATAATACAATTGCTGTAAGTGTTCATTCAACAACCTGAATTGATCAAATGATACAAACGTGAGTGCTGTGTTCTGATCTGAGTCATTGGTCCCTTTGTGAGTATCTTTGGCCTTAAGGTAATGGACATTAATATTCTCAAATCAAGCATAATGTAAATACATTTGGAAACATTTTGTAAAGTGAAAGCATTAGACAAAAGTGAGGTCGATGTTTTGATTTTCTGATAGGTTGGCTGGTAAAGTAAATATATTAATTATGAGATCATTCAATTCATTTTAATATCCACTGGTTTTTATTTCAACAGGCATCATTCCAAATAAGATGGAGCTTGGAAACCACACAATGGTGACAGAATTCATTATTTTGGGGTTAACAGAGAATCCTATACTTTGTTCCATCTTCTTTGTGGTTTTTCTAGGAATCTATGTTGCTACCATGTTGGGCAATATCAGCATAATCATGTTAATCCAAAGAAGCCCTCAGCTTCACACCCCAATGTATCTTTTCCTCAGCCATTTGGTCTCTGTAGACCTTGGGTACTCCTCATCAGTCGCACCTATTATGATTGTGAGTTTCCTAAAAGAAAGAACTACTATCCCTGTCACTGGCTGCATAGCTCAGCTTGGCTCTGATGTTATCTTTGGAACAGCTGAGTGCTTCCTGTTGGCTGCCATGGCCTATGATCGTTATGTGGCCATCTGCTTCCCACTTCTCTACTCTACACACATGTCTCCCAGGGTCTGCATCATCTTACTGATTGCTTCCTATCTGGGAGGATATGTGAATGCTTCATCATTTATCGGATGTTTATTGAGTCTGACTTTCTGTGGACCAAATAAAATCAACCATTTCTTCTGTGACCTGCCACCACTAGTGAAGCTTTCTTATACCCATGTTTATGTTGCTGAAATATCTTCTGCCATCTCAGCTGGGTCAATCATTGTAATCACACTGTTTACCAAAATAGTTTCATATCTGTACATCCTCCACTCAATTCTGAAGATGCACTCTACAGAGGGAAGGCACAAGTCCTTCCCTACTTGCACTTCCCACCTCACTGTAGTTACTTTGTTTTATGGGACAGTCACATTTGTTTACATCATACCGAAGTTGAGCCACTCACCTGAACATATTAAAGTGGTGTCTGTCTTCTACACAGTGGTGATCCTCATGTTGAACCCTCTGATCTACAGTCTGAGGAACAAAGAGGTGAAAGAGGCCATGAGAAAATTGATAGCTAGAATACATCAGTCATTTTGAAATGAATACAATGTGAATCCAGAAACTACAAAACAATAATTTCAGGAACATATGTGATGGGCGTTTATGTTGTCCATTAGTCTTATTTTATGTGAAGAACTATCTTAAATATAAAATACCTGAATGTCGATTAATGCTAACTTTAATTTATAATCTTCTAGAGTCACAAAGTATAGCATTTTCACAAAAATCTGCTGGGTTCAAATTAAGTGTGTATATTTCAGGATGAGGATACCTGGAGAAACATAGTTTCACTTTTTCCTCTCCTCTGTTCATTATTTAGGGAGTCTGATTAGAGGGTGCTTTCTTTTTCTTCTGTTAAATTATACATTTAAAAAAATATCACCTTGTAAATTAACATCTCAGAAGGTATCATGAACTCAATTGGAAATGCAGTTGATGGTGGTGTTGACAGGCCAGGTTACTTTCTATGGAAGACTTGGTCTCTCTTATACAGGGTTATCATTATCTTTGGAAATAGTAATGCTGGGATCTAGAAAAGTTTCATTCCCACCTAATGTAAGCCAGACCAAAATAATTCCACAGTATTGCCACCAGGAGATTAGATCCAGATAACAAAGAAGGAACTCTGAAGGCTTAGCCTTTGAGAGTTCCCTTAAGTTTTTCCTACTACTCAAAGGTTTGTTTGCAAAGGTTTGTCTTTGAACCTTTGCAGACAAGCCTTTGAGTAGTAGGAAAAACTACTGGGGAGTGGTGGTGCGGAGGGGGCTGAGGCACAGTGGAGCTTTCTTTCAGCAAGCTGGTTGGTATTTCCAGGGCATAAAATTACAGATTAAGATGCTTAGGCTAATGCAGGCATGGAAGATGCATGCCATCCTTCTTTGTAATATCTCTCAAGAATGTGTTTATTGCTACCACTTCTGTCACTGCCTTATTCTAGGTGTGTAGCATAAGCCCTGACAGTTGCTTTTGTTTGTTGTTTGTTTTGGTAAGGCAAGTGTCAGATTTAAGCTTTAGGGACTGAGGCAGCCACTTCAGATACTTTGAATAAACATAGCCAGCCACACAACTAAAGAACCAGGCTGATCCCCACCCCCAAGCTCCTTAGATAACTGACCATTTGGACTACTTGTATTTTCTCTTCACTTGCTTTAAATTCCTGCTCTTATGTTTCAAAGTCACCAATAAAGAGTGAGCCCATTAAACCCTAGGCTCCCATTCTCTACTCCAATAAAAGCAGAACCCTAAGATCTCTCTCTCTCTCACTCCATTCCATGACCCTGTGCGACCCCAGGCGTGCTACCTGATTTCCAGGACTTGTAAGTAACAAGCCTTGTCTCTTTCAAAGTTTCCTGATGGTTATTGCTGAGGGCATCTTGCAATAAGAACCACAAGGTCGTCACAGAGCACCAAGCTGAGTTCCCTGTGCTATACAGCAGGTTCCCACTAGCTATCCATTTTACACTTTAGTGTATTTATGTCAAACCTAATCTCCCAATTCGTGACGACCTAGATGGGTGTGGTGGGAAGGATGGGAGGGAGGTCCAAGAGGGAGGGGATATAAGTATACATATAGCTGATTCACTTCATTGTACAGCAGAAACTAACACAACATTGTAAACAATTTTACTCCAAAAAAAAAAAAAAAAGAACCACAAGGGCCGGTCCAACCACAAGGGTCAGGGATATGAAGACAATCTATGGAAGGAGAAGGCTTAAAGGAGTCCCAGTAACTCAGCACTTTGGTAGACAAAAAGTTATGTATCCACAGTTGTTAAAAAGGATAACATCGGGACTTCCCCTGTGGCACAGTGGTGAAGACTCCACGCTCCCAATGCAGGGGGCCCGGGTTCAATCCCCGGTCAGGAAACTAGATCCCACATGCATGCTGCAACTAGGAGCCCACCTGCCGCAACTAAGGAGCCAGCGAGCTGTGACTAAGGAGCCCTAGAGCCGTGACTAAGGAGCCCACCTGCTGCAACAAAGACCCAGCACAACCAAGTAAATAAACTTTTTTTTTAAAAAAAGGATATCACCATAAAATCCAGGGATAGACACAATTTTTCACAAGCAAGTAGGCAGTGTTCACTCTCATCTCCCTGGGCCTCTTATGTTAAGCATTTAAAAATATATATATTTATCAGCTGTTTGTATGTCCTTTTTTGTATAATGTATCATCAGGTCTTTTACCAATTTTATTCTCAGATTGAACTTTTGTTCTTTATTTGTTCTTATAATCTGTCTACAAATCCTTTTGTCAGATTTATACATAAAAGGTATACCCTTATTTTGAAGTATGCCTTGTCACTCTCTTAGCTGTATCTTTTGATGAACAAAATTTTTAATTTTAATGGTCTAATTTATCAATATTTTCTTTAATGTTTAATGTTTTAGTGACAAGTTCAAGAAATCTTTGCCTAATCCAAGGTCATAAAGATAGTCTCTCACATTATCTTCTAGAGGCTTTATACTTCTGAAACTAAGCATTGAACAGCAATTTCAGATTTTTTTTTTCATCTATGAATGCAATAAAGGCAAAGGCCTCACATCTATTTGCTGTGAGGCTGTGTGGGACTATATGATTTCTCTCTTATTATCAGCTCCTCCTCTGTTGCTGCTTTCTAGGTAAAACCTTTGGAGCATAAGGGAAGGGAATTTTGGGGTGAAATGATTTGTCTTTGCATTTGGCTTTCTTCTAAATTTCTATCTGTCCAGACAATTTACACTGTCACCCAAGGATTGGCTGATGCCTTCTCATCCCTTCAAATTGTCTCTGTATGGCAGACGAGACTATGCACCTGTCCTTAGGTGTGCAACCTGCTCACCTATATGGATGTCAGTTCATCAGGGCTTTCTTGAATCCTCTACTCCTGGTTCATCGAATATATGGGTATGATTTTCATTTCATCAAGGTTTATCTTGTTACCATATGATCAAAGGTTTTTCACATCCTTGTACATCCTAATTCAGAGATGCAAGTACAACTTTGATTGATCTATGAATATTAAATCAATCTAGAATTCCTGGAATAAACCTAACTTTGGTTGCTTTTTAATCCATTTTATTATCATTGGATTTGATTTGCTAATACTTGGTTTAGGAGGTTTGCATCTACGTTCATGAGAGAATTTGGCCTATCATTTTCCATTCTTGAAATGAAATTTTCAGGTGGGGATATCAAAATATAAAAATGATTTGGAAAGGGTTTCTTTGTTGTCTATTCTCAAAAGAACTTTTACAGGATCAGTGATATTTATTCCTGTAATATTTGTAAGACTTCAATGGTGAAGCCATCTGGGCTTTCCATTTTTGTGGAAAAGTTTTTCACTGTAAGGCTCATTTTCATTAATGAATAAAGAAATATTTAGTTTCTCAGTTTATTTCTTGTCATTTTTGTTAACATATTCTTCAAATTAGTTTTCCAATTCCTTTATATTTTAAAATTATATCTTATTTTTATTTTCTGTAAGATTTGTAATGTTGTTCTCTTTTCATCCCAATATTGTATTTTCTATATATATTAATAAATTTTGCTAGTGGTTTATCAATTTTATTAGCATTTTCAAAGGATGAAATTTTGATTTGTGCCTTTCTGTACTGTACATTAATTTTCTATTTCATAAATTTATATTCATCTTTATTATTTTCTTCGTTACTTCTTTGGGTTTAATTTAAAGTTCTTTATTTAAATTCTTGAGAAGGCTTGAGAAAGACATTTTGATAATAGTTTTCAGTCTTTTTTTGCAATATAGCATTGATGGTTATAAATTTCCTTATAGTTGTTGTTTTAGTGGTGTCCAGTAAGATTTAATGTGTTGTATTTTAGTTATCTAACTGAACACATCTAATTTTTACCATGATTTCTTTCTTAACTTTTGTATTATTTACAAATATATTGTTTATTTTCCAAAATTTAGGCAATATTCATTCAAGTTATATATATTATTGACAAAGGATGTATAATGAAAGATTTAAATACCTGAAAAAAAAATTGAGACTAGATTTGTGATCAATTTTTGTAGTAAAGTTGTTATCAGCTTAAAATAGATCATTATAACTGTAAGATATTTTATGTAAACTCCTTAGTTACCACAAAGAAAATATGTACAGAAGTTACACAAAAGAAAAAGAGAAAGGAATCAAAACATATCAATTTAAAAACACACACACAATGAGATGAAGAAAGACAGCAAGAGAGAAAAAGTGGGACAAAATAACTATCAGATAAACTGAAAATAGTTAACAAATGGCAACAGTAAATCCTCCATCAATAATCACTTTAAATGTAAATGGACCGAACTCCCCAATAAAAAGACACAGAATAGCTGAATGAATAAAAAATCAAGATCCATATAAAAATTAAAAAATTCACTTTAGTGGCTCTGATAATATCAAAGTAGACTTTAGGTCAAAAAGACTTTTGTCTCTAGAAACAATGAGGATGATTACATAATGATAGAAGGATCACTTCAACAGGAAAATATAACAATTATAAATATATATGAACTCAACATCAAAACACCTAATTATATGAAACAAATATTGATAAATCTGAAAGGAGAAATTGACAACAATACAATCATAGTATTTTTAAATACTTCAATTTCAATAATGGATAGAACATCTTGACAGAAGATCAATAAAGAAACAGTGTATTTGAACAATACTATAGACCAAATGGGCCTAACAGACATATACAGGACTTTTCACCCAACAGCAGAAGAAAACACATTCTTCTCAAGCAGACATGGAATATGCTTCAGGAATGATCACGTATTAGGTCACAAAAAGTTTTAACAAATTTAAGAAAATCGAAATTATACTAAGTATATTTTCCAACCACAGTGGAATGAAACTTGAAATCAATGACAGCAAGAAAAGGGGAAAACTCACAAATACATGGAAACAAAATAACACACTGTTGAACAACCACTGAGTCAAAGAGGATATCGAAAGAAAATATAAAAATATCTTGAGGTCAAGATGGCAGACTAGGAGGACACAGAATTCACGTCTCCACACAACTAGGGCACCTACCAGGCACCGGTGAGGAACCACGGACACCTAAGGGGACGGAGGAACCCCCAGCAACCGGGTAGGACGTGGGGTGTTGGGGGGAGGAGAGAGGAGAAGTGGAGGTGGGAGAGGACTGGTGCTCCTGAGGGGCGGTTGGAGGAGGGGAAGGGATCCCACACCCGAAGGGGGAAATTGGGGGACCACTGGGAGGGCAGAAGATCAAAAGGGAGTGTGGCCAAGATTCCCCTGCCCACTTGGGCCCCCAGGAGCCTGCTGAGATCCCAGGTCTGATCCTCTGCCCACCAAGGCCCACTCCAGCCATGTGGGTCCTGAGGGAGTGGGAGGGAGGGAAGTGGGAGCAAAAGTAAAGGCCAGACCTCTGGGACCAGCACCCCTGAGGGGCGCTGGGGGAGGGGAGGAGTTCCTACACCCAGTGGAACACACCTATGGTTAGGGGTCCAGTGGGGATGGGGGAGACCCGGGGGTGGGGCACAGAGGAATGGGAGGGAAAGTGGCCAGCGCTTTCCCTGTCCACTTAGGCACGGGGGAGCCTGTTGGGTTCCCAGGCCAAATCCTCTGCCCTCGGAGCCTACCTCCTACTGTGCAGATCCCAAGCCCCACACCTACACCCCCACCCAGGGCCCTACATCTACACTCAGAGACTCCATCTGGGACACCCTCCAACCTTGCTGGGCCTAAACCCCACCCACACACCCTCACCCAGGACCTTACCTCCAAACTCTGGAACACCACATTCCGGAGGCCCCCCTTTGGACGTGCTGCCTCTCCCCTTCCACGCAGGTCCTAAGCAGAGGTCCCGCCCCACCCTAAACCCTGCCTCTGCCTAAGTTCCACCCCCCGCCTAAACTCTGCCCCCATAGACAAGGCTTTTTTTTTTCATTTTCCTCTTAGATTGCTGTTGATTCATTTATATTTTTATTTATTCTAATAAATCTTTTATTTTTCTAATTTTATTTTATTCTTTACACTTTGTTACTGTTCTGCTCCTTTTGGCTTGTTCCCTTTTTTTTTTTTTCCTCTTTTCTCTGTTGAGGTTTTGTTTTACCTTGTTACAGTTGCTTCAATTATATTTTTATTTTTCCTAATATATTTTTTATCTTTCTAATTTTATTTTATTTTTTTATCCTTTACTATTGTACTGCTCCTTTTTTTCTTTTTATCTTTTTTTTTTTTTTCCCCCACAACACATGGCTTGCAGGATCTTGGTTCCCAGGTTGGAGTTCAGGCCTGAGCTCCTGTGGTGGGAGTGCTGAGTCCAAACTGCTGGACTAACAGAGAACCTCAGACCCCAGGGAATATTAATCAGAGTGAAGCCTCCTGGAGGTCCTCATCTTGGCACCAAGACCTGGCTCTACGCAACTGCCTGCAAACTCCAGTGCTGCACACCTCAGGCCAAGTAAACAGTAAGACAGGAATACAGCCCCACCCATCAAAAAAAAAAATGAAACTACAAAAAAAAATGTTACAGATGAAGGAGCAAGGTAAAACCCTACAAGACCAAATAAATGAAGATGAAATAGACAACTTACCTGAAAAAGAATTCAGAGTAATGATAGTAAAGATAATCCAAAATCATGGAAACAGAACGGAGAAAATACAAGAAACATTTAACAAGGACCTAGAAAAACTAAAGAGCAAATAAACAATGATGAACAACACAATAACTGAAATTTAAAATACTCTAGAAGGAATCAATAGCAGAATAATTTAGGCAGAAGAATGGATAAGTGACCTGGGAGATAAAATGGTGGAAATAACTGCCGGGGAACAGAATAAAGAAAAAAGAATGAAAAGAATTGAGGACAGTCTCAGAGACCTCTGGACAACATTAAATGCACCAACATTTGAATTAGAGGGGTCCCAGAAGAAGAAGAGAAAAAGAAAGGGTCTGAGAAAATATTTGAAGAGATTATAGTCAAAAACTTCCCTAATATGGGAAAGGAAATAGTCAATCTAGTCCAGGAAGCACAGAGAGTCCCAAACAGGATAAACCCAAAGAGAAACATGCTGAGACACATATTAATCAAACTATCAAAAATTAAATACAAAGAAAAAATATTAAAAGCAGCAAGGGAAAAGCAACAAACAACATACAAGGGAATCCCCATAAGGTTAACAGCTGATCTTTCAGCAGAAACCCTGCAAGACAGAGGGAGTGGCAGGACATATTTAAAGTGATGAAAGGGAAAAACCTACAACCAAGATTACTCTACCTGGCAAGGATCTCATTCAGATTCGATGGAGAAATCAAAAGCTTTACAGACAAGCAAAAGCTAAGAGAATTCAGCGTCACCAAACAAGCTCTACAAAAAATGCTAGAGGAACTTCTCTAAGTGGGAAACACAAGAGAAGAAAAGGACCTACAAAAACAAACCCAAAACAATTAAGAAAATGGTCATAGGAACATACATATTGATAATCACCTTGAATGTAAATGTATTTAATGCTCCAACCAAAAGACAGAGACTGGCTGAATGGATACAAAAACAAGACCTGTATATATGCTGTCTACATGAGACCCACTTCAGACTTAGGGACACATACAGACTGAAAGTGAGGGGATGGAAAAAGATATTCCATGCAAATGGAAGTCAAAAGAAAGCTGGAGTAGCAATACTCATATATCAGATAAAATAGACTTTAAAATAAAGACTGTTACAAGAGATAAGGAAGGACACTACATAATGATCAAGGGATCAATCCAAGAAGAAGATATAACAATTATAAATATTTATGCACCCAAAATAGGAGCACCTCAATACATAAGGCAAATGCTAACAGCTATAAAAGAGGAAATCGACAGTAACACAATAATAGTGGGGGACTTTAACACCTCGTTTACACCAATGGACAGATCATCCAAACAGAAAATTAATAAGGAAACACAAGCTTTAAATGACACAACAGACCAGATAGATTTAATTGATATTTATAGGAAATTCCATCCAAAAACAGCAGATTACACCTTCTTCTCAAGTGTGCACAGAACATTCTCCAGGATAGATAACATCCTGGGTCACAAATCAAGCCTCAGTAAATTTAAGAAAATTGAAATCATATCAAGCATCGTTTCTGACCACAATGCTATGAGATTAGAAATCAATTACAGGGGAAAAAAATGTAAAAAACACAAACACATGGAGGCTACACAATACGTTACTAAATAACCAAGAGATCACTGAAGAAATCATAGGAAATCAAAAAATACCGGAGACAAATGACAATGAAAACACGATGATCCAAAACCTATGGATGCAGCAAAAGCAGTTCTAAGAGGGAAGTTTATAGCATTACAAGCTTACCTCAAGAAACAAGAAAAATGTCAAATAAACAATCTAACCTTACACCTAAAGGAACTAGAGAAAGAAGAACAAACAAAACTCAAAATTAGCAGAAGGAAAGAAATCATAAAGATCAGAGCAGAAATAAATGAAATAGAAACAAATAAAACAATAGCAAAGATCAATAAAACTAAAAGCTGGTTCTTTGAGAAGAAAAACAAAATTGATAAACCATTAGCCAGACTCATCAAGAAAAAGAGAGAGAGGACTCAAATCAATAAAATTAGAAATGAAAAAGAAGAAATTACAACAGACACCGCAGAGATACAAAGCATCCTAAGAGACTACTACAAGCAACTCTATGCCAATAAAATGGACAACGTGGAAGAAATGGACAAATTCTTAGAGAAGTATAAACTTCTAAGACTGAACCAGGAAGAAATAGAAAATGTGAACAGACCAATCACAAGTAAGGAAATTGAAACTGTGATTTAAAATCTTCCAACAAACAAAAGTCCAGGACCAGATGGCTTCACAGGTGAATTCTATCAAACATTTAGAGAAGAGCTAACACCCATCCTTCTCAAACTCTTCCAAAAAACTGCAGAGGAAGGAACACTCCCAAACTCATTCTATGAGGCCACCATCACCCTGATACCAAAACCAGGCAAAGATACTACAAAAAAAGAAAATTACAGACCAATATCACTCATGAATAAAGATGCAAAAATCCTCAACAGAATACTAACAAACAGAATCCAACAACACATTAAAAGGATCATACACCATGATCAAGTGGGATTTATCCCAGGGATGCAAGGATTCTTCAATATACGCAAAACAATCAATGTGATACACCATATTAACAAATTAAAGAATAAAAACCATATGATCATCTCAACAGATGCAGAAAAAGCTTCTGACAAAATTCAACATCCATTTATCATAAAAACTCTCCAGAAAGTTAGCATAGAGGGAACCTACCTCAAAATAATAAAAGCAATATATGACAAATCCACAGCAAACATCATTCTCAATGGTGAAGAACTGAAAGCATTTCCACTAAGATCAGGAACGAGACAAGGATGTCCACTCTTGCCACTATTATTCAACATAGTATTGGAAGTCCTAGCCATGGCAATCCGAGAAGAAAAAGAAATAAAAGGAATACAAATAGGAAAACAAGTAAAACTGTCACTGTTTGCCGATGACATTATACTATACATAGAAAATCCTAAAGATGCCACCAGAAAACTACTAGAACTAATCAATGAATTTAGTAAGGTTGCAGTATACAAAATTAATGCACAGAAATCTCTTGCATTCCTATACACTAACAACAAAAGATCAGAAAGAGAAATGAAGGAAACAATCCCATTTACCATTGCAACAAAAAGAATAAATACCTAGGAATAAACCTACCTAAGGAGGGAAAAGACCTGTACCCAGAAAACTATAAAATACTGGTGAAAGAAATCAAAGATAACATAAACAGATGGAGAGATATACCATGCTCCTGGATTGGAAGAATCAGTATTGTGAAAATGACTATACTACCCAAAGCAATCTACAGGTTCAATGCAATCCCTGTCAAATTACCAATGGCATTTTTCACAGAACTAGAACAAGAAATTTTGCAATTTGTATGTAAACACAAAAGACCCCGAATAGCCAAAGCACTCTTAAAAAAGAAAAACAGAGATGGAGGAATCAGGCTCCCTGACTTCAGACTATACTACAAAGCTACAGTAATCAAGACAGTATGATACTGGCACAAAAACAAAAATATAGATCAATGGAACAGGATAGAAAGCCCAGAGATAAACCCACTTACATATGATCACTTTATCTTTGACAAAGGAGGCAAGAATATACAATGGAGAAAAGGCAGTCTCTTCAATAAGTGGTGCTGGGGAAAATGGATAGGTACATGTAAAGAATGAATTTAGAACACACCCTAACACCATACACAAAATAAACTCAAAATGGATTAAAGACCTAAATGTAAGGCCAGACACTATCAAACTCTTAGAGGAAAACATAGGCAGAACACTCTATGACATAAAACACAGCAAGATCCTTTTTGACCCAGCTCCTAGAGTAAGGGAAATAGAAACAAAAATAAACAAATGGGACCTAATGTAACTTAAAAGCTTTTGCACAGCAAAGGAAACCATGAACAAGATGAAAAGATAACCCTCAGAATGGGAGAAAATATTTGCAAATGAAGCAACTGACAAAGGATTAATCTCCAAAATACACAAGCTGTTCATGCAGCTCAATATCAAAAAAACAAACAACCCAATCCAAAAATGGTAGGAAGACCTAAATAGACATTTCTCCAAAGAAGACATACAGATGGCCAAGAGGCACACGAAAAGATGCTCAACATCACTAATCATTAGAGAAATGCATATCAAATCCACAATGAGGTATCACCTCACACCAGTCAGAATGGCCATCATCAAAAAATCTACAAATAAATGCTGGAGAGGGTGTGGAGAAAAGGGAACCCTCCTGCACTGTTGGTGGGAATGTAAATTGATACGGCTACTGTGGAAAACAGTATGGAGGTTCCTTAAAAAACTAAAAATAGAACTACCATACGACCCAGCAATCCCACTACTGGGCATAT
This sequence comes from Eubalaena glacialis, assembly GCF_028564815.1. Classification (NCBI taxonomy): domain Eukaryota; kingdom Metazoa; phylum Chordata; class Mammalia; order Artiodactyla; family Balaenidae; genus Eubalaena; species Eubalaena glacialis. Next base: position 73,660,616 of record NC_083725.1, read on the forward strand.
ACCCTGAGAAAACCATAATTCAAAAAGATACATGCACCCCAATGTTCATTGCAGCACTATTTACAAGAGCCAGGACATAAAAGCAACCTAAATGTCCATCAACAGATGAATGGATAAAGAAGATGTGGCACATATATGCAATGGAATATTACTCAACCATAAAAAGGAACGAAATTGAGTTATTTGTAGTGAGGTGGATGGACCTAGAATTTTTCATACAGAGTGAAGTAAGTCAGAAGGAGAAAAACAAATACTGTATGCTAACACATATATATGGAATTTTAAAAAACGGTACTGACAAACCTAGTGGCTGGGCAGGAATAAAGATGCAAACGTAGAGAACGGACTTGAGGGCACAGTAGGGGAAGGGGAAGTTGGGATGAAGTGAGAGAGTAGCACTGACATATATACACTACCCAATGTAAAACAGATGGCTAGTGGGAAGCTGCTGCATAGCACAAGGAGATCAACTTGATACTTTGTGACGACCTAGAGGGATGGGAGAGGGAGGGTGGGAGGAGGCTCAAGAGGGAGGGGATATGGGGATATATATAGAGAGATAGATAGATAGATAGATTAGATATAGATATAGATATATACATATAGCTGATTCACTTTGTTGTACAGCAGAAACTAACAGAACATTGTAAAGCATTTATACTCCAATAAAGATGTGAAAAAAAAACCTTGAGACAAATGAAAAGGGAAATGCAACTTAGGATATGCAGCTACAGCAGTACCAAAAAGGAAGTTTACAGTGATAAATATCACTTTAAAAAAGAAGAAAAATTTAAAATAAACAACCTGACTTTACATCCCATGGAACTAGAAAAAGAAGAAAACACTAAACCCAAGCAGAAGGCAGGAAAAAATAAAGATCATAGCAGATGACTTTCAATACCCCCTGAAAGGAGTTCAGGGTGGAGAGGAGAAATGAGGCACTCTGTGCTCTGGAAAAAACTGGGTGAACAGATCTTCAGATAGTTAGATATTTTCAGGAGTCAGTTTTATGAGCCCAATTCTTATATCTCCTCATATCTAGAAAAGCACTAAAATCCTTCATGGTGACGTCTGCTCCTCATGACTAGCAGAAACCTTCTGCAAAAAAATGTGTGCTTGATTGCATGTACTCCTCCTTCACCAAATTCACATATATACTGACCTTTCCCCCCAGTCTCTTCGGAGCAGTTTCTCAGAGCTATCTGAAATGCTGTCTCCTGGGCTATAGTCCTCATTTTGCCCCAAATAAAACATAACTCATAACTCAAAAAAATAAATTAATTAAATAAAGATCATAGCAGAAATAGAGAATAGAAAAATAATTTTAAAAATCTACAAAATTAAGAGTTGTATTTTAAAAAAATAAACAAAATAGAGACATCTGTAGCTTGTCTAGGGAAAAAAGAGGGCTCAATAAATAAAATCATAAATGAAAGAAGAAACTTCCATGGTGGTGCAGTGGTTAAAAATCTGCCTGCCGATGCAGGGGACATGGGTTTGATCCCTGGTCCAGGAAGATCCCACATGCAGTGGAGCAACTAAACCTGTGCACCACAACTACTGAGCCTGTGCTCTAGAGCCCACAAGCCGCAACTACTGAAGCCCACACACCTAGAGCCCGTGCTCCACAACAAGAGAAGCCACTGCAATGAGAAGCCCGCACACCGCAACGAAGAGTAGCCCCACTCACCGAACTACAGAAAGCCCATGCACAGCGACGAAGACCCAACGCAGCCAAAAATAAATAAATTTATTTTTTTTAAAATGGACGCCTCAGAAATAAAAAGTATCATAAGGGATTACACAAACAATTATGTGTGAACAAATAAGATAACCTAGAAAAAATACATAAATGCTAGAAACATACAACTTATCAAGACTGAATCAAGAATAAAGTTAAAATAGAACTATCATATGATCTAGCAATCCCATTTCTGGATATATACCTGAAGGAAATGAAAACATCATCTCAAAGAGATACATGCACTCCCATGTTTATTGCAGCATTATTCACAATATCCAAGACATGGAAATAACCTAAGTGTCCATCAACAGATGAATGGATAAAGAAAATATTATATATATATATATATATATACACACACATATATATCATAATGTATACACACACACAAAAACACAATGGAATATTATTCAGCCATAAAAATGCTATCCTGCCTTATGTGACAACATGGATGGACTTTGAGGGCATTAAGCTAAGTGAAATAAGTCAGACAGAGAAAGGCAAGTACTGTATGTTCTCACTTATATGTGGAATCTTAAAAAACCAAAATCATAGAAATAGAGGATACAATAGAGGCTGTCAGGCTCTGCGGGTGGGGGAAACGGTGAGATGTTTGTCAAAGGATTCAAACTTCCAGCTATAAGATGAATAAGTTCTGGGGATCTAATGTGGAGCATAGTGACTTTAGTAAACAATACTGTATTATATACTTGAAAGTTGTCAAGAAAGCAGATCTTAAATGTTCTCATCACATACACACACAAAAAGATAATTATGTAAGGGGAGGGAGGTGTTAATTAACCATACTGTGGTAATCATTTTGCAATATATATGTGCATCAAATCATCACATTGTATTCCTTAAACTTAATTATGTTACAGGTCAGTAATATCTCAATAAATTGGGGGGAAAAAAGAGAAAAAAAAAAGCCTGAACAGACCAATGACATATAAAGAGATTAAATCAGTAATCAAGAACCTTCCAACAAAGAAAAGCCAAAGATAATTTGGCTTCATGGGTGAATTCCACCACACATTCAAAGAAGAATTATACTAATTCTTCTTAAACTCTTCCAAAAATAGAAGCAGTGAGACCACCTTCAAACTCATTCTATGAGTTCAGCATCACCTCAATAGCAAAGCCATACAAAGACACTACAAGAGTCATCTTCTTCATGATCATCCTAATGACCATATCTGGAAATCTCAGAGTAAGCTTGTCTTTAGCCAGGGCAATTAGGCAAGAAAAAAAAAAAAGAAGGTGTACAAATCAGGAAAAATTGTCCCTGTTTGCAGACAACATAATTTTATATAGAGAAAACTGGAAAGTCCATCAAAAAATTGTTTGAACTAATAAACAAATTCAGTAAAGTTGCAAGATACAAAATCAACATATAAAAATCATTTTCATTACTCTACAATAACAGTGAACTATCTGAAAAGGAAATGAGGAAACAATCTCATTTACTATAATACCAAAAAGAAGAAAATGCCTAGGAATAAACTTAACTAAGGAAATGAAAGACTTGTATACTGAAAACTACAAAATATTGATAAAAGAAATTAAACAAGACTCAAACATTAAAACATCCTGTGTTCTTGGGTTGGAAGACTTAATATTGCTAAAATATCCATTCTACCCAAAGCAGATTCAATACATCCGTATCAAAGTCCCAATAGAATTTTTTACAGAAATAGAAAAAAAAAATTCTAAAATTCATATGGAACCACAAAGAACCCCAAATAGCCAAAATAATCTTGAGAAAAAAGGACAAAGCTGTAGGCCTCACACTTCCTGATTCCAAAATATATTACAAAGTTACAGTAATTAAAACAGTATGGTACTGGCATAAAGACACAATACAGACCAATGAATAGAATAGTGAACCAAAAATAAACGCATGCATATACAGTCAACTAATTTTTGACAAGGGCTTCAAGAATACACAGTGGGCAAAGGATAGTCTCTTCAATAAATAGTGCTGGGAATACTGGATATCCCTAGAGAATAAAATTGACAATTATCTTACACTATACAAAAAAATCAACTCAAAAGGGATTAAAGACTTAAATGTGAGACCTAAAACTGTAAGAGTAAAACTCCTGGAAGAAAACATAGGGAAAAGGATTCATGTCATTGGTTTTGGCAATGATTTCTTTGATACCAAACCAAAAGCACAGGCAACAAAAAAAAAAATAGACTCGTGAGACTGCATCGAACTAAAAAGCTTCTGCACAGCATGGAAATAATCAACAGAGTGAAAAGGCAACTATAGACTAGGAGAAAATATTTGCAAACTATATATCTGATAAGGGGTTAATTTCCAAAATATATAAGGAACTCATAAAACTCTATAGCATAAAAACTAATAACTCAATTAAAAAAAGAGCTAAAGACTTAAATAGACTTTTTTCCCAAAGAATACATAGAAATGGCCAACAGGGATATGAAAAGGTGCTCAACATCACTAATCATCAAGTAAATGCAAATCAAAACCACAATGAGATATCACCTCACATGTGTCTGGACGGCTATTACCAAAAAAAAAAAAAAAAAAAAGACAAGTGTGGGCCAGGATGTAGAGAAAGAGGAAACTCTTGTACAGCTTTGCTGGGAAGGCAAAATGGTGCAGTTGTTATGGAAAACTGTAGGGAGGTCTCTCAAATAATTAAAAATAGAACTGCCATATAATTCACTAATCCCACCTCTAGATATTTACCAAAAGAACTGAAATTAGTATCTCAAAGAGATATTAGGACTCCCTTGTTCATTGCAGCATTATTCATACTAGCCAAGATATGAAAGCAATGTAAATGTCCATCAACAAAGAAATGGATAAACAAATTTTGGTAAACACATACAATGGAATATTATAGTCTTAAACAAAGAAAGAAATTCTGTAATATGTGACAATATAGATGAACCCGGAGAACACTATGCTAAGTGAAATAAGCTGGTCACAGAAGGACAGTATTGCATGATTCTACTTTATAAGATATCTAAAAGAGTCAAGTTCATAGACTCAAGAGTGGAATGATGGTTGCCAGTGGCTGAGGTTAGAGTGAAATGAGGAGTAGCTAATCAATACACATAAAGTTTGAGTTAAGCAAGATGAGTAAATTCTAGAGATATGCTGTAGAACATTGTACCTATAGTTAACAATACTGTATTGTATACTTAAAAACCTACTAAGAGGATAAGTCTCATGCTAAGTTTTTTTTTTTTTCTTTTAAAGCAAAGGCTTTTTTTTTCCTTTAAACATTTTATTTATTTTATTTTTGGGCTGCGCTGTGTGTTAGTTGCAGCACGCGGGCTCTAGTTGAGGCATGCGAGCTCAGTAGTTGTGGCTCATGGTCTTAGTTGCCCCATGGCATGTGAGATCTTAGTTCCCAGACCAGGGATCAAACTTGCATCCCCTGCATTGGAAGGCAGATTCTTTACCACTGGACCACCAGCGAAGTCCCTCATGCTAAGTATTCTTACCACAACAGAATAAACATTAAAAAGATCATTCATTTATTCACTCACCCATTCATTCATTTAGAACTGCTATGTACCAGGCACTCTGCAATGTTCTAAGAATAAACTGTTGAACAAGGCAGACATGACCCCCTCCCTCATGGGAGTTGTAGGATAGTAGATAAAAAAGACAAATGCAATTATTTGCTCCAGTACCTATATAATTAAGTGTGTAAGTGCAAAACATATTTCAGGATTCTTTGAAATTGTTCACTAGGAGAATATGACTTAGTCTACGGTGTCAGGGGAGGTTTCAATAGTGAAATAAATTTATACCTGAGACCATAAAGGTGACTAGAAGTTAGTCTTCCATTAGAAGGGGTTGTTGTGTGATGAATACAATTATAAAATGGTTTGTAGTTGGGTAAAGATAGAGATGTGGGAGTATCTATTTATCTTTAGGTCATAACACAGTGTCTGATACATAGACTTTTAAAAAATTGTTTAACACTAATTTAACAAACATCTATTTACTGCCATCTATATTCCCAATATTGCACCATTAAAAAAGGGATACAAAATAATTTGTCATGGACACTACATCTTCACTCCAGGGAAGGAGCAAGATCTTCAACTATAATGGGTAATAATCAAATGGTGTGAACAAAATGTTAGGAGGAGGGCAGGTGTGAAGGGAATTTAATTCTCCCAGATGTTTGGAATGTTTTTTGTATCACTCATCAGCCACAGTTGGGTTTCCTTAAAGCCTAAAGGAGCTGTGTCTTTCTAGGAGAGATGGAACCTCGCAGCATGTCCACTTCCTAACTTGTTGGAGTTGAGGTCTTTGAGCTGTCAGAGTCTCATTATGTGGATTATCAGGCTTAACTTTGTTCTGAAGTTTATTGATCTATAGGCTCCTTCAAGCCCAGAATCAAAGGAGCCTGACCTTCAACCTAGAGAGTGTTCTGCTATGTGGCCATGGTCTAAGAACACAGCCAGAATCAACTGTGGCCATGTATCTTGGACAACCTGCTAGTCAATGTGGCAGCTGTGTATGGCAGGGTGATAAGAAAAATGTTAGTGTGAGCTTCATGGTTCTATTAGAACGCATACATGTTGGTAGGTCACTGGGGAGAGGGAAGGCCATGTATGTGAGAAATGTCTACAGCCAACAAGCCCGGTGTGTATATCAAGTGTCCTAGTACAATTCTATAATACATATGGAAAATTTATACAATTTAAAAAAATGTATGTCACTTAGAATGTTGATAATAATACTGCAATTCCATTAGATGCATATTTGTAAACTAAATTGTACTAGCGAACCCAAATCTAAACACACGTGATATGAAAACCTGGACCACTGACTGCAGCCACATTTCAGAAATGCCACAAATTGTCACAACCATATTAGTCATGTTGATCTAATAATCAATTTCAAGGATAGTAAAATGTTATGTTTTATAATTTAATTAAACGGAAATTTTCATTTTTTTCCATTTAACTAAAAAAATTAATGGAACCTGAGGGTATTTAGAAAATATTTTATACACTTTTACATAATCATGTTTACATGTTATTTCTCTGTCCCAGTAGATGTATACATGTAATTTCTCTATCCCAATAGATTCTCAATGAAGTTTTCCAAAACAAGTGAAGTAATTAATTTGTAATTACAAGTGAAATAGGTGATTTGGGCCTTATCCTAAATGACACCAACCTCACTTAAATATGCCTTTGCTGTACAGCAACAATTCCTTGGAGACTATCACTAGTGTTGCAGTGGATGTATCACTAGTTCATACTTGTTCATTTTTAAGGATACAGACATATTTGATTCTCTTCTATGTACCAGATATTACAAGTTGATTATTTCAAGCAAACTATTAGTAATTGAGCATTTATTTGTTAACAGTGCTTGGAGTTATCACCCACATCATGTAATTTAACCCAAGAATCACATGAGGTATGTATTATCTCCTTTTTACAGGTAAGGAAACAGAAGAGCAAACATTTCTTGTAACTTGCCTATGATTTCATAGATAGCAAGAAGCAGAGCTAGAAACTGATCCTAGGTCTGCATGGCTCCAAAGTCCATGGTATTCTGCATGTCACTTTGCCTTCCACGCTGGTACTCATATACAACTTTGAAAACATTTGTGTGTTTCATACATCTATTTTCTTTAAAGATGTAAAATTTGTTTCAGGTTTGGGTCTTTGTCTAGTTAAAAAAGCCAGAACTTGATAATTCATATACATAATCCTAGTACCATTCATACTATAACATACCATTGTCATGATTCACATGTAACACTGAGTAGAATGTGCATGGTCGCTGATAGTATGTATGTATGTTTTCTTAATTCTTCTTAAGATAGAGTTTCTTGAAAAAACAAATTATTCATAAGAATATGTTGATCTTTGGGCTTCCCTGGTGGCACAGTGGTTGAGAATCTGCCTGCCAATGCAGGGGACACGGGTTCGAGCCCTGGTCTGGGAAGATCCCACACGCCGTGGAGCAACTAGGCCCGTGAGCCACAACTACTGAGCCTGCACGTCTGGAGCCCGTGCTCCGCAACAAGAGAGGCCGCGACAGTGAGAGGCCCGTGCACCGCGATGAAGAGTGGCCCCCGCTTGCCGCAACTAGAGAAAGCCCTCGCACAGAAACGAAGACCCAACACAGCCAAAAATAAATAAATTAATTAAAAAAAAAAAAAAGAATATGTTGATCTTTAAATTAGAGGAGTCATGGGAAAGACTGAAGGTAATTAACACATTCTCACCTGCCCTTGATCTATTTTGAAGTAAGGGAGCATTATTCTGAAATACTAATCTTTCTTTCAGTCTAATTTCCTAGCTTTCCTTGCTGGCTACCTCTATTCCTACCTCCGTAACTACCCCTTCCTCCCATCCTCATCATATGCCCCTACTTCTTATTTCTATACAGTTGCTTAATAGAACTGAAGAAACCAAAACTTAACTAACCCAAGTCCCAAAATATTTCAGTTCACTGTGCATTTAATCCTCGCCCATAAACATATCCAGACTCTTCTTATTGTTTCATACAATCCCATAAGTATGAAAAGGTATGGTATAGAAGATAAGTCCTGGAAGATTTTGCAAAATATTCAGGATGTTTATCTCATAAAAACAGTAAAAATTCTATTTCCCTTCCATCTTGAACATGGACACTTTCTTGCCCTTGTTATCAAATATTATAACTAAGGATGTGATATTTTTTATTCCAGGAAAAAGATCAAGTAAGAAAGAGATTTCAAAGTCAACATCATATTTTTTGGCCCAATCAGTTGGATAAATGGAGATAGCATTTACTAAGGCAGAGATTACTGAATAGAGGCACATTTGGGATGGGGCTGGAAAATCAAGAGCTGGTCTTTCTTTGAAAATGTAGGTTATTTACAGTTCATGTTATTACAATCGATACTGCTGTAAACATTCTTTTACATATCGCCCATGCACATGAGTAAGATTTACCCCATGGTATACAAATAGGAGTAAAATAGCTGAGTCCTAAGGTAATCAAGTCTTCAGTTTTAATATTTTCATGGAAATTGAAAAGAAAATTTATATGCACAAAGTATTCTATAAGTGAGGCAAATTTACCATTTAAAATATTTATAAGGTTATATTTAGGTTATGCTTAGGTATATACATGCGGGGTCATTTCAGTCAATTTAGTCTCCTCTGGTTCTGATGTCAGTAGGCACTGTTAAATGAATAGATGGAGACTGCAAACCATACAACAGTGACAGAGTTCATTATTTTGGGATTAACAGATAATCCCGCACTATGTGCCATCTTCTTTGAGATTTTTCTAAGAGTTTATATAGTTACCGTAGTGGGAAATATCAGCATAATCATCTTAATCCGAAGTAGCCCACAGCTTCCCATGCCTATGTACCTTTTCCTCAGCCATTTGGCCTTTGTAGACATTGGGTATGCCACATCAGTCACACCAATCATGCTGATGAGTTTCTTAAGAGAGAGAACTGCCATCCCAGTCACTGGCTGTATAGCTCAGCTTGGCTCTGATGTCACCTTTGGGACTACAGAGTGCTTCCTGCTGGCCACCATTGCCTACAATCACTATGGGTCCATCTGCTCTCCCCTGCTCTACTCCATCCACACGTCCCCAGTGGTCTGCTTCTTCCTGTTGGAGGCCTCCTACTTGGGTGGATGCGTAAATGTTTCTTCATTTACAGACTGTTTGATGAATCTCTCCTTCTGAGGACCAAATAAAACGAACCATTTTTTCTGTGACCTCTTCCCACTCTTGAAGCTTTCTTTCGGCCATGTTTCGATTGCTGAAATATCTCCTGCCATCTCTTCTGCATCAGTCCTCATAAGCACACTATTTACCATAATCGTGTCCTACAGCTACATCCTCCACTCAATCCTGAAGATGCACTCTACTGAGGGGAGGAAGAAGGCCTTCTCTACCTGCATTTCCCACCTCACTGCAGTCACTTTGTTTTACGGGACAGTTTTGTTTGTTTACGTAATGCCCTAATCGAGCTATTCAGCTGATCAGGTCAAAGTGGCATCTGTAATCTACATAGTGGTGGTCCCCATGCTGAACCCCCTCATCTGAGGAACAAGGAGGTGAAAGAGGCTATGAGAAAACTAATGTCTAGAGCACATTGGTTTTCCTGAATTAAATCAGATATAAATCTATAAACAACAAACCATTAATTTGGGGAACATTTTTGATGGATATTTTAATGATATTTATCATTAACTTTATCACTTTTATAGTGATAAGCTCCCGTAAATATAAAAATCCAATGTTTACTTCTATTTATAAAATTAAGTGTATCATTAACATGGATGTCTGCTTGGTTCAAATTAAATATAGATTTTTCAAGTTAAGAATACCTTTGGAAAATAATTTCTACTTAAAATTCCGTTTACCAATGATAGAGTCCTATTTAAATGGAGAGAGGTCTCAACCAAAGATCAAATTTACTTGAATACCATCTTGTAAAATAACATTCAGGAAAGAAACTTCTCCCCAACAATGTATAATAGGTGACGATATTGACAGGTCAGCAGTTAAGGGTACTTCCTTTAAAGGTACTGCCCTCCCTTGGTCAATGGATATTTCAACTTTTGGAAACACAGATGTTAGTGTCTCAGAAAAGCTTTTATTTATTTTTACTTTATTTAAGCCAAAGCAAAGATTATGATTCCTCTGTTTGACAATTAAAAGATCCGACCCAGATAACACAGAAGAAACTGTATAAATTTCAGCTGACTCCTCTCATAGGTGGTCTTACCAGATGAATACTAGAGTAGGATTTTGGACGCTGACATTTCTTTGGAGTGGGAGGCTGGGATGTTGGGACTTTCTTTTAACAACAGTCGAAAGGTAGGAAATATGAAATCTTGTTTTAGGCAAAGAATATCCACCACACATTTTGTACTGTTTCTCAAGGAGTTGTCCACTGTCACTACTTCGTCCACTGCCCCTTTTGAAGGTGCTTATGATCCAGTTTGGTTATAGCAATTGTCTCTAAATTGATTCCCTTCCTCCTGTACTCCTATCACAATGCTTATGATTAATATTTTAGCTAGTATATTTTATTTCTAGCATATTAATAATGTCAGACAAATTCTGAGACAGTTTGGAGGGATCACTTTACAAGCTGACTTCCTATTCCTGGGCTCTTCTCTGACCAGATCAAGGAAACTTTCTGCCTGGAAGCCTCTTTGTGGGATTTCTCTGGTCCTGTTTCCCCATTCATACTTCTTACATCAATTACAGGCCTATAACCCCACCAGTGCAATAATTCTGGGGCAACAGCCAGCACAGACACTGTCTCCTGCAAAGAGAAGGAACTCAAAGGTATGACTTCAGTCTTGGAAAGGGCCATCTTAGAGTTGTGGTGGGTGCTCTGCACTCTGGTGGTTGACGTTTTTTATTGACTGTTTCTGGCAGTCTTCCTCTTTACATTTCCCACTATTTCTTGCTTTTCACCAGAGTTTATCCTTAGCCCTCTGCCTTTCTCTCCATCCCCCATGGTCTTCTTGGGTGAGCTCATCTTCTCCCATGAGCTCAGCTGCCACCTGTGTGGTGACAGTATCCCTATCGCCAAACACAACCTTCCTTGGAGGACAGATGAACTTCTTCACTGGCCTTTTCCTCAAGACTCTCATTGTGCCCTCACTGAATTTTTTATATTTTCCCCAAACTATTCCTTCCCTTCTGTTCCTTTCTCAATAAATGGCAACTCTTTTTTTAAAAAAATTAATTTATTTTTATTTATTTATTTTTGGCTGTGTTGGGTCTTTGTTGCTGTGTGTGGGCTTTCTCTAGTTGTGGCGAGTGGGGGCTACTCTTTGTTGTGGTGCGTGTGCTTCTCATTGCAGTGTCTTCTCTTGTTGTAGAGCACGGGCTCTGGAGCGCAGGCTCAGTAGTTGTGGTGCACAGGCTTAGTTGCTCCGTGGCATGTGGGATCTTCCCGGACCAGGGATCGAACCCATGTCCCCTGCATTGGCAGGCAGATTCTTAACCACTGCACCACCAGGGAAGTCCCAATAAATGGCAAATCTTTGTGAGGTTTAGTACTCCAACAAATTTGGGGTGACCCTCACTGCACACCCATCAAAATGGTCTACTCCCCTCCATCCCTTTCCTTCTCTCAGATGAAATACATGTCACATGTTGACCTCTTCCTTATCTATTTTGTGTAGGCATATAAATAGTCCCCGATTGATTGTGATAAATCCACGTATTTTTCCTTTTTATTTCCACTCTAAGGGAATTCAAATAATTCAATCACCCAGATGTAGGGAGTGAAGTGTGGCACTATTACAGTCTTTATTGGAGAGGATATACATTGCCATTCTTTTTCTAGAACTTCCAAGATTGCCAGCAAACCGCTAGAATCTAAGCAAGAAGCATAGAGCAGATCCCACAGCCCTCAGAGAGAACCAACCCTGCCAACAACTTCATCTTAACTTTTAGCCTCCAGAACTGTGAGACAATACATTTCTGTTGTTTAAGCCACCTACTTTGTGGTACTTTTGTTACAGCTGCCCTCACAAACTAATACAATTGCATATCTAGTTTTCCCTTCAAAATCTACCATCAGCTAATTTAATCCTAGAGGAAGAGGAAGTGAAGGCTTAGAAAGATGTCAGGAATGTTATGCTAATGGATGTCGCTCCAAAAGGGGAAAAAAAAATATTAGGAGTGGTACAAAGCATCTTCCCTAAACAGTGTGTCAAAAACTAAGGCTCAAGGACACCCCTGTGGGGACAATAAAAAACTCCTTTTGTAAGATGTTTTTTTGGAAGTTCCCTACTTACTATGGATTATAGATTGTTACATAGAAGGCAGGATTTGATTAGGGAAATTTTAAAAGATCCTGAACTGTTGTGATATTAAAAGATTCTTAGTCTATATAAATTTCAGGAAGCTTTTCTTCTTCTGAAATGGACTGGGACTTATGAAGTCATTGACATCTCCCAGATTCTGTAAAATACTCACTCTGTAGTGGAGTGCTGGAGAAGACTGAAAGCAAAGGGGCAAGAGGTAATTTCTTGGGGGTGAGGAAATCATTGTATATTGTGATTGGGCTGGTGGTTATACTTGTCAAAAGTCATCAACCTGTATATTTAAATTGTTCATATGTAAATTATACTTCAATAAAGTTGCTATTTTAGAAGGTATTACAAGAGAGTACTCTTTCTTTTTCCCATTTTAATCTGAGTCTATAGGAAGTGGTGACAGTATCATCATCTACCTACCCATGTAAGCCAACTGAGTTTCTTAATTATTTCTCAAAGATGTTCCCTTACCTAGTGTACCTTCTCTAGTTTCCTATATATTTATTCTTTTTGGTGACCTTCATTCCTTTCTTTAAACCTTATACCTATATCAGCATTAATTTTACTTCTGCTTTAAAAAACACTTTATTATTTCTTCTTTTAATGCAGGTTTGCTTGTGATGCATTTTAACAGATTTTTTTAATCATAAAAAAGGTCTTTATTGCACGTTCATTTTTGAGAGATATTTCTATTTTAGGTAGAATTCTAGGTTACTAGTAAAAAATCTTTGAGCACTTTTAAGATTTAATTTTCTTGCTTCCATCAATACTTTCCAAAACTCAACTATTAGTCATTTGATTTTTTTTGAAGGGAATATGTCTTTTACTTCTCCTCTGGAAGCTTTTAACATTTTTCTTTTGTTTTGGGCTTCCTGTAGTCTTCTTATGGTTTCCTTGAGTGTGGTTTTTCTTGTACTTATCATGTTTGGAATCTGCAAAGTTTCTTGAATTTGTAGCTCATGGTCCTTCATCAGTTTGGAAAATTATCATTGAATATTTCTTCAGAAATTTCTCTACTTTTTTCTAGAAGTTCATTACACATATGTTAGATCTTTTCATAATTTCTTATACAGCTCTCACACTCTTTTTGTATTTTTGATGATTTTTTCTTTGTCTTGTAATGTGTATGTTTTCTACTAACCTACCTTTCAGTTTACTAATCATCTTTTCTGCTGTGTCCAATCTACTATTAACCCAACAGCTGAATTCCTATTTTATTTTATTTTTCATTTTTAAGATTTAAACTTGATTCCTTTTCTTTTCTTTTTTTTTGTATTCATTTCTGTGGTGTGACTCTTCATATTATTCCCCTATTTTTCTTAGATGTATTATTAATATTTATTTAATATTTAAGTACCTGGTTTTTATGCATTTGGTCCTATCTTGTGGCATATCTTATCTTTTTTTAATTGATAAGCAATGTGGATGAAAAATTTTAGAGGTTCTAGATGAGATTATCTTCTTCTGTACTGTTTTCAATTTTATTCTAGCAGAAAAATAAAGCACTGGCTTGATCCCTTTGAGGAAATGAAAATAGAGTGCCCAAAGGGGTCATTCACATAAAAAAAGAACTGATGCCTCCATGTACAGTATCACTCCTAAACTTGCATCCTAATAGAATGTGGTGGTTGGGTGTTGTACTTTGTTGGGGATAATCTATTTCTGGTTTGACCTTACTTCTAGGATGCAGCAATTCCTCCTAAGGTGTAGTACTTCAGGACTCTCAAATAAAAGCATAGGGTGTTATGGGGCCCTCTACCTTAAACAGCCTATCTATCAAACTCTATCAAACCAGCAATGCAAAATGCCAAAATCTCTGCTAAGATCATCAGGCTCTCATAGGCTGATTTCCACTTGGTGTTTGATATCTCACCAGCCCAAGTGCAACTTGGGAGTAGTTAAATTCCATAATGAGGAATTATATGTAGAATTTCAGGCTCACTTCTCTATAGCTTTTTCCTCTCCAGGATCTTGGCCTCACAAGTCTTAGGCATCTTTGACCTCAAAGTTCTATGTACTTACCCTACCTCACTGCCAAAAGCCCCAGGCTGTGTCTTTTTGCTCAGTCTCTATTCCTCATAATATCATTTGGCAAATGCATTTATTTCTAAGGCTCAAGAAAGGCTTTACCAGAGAAATGACATTTAAACTGAGACATAAGGGAAAAAAGAGTTAACTGCTCATTGAGAGCTGGTAATGCAGTTGCAGAAACTTTGGTGGGTGGGTAAAAGTAGTGATGTGGGAGGTTGAACTAATTATCCTTAGCTCAAAGTACAGTGTCTGGTACACAGCAAGCATTCAACAAATGTCTGTTGGTTAAACATTAACTCTAATTCAATGAATATTTATTTAGTGTCTCTTTTATTTCTAGCACGAGGTTATGAACTGAGGAAACAAAGTTAAATAGGTTATGTGCTTTTCTTTCAAGAAGTTCACAACAAAGAAATGTTTCTTAAAAATACAATGGTTTCCATTCAAGCGGTATGAATAAAGTGCTAGTTGACATGTTCTTTTAACCTTTAAAACAATTTTAAGATGTTTTTATTTTTTTAATAAAATTTATGATTTAAAGTGTTCAGCATGATGTTTTGACATACATATATATAGTGAAGTGATAAATACAACCAAGATGGGCTTCCCTGGTGGTGCAGTGGTTGAGAATCTGCCTGCCAATGCAGGGGACACGGGTTCGAGCCCTGGTCTGGGAGGATCCCACATGCCGCGGAGCAACTGGGCCCGTGAGCCATAGCTACTGAGCCTGCACGTCTGGAGCCTGTGCTCCACAACAAGAGAGGCCGCGACAGTGAGAGGCCCGCGCACCGCGATGAAGAACACAGCCAAAAATAAATAATTAATTAATTAAAAAAAAAATACAACCAAGCTAACATACCCATCTACTCACATCTCTTTATCTTTTTTAGGTGTGATAAGAGTAACTTAAATTTACTCTTAGAAAATATCCAGTATAAAATACAGTATTATTAACTACAGTTATAATGCTCTACATTCAATCTCTAGAACTTATTTGTCCTATATAACTGTAACTTTGTACCCTTTGACCAGCATCTCCCCATTCCCTCCATTTCCCCAACTCTGGTAACTACCATTCTATTCTCTGCTTCTATGAATTTGACTTTCTTAGATTTCACTTATAAGTGAGCTCATGCAGTATTTTTCCTTCTGTGTCTGGCTTATTTCATTTCGCACAATGTCTCCAGGTACACCTATGATGTCACAAATGGCAAGAGTTCCTTCTTTCTTAATGGCTGAATAATATTTCATTGTGTATATATTCTACATCTATTGACATAATCATGTGGTTGTTATTTTTCATTCTATTAATATGGTGTATCACACTGATTGATTTTCATATGTTAAACCAACCTTGCATCGCAGGGATAGATACCATTTGGTCAAAATTTTGAGTCTTAAAATAATGAATGAAATTAAAAGTTTAGATAATTACATGAGGAGGCAGAGACTTTTACACTAAAAAAGGACATTTGTGAAAATGGAATGGTGAAGTTTATGAAATGGTTGGTCAGAGAACCTCTAGCCAAACTTTAATTCAATGTTGAGCAAAGAATGAGAACTGTAGACCCAATAGGCTCCGACACCGCGTATAGTCAATGGAGCTATGATTTGAATCTCAGCTGCAAGCCTTTTGGGAGCTCTCTTCGCCAGTATTCACTTATTCACAACTCTCGGCTTCATCTCTTTGAAATTCTCTTTGTTTGCTGGGGTTTCTCCTATATGTTTTACTTTCATTCTGGAATCTCCTTTCTATTCCACCCATCAACTTTTCCCAGAGTACATGCTCCACCTCTCCATCTTAACCAAACCTAGTTGTCCGAGGAGGGCACATATGTTTCTCAGCAATATTGAAGAGAAGCTGCTCACTCCTATTCTACAGATATCTACACACAATGTTGACATTCTCCTAGCTCCTTACCATATTTCTAAATCATTTATTGGCAATCTGCATGACAAAACATTTCACTCATTGACACAAATACTATCCAGATATGAAACAATATACTATTGTTTTCAGAGTCCTTTACTGACCACCCAGTTTCTTCTCATTTATTAAAGACTTTGCCACCAGCCCCTTGATTCTTTCTCCCATCTCGGTCCCTCAGTCCTGCCACAGCATTCGTAACATCACTCACCATATGGATTTGCCATTAGACAATGTGACCTCAAAATGCCAAGCCCTCCCTACAGCATCTCCCTAAGTATCCACGTGAGAACCTTATGACAATGGCCTCAATTAGATTCAGTTATTTATAGCACCTTCCACCTCTGTGGTTTTCATAAATTCCAAGCTATTTATCTTTGTCTATGCTGTAATTCAAACAGCATTTGAATTATTTGCTTTTTGTGGAAGTTCATTATGAAACCATCTAGTCTACTCCTTTGTTGGGGGTTGGAAAAATAGCTCTTTGACAGACGTCTATATTATTCCTGGAATTTGGTATGTTAAAAATGCATATTTCTTCTGCAGTAACTTTCATCATTTTATTTTTTTTCAGAAATTCATCCATTCCCATCTAGTTTCCATGTTTCTTTGAATAGAGTTAAACAGGTATTTTCTTAAAATGTTTTGAAATTTCTCTGCATTGTGGTCTTTCACTCATTTCAACGCTAAATTTGTGTGTTTGTGCTTTCTCCTTTTTTGATTAAGTAAATCACTGATCTTTCTCTTTCCCCTCCTTCTCTCTCTCTCACTCTGTCTCTCTCTCCCTCTCTCTTTCCTTCTTTCTTCTTTTCCTTTTTAATATAATTTTCTTCCTTCTCCAAAGGAAACCAAAATTATGAAAATACAGTATTCTAAAACATTTTTGATACATTTACTACATACATATGTGCATGTGTGTATGCATGTATGTGTATATATGTATATGTACATATATATGTAATAACATTTTAGAATATTTTATTTCATTTTAAAATATTTTAAAACTACATCTGGTTTCATAGTAAGAAAGAAGTGAGACCAGAGCATATCAGGCAGTTAGAACACACTTTAATTGCTTTGTATACAAAGTGATGATTTTTATTGGAAGTACTCCACTTTCTCCACTTTAATTTATCAATGCTCTGTAAAAATTTTAAAAAGTGTTCAGAGCTCTTTTATTTACCATCTAGGGGAAAACCTATGTATATTGCCTAGTACTTTCTTTAGGGATATTTTCATTTCTTTGTTTCTTAGACTGTAAACAATGGGATTAAGCAGAGGTGTCAGTACTGTATATGTCACAGCCATCAGCATATCTTCAGGGAATGAGTCACTGTCCTTGGGTCTCAGATAGACAAAGCCAGCAAATCCATAGTGTATGCACACCACAGTGAGGTGGAAGGAGCAAGTTGAGAAGGCCTTATACCTCCCCTGGCAGATGGCATCCTCATAACTATGGACCCAATGAAGACACAGGAAATCATAATGAAAATAAAGCTCCCCACCAAAACAAAGGCAGTGAAGGCAAGAAGAACCATTTTCTGAAAAAAGGTGTAATCACAGGCAAGGGAGACTACAGATGTAATGTCACAAAAAAAGTGCTTGATTGTGCTGGAGTCACAGAAGGACAAGTTGAATACTACAAGGACAATGCACAGTGACACCACAATCCCAGAAACACAAGAAGCTGTCATGAGCTGAAAGCAGATCTTTTGGGTCATCAAGATGGTGTAGTGCAGCAGGTTGTGAATAGCAGTGTAATGGTCATAGGACATGGCAGCCAAGAGTAAGCAGTTGTTAGCTCCCAAGCCAAAGAAGAAAAACATCTGTGTGGCATGCTCAGGAAGAGAAATGGTCTTGCTTTCTGATAGCAAGTCCACTAGCATGCGGGGGATGATTACCATAGTGGTACGGGTTTCTGAAAAGGACAAACCACAGAGGAAAAAGTACATGGGGGTGTGAAGATTGTGATTGAGCTTGATGGCCACCATTATGGACACATTTGCAACTAGGATGGTCACATGGGAGAAGAAAATCATCATGAAGGAGAGATCTTGCAGGTCTGGAAAACTGGAAAATCCCCACAGAAGGAATGTGCTCACGGTGGTATGATTGTCCATCCTCCTGGTGCACATAACAACTCTCCTCCAAAGGTGCAGAGGTTCTTGGGGTCAAGACTCTGATAAGATTGTAGAAAGCACTGACGTCACCTGGCCTTTAATCGAGGACATTGACAGACAACTCTTAATGAGAAAGCCTGAGAAATGGAAGTTAAATGTACCTGGCTGAATTCCAGGTCAGGACTCAAAGTGATGAAGAAAAAGATTCTCATAGGAGAATGTATGTAAATGCCATAGAGTAGCCCCAAATATATTCAGGGAACCCCCTAATTTATCACCCCTTTCCATCTTCTACAGTCAGAATCTGAATGAATGAGGGAAATATGAAAAAAAAAGTTCATTTTCTCACCTACAGGAGTATGAGGAGTAAAGGGTATACAATGTTTATGTGTGGTCTAATCATAGCCTGGCGTACATAAGTACATAACAATGTTGACTGAATCAATACTAACTTAAGGAGAAGTAAGGAAAAGTTTTCAAATGGCTTCCAAACATTCTTGGAAAATAATTCTATCCTCAGAGGTGCTCTCCAGAAGGCAGTGGCTGCTTGGCTGACAATTATGCCAATGACTTAATAAGTGAATTTACCATTTTGAAATTTGTACTATTTTCTGTACATAACAATGAGTTGAAGTGGAGTTTTTCAATAATTGTCTGTCATTCAGGCAGATCTTGGAAGCAAAATGGTTATGGAGAGACTATTCTCATCCTGGATGGCTCATTTGGTTCATGATGTTCTGATCAATTCTTGAGCTTTCAGGAAAACCTCCAGGATAAATCTAGCTGATATACTGGTGGACAGGACTTCTTTGCAGCACAGCTCTTTTAAGAACTCAACTTCCTCAGGTTGTTTTCATCCATTGTTAAAATATCCACTCTGTGTTTGAGATGACAGCATGAAAGTAACACACAGAGTTTCCAAACAACACAGAGCTTGGTTTCAGGCACTATTGTTAGGGAATGAAAGGAAAACAGTGAGAAGACGTTGGTGTGGAGTTGTAGGTTGGGGAAAGACTGGTAGAGACAACACTGGAAAGTATTTTGTAGGATCCACAAAGCTTGAAGAAAAGAGAAAATATACCTTTATCTGGAAAGTTTGAGTGTTCCTTATGTACTGAAATACTGGAAAAAATTTACAAGGCAGTGATGCAGGTAACCAGTATTTATTCAAAATCTGAAATATACTGGACAATATGCTGTGTGTTTGATAGAATTTTCTCACTAGGTTTCTCCCAACAATTCTGTGTGGTAGGTATTTCAATCCTGATGCTACAAAAATTGAAACCAAGGTACAGGTTCCTTAATTGACTATGCAAAGTCAATGAATTAATTCCAAAAATATTTAGTTAATGTCTATGATGTATTAGTCAATTCTCTGATGGGAAATATAACATGTGATAAGACACATATGACCTCTCCTATCTCAGACTGAGAAAAATGCCATGAAGAGAATTAAAGGAAAGTGATATGAGAGTGCAGGACTAGGTGGCTACTTCCAATTGTAGAGTCAGGAAAGCCTTTTCTATGGAACTGATACTTACTTTGCGACTAGAATTGATAAGCATGCACCATATAAGATCTAGGGGTAAAACATGACACTCGCAGGAAACACTACTGCAAAGACCCCATGGTGGGAATGAGCTTGACATATTTAAAGAATATCAAGATAGCCAAGGTAATCAGAACATCTCTCTCATTTATTCTCTTAAATACCTTACGGGATAAATAGTAGTATTGTGTTCATGTTTGAAATAAGGAAACTATGGCTTAGGGAGTTACTTAATTTGTGAAGGTGATAAAGTTTGTTAAAGGAGGAGCTGGTATTTATACCCAGGCAGAGTCACATGGGAGAAGACCTTCTTAACTAGTAAAGTTAAAGTGTCCCTGCAAGTGCAAGTGCCCTAGCATGGCATTCAAGGTTTACCTGTCCATCTCATCTTCTGCCACCAACCTCCTTTACATGGAAAGCATCCCATCATCTCCCAAGCATGGAATGCCCCTTGGTGGCTCTCCTACTGTGCACACATTGTTTCTCTATTTGCAGTGTTCTTCCCCCCTGCTTCTTAAACCACAGTCTTTGTTTCAAACCCAGTTTAAATGTCACCTCCCTAAATGTAAATTGGTGCAACCACTGGGGAAAACAGTACAGAGGTTTCTCAAAAAACTAAAAATAGAACAGCCATATGACCCAACAATTCCACTCCTGGGTATAAAACCCAAAAAACCCCAAAAACGCTAATTCAAAAAGACACATGCACTCCAGTGTTCATAGTATTATTTACTATTCCGAAGGTAAGGAAGAAAGCTAAGTATCCATCAACAGATGAATGGAAACACACATGTATACACACCATATATATATATATATACACACACACACACACACACACAAATGGAATACTACTCATCCACAAAAAAGAATGAAATTTTGCCATTTGCAGCAACATGGATGGATTTTGAGAATGTTATGTTAACTCAAATAAGTCAGACAGAGAAAGACAAATATGTATGATATTATTTATATGTGGAATCTGAAAATACAACAAAGTAGTGAATAAAACAAAAAAGAAGCTGATTTACAGATATAGAGAACAAACTAGTGGTTACCAGTGCAGAGAGGGAAGGGAGGCAGGGCAATAAAGGGGTAAGGGGGGAAAAAGGCTTATTATGGGATTATACGAAATCACGTGTGTGAAACTTTTAAAACTGAAAAGCACTATAGAATTTAAAGAATCTTTCATTCAATAAAATAATTTCATTACACATATATGTGTTACAGAAAAAATACAGTTTCATCTTGATTGCTTTTGAATTTTATTAAAATGGAATTCTACAAAAAAAAGTCACCTTCCTAAAAAATCATCTCCAATCACTCTGATTGAGTTAATGAGTTCTGTGTTCACGTCTGATTGTATTATGATGACATTTTAACATATCTGACTTCTATACTAGTCAGAGCAGAGGGCTATTTTACCATTTCGTATCCTACCTGCAGCAAAATATGGTAAATATAAAGGTTTGTGTCATGAGAGTTCAGCGAGTAAATGGAGTGCCATCTTCCCCACGAAGCTTCCCTTGTTTTTTTTCTAGATGCACTGACTAATTATTTCCAATTAAATTGTTTTCTCTGTCATTTACTTAAATGGGACATGTGCTAAATGTTGTTCACCGTCTCTTTCAGTACATTTCAAGACCAATTAAGATATAGCCACATCACCTAGCAATGTGATAGTATCAATACATACCATTTACAACAAACCCACAGCTAATATAATACTCAAGGCTGAAAAGCTGAAAGCCTTCCCACTAAATTCTAGAACAAAACAACGATGCCCACTCTCATCTCTTCTATTCAACATAGTATTGGAAGTTCTAGCCACAGAAATTAGAAAAAGAAATAAAACGTACCCCAATTGGAAGGGAAGAGGTAAAACTGTCATTGTATGCAGATGACATGATACTCTATAGAAACCCTAAAGACTCCACATAAAAACTATTAGAACTAATAAATGAATTCAGCAAGGTAGCAGGATACAAGATTAATATGCAGAAAACTGTTGCATTTCTTTATACTAACAATGAAATATCAGAAAGTAAAAAAAAAAATCTCATTTAAAATTGTGTCAAAAAAAAATACTTAGGAATAAACCTAACCAAGGATATGAAAGACCTATATGCTGAGAACTAAAACAATGATAAAGGATATTGAAGATGATACAAAGAAATGGAAAGATATCCCATGCTCTTGGATTGCAATAATTAATATTGTTAAAATGGCCATATTACCAAGGCAATCTACAGATTTAATGTGATCTCTATCAAATTACCCATGACATTTTTCACAGAGCTAGAACAAATAATCATAAAATTTATATGGAACCACAAAAGACCAAGAATTGACATAGCAACTCTGAGGAAAAAGATCAAAGCTGGAGGCACATCCCTCCCAGACTTTAGACAATACTACAAAGCTACAGTAATCAAAACCACATGGTTTGGGCACAAAAACAGGCATATGATCAATGGAACAAACATAGACAGCCCAAAAATAAACCCACACACCTACAGTCAATTAATCTTCGACAAAGGAGGCAAGATGGTACAATGGAGAAAAGACAGTCTCTTCAGCAAGTGGTATTGGGAAAGCTGGACAGCCCCATGTAAATCACCGAAGTTAGAACACTCTCTCACACCATACACACACACACACACAAACTCAAAATGGCTTAAAGATTTAAATATAAGACATGACACCATAAAAATCCTAGATAGAACATAGGTGAAGCATTCTCAGACATAAATTGCAGTAATATTTTCTTAGTTCAGTCTCCCAAGGTAATAGAAATAAAAGCAAAAATAAACAAATGGCACGTAATCAAAATTATGCTTTTGTACAGCAAAGGAAACCAAACAAAATGAAAAGACAACCTATGCAATGGAGAAAATATTTGCAAATGATGCTACCAACAAGAGCTTAATTTCCAAAATATACAGACAGCTTATGCAACTCAATATCAAAAAACCAAATAACCCAATCAAAAATGGGTAGAAGACCCAAATAGACATTTCTCCAAAGAAGACATACAGATGGCCAACAGGCACATGAAAAATAGCTCCACATTAGCTAATTATTAAAGAAATGCAAATCAAAACTACAATGAGATATCACCTCATGGTAATCAGAATGGCCGTCATTAAAAAGTCCACAAATAATAAACACTGGAGAGGTTGTGGAGAAAAGGGGACACTCCTACACTGTTGGTGGGTATGTAAATTGGTGCAGCCACTATGGAAAATAGCTGGGAAGTTCCTTAAAAAACTAAAAATTGAGTTACCATATGATCCAGAAATTCCAGTCCTGGGCAATATCGGGAAAAGATGAAAACTCTAATTCGAAAAGATACATGAACCCTTATGTTCATAGCAGCACTATTCACAATAGCCAAGACATGGAAGCAACCTAAATGTCCATTGACAGATGAATGGATAAGGAAGATGTGATATATATATGTATGTGTGTGTGTGTGTATATATATATTATATACACACACACACACACACAATGGAATATTACTCAGACATAAAAAAGAAAGAAATAATGCCATTTGCAGCAACATGGATGGACCTAGAGATTATCATACTAAGTGAAGTAAGTCAGAAAGAGAAAGACAAATATTATATGATATCACCTATTTCGAATCTAAAAAAAATACAAATCAACTTATTTACAAAACAGAAGCAGACTCACAGACATAGAAAACAAACTTATGGTTACCAAAGGGGAAAGGGGAAAGGGGAAGGGAAGGGATAAATTAGGAGTATGAGGTTAAAAGATACATACTACTATATATAAAATAGAAAACAACAAGGATTTACCTTATAGCACATGGAACTATATTCAATATCTTGTAATAAGCTATAATGGAAAAGAATATGAAGTTGTACACCTGAAACTAACACAATGTTGTAAATCAACTATAGTTTAACAATAAAAAAAGACAGGCAAAAGAATAGGAAACTAGGGACAAAATTAGTTAAAATAAATAAATAAATGCATGACTCAGCAAAGAAAAAAAGTAAATACATACCAGTATTTAATACATGTTTGTTTAATGAATAAAGTGTATTTCTCCTCTCCCCCTCTAAACTTGGAACAAAGAAAAGAGGACTATTACTTTCTGGCCTGGACAATATGCTTCACTTTCTGTGGCATCAAATAAGACACAATTGCCATAACTGCTCCTATAATAGGGAGCGTAGAGGAGGAACCAAGATGGCGGAGTAGAAGGACGTGCTCTCACTCCCTCTTGCAAGAATACCAGAATCACAATTAGCTGCTGGACAATCATCAAAGACACTGGAACTCACCAAAAAAGATACCCCACATCCAAAGACAAAGGAGAAGCCAGAATGAGATGGTAGGAGGGGTGCAATCACAGTAAAATCAAATCCCATAACTGCTGGGTGGGTGACTCACAAACTGGAGAACACTTATACCACAGAAGTCCACCCACTGAAGTGAAGGTTCTGAGCCCCACGTCAGGCTTCCCAACCTGGGGGTCCGGCAGCGGGAGGAGGAATTCCTAGAGAATCAGACTTTGAAGGCTAGTGGGAATTGATTGCAGGACTTTGACAGGACTGGGGGAAAGAGAGACTCCACCCTTGGAGGGCACACACAAAATAGTGTGCGCATCGGGACACAGGGGAAGGAGCAGTGACCCCAGGGGACACTGAACCAGACCTACCTACTAGTGTTGGAGGATCTCCTGCAGAGGCGGGGGGGAGGGGGCTGTGGCTCACTGTGGGGACAAAGACACTGGCAGCAGAAGTTCTGGGAAGTACTCCTTGGTGTGAGCCCTCCCAGAGTCTGTCATTAGCCCCACCAAAGGGCCCAGGTAGGCTCCAGTGTTGGGTTGCCTCAGGCCAAACAAACAACAGGGAGGGAACCCAGCCCCACCCATCAACAGTCAAGTGGATTAAAGTTTTACTGAACTCTGCCCACCAGAGCAACAGTCAGCTCTACCCAACACCAGTCCCTCCCATCAAGCCTCTTAGACAGCTTCATCCATCAGAGGGCAGAGAGCAGAAGCAAGAAGAACTACAATCCTGCAGCCTGTGGAACAAAAACCACATTCACGGAAAGACAGACAAGATGAAAAGGCAGAGGACTTTGTACCAGATGAAGGAACAAGATAAAACCCCATAAAAACAACTAAATAAAGTGGAGATAGGCAACCTTCCAGAAAAAGAATTCAGAATAATGATAGTGAAGATGATCCAGGACCTCGGAAAAAGAATGGAGGGCAAAGATCGAGAAGATGCAAGAAATGTTTAACAAAGACCTAGAAGAATTAAAGAACAAACAAAAAGATGAACAATACAATAACTGCAATGAAAAATACACTAGAAGGAATCAATAGCACAATAACTGAGGCAGAAGAATGGATAAGTGACCTGGAAGACAGAATGGTGGAATTCACTGCTGCAGAACAGAATAAAAAGAATGAAAAGAAATGAAGACAGCCTAAGAGACCTCTGGGACAACATTAAATGCAACAACATTCGCATTTTAAGGGTCCCAGAAGGAGAAGAGATAGAGAAAGGACCTGAGAAAATATTTGAAGAGATTATAGTCAAAAACTTCCCTAACATGGGAAAGGAAATAGCCACCCAAGTCCAGGAAGCGTAGTGAGTCCCATACAAGATAAACCCAAGGAGAAACACGCCGAGACACATAGTAATCAAATTGACAAAAATTAAAGACAAGGAAAAATTATTGAAAGCAGCAAGGGAAAAACGACAAATAACATACAAGGGAACGCCCATAAGGTTAACAGCTGATTTCTCAGCAGAAACTCTACAAGCCAGAAGGGAGTGGCATGACATATTTAAAGTGATGAAAGGGAAGAACCTACAACCATGATTACTCTACCCGGCAAGGATCTCATTCAGATTCAATGGAGAAATCAAAAGCTTTACAGACAAGCAAAAGCAAACAGAATTCAGCACCACCAAACAAGCTCTACAACATAATGCTAAAGGAACTTCTCTAAGTGGGAAACACAAGAGAAGAAAAGGACCTACAAAAACAAACCCAAAACAATTAAGAAAATGGTCACAGGAACATACATATCGATAATTACCTTAAACGTGAATGGATTAAATGCTCCAACCAAAAGACACAGGCTTGCTGAATGGATACAAAAACAAGACCCATATATATGCTGTCTACAAGAGACCCACTTCACACCTAGGGACACATACAGACGGAAAGTGAGGGGATGGAAAAAGATATTCCATGCAAATGGAAAGCAAAAGAAAGCTGGAGTAGCTATACTCATATCAGATAAAATAGACTTTAAAATAAAGACTGTTACAAGAGACAAGGAAGGACACTACATAATGATCAAGGGATCAATCCAAGAAGAACGTATAACAATTATAAATATATATGCACCCAACATAGGAGCACCTCAATACATAAGGCAACTGATAACAGCTGTAAAAGAGGAAATCGACAGTAACATAATAGTGGGGGATGTTAACACCTCACTTACACCAATGGACAGATAATCCAAAATGAAAATAAATAAGGAAACAGAAGCCTTAAATGACACAATAGACCAGATAGATTTAATTGATATTTATAGGACATTCCATCCAAAAACAGCAGATTACACTTTCTTCTCAAGTGCACATGGAACATTCTCCAGGATAGATCACATCTTGGGTCACAAATCAAGCCTCAGTAAATTTAAGAAAATTGAAATCATATCAAGCATCTTTTCTGACCACAACGCTATGAGACTAGAAATGAATTATGGGGAAAAAACGTAAAAAACAGAAACACATGGAGGCTAAACACTACGTTACTAAATAACGAAGAGATCACTGAATAAATCAAAGAGGAAATCAAAAAATACCTAGGGACAAATGACAATGAAAACACGACAATCCAAAACCTATGGGATACAGCAAAAGCAGTTCTAAGAAGGAAGTTTATAGCTATACAAGCCTACTTCAAGAAACAAGAAAAATCTCAAGTAAATAATCTAACCTTACACCTAAAGGAACTAGAGAAAGAAGAACAAACAAAACCCAAAATTAGCAGAAGGAAAGAAATCATAAAGGTCAGAGCAGAAATAACTGAAATAGAAACAAAGAAAACAATAGCAAAGATCAATAAAACTAAAAGCTGGTTCTTTTGAGAAGATAAACAAAATTGATAAACCATTAGCCAGCCTCATCAAGAAAAAGAGGGAGAGGACTCAAATTGATAAAATTAGACATGAAAAAGGAGAAGTTACAACAGACACCGCAGAAATACAAAGCATCCTGAGAGACTACTACAAGCAACTCTATGCCAATAAAATGGACAACCTGGAAGAAATGGACAAATTCTTAGAAAGGTATAACCTTCAAATACTGAACCAGGAAGAAACAGAAAATATGAACAGACCAATCACAAGTAATGAAATTGAAACTGTGATTAAAAATCTTCCAACAAACAAAAGTCCAGGACCAGATGGCTTCACAGGTGAATTCTATCAAACATTTAGAGAAGAGCTAACACCCATCCTTCTCAAACTCTTCCAAAAAATTGCAGAGGAAGGAACACTCCCAAACTCATTCTATGAGGCCACCATCACCCTGATACCAAAACCAGACAAAGATACTGCAAAAAAAGAAAATTACAGACCAATATCACTGATGAATATAGATGCAAAAATCCTCAACACAATACTAGCAAACAGAATCCAACAACACATTAAAAGGATCATACACCACGATCAAGTGGGATTTATCCCAGGGATGCAAGGATTCTTCAATATACACAAATCAATCAATGTGATACACCATATTAACAAACTGAAGAATAAAAACCATATGATCATCTCAATTGATGCAGAAAAAGCTTTTGACAAAATTCAACACCTATTTATCATAAAAACTCTCCAGAAAGTGGGCATAGAGGGAACCTACCTCAACATAATAAAGGCCATATACGACAAACCCACAGCAAACATCATTCTCAATGGTGAAAAACTGAAAGCATTTCCTCTAGGATCAGGAACGAGACAAGGATGTCCACTATCACCGCTATTATTCAACATAGTTTTGGAAGTCCTAGCCACAGCAATCAGAGAAGAAAAAGAAATAAAAGGAATACAATTTGGAAAAGAAGAAGTAAAACTGTCACTGTTTGCAGATGACATGATACTATACAGAGAATCCTAAAGATGCCACCAGAAAACTACTAGAGCTAATCAATGAATTTGGTAAAGTTGCAGGATACAAAATTAATGCACAGAAATCTCTTGCATTCCTATACACTAATGATGAAAAATCTGAAAGAGAAATAAAGGAAACACTCCCATTTACCACTGCAACAAAAAGAATAAAATACCTAGGAATAAACCTACCTAGGGAGACAAAAGACCTGTATGCAGAAAACTATAAGACACTGATGAAAGAAATTAAAGATGATACCAACAGATGAAGAGATATACCATGTTCTTGGGTTGGAAGAATCAATATTGTGAAAATGACTATACTACCCAAAACAATCTACAGATTCAATGCAATCCCTATCAAATTACCAATGGCATTTTTTATGGAACTAGAACAAAAAATCTTAAAATTTGTATGGAGACACAAAAGACCCCGAATGGCCAAAGCCGTCTTGAGGGAAAAAAACGGAGCTGGAGGAATCAGACTCCCTGACTTCAGACTATACCACAAAGCTACAGTAATCAAGACAATATGGTACTGGCACAAAAACAGAAACACAGATCAATGGAACAAGATAGAAAGCCCAGAGGTAAACCCACTCACCTATGGTCAACTAATCTATGACAAAGGAGGCAAGGATACACAATGGAGAAAAGACAGTCTCTTCAATAAGTGGTGCTGGGAAAACTGGACAGCTACATGTAAAAGAATGAAATTAGAACACTCCCTAACACCATACACAGAAATAAACTCAAAATGGATTCAAGACCTAAATGTAAGACCGGACACTATAAAACTCTTAGAGGAAAACATAGGAAGAACACTCTTTGACATAAATCACAGCAAGATCTTTTTTGATCCACCTCCTAGAGTAATGGAAATAAAAACAAAAATAAACAAATGGGACCAAATGAAACTTAAAAGCTTTTGCACAGCAAAGGAAACCATAAACAAGACAAAAAGACAACCCTCAGAATGGGAGAAAATATTTGCAAATGAATCAACGGACAAAGGATTAATCTCCAAAATATATAAACAGCTCATGCAGCTCAATATTAAAAAAACAAACAACCCAATCCAAAAATGGGCAGAAGACCTAAATAGACATTTCTCTAAAGAAGGCATACAGATGGCCAAGAAGCACATGAAAAGCTGCTCAACATCACTAATTATTAGAGAAATGCAAATCAAAACTACAATGAGGTATCACCTCATACCAGTTAGAATGGGCATCATCAGAAAATCTACAAACAACAAATGCTGGAGAGGGTGTGGAGAAAAGGGAACCCTCTTGCACTGTTGGTGGGAATGTAAATTGATACAGCCACTAGGGAGAACAGTATGGAGGTTCCTTAAAGAACTAAAAATAGAATTACCGTATGACCCAGCAATCCCACTACTGGGCATATACCCAGAGGAAACCATAATTCAAAAAGACACTTGCACCCCAATGTTCATTGCAGCACTATTTACAATAGCCAGGTCATGGAAGCAACCTAAATGCCCATTGACAGATGAATGGATAAAGAAGATGTGGTACATATATACAATGGAATATTACTCAGCCATAAAAAGGAACAAAATTGGGTCATTTGTTGAGACGTGGATGGATCTAGAGACTGTCATACAGAGTGAAGTAAGTCAGAAAGAGAAAAACAAATATCGTATATTAATGCATATATGTGGAACCTAGAAAAATGGTACAGATGAACCGGTTTGCAGGGCAGAAATTGAGACACAAATGCAGAGAACAAACGTATGGACACCAAGGGGGGAACGCAGCAGGGGGTGGGTGGTGGTGGTGTGATGAATTGGGAGATTGGGATTGACATGTATAAACTAATATGTATAAAATGGATAACTAATAAGAACCTGCTGTACAAAAAAATAAAACAATATTCAAAAAAAATTTTTTTAATAAAAAAGAAAGAATGTAGAAAGCATCTATACATGCATTCGCAATGCTACGTGACACTATTCTTAAAACTATTTAGAGAGAAACCAACTATGTTTAGTACACATCCAAACAAAATAAATACTAAGGAGAGCAAGTAGCGTATTGAAGAGGGGTTAATAAATGCACTGAAGTATAAGCATGGAGGCTTTCTGGAGAATATGGATTTTTTCCCTATAGCCTCTCAACTATCCTTAGTAAAAATTCTATAGTCACTAGGCTCAGGATGCAAGTTGGGGCATACAAAATTTTAAAACAAGTCTCTGCTCTGTGTAGTACAGGAGTCAAGCACACACACACACACACACACACACAAAACAAATGAAAAAACCCCAACAACAACAACAAAACCCAACCTCCTGGGAATTCCCTGGCAGTCCAGTGGTTAGGACTCCATGCTTCCACTGCAGGGGGCACGGGTTCAATCCATGGTTTGGGAACTAACATCCCACATGCCACATGGCAGAAAAAAAAAAAAAAAACCAACCTCCTCACAATAAAAGGATGTGAACCTAAAAGAAGAAATGACTAACACACATAGGGAGGTTTGAGGAGAATTCGGAGGGACAAGACATTTGAATTGTCTTTCTAAGAATGCTGTTTTTAGCAGTCATAAAAGGGCAAGGAGAACACTACAACTTATAGAAAACAACATGTGCAAAGTAGAAGAGTCACAAAGGATAAACTGTTTTTTGGAAACAGTGGGATGGTCCCCATATAGGGGAGGTTTGAGGCAGGAAATGAGGTTAGGGCAGTTGCACTGAGGGAAGCCTTATAATCAACTAGCCAAGCAAGTGGCTCTCTAGACTCTGACTGCCTTGCTGTGTATATGTTATACATGTACACTTACCAGCTATATCACTTCTGGCAAATTAAGTAACTCTCTAGGCCATAGGTTCCTCACTACAAACATGGTCGTGATAATGGCACTTATCTCTTGGGATAGCCATGAGGATATATGAGATGGTGTAACTGAAGCATGCAATGAAGCCTGGAAATTATTAGAATTATCTACTTTGTAAGCAAAAGGTACCTAAAAATCTAAAATGGAATGTACACTGCTTGTAGATTGGACGTAGAAAAGCTGGTAGCAGGTGAAGGAAGGGACTGGGAGAGGGAAAAAGTAGAGGCTGTGGCAAAAATCCACGAGTGAGGAAGTAGAATGCGGGAGACATTTCTTATTCAGGATCCTGGAATCTAGAAAATGTGGACAACAAGAGAGGATGAGGAATCAAAGTAATCCAAGCTGGGTCCTGAAAAATGAGTAAAAGTCTATAGGAAACAAAATGGAGGAGGAGAAGTTGTGGCAGAGGGAACCCCACATGCAAGGGCACAGCAGCATGAAGGATGATGATGGGTTTGGAAAAGAGAGGGCACTACTGTCTGGTTTGAGTGTAGGGTTACTTAGAGGGATGTGGTGGAAACTGAGCCAGGAGCAGCGTCTAGGGATCCATTTGCGATGAGCATCAAATATCATGCTGGGGTATCTGGATTTCCTCCTATAAGCAGTGTAGATTCATTCACTGTTTTTGACACTATTAGTGACTTAATATATCCTCTGTTTAGGAATCCAATATCTGGTCACGATGTAGTGAATAAAAATGCAACAGACTGGTCACTAATAGAAAACTACAGAGGCACCATATTCACCCTATTGGATAGGTCAAGGACAATGGCAGAGAGAAAAAAACAAAAAAGATGATGGCAAAAGGACATCTGGAATTTTGGAAGTAAATTTATGTGCATAAAGGTGAGGAAGAAATCAAAATTGGAGTCTGACGGTAGCTCTCTAATGTCTGTAACTAACTCAAATAGGAAGTACAGGAGAAAAGTCTGACATGTGGGGGAAATATGACCAATTCTGTTCTGAAAATCTTACATTCAGTACTAGGAGGACATTTTGGCTTGGAAATGGGCCAAAGAAAATTGGAGATTCCTTTATGGTAGAGGTTAGAATTGCAGAGTCATATAAGGTGAGTGACAGCTAAAGCAATAAGAATGGAAAAATGTTTCCTTTAGAGGAAATAGACTGGAAAACCTCCAGAGGAAAGAGAGTGGAGTGGTCTCAAAGACAAGCCATTTGGGTCTAGCCTGAAGATTGCTTAGGCAGATGAGGGTCCCACCTTAGGGTCTTTGAGTTAGCTGTGAAACATGCCAGTAATGCTCTCTCCCCTAATCTTCACCTGTTGGTTGCTTTTGCCATTCTGTTTTCCATTTAAGCACATCGCCTCCTCAGAGAGGGCTTCCTTGACTCCACAAACCAAAGTAGTCATTCACTCTTTCATCACAGAGATCCTATGTGTCTGGTTACATTTTGTGTTTCCCATGTATAAAATTGCCTGGCCCATCATATGCATTTAGTCAGTATGTGCTGAATAAATTCACGACTTCTATAGTCACTTAACCACTCTATAACTCACTTTATATTTTATAAAATCAAAATGAAATTCCAAGCACATAGACTTGTGAGGATGACATGAGACATCTCTGTCTAACCCCAGCATATTGTCTGGCACATTATAGGTATTAGGTGGGTGCTGGTTACCTGGCCTGAATCCTCTTGTATTCTTTGCCCATAACTACAATGCAAAGAGAAAACAGCAACCCTTCAAATCACAATATATTTGTTAGTCCTACAGAATAATTTCCAGCCTATGTTTCTTTCTCTTGCATACTCCTTCATTTTCCACTGCTGATTCCTTACTATTTTTCTTCCCCTTCACCTTTAACAATGACTGAAGTTAAAATCTAAATTCCATGGAGTGTCTTCATGTCATTTTTCTGCCCTTACTTCTTCAAGATTGGAATAATAAATAGTTGAAATAAAAATATGATTTACAAAATTGATCTGAGGAATTGGAGTTTATTCCATTCAGGTCTGCACTTCAAAGCAAACCACATAACAAGTATACCTGCTAGAAAATGTCCTGGAGGTTTTGCTAAAAAATCCAAAATTTGATTAGAACATCATGACCAGAATATGCCACTCTAAATGAGACAGTGCCTTCAAAATCATTTTGACACCAAGCTAATCCATTAACATTATATTAGGCATCTGAAAAGACCTTCAATGAGAAATTATTAAGAACTTAAAATTATTGACATGTATTAAGAACTAATGATATTTTAAATCTCAAGCTTTAATTATTACCATGGATAGGAACCCAGTAGAAGTTACAAGTTAAATTCATTTATGTGGTCAGGTCATTGTCACAATTATTACTTTTAGAGCCAGTACATAGTGAAACACTGATGGAGAGAGGATTTCATTGAAGGAAAGTTAAAGTTCTTTTGGAAAATTTCACTGATCTCCCTAATTTTACAAAAAAATGTTATTTTCATTTTAAGTGATTTAAATGATTTGATTATTTTATTCATTCAGTCAATAGTTTATGAAGCACTCCTGAGTACCAGGTTACCATTATATCTGAAAGAGCATTTGAAAAATGCAGCATCACAAAATCCGGTGGATGAGAACAAAGCAATTTTATTCATATTTCCCTCTTACATGCAGATCCAGTTTGGAAAAGAGAGAGGTAAGAATGCTTTTGTGAGTATAATCCAAGAAGATGCTTGGGCCCACTCCATGTCATTTATACAGATTTTCATACTAGAATTATTCTCATCACTCTGACTCCTGAACTTTACTTCAGTCAAATGCATTTAGCATCACTTTCTCAGGCCCTCCCATGAAGAGGTGCCTGGAAGCTCAGGTCCCCCTGATTAAAGTCTAGGTGACACTGGTGCACAAGGATATTTTACAATCATCTCAGAGTCTTGACTTCAATAACCCTGCACCTTTGGAAGAGAGTTGCTACGTGCACCAAGAAGATGGGCAATCATACCACAGTGAGCACATTCCTTCTGTGGGGATTTTCCAGTTTCCCAGACCTACAGAGTCTCCTCTTTGTGAAGATTTTCTTCTCCCAAGCTATCATCCTAGCTGCAAATGTGTCCATAGTGGTGGCCATCAACCTCAGTCACAACCTTCACATCTCCATGTAGTTTTTCCTCTGTGGTCTCTCCTTTTCAGAAACCTGTACCACTATGGTAATCATCCCCCATGTGTTGGTGGACTTGCTACCAGACTGTAAGACCATTTCTCTTCTTGAGTGTGCCACACAGATGTTTTTCTTCTTTGGCTTGGCAGGCAATAACTGCTTCATCATGGCTGCCATGTCCTATGACTGTTACACTGCTATTCACAATCCACTGCACTACTCCATCCTGATGACCCATAAGATCTGCTTTCAGCGGATGATGGCCGCTTGGGTGGTTGGGTTCCTGGTTTCTGTGTGCATTGTCCTCATAGTATTCAACTTGTCTTTCTGTGACTCCAACACCTTCCAACACTTCTTTTGCGACATCTCACCTGTGGTCTGCCTTGCTTGTGACTATACTCCCTATCATGAAATGGCTATTTTTCTGCTCTCTGCCATTGTGTTCGTGGGCAGCTTTATTTTCATTATGATTTCCTGTGTCTTCAATGGGTCCATAGTTATGAGGATGCCCTCTGCCCAGGGGAGGTATAAGGCCTTCTCAACTTGCTCCTTCCACCTCACTGTAGTATGCATACACTATTGGATTTGCTGGCTTTGTCTATTTGAGGCCCAAGCACAGTGACTCATTCCCTGAAGATATGCTGATGGCTGTGACACATACGATGCCAACACCTCTGCTTAATCCCATTGTTTCTTTTTAACTTCAGTGATTATATTTTTCAGATCTAGAAATTTCCCTTGGTTATATTTCATAATTCTTTTTCTTTGCTGAAACTTTTCTATTTCAAAGAAATAGAATTTCAATGATTGCTTACTGAAGCATTTGTTTGATGGCTGCCTTAAAATCCTTACCAGATAATTTTAACATCCTTTTCATCTTGATGTAGACATATATTATCTTTTCTCACTGAATTGTGATTTTTCTGGTTCTCGGTATGACAGTGATTTTTACTGCAGCAGAGACATTTAGGATATTATGAGACTCTGGATCAGATTCAATCTTTTTTTAGGAGGATGTCCCCTGTCACTGCAACTACTAGGTGTATGTGTATCTCTTCAGCTTCCTGCTGAGCACTACTGACACAGCTCTGGGAAAATGGAGTGCTGACACCCACTGCCTCCTTGCAGATGAATGAGATGCAAGTGCAGCTCCCGCCACCACTCTGTTGTCTCCTTCCCAGTTATAGTGTGATGCCAATTTGCACACCTCCTTTCTTCCAAGTAAGGTCAGTTCCTTGTTGGGCCCCACTGCCACTAGGGAGAGGGCACCTGCAGAGCTGGCTCACACTGTTTTGTTGTTGCAGGTGGAGGTGGAAGCTCAGGTCCCCACTGGACCCCCACTCACAAGGGGGGTGCGGTTACAGGGGAGCAGAGTACCAACTAGTACCGCCTCACACTCCCTCATTGTCTCATTGCTGCCAGATGACAGAGGAGGTTCATTTCCCTGCTGGACCCCACTGACAATACCCTGGCAGGGGAATCAAAGGGTGGGTGGGGTGAAGAATACCTCCCTACTTGGCCCCAGTGAATCCTGCTGGTGGGAGACAGGTACGATTTTTCCACTGGTGTTTGTCTGGAGTAAGACAGGTATTGCCAAAATGTTTTCTATTCTGTTAAGGTCACCCTTTTCCCAGTTCTTTGGCTAGCAAGAACAGACTTTTCTTAAAGCTTTTTTTTTGTCTGTGTCTCTTGATGGTTCTGAGTTGGAGGTTTGTGCAGCAATCTGTACAGGACATATGGAAGCAATAAGAAAATGCAGGGACTCAACACTATGTGATTTCCTCAGGTCCAAAGTCCCTAGGGGTTTGCCTTCTTCTCTGTCCTGTTTAGAATCTTCTTATGCTTGTTTGTTGTTTCATCTAGGAATGTTCTTAGTAATAAGAGAGAGGACCTGAAGGGTATGGAGCAACTTCATCTTCAATGAAACCAGAAGTCTATGCCTTCAAACATTTAACAATATTTTTCCTGCTTCTTATTTACTTTGTGACAGAAAGTTGATGTAATACAAGTTTGCCTGACATATCCAGATGTAGGAGTCTGCATACTTACTCTGAACAGAAAGGGCTGGCTAGAAAGAAATGTGTCACAGACAAATGAAAGTCCTCTAGTGGTGAAGTATTAAAGAGCCCCTCATTCTGCCCCTCCACAGAGAGTATGTGCCTTAAAAGAAGTCAGAGTATTAAGAGGATATTTGTGACCTTGAACTTTTGCTTAACCTTTATGTGCCTCAGTTACATCTTCTGTAAAGTACGAATTACAAAACACCTTTTGGGGTTATTCTGAGGATTAATCGGGTCACTGCTTGTAATTACTGGGAACAGTAACTGGAAGGTAGTAAACTATCTCCTATTGTTAGCTCCTTTGCTAATTCTCTTGCTACTGCTACTACTACTCTTACTAACATTTGACTTGTACATGTTCTAACTCTCCAACCATTCCAAGGCATAAGGGAGACATTATTCAGCAGAGAGTGATTACATAGCTTTTACTAAACCAGGCTGAGATGCTATTTACCAATCTGAGTTAAACAGTGTCATGGCAGTGGTGTAACTGTGGTGAGCATGGGTTTGTGTAAAAGCCTATCACAGGTGTAGCAGGATCTGACACAGACGTTCCATCACTTGAATCAGGCTGACATTCAACAGATTCAAAGGCCGCCAAGTCAGTGGTTCATGCTAGAGCAAAATCTTCATACATCCACTCATTTATTAATTTTTCATTCATACATTTAAAATATACATTTATGCTTACTGTGTTGCAGGAAGTGTGTAAAAATTAGACACACAGGAAAAGAAAGACATTAAATGTGTCTATATGAAGAGTCCAGCATTTTTGAGAAAACAAATACTGAATCTGTAGTTGCAAGTGCACTGAGTATTCTGAAAAAAAATATGCGGTGGTGGGGGGAGCCGGGGGGATAACAGGTGTACTTAATTTGGTCTGGAGCCTGAAGAAGGCTTCCAAGAGGATGGGAAACAACATTTAAGTGCATACATATAGCATGTTGGTGTTACACAGGTGAGAGGGAAAATGCATTCAGGCAGAGGTACTGCATGTGAGAGGGTCCTAAGGTGGCAAAGAATATGGACATACTTGTGGTTTTAAAAGAATACCAATGATACCTAGAGTTTGAATGTTTGGGGAATGAGGGAAGAGTACTGAGAGATGGAAATATAACAGGGACACATTCAGGACTTTGTAACCATGTTAAGAATTGTCGCCTTTATTCAAAGTCTTTGGGGGATATTAACAAAGGAATTAATCTATTTAGTTTTTTTGTTTGTTTTGTTTTGTTTATTCAAGACCCATTTATTCTCTAGTTCTGCCCACATGGAGACACCCTCCTTGAAAAGGCATCCCTTCACTTTAACACCTTGTGCTGAAAACACATGTTCTGAGGTTTCAACTATGAGATCCACATTCTTAAAGCACGAATTCTTAAATCTCATCTAGATTTCTCCCCTTGGATGGGGGGAGATGACCCAAACACAGCGAAGAACCGCTCAGGACTGTGGGCTCTGCTTGCCCAGAAGACCTTGCAGCTGCCCTGACCACCCGGCTGGAGCCAGGATTAGGGCCCTGAGACGAGGGGCACCTGCTGGGCTGCCACCAACGCCTCCAGCTCCTGTCCTCTTCACTAGGCTGGCTGTCACCTCTAGTTTCCCTGGAGTTTGGGGATTCCAGACGGTCTCTGCTCACACTTCTGCGTCCCGCCTGCTGCCTCAGCACTGCTGATCCACACCAGGGGGGAAAAGCACACAGAACTGCTTTTCAACACACCAACGTTCCACACAAAAGTTATTTGATAAGCCTGCAGGTTCTTTATCATCAGAGGACATTCCCAAGGCCATGACTTCCCCCTGCTCCCCACTGCCCTCGCCGGCCTACTGGACGTGCGTGGCCGCCGTGCTGAGTCGGGCACACCTCCCTGGCTCCACTCCGGCGCACTCTCCTGGAGGACTGAGGGCGGTGCCCTGGGCTCATCTATCCTGAAGCCAGTCCTAGACTGACAAGAGCCACACCTGCAGGTCTATTCCACTGACCAGCTGCCCGGGACCAAGCTGGGCCCACGGACCCTGGTCTGGATTGTGTTGGCTGCTCATTCTTGCCGACGTTCACAGGCCAACAGCCAGTGTCCTTCCTTCCCTGCTCATCACTGCACCAGCGGCTCACTCCTACCTGCTGCCATCACGCGCCTGGAACCTCGTGTTCTGGGGCCAGCCAAGAACTGAGACCCCAGCAGGCCCCTAGTTCCCAGTAGGCAAACTCACCATTAAACTACCGCTGCCTAGCCGTGTTCTCGACGCTTCAGAGCCGGGAAAGTGCAGAGAGCATAGCAGGCCGCGGCGCCCCCAGCCCCGGACCCGCGATGCTCCGCGGAGGCGCCGGAACCTCCCAACACAAGCGACCTCTGCGCCCGCCCGTCCCGTGGACCTGGGCGCACCTCCGACCACCGCGACCCAGGACGGAGGCACGGTGCGCGGGGCTCAGCCGGCGGCGGGCGCTGGGGCGGGCGGGGACCCGGGCTCCGGCCCCGAGGCCGCGCGGACCCGCCAGGCCCACCGCCATCCCCGCCGCCCGGAAAGCAATCTATTTAGATTTATGCCATGGTTGGTATATGGAGAATGAGTTGTAAGACAGTGAGAGAGGGGAGAGGAAAGCTGGTTAGAGTTCTATTAGCTAGGATTCTCCAGAGAAACAGAACCACGATAATGTTGTTGTTTTTATTTTAAAGGAATTGGCTCACACAATTATGGGAGCCGGCAATTCCAAAATGCACAGGGCGGTCCAGGAGATTGGAAATTCCAGTAAGAGTTGATGTCACAGTTTTGAGTCCAAAGGCATCCTGGAGACAGAATCCTTCTTTTTAAGGGGACTTAAGTCTTTTCTCCTAAGGCTTTCAACTGATTGGATGAGGGCCACACACATTATGGACAGTAATCTGCTTTATTCAAAGTCTACCGATTTAAATGTTAATCACATCTAAAAAAACACCTTCCCAGCAACATCTAGACTCATGTTTGACCAAACAACTGGTCACTGTAGCCTACCCAAATTGACACATAAGATCAAATATTACAGGAGTACGACTATAAAATAAATATATAAGGTGGTAGCTGGGGAAAAAAGTGCTGACAATGAAAATGAAGAGCAATGGGAGATAAATATTGGACTCAGAATGTACAAGACTTTGTCATTGAGTGCAAGCATGTGGAGGGAGAAAAATAAATTACCCTCAGGTTTCTAATCAATATGTTGATTGAATGATGGTGTGTCTTATTAGGATATGGAACATTGGAGGGGAGCAAGTTGGGGGTGGAAGGAGATAATTACTTTAGACAATTTGTGCTTGAGACTCAATAGACAAAAATATTTTTGTCTAAAGCACTAAATAAAGGACAGGGAAAGAGAAATAAATATGGTAGTCATCAGTGTATACAGATAAATTAAACTTTACAGGGGAAACACAATCTAGTTCCCTCAATCTTCCTTAACAGGCTGCATCTGACCACGAAAAAGTCACTTAAAGAGCATGTTTACTCACTCCCTAGGAATTCAGGAACCCTGCTTATTTCCACAGAGAAGTCACCAGTTTTGACCTGACATAAGAATTCACAGCTGGTTTGGTCAGGGGCATCTCATCCTGCTCTTTTATGAAGTCTCCTGTAACTAGGCTGGAGCCAGACTAGGAACACAGGTCAGCATTTATGGGTCCAAAAAGCCCATCATCTACAGATAACCATGCAAAAAGAACGTGTCCAGTAATTTTACTGTCTGGTTCCACTTGGTCATCTCCCCTCAGAATGTACTCAGTCATAACTATAATTATCACACTCATTCCAGGACAAGCTTCTGTTGAAATGGACACAGTCTCAAAAGTTTGGAGGTCCAAAAACCTTAACTTATAGCAGAGTACAACTTTGGAAAAGATGTGAATAAAATTTTATAGAATTTTCTGCAGATTATTTTTTCATGTTAACCAATTTGTGTTACTAATTAATAATTAAATTTCATTTTATTAATGGTAGCTCACTGTGGGCTTCTAATTTACTTTCTCATATCAGAAAATCTAACCCCGACCTTTACTAAGAGCCTTCCCCTTGTCTAATAACATACAGACCAATATATTTTGACCACAGACACTCTTTGTCCTTTTATTATTATTCTATGGTCTATCATTAGATCAAATACTAAAAAAATTACAAATTAATTAAGAAAATATTTTTCTAGCAAGCTCTCTCTTTACCCCCAAGCTGAGGTGAGCAAGTGAAGCTAGACTAAGCACAAAGGAAAAACAAAGCAGTCTTCATCGAATAGGAAGAGGCGATTTTAAAGGTCATTGCAAGATTAGGGAGAGTGGCCAAAACGTCGGAGTACAAGGACACTGAGCTCACCTCCTCTAGGGAGCACACCAAAATCACAACTATATGCACAACAACCATCGATGAAAAAGACTGGAACCTACCAGAAAAGATCTTCTACAACTAAATATACAAAGAAGGAACCACAACAAAACAAGTGAAAAGGGCGGACTCAAGATATAATCAAACCCTATTACCCCCGGGTGGGCGACCCTCAGACTGGAGAATAATTATACTGCAGAGGTCCTCCCACAGGAGTGAGTTCTGAGCCCCACGTCAGGCCCCCAGCCCAGGCGGGGGTCCAGTACCAGGAAGACGACCTCCGGAGCATTTGGCATTGAAGGCCAGTGGGGCTTAACTGCAGGAGCCCCTCAGGACGGGGGTAAATAGAGACTCCACTCTTAGAGGGCGCACACAAAATCCCACGTACACCTGGGCAAAAGCAGGAATTTGATAGGAGCCTGGGCCAGACCTACCTGCTGGTCTTGGAGAGTCTCCCGGAGAGGCAGGGGGCATGACTGTGGCTCGCCCTGGGGACGGAGACACTGGCAGCAGCTTTTCTTAGGAGCTGCTTCTGCTGCGTGGACGCCGGAGCTGGTGGACGCCGGAGCTGGCGGGCGCCATTTTGAAAATCTTCCTCCAGCTCATTAGCCCAACAGCCTGCAGGTGCCGGCGCTGGGACGCCTCAGGCCAAGCAACTAACTGGGCGAGGACACAGCCCCAGCCTTCTGCAGACAGGCTGCCTAAAGACTAAAGAGCCCACAGCTGCCTTTAGACACAGCCCTAGACAAGGCCCTGCCCACCAGAGGGCCAAAACCCAGCTATACCCACCAGGGGGCAGACACCAGCAAGTCCCACCAGGAAGCCTGCCTCTAGACCAACCTCACCCACCAGGGGGGAAACACCAGAAGTAGACACCAGAACGTAGGCCAGACCCTACCCTGGGACCAGGTGGGCCCTGGCCCCGCCCACTAGCAGGCCAATGCAACCTTCAGGACCTCCCGGACACCATACCCAACTGTGTCAGGAACCAGCCCCCACACCGATGATCTGAAATGAGCTCCAGGATCTCTGAGCCCTGCAGCCAGACTCCAGGAATCAGCTCTGCCTGCCAGTATCTGGCACTAACCCCAGGACTTATCTTCACCTGCCAGTGGGTGGGCAGCAGCCTCAGAATCTTTGGGACCCTGACTCCACCCACCACTAGCCAGCGTGAGTCCCGGGACCCCCTAGAGTTCTGCAACCAGCCACCTCATGACCAGGACCCACTAAACAGCAGCCAGCAGCATCTGCACGAGGGAGGGCCTGACAACCAACCAGACTAGGGGCCATCCAAGCCCACCAGACCAGCCACATGCCCACCACAACAGAAGGACCCATGCAGCCCTCTCAGGGGGAGCCCCTAGAACATATAGCTTGGGTGATGAGAGGGGAGTGCACTGCTAGGATGCATAGAATGCCTTCTACAGAGGGCCACTTCTCCAAGGTCGAGAAATATAACTAACCTACCATAGATATAAAAATAAAAATAGCAACTTAGAAAAAATGAGGCTGCAGAGGAACATGTTCCAGACAAAGGAACAAGGTAAAACCCCAGAAGAACTAAGAGGTATGGAGATAGGCAATCTACCTGAGAAAGAGTTCAGAGTAATGATCGTAGAGATGATCAAAGAACTTAGGAGAATGGATGCACAGATTGAGACATTAAAAGTTTTTAACAAAGCTCTCTCTTCAGAGCCTCATTAATCTCACTGTTCCTCAGGCTGTAGATGAGGGGGTTCAACATGGGGATCACCACCACGTAGAACACAGACACCACCTTGTTCTGATCAGTTGAGTAGCTGGACTTGGGCATCACATAAATGAATGTGATGGTCCCATAGAACAGAGTGACTGCTGTGAGGTGAGACGTGCAGGTGGAGAAGGCCTTGTGGTGCCCCTTGGTGGAGCGCATCTTCAGAATAGTGATGAGGATGTAGATATAGGAGATGGCTATGACAATCACCGTGACCACAATGATGGAGCCAGCTGTCAACGAGGGGACAACTGCGGGGATACTGGTATCAGAACAGGAGAGTTCAACCAAAGGAGCAAAATCACAGAAAAAATGATTGACTCGATTTGGTCCACAGAAAAGTAAATAATAGAAGCAAATAGTAAAAGAGCCAGCATTGAGAAAACCACCTACATAAGCCACTGTGAGTAACTGAACATAAACTCGTGTGGACAATTTGGTGGAATAAAGCAGTGGGCTGCAGATTGCCACGAAGCGATCATACGCCATGGCAGCCAGAAGGAAGCACTCAGTTGACCCAAAGAAAACAACTGAACCAAGTTGAATGGCACATCCAGGATAGGAGATGGTATTTCTCTCCACCAGGAAATTTACAAGCATATTGGGTGTAACAGAAGATGAATAGCCAATGTCAGCAAAGGCCAAGTGGCTCAGAAAAAAATACATAGGATGATGGAGCTGAGAAGAGATTCTGATAAGAATGACTGTGCTGAGGTTGCCACATATGGTCACCAGGTAGATACAGAGGATGATCGTGA
Organism: Eubalaena glacialis; assembly: GCF_028564815.1. Taxonomy (NCBI): domain Eukaryota; kingdom Metazoa; phylum Chordata; class Mammalia; order Artiodactyla; family Balaenidae; genus Eubalaena; species Eubalaena glacialis. The sequence continues at coordinate 73,703,852 of NC_083725.1, forward strand.
AGAGGATGACTCGAAGAACTGGATCATTTGTTAAGCCCAGTAAAATGAACCCTGTCATTGCAGTATTGTTCCCATGCCCCAGGGAATCCATGAGATAGGGTAGCTGCTACCAAAATGAACCTGTGATGAGACATTACATTAAAGAAGTTTTGAATTTGATGGTTTTCTTTTTATTAATACACATAGAGTTTATTATAAACAAGTAAATTATTCAAGTTAGGTTTGGACTAATTTTTTTTACTTTAGAGTAAAAAACTTATATTCTTTTATTTTTATATATATTTTAGAGTAGAAAATTTTATTTATTTATATAATGAGTATTCTATATTTTAAAAATTGTTTTCAGCACTAACACGGGAAAACCTGCTTCAAATAATGTATATCTTTTCCTCTTTATATTATATAATACCTAACTGTTATTGAATATTTACTAAATGGCAAGCCTTGGGTTAAGAATTTTCTATATAGTTCTATTTTAATTTGTATGAAATAATATTAAGTATTTTATCTCATTTGTAGACAATGAAACTGAATTTGGCAATGTAACTGAGCTAAGTTTACATAGCAAATAGTAGAATCAAGATGTGACTCTCAGGTAGTTGGAATACAGTCCATTCCTTTAGTAACTATGCTATAAATGAAATTAAAGAATACTTATGATGAAGTCAAGTCTCTTGAAAATGAGTGGATAACAAATTACACTGCTACTTTCTGAGAGCTAAGGTATAAAAGAGGTGCCTAGTTAATCACAAAGTTTACAAATTCTCTCAATAAAACAAGACCATATTTTTAAAAGGAGAAATACAATTTTCTTAATTGGACAAAGAAGAAAGGGAAAGAAAGTTCGAATTAAGGTTATAAATGAAGTCAGCTATTATAAATGTATTATGTTTATTTAACATTTACAATTAAATATTGTTTTCTCAATTAGTTTGAAATATCAATATAATTACTGTGCAAAAACTTACATGTTTAATATCTAGGACATAATTAAACTACATTCACTCAAATCTGATCATTTCCTAATGTAATTATGTTTTCAAATTGGAGTAATATAGAACAAAATAGTATTCGTTTCAACATAATATACAGGTGAATAAAGTTCCAGCTTAAAAAGTTAAGAAGTGTACCCAGGTTCACCCAGCAAGTTGCCAGGTTGAAACTCATCTCCAAGTTTTCTGGCTTTGTATTCTCAACTTTGCCCAAAAGCCTCTGGTTGCCTGTAAGCCTAAGCCTTCAGAACAATAAACAAAGGAAGTCTTTCCAAGATATTTACAAACAGTAAGTCCCCAAAGCACCTTAAATGTAGTGAATTTTATAGTATAATACTTATTGGCTGAGTCGAAGTTTAATATCGTTGAAAGACAATGTGAGTTTCTGGTCTTCTGGGTGGAAAAATGAGGAATCATGGTAACTTGAATTATGCCTATTTATACACTAAGTAGACTATAGAAACAGGTTAATTCAGCTAAGGTTACTTGCTAGCTGACTGCTGGATAGCATCTGCCCTGTTTCTCCTGGCTTGTGAGAACAGATACAACTTTAGAGAGTAAAGTGTTCTCAAATGGTTATTGAAAATCAGGACAACTGATTAACTCACAAAAGCCAAATATCTTACCTCTAAAAATGAGAATTCATTCATCTTACAGTAATAAATTCAAAGTCATTGTTGTAATATAACAGCTGCGCTATTTTATTGTTTGCCTTTGAGGATAAATCTCTGAAGATTCTTGAGATTCAAATGTGAATTCAAAAGCACCAGGGGTCATTATCACATTCTCAAGTGAATATTGAGCAGTGCACCTCACACAAATATAACTAATCTTTAAGGATTCTGTCAATTCTCAAGCGACCAGTCTCTTTTATTTTCTAGTTGTTCGTGCACTTCCATTTGATAATTATTGGAAGTATAATATAATAAATTATCTCATAGCTAAACATTTGTTCTGTTTAATACATCAGGTTAAGGACTACACTACAAATATAAAATGGTAGAAGAATGTGCGATCAAGATAGCAGATTAGGAGGACCCTGAGCTCACCTCCCACAAACACATCAAAATTACAAATATATATGTAGCAACTTTCTCTGAGGATAACCTGAAGACTAGACAAATGACTCTTCTACAACCAAAGAAAGAACCACACAGAGTCTAGTAGCAGAGGAGAAGTGATCGAGTTGGGACCCACACCCTCAGTGGGCAACCCAGAGGAGGAGAATATCACAGGCTCAGGGATACTCCCTAAGAAGAGAGAGGTTTCAGTCCCACATTGGGCAACCCAACCCTGGGGTCAAGCACCAGGAAGATAAGCCCCATTTCCTGGTTTTGAAAACCAGTGGGGCTTACCAGAAGGCTGTAGGAAACTGAGACTCTGTTCTTGAAAAGCACACTCACAGACTTGCTTGCTCTCAATATCAGTGCAGAGGCAGAAGATTGGAAAGTTCCTGGTGCTCTGGCTAACCTGCTGACTGCCCCAGAACACCCCACCCCAGCCTGCACCAGTCTCCAGCTTCAGCCTCTCTGCCAAACCCCCACCAAGGTGTGACTGCCAGCATGTCTCAAGACTAGCTGCAGCTTGCTCCAGGCTGTAGTTCAAGCCCCTCTGGCTCCAGCCATACCCCCACCAAGGCAGCAACTGCCATCATGCCACAGGAGAATCCATGGTTTACACCAGGCTCTGACTCTAGCCACTCTGTCTCCAGCCCTAATCCCCACCAAGGTGGTGGCTGCCAGCTCAAACCAGGAGAAGTCATGACCCTTGCTCATTTCAGATCTACATCTCCCACCAAAGCCACTGAGCACACACAGACTGCAAAGGGATGCTCCCCCACAAGCACACACCTTCAAGACCAGGATAGGTAATTGTTTCACCTAATTTCATAGACCAAGAGGGAAAGTCAGACAAAATGAGAAGACAGAGGAATATGCTCCAAATGAGAGAATGAGATAAAACCCCAGAAAAAAAAACTTAATGAAATGCAGATAAGTAACTTACCTGATAAAGAGTTCAAAGCAATGGTTATTAAAATAATCACTGAACTTAGAAAAGAATAGAGGAACATAGTGAGAATTTCAACAAAGGACTAGAAAATATAAAAAGAACTGCTGAGAGTTGAAGAATACAATAACTGAAATGAAAAATACACTAGAAGGAATTAATGGCAGATTAGGTGATACAGAACACATAAGCAACCTGGAAGACAGAATGGTTGAAATCAGCCAATCAGAACAAAAAAGGAAAAAATTTTTTAATGAGCATAGTTTAAGGGACCCATGAGACAACATCAAGTGTACTAACATTATAGGGGTCTCAGAAGGAGAAGAGAGAGGAAAAGGGCTAGAAAAACATATTTGATAAAATAATGGCTAAAATTTTCTTTAATCTGAAGAAGGAAAAAGATATTTAGGCCCAGGAAGTGCAGAACGTTTCGAACAAGATGAACCCAAAGAGACCCATACCAAGACATATCATAATTAAAATGGCAAAAGTTAAAGATAAAAAGAAAAATTTTAAGTTAGAGAAAATGAGAGTCACATAAAAGGGGATTCCCCTAATGCTGTCAGCTGATTTTTCAGCAGAAACAGTGCAGTCCAGAAGGAAGTGGCATGATACATTTAAAGTGTTGAAAGGAAAAAACCTACAACAAAGGATACTCTACCTGGCAAGCTTCAGAATTGAAGAAGAGATAAAGAATTTCCCAGACAAGCAAAAACTAGAAACACTCATCATTGTTAAACCAGCCGTACAAGAACTGTTAAAGGGTCTTCTTTAAGTGAAAAAGAAATGACTATAACAAGAAATAAGAAAATATATGAAGGAAAAAAATCTCACTGGTAAAGGTAAATGTATTAGTAAAGGCACTTGAAAAAAGCTAGTGCAAAAGTTAAAAGACAAAAATTGTATAACTACAAAGAACAGTTAAGAGGTACACATAATGATGTAAAATATGACATCAAAAACATAAAATGTGGGGTTGGGAGTAAAAAATGTGGAGCTTTGAGAATGTGCTTGAATGTAAACAACTATAGTTTAAAACAAAGGGGGGCTTCCCTGGTGGCACAGTGGTTAAGAATCTGCCTGCCAATGCAGGGGACACAGGTTCAAGCCCTGGTCGGGGAAGATCCCACATGCCTCGGAACAACTAAGCCCGTGCACCACAACTACTGAGCCTGTGCTCTAGAGCCCGAGAGCCACAACTACTGAAGCCCACATGCCTAGAGCCCGTGCTCCACAACAAGAGAAGCCACTGCAATGAGAAGCCCGCGCACCGCAACAAAGAGTAGTCCCCACTCACCGCAGCTAAAGAAAGCTCGCGCGCAGCAATGAAGACCCAACGCAGCCAAAAAGAGATAAAGAGGGCTTCCCTGGTGGCGCAGTGGTTGAGAATCTGCCTGCCAATGCAGGAGACACGGGTTCGAGCCCTGGTCTGGGAAGATCCCACATGCCGCGGAGCAACTAGGCCCGTGAGCCACAACTACTGAGCCTGCACGTCTGGAGCCTGTGCTCCACAACAAGAGAGGCCACGATAGTGAGAGGCCCGCGCACCGCGATGAAGAGTGGCCCCCGCTTGCCGCAACTGGAGAAAGCCCTCGCACAGAAACTAAGACCCAACACAGCCAAAAGTAAATAAATAAAGGAGTTACTTTAAAAAAAAAAAGAAATAAATTTATTTTTAAAAAAAATTAAAAAACAACGGGATATATTATGTCAATATATATGAACTTCATTGTAACCACAAATAAAAAACCTACAATATATACACACAAAAAAAAACAAAGAAAACGGAACTCAAGCATAACACTAAAGAAAACTGTCAAACTGCAAAGGAAGAGGCTAAAAGAATAATAAAAGAACAGAGAAGGCTACAAAAGCAACCAGAAAACAATGAACAAAGTTGCAGTAAGTACATACTTATCAATAATCACTTTAAATGTAAATGGACTAAATGCTCCAATTAAAAGACATATGGGGACTTCCCTGGTGGTCCAGTGGTTAAGACTCCCCTGGTCAGGGAACTAAGATCCTGCATGCCTCACAGTGGGGCAAAAAATAAATAAATAAAGACATATGTTTGTTGAATGGATAAAAAAATAAGACCCACCTATATACTGCCTGCAAGAGACACTTCAGAGCTGAAGACACACAAAGGTTGAAAGTGAAAGGACGGAAAAAGATAGTCTATGCAAATAAAAATGAAAAAAAAACTGGGGGAGCAATACTTATATCAGACAAAATAGACTTTAAAATAAAGTCTATAGCAAAAGACAAAGATACAACATTCATAAACATATATGCACCTAATATAGGAACACCTAAACATACAAAGCAAGTATTAAGAGACATGACATAAAGAAAGAAGTTGAGGGCTTCCCTGGTGGTGCAGTGGTTGAGAATCTGCCTGCCAATGCAGGGGACACGGGTTCGAGCCCTGGTCTGGGAAGATCCCACATGCCGCAGAGCAACTGGGCCCATGAGCCACAATTACTGAGCCTGCGCGTCTGAAGCCTGTGCTCCGCAAGAAGAGAGGCCGCGATAGTGAGAGGCCCGCACACCACGATGAAGAGTGGCCCTCACTTGCCACAACTAGAGAAAGCCCTTGCACAGAAACGAAGACCCAACACAGCCATAAATAAATAAAATTTTAAAAAAATTAAAAAAAAAAAAAAAGAAAGAAAGAAGTTGACAGTAATACAATAGTAGTAGAGGACTTTAATACCCCACTTACATCAATGGATAGATCATCCAGACAGAAAATCAATCAGAAAAGAGTGGCCAAATGATAGGCTGGATCAGATGGACTTGATAGATACCTATAGAACATTTCATCCAAAAATAGCATTCTTCTCAAGTGCACATGGAACTTTCTCCAGAATCGATCACATGCTAGGCTACAAAACAAGTCTCAATATTTTAGAAGACTGAAATCATATCAAGCATCTTTTCCAACAACGACACTATGAGATTAGAAATCAACTATAAGAACAAAACTGCAAAAAACATGAACAAGTGAAGGTTAAACAACATACTACTGAAAAACCAATGGGTCAGTGAAGAAATCAAAGAGGACATCAAAAAATACCCTGAGACAACTGAAAATAGAAACAGAACTTTCCAAAATCTATGGGACACAGTAAAAGCAGTTCTAAGAGGGAATTTATAGCGATACAGGCATACTTCAAGAAACAAACAAACAAAAAAACTCAAATGAACAACCTAACTTTCTGCCTAAAGAAATTAGAAAAAGCAGAAGAAACAAAGCTCAAAGTAAGCGGAAGGAAGGAAACAATTGGAAATAAATAAAATAGAGACAAAAACAGAAAAGATAAATGAAACTAAGAGTTGGTTTTTTGAAAAGATAAACTAAATTGATAAACCTTTAGCCAGGCTCATCAAGAAACAAAAGGGCCAAAATAAATAAAATTGGATTTGAAAAAGAAGTTACAACCAATATTACAGAAATACAATCATAATAGAATACTATAAACATTTATACACCCAAAATTGGACAACCTAGGAGAAATGGATAAATTCCTAGAAACATACAATCTTCTAAGAGTGAATCAGGAAGAAACAGAAAATCCAAAAAGAATGATTACTAGTAATGAAATTGAATCAGTAATCAAAAAACTCCCAACAATCGAACATCCAGGACCAGACAACTTAACAGAGGAATTCTACTAAACACTTAATGAAGAGTTAATACCAATCTTACTCAAACTATTCCAAAAAATTGAAAAGGGAACATTTCTAAATTCATTCTACAAGGCCAAGATTGCCCTGACACCAAAACCAGACAATGATATTACAAAGAAAGAAAATTACAGGCCAATATCTCTGATGCAGATAGATGCAAAAATTCACAAAAAATACTAGGAAAATGAATTCAACAATACATAAAAAGGATCATGCATCATGATCAAGTAGGATTTATCCAGGGATACAAGATTGGCTCAGTATCTGCAAATCAAACAACATAATACACCACATTAACAAAATGAAGGATAAAAATCACACGATCGTCTCAGATGTAGAAAAAGCATTTGACAAGATTCAACATCCATTCATGATTAAAACTCCCAAAAAATTTGTTATAGAGGGAACATACCTAAACGCATAAAGGCCATTTATGACAAACTCACAGCTAACATCATACTCAGGAGCAAGACAGTGATGCCCACTCTTGCCGCTTCTATTTAACATAGCATTAGAAGTCCTAGCCACAGCAATCTGACAAGAAAAAAAGGGGGGGAGGCATCCAAATTGGAAGGGGAAGAAGTAAAACACTCACTGTTTTCAGATGACATGATACTCTATATAGAAAATCCTAAAGACTCTGCCAAAAAAAACTATTAGAACTAATAAATAAATTCAATAAAGTTGCAGGATACAAAATTAATTTACAGAAATCTGTTATTATAAACTTATAATGAACTACCAGAAAGAGAAATCAAGAAAACAATCCAATTTACAATTGCATCAAAAAGAATAAAATACCTGGAATAAACTTAACCAAGGAAGTGAAAGATCTATAGTCTGAAAACTAAAAGACACTGATGAAGGAAAGTGAAGACAACACAAATAAATGGAAAGATATCTCATGTTTATGTACTGCAAGACATTTGGAAAATCTTCTACTCATTTTTTAAGAGGATTGTTTCTGGAGGGTTTTTCTGTTTGTTTGTTATTGATTTGTATGAGTTATTTATATATTTTGGATATTAACCCCTTATCAGATATATGGTTTGCAAATTTTTTTTTCCATTTTGTAGGTTGCCTTTTCACTTGTTGTTTCTTTTACTGTGCAGAAGCTTTTTAGTTTGATGTAGTCTCATTTGTTGATTTTTGCTTTTGTTGCTTATGCTTTTGGTGTCATATCCAAAAAATCACCACCAAGACCAGTGTTAAGAAGTTTATTCCCTATGTTTTATTGTAGGAGTTTTAGTTTCAGGTTTTATGTTTATGTCTTTAATCCACTTTAAGTTAACTTTCTGAGTGGTATAAATTAGGGGTCCAATTTCACTTTTCTGTTTGTGATTATCCAGTTTTCCTAACACAATTTGTTGAAGAGATCATCCTTTCCCCATTGCATCTTTTTGGCTCCCTTGTCAAATATTAGTTTACCGTATATATGGGGGTTTATTTCTGGGCTCTCTATTCTATTCTATTGGTCTATGTGTCTATTTTTATGCCAGTACCATACTGTTTCAATTACTATAGATTTGTAGTGTAGTTTGAAATCAGGAAGTGTGATGCATCAGCTTTGTTATTCTTTCTCAAGTTTGCTATAGAGAATGAGATAGTTTTCTTTATTTCATTTTCAGATATTTTGTTGTTAGTGTATAGAAATACAGCTGATTCCTGTATGTTGATTTTATATCCAGCAACTATACTAAATCCATTGATTAGTTCTAACAGTGTTTTTGTTATTTTTTTTAGGATTTTCTGTATATAAGATCATATAATCTGCAAATGACAATTTTACTTCTTCCTTTCTGATTTGGATGCCTTTTATTTCTTTGTATTGCTTAACTGCTCTAGCTAGGGCTTCCACTACCATGTTAAATATGAGTGGTGAGAGTGGGCGCCCTTGTCTTATACCTGATTTTAGAGGGAAAGCTTTCAGTCTTTCACTGTTGAGTATGAAGTTAGTTGTGTGTTTGCCGAATATAGTCTTTATTATGTTGAGGTATATTCTTTCTATACCCAATTTATTGAGGGTTTTTTTTTTACTCATGAAAGGATGTTGCGTTTTGTCAAATGCTTTTTCTGCGTCTACTGAGATGATTATATAATTATTTTTCATTCTATTAATGCAGTGTATCACATTTATTAATTTGCCTATGTTGAAACATCCTTGCATTCCAGGGATAACTCCCACTTGTGCAGGATGTGTGATCTTTTAATGCATTGTGGAATTCAATTCGCTAATATTTTTTGAGAATTTTTGCACCTATGTTCATCAGGGATATTGGTCTAAGTTTTCTTTTCTTTCAGTGTCCTTATCCGGCTTTGGTATCAGAGTAAAGCTGACCTCATAAAATGAATTTGAAAGTGTTCCTTCCTCTTCAGTTTTGGAGGAAGAGTTTGAAAAATATCGGCATTAAATCGCCTTTAAATATTCGGTAGAATTCACAAATGAAGTCATCTGGTCCTGGGCTTTTCTTTGTTGGCAGGCTTTTGATTACTGATTCAATCTCCTTGCACTTGTTTTTGGTCTATTCAGATTTAATATGTCTCCCTGATTCAGTCTTAGCATATTGGGCTTTTCTAGGAATTTATCCATTTCTTCTAGGTTATCCAATTTGATTGCATATAATTGTTTCTAGTAAGTCTCTCATGATCCTATGTATTTCTGGGGTATCAGTTGTAATGTTTCCCCTTTAATTCCCGATTTTATTTATTTGAGCCTTCTCTCCTTTTTCTTAGTTGGTCTAGCTAAAGGTTTGTCAATTTTATCTTTTTGTAAAATCAGCTCTTAGTTTTGTTAATATTTTGTATTGCTTTCCTGTTCTCTATTTCATTTATTTCCAGTCTGATTTTGTTATTTCCTTTATTCTATTAACTTTTGGTTTAGTTTGCTCTTCTTTTGCTACTTCCTTGAGGTTTAATGTTAAGTTTTTTATTTTATTTTTTTATTTTTTTTTGTTTCTTTTTTTTTTTAAACATCTTTAATGAAGTATAATTGCTTTACAATGGTGTGTTAGTTTCTGCTTTATAACAAAGTGAATCAGTTATACATATACATATGTTCCCATATCTCTTCCCTCTTGCGTCTCCCTCCCTCCCACCCTCCCTATCCCACCCCTCTAGGTGGTCACAAAGCACCGAGCTGATCTCCCTGTGTTATGCGGCTGCTTCCCACTAGCTATCTATTTTACATTTGGTAGTGTATATATGTCCATGACACTCTCTCACCCTGTCACATCTCACCCCTCCCCCTCCCCATATCCTCAAGTCCATTCTCTAGTAGGTCTGTGTCTTTATTCCCATCTTGCCACTAGGTTCTTCATGATTTTTTTTTTTTCCTTAGATTCCATATATATGTGTTAGCATACTGTATTTCTTTTTCTCTTTCTGACTTACTTCACTCTGTATGACAGACTCTAACTCCATCCACCTCATTACAAATACCTCCATTTCATTTCTTTTTATGGCTGAGTAATATTCCATTGTATATATGTGCCACATTTTCTTTATCCATTCATCCGATGATGGACACTTAGGTTGCTTCCGTGTCCTGGCTATTGTAAACAGAGCTGCAATGAATATTTTGGTACATGACTCTTTCTGAATTATGGTTTTCTCAGGGTATATGCCCAGTAGTGGGATTGCTGGGTCGTATGGTAGTTCTCTTTTTAGTTTTTTAAGGAACCTCCATACTGTTCTCCATAGTGGCTGTATCAATTTACATTCCCACCAACAGTGCAAGAGTGTTCCCTTTTTTCCACACCCTCTCCAGCATTTATTGTTTCTAGATTTTTTGATGATGGCCATTCTGACCGGTGTGAGATGATACCTCATTGTAGTTTTGATTTGCATTTCTCTAATGATTAATGATGTTGAGCATTCTTTCATGTGTCTGTTGGCAATCTGTATATCTTCTTTGGAGAAATGTCTATTTAGGTCTTCTGCCCATTTTTGGATTGGGTTGTTCGTTTTTTTGTTATTGAGCTGCATGAGCTGCTTGTAAATCTTGGAGATTAATCCTTTGTCAGTTGCTTCATTTGCAAATATTTTCTCCCATTCTGAGGGTTGTCTTTTGGTCTTGTTTATGGTTTCCTTTGCTGTGCAAAAGCTTTTAAGTTTCATTAGGTCCCATTTGTTTATTTTTGTTTCTATTTCCATTTCTCTAGGACCTGGGTCAAAAAGGATCTTCCTGTGATTTATGTCATAGAGTGTTCTGCCTATGTTTTCCTCTAAGAGTTTGATAGTGTCTGGCCTTACACTTAGGTCTTTAATCCATTTTGAGTTTATTTTTGTGTATGGTGTCAGGGAGTGTTCTAATTTCATACTTTTACATGTACCTGTCCAATTTTCCCAGCACCACTTATTGAAGAGGCTGTCTTTTCTCCACTGTATATGCTTGCCTCCTTTATCAAAGATAAGGTGACCATATGTGCGTGGGTTTATCTCTGGGCTTTCTATCCTGTTCCATTGATCTATATTTCTGTTTTTGTGCCAGTACCAAACTGTCTTGATTACTGTAGCTTTGTAATATAGTCTGAAGTCAGGGAGCCTGATTCCTCCAGCTCCATTTTTCGTTCTCAAGATTGCTTTGGCTATTCGGGGTCTTTTGTGTTTCCATACAAATTGTGAAATTTTTTGTTCTAGTTCTGTGAAAAATGCCAGTGGTAGTTTGATAGGGATTGCATTGAATCTGTAGATTGCTTTGGGTAGTAGAGTCATTTTCACAATGTTGATTCTTCCAATCCAAGAACATGGTATATCTCTCCATCTATTTGTATCATCTTTAATTTCTTTCATCAGTGTCTTATAATTTTCTGCATACAGGTCTTTTGTCTCCTTAGGTAGGTTTATTCCTAGATATTTTATTCTTTTTGTTGCAATGGTAAACGGGAGTGTTTTCTTAATTTCACTTTCAGATTTTTCATCATTAGTGTATAGGAATGCAAGAGATTTCTGTGCATTAATTTTGTATCCTGCTACTTAACCAAATTCATTGATTAGCTCTAGTAGTTTTCTGGTGGCAGTTTTAGGATTCTCTATGTATAGTATCATGTCATCTGCAAACAGTGACAGCTTTACTTCTTCTTTTCCGATTTGGATTCCTTTTATTTCTTTTTCTTCTCTGATTGCTGTGGTTAACACTTCCAAAACTATGTTGAATAATAGTGGTGAGAGTGGGCAACCTTGTCTTGTTCCTGATCTTAGTGGAAATGGTTTCAGTTTTTCACCATTGAGGACAATGTTGGCTGTGGGTTTGTCATATATGGCCTTTATTATGTTGAGGAAAGTTCCCTCTATGCCTACTTTCTGCAGGGCTTTTATCATAAATGGGTGTTGAATTTTGTCGAAAGCTTTCTCTGCATCTATTGAGATGATCATATGGTTTTTCTCCTTCAATTTGTTAATATGATGTATCACGTTGATTGATTTGCGTATATTGAAGAATCCTTGCATTCCTGGAATAAACCCCACTTGATCATGGTGTATGATCCTTTTAATGTGCTGTTGGATTCTGTTTGCTAGTATTTTGTTGAGGATTTTTGCATCTATGTTCATCAGTGATATTGGCCTGTAGTTTTCTTTCTTTGTGACATCTTTGTCTGGTTTTGGTATCAGGGTGATGGTGGCCTCGTAGAATGAGTTGGGGAGTGTTCCTCCCTCTGCAATATTTTGGAAGAGTTTGAGAAGGATAGGTGTTAGCTCTTCTCTAAATGTTTGATAGAATTCGCCAGTGAAGCCATCTGGTCCTGGGCTTTTGTTTGTTGGAAGATTTTTAATCCCAGTTTCAATTTCAGTGCTTGTGATTGGTCTGTTCATATTTTCTATTTCTTCCTGGTTCAGTCTCGGCAGGTTGTGCATTTCTAAGAATCTGTCCATTTCTTCCAGGTTGTCCATTTTATTGGCATAGAGTTGCTTGTAGTAATCTCTCATGATCGTTTGTATTTCTGCAGTGTCAGTGGTTACTTCTCCTTTTTCATTTCTAATTCTATTGATTTGAGTCTTCTCCCTTTTTCTCTTGATGAGTCTGGCTAATGGTTTATCAATTTTGTTTATCTTCTCAAAGAACCAGCTTTTAGTTTCATTGATTTTTGCTATTGTTTCCTTCATTTCTTTTTCATTTATTTCTGATCTGATCTTTATGATTTCTTTCCTTCTCCTAGCTTTGGGGTTTTTTTGTTCTTTTTTCTCTAATTGCTTTAGGTGCAAGGTTAGGCTGTTTATTCGAGATGTTTCCTGTTTCTTGAGGTAGGCTTGTATTGCTATAAACTTCCCTCTTAGCACTGCTTTTGCTGCATCCCATAGGTTTTGGGTCGTCGTGTCTCCATTGTCATTTGTTTCTAGGTATTTTTTGATTTCCCCTTTGATTTCTTCAGTGATCACTTCGTTATTAAGTAGTGTATTGTGTAGCCTCCATGTGTTTGTATTTTTTACAGATCTTTTCCTGTAATTGATATCTAGTCTCATAGCGTTGTGGTCAGAAAAGATACTTGATATGATTTGAATTTTCTTAAATTTACCAAGGCTTGATTTGTGACCCAAGATATAATCTATCCTGGGGAATATTCCATGAGCACTTGAGAAAAATGTGTATTCTGTTGTTTTTGGGTGGAATGTCCTATAAATATCAATTAAGTCCATCTTGTTTAATGTATCATTTAAAGCTTGTGTTTCCTTATTTATTTTCATTTTGGATGATCTGTCCATTGGTGAAAGTGGGGTGTTAAAGTCCCCTACTATGATTGTGTTGCTGTCGATTTCCCCTTTTATGGCTGTTAGTATTTGCCTTATGTATTGAGGTGCTCCTATGTTGGGTGCATAAATATTTACAATTGTTAGACCTTCCTCTTGGATCGAACCCTTGATCATTATATAGTGTCCTTCTTAGTCTCTTGTAATAGTCTTTATTTTAAAGTCTATTTTGTCTGATATGAGAATTGCTACTCCAGCTTTCTTTTGATTTCCATTTGCATGGAATATCTTTTTCCATCCCCTCACTTTCAGTCTGTATGTGTCTCTAGGTCTGAAGTGGGTCTCTTGTAGACAGCATATATATGGGTCTTGTTTTTGTATCCATTCAGCCAGTCTGTGTCTTTTGGTGGGAGCATTTAATCCATTAACATTTAAGGTAATTATCAATAGGTATGTTCCTATTCCCATTTTCTTAAATGTTTTGGGTTCGTTATTGTAGGTGTTTTCCTTCTCTTGTGTTTCTTGCCTAGAGAAGTTCCTTTAGCATTTGTTGTAAAGCTGGTTTGGTGGTGCTGAACTCTCTCAGCTTTTGCTTGTCTGTAAAGGTTTTAATTTCTCCATCAAATCTGAATGAGATCCTTGCTGGGTAGAGTAATCTTGGTTGTAGGTTTTTCTCCTTCATCACTTTAAGTATATCCTGCCACTCCCTTCTGGCTTGCAGCGTTTCTGCTGAAAGATCAGCTGTTAACCTTATGGGGATGCCCTTGTGTGTTATTTGTTGTTTTTCCCTTGCTGCTTTTAATATGTTTTCTTTATATTTAATTTTGGATAGTTTGATTAATATGTGTCTTGGCGTGTTTCTCCTTGGATTTATCCTGTATGGGACTCTCTGTGCTTCCAGGACTTGATTAACTATTTCCTTTCCCATATTAGGGAAGTTTTCAACTATAATCTCTTCAAATATTTTCTCAGTCCCTTTCTTTTTCTCTTCTTCTTCTGAGACCCCTATAATTCGAATGTTGGTGCGTTTAATGTTGTCCCAGAGGTCTCTGAGACTGTCCTCAGTTCTTTTCATTCTTTTTTCTTTTATTTTGCTCTGCAGTAGTTATTTCCACCATTTTATCTTCCAGGTCACTTATCCATTCTTCTGCCTCAGTTATTCTGCTATTGATCCCATCTAGAGTATTTTTAATTTCATTTATTGTGTTTTTCATCGTTGCTTGGTTCCTCTTTAGTTCTTCTACGTCCTTGTTAAATGTTTCTTGCATTTTGTCTATTCTATTTCCAAGATTTTGGATCATCCTTACTATCATTATTCTGAATTCTTTTTCAGGTAGACTGCCTATTTCCTCTTCATTAGTTGGGTCTGGTGTGTTTTGACCCTGCTCCTTCATCTGCTGTGTGTTTTTCTGTCTTCTCATTTTGCTTATCTTACTGTGTTTGGGGTCTCCTTTTCACAGGCTGCAGGTTCGTAGTTCCCGTAGTTTTTGGTATCTGTCCCCAGTGGCTAAGGTGGGTTCAGTGGGTTGTGTAGGCTTCCTGGTGGAGGGAACTAGTGCCTGTGTTCTGGTGGATGAGGCTGGATCTTGTCTTTCTGGTGGGCACGTCCACGTCTGGTGGTGTGTTTTGGGGTGTCTGTGGCCTTATTATGATTTTAGGAAGCCTCTCTGCTAATGGATGGGGCTGTGTTCCTGTCTTGCTAGTTGTTTGGCATAGGGTGTCCAGCACTGAAGCTTGCTGGTCGTTGAGTGAAGCTGGGTCTTGATGTTGAGATGGAGATCTCTGAAAGATGTTTGCCATTTGGTATTACGTGGAGCTGGGAGGTCTTTTGTGGACCAGTGTCCTGAAGTTGGCTCTCCCACCTCAGAGGCACAGCCCTGATGCCTGGCTGGAGCACCAAGAGCCTTTCATCCACACGGCTGTAATCAGTGCACAGGTGGAATCTCAGGTCCAGCATTAAGTGATTCACTAAGTTTCAGGAGGAATCTGGAACTCTCCAAGGCAGTGGAGAAGGGGGTGGTGAATGAAAGACCCAGGCTTCCCCCGCCAGCGGTCCAGCAAGGCAGATGGGCAATGAGCAAGCACCTCAGTCGGTCTTCTGAGCTGCGAGGGCCCCGGAGAGGGCGCTAGGCACGTGGGTCCGACCCTTCTTAGGCCTCCTGGGCCGCAGGTCAAGTTTTTTATTTGAGAGCTTTCTATTTTCTTTCTTTTTAAAAATTTTTTTTTATTGGGGTATAGTTGTTTTACAATGTTGTGTTAGTTTCTACTGTACAGCGAAGATAAGTAGAGTTCCCTGTGCTATACAGCAGGTTCTTATTAGTTATCTATTTTATAGAGAGCTTTCTATTTTCTTAAAAATGCATATATTGCTGTAAAATTTCCTCTCAGAACTGCTTTTGCAGTATCCCATTGGTTTGGGTGGGTTGTGTTTCTATTTTCATTTGTTATGAGATTTTAAAATTTCTCTTTGAATTTCTTCTTTGAGCCATTGTTTGTTCTGGAGTATGTTATTTAGTTTCCATATGCTTATAGATTTTCTAGCTTTCCTCTTGTTGATTTCTAGTTTTACACCATTGTAGTCAGAAAAGATACTTGGTATGATCAGTCTTCCTAAATTTGCTGGGAATTGTTTTGTGGCCCACCAAATTATCTATCCTAGAAAATATTCTGTGTGCATTTGAGAAGAATGTTATTCTGCTACTGTAGGATGGAATATTCTATATATGTCTGTTGGTCTATATATGTCTGTTTGGTCTAACATATGGTTCAAGTCCAATGTTTCCTTGTTGATTTTCTGTCTGAATGATCCATCCATTGCTTAAGTGGAGTATTGGTCTTGTACTAGTATTGTATGGTTGTCTATTTCTCCCTTCAGATCGGTTAGTACTTGCTTAATACATTTAGGTGCTCCAATGCTGGATACATATATACTTATGATTGTTATATCTTCTTGATGAATTGACCCCATTATCACTATATAATGACTTTCTTTGTCTCTTGTTACCATTTTGGCTTGAAGTCTATTTTGTCTGATATAAGCATAGCTACCCCTGCTTCTTCTTGCATGGAATATCTTTTTTCATCCCTTCACTTTGAGCCTATGTGTGTCCTTAAATCTGTAATGTCTCTTATAGGCAGCATATAGTTGGCTCTTGTTTTTTTTATCCAACTAGTCACTCTGTGCCTTTAATTGGCGAATTCAATCCATTTACATTTAGAGCAATTATTGATATATAAGGACTTAGTAATGCCATCTTATTGTTTACTGGCAGTCTTGTAGTTCAGTTATTACTTTTTTCCTTTGTTTCTGCTTACACTTATAAATTGGTGGTTTTCCATGGTGGTATGCTCTATTCCCCCTTTCTTTATCTTTTGTGAACCTACTCTAGGTTTCTGCTTTTTAGGTTATCATGAGGCTTAATAAAACATCTTATAGATATAACAATCCTTTTTAAGCTGTTAGCAACTTAAATTTTTTCACATACATAAGCTCCACCATTTATTCCCTCCTTTTTTGATGTTACAATTTACCTCTTTTTATATTGTGTATTCACTAACAAATTATAGTGCTATATTTATTATTTTTTTACAAATAATATGATTTTATTCCTAAGGAAAAATGACACATTCTTTGTTGGGCACATGTACCAATAGAATAGAAATGTAGAAGCTTATAATAGATCTCACCTGTAAATAGTTATATCTTTATAGGTGAATTCCATTATAATAATGTCACACATAAGAATATATTTAGCGTATGCTTGTTTGATAACAAGGAAAGATCCAGTTTCAGCAACACTACAGCTTAAAGCTTTCTACAGTGAGGTGCTTTACTACTGAATGAACGTCTGCGTGCATGTGTAGTGCTCATCCACCACAGGCATCCCTATAGGATGATGCAGATCTGCTCTTCCACTAGAAAATACCCCAAATATCCAAATATTTAGGTCTTTTCTCTTAGGTCAGTTTCCTTTGAAAGGAATTTTCCAATCTCCTACCAGGGTGTTAGGCAGAGGCCTGGCTTCCAGAAACCCAGGAGCCAATCAAGAGAACGGGGTTGGTGGTAGTACTATATTTATTTTTAATACTCTTTTCCTTTAACCTTTATCCTATAGTTGAATGGCTAACACACTATCATATTACAGAGTTAGAGTTTTCTAAATATGACTGTATATTTACCTTTGTATATTTTCATATGTTTTCATGTCATTGGTTAATACTTTTTCATTTTAGCTTGAAGAACTCCTTTTGGCATTACTTGCAAGGCACATCTAGTGGTTATGAACTCGTTCATCTTCTGTTTGGGAAATCGTCTCTCCTTCATTTTTTTTTTTTTTTAAATAAACTTTTAATCTCAGAACAGTGTTTTTTTTTTTTTTTTTTTTGGCTGTGTGGGTCTTTGTTGCTGCACATGGGCTTTCTCTAGTTGCTGTGAGCAGGCGCTACTCTTTGTTGCGGTGCACGGGCTTCTCATTGCGGTGGCTTCTCTTTGTTGCGGAGCACAGGCTCAGGCACGTGGGCTTCAGTAGTTGTGGCACACGGGCTCAGTAGTTGTGGCTTGCAGGCTCTAGAGCGCAGGCTCAGTAGTGTGGTGCAGCAGGTTTAGTTGCTCCGCGGCATGTGGAATCTTACCAGACCAGGGCTCGAACCTGTGTCCCTTGCATTGACAGGCAGATTCTTAACCACTGCGCCACCAGGGAAGTCCCTCTCCTTCATTTCTGAAGGATAACTTCAGTGGATAGAGTATTCTTGACTGGCAATTTTTTCAACACCTTGAATATATCATTCCATTCTCTCCTGGACTGTACGGTTTCTGCCGAGAAATCTATTGGAACGAAGGTTCCTTTGTAGGTTACAATCTTTCTTCTCTGACTGTCTTTAGCATTCTCTTTTTATCTTTGATTTTTGACAATTTCATTATAATATGCCTTGGACAAGGTCTTTTTGCATTGAGATAATAGGGTGATCTATTAGCTTTGTCAACTTGGATGTCCATGTCTCTCCTCAGATTTGGGAAGTTCTTAGCTAACCTTCTGCCCCCTTCTCCCTCTGTTCTCCTTCTGGAACACCAATTATTTTAATATTTGTACTTTTGATGACATCCCAAAGATCATGTAGTCTTTCTTTGTTCTTTTTCATGCTTTTTTCTTTCTTCTCCTCTGAATGGATTATTTCAAAGTTCTATTATCTAGATCACTTATTCTATCTCTCATTTGGTCTACTCTACTACAGATGCCCTCTATAGCATTTTTCATTTCATTTATTGCATTCTTCAGCTCCAGAATTTCTGTTGGATTCCTTTTTTTAATAATTTCTATCTTTGTTAAATTTCTCATCTTTTCATATATTGTCCTTCTGTGTTTTCTTGTAGCTTGTTGAGCTTCCCCAAAACAGCTATTTTAAATTCTTTGTCAGATTGCAATATTCTGTGCCATTGAGTTCAGTTACTGGAGGATTATTGTTATCTTTTGGTGATGGTATATTTTCTTGATTCTTCACATTCCTTGTAATTTTACAGTGATAGTTTTGCATTTGAAGTAGCAGACACCCCCTCACACCTTTGCTATTTGCCTTTAAGTGGGGTATAGTCTTCATTGGTCCTATTATATCTGGGATTTTTCCCTGACCTTGTATGGACACACCTGCTCCCAGAAGCTGATGGGTGGACTTCTTGCTGAATTACAGTCAGCTTAATTGCATCCCTTTAATGCCCTTTAACATTATTATCTGCTTCTTTTCTGATCCTTTCCCTCCCCTGCCCATCATGAAGGTCCTGCCTCAGTAACACTTTTTTAAATGGGCTTCTCCAGCAGTGTCTTGAAATGCCAGGGGATCCAAGCACTCACTCACTGCTATCCTTTTCCTATGCAGGAGAGGATACTGCCTGCTAGTTCTGCCCCAGGCAGTGTTTCCTTGGGGAAGCAATGGCACTGGCAAAGTTACAGTCTTCACTGCATCCAAACTCATGTTTTATTATTACTATTATTATTATTATTATTATTTTGCTCCAACAGCATGCTGGAATCACTTCTCTGGAAGGTTGAATTTCTACAAAGTCTCTCTGATCCATAGGTTTCTGCCCAAGTATGCACTCTCCAGGTTTTCCTTGGCCAGGGCCAAGAGGAATTGGGGCAGGTTCACTGGTTCCTGCTGATTTTGAGGCCCATACTAAGGTCTTTCTGCCTATTACTAGATGCACAGGTGGGCAAGACTCCTCCTGGATCCCTTAGTGTATGGTCTGGATCCCACAATTCCCAATGAGACACTTTTGTTCATGTATGGGTGCCTAATTAGTTGTTTAAAAGGAGGAACAGAAAGGAGAGATGTCTCACACTGCCATGAAGTTAATCTCACTCTGGACTTAATATTGTGGACAGTAGAATCATTGCTGATGACGAAATAGAAAGATCACATGATATAATTATATTAAGATTAATCTGGTATTTACATTTATTAAAGGAAAAATGAGATCCTTAAAAATATTATCCCTTTTTATTAAAAAATATCCACTCAGAATAAAACAACTGGGAGAAAAAACACAAAGGGGTCTATAAGAATACAAATAATTTTAAATTCTATTAAGTGAAACAGTCTGGTTTAAAGAGAGAGTTTTCAGGGCTAATACAGAAGTTCCAGTGAAATTATGTGCAAGAAATCTGAGAATTTCAGTATCAGAGGCAATAGGACCAGGAGGGAAAGAAATGGTTTAACACACATTACAGAAGTATGTAGCGCATATTTGATAAGATTGAAATAACCTTTAAAAAAGGAACCTTACTTTTTTGGTCTAGAAAGGAGCCAGGTCATGCCAATTAGCCCCCAATAGTCTTTGTTCTGGAAACTCTTGAACGTATTTTGTAGAATAGATCCCTGAAAGGGAAGAGCTAAGATAAATGGAGCTTTCAGATATCCTCTGATTTGGCTTGCTGAGGCTCACCTGCAGAGGTATTGTGGGAGGAATCCTGTTGCTCAGCCTCAGACCACAAAGCAGCAGAAGCTTTACAACTACCAGCATCACTGATTTCAATCCTTAGATTATCTGTACATCATGGACACCATCTCTGTCAGATGACAAGATCATGGATGGCAACACTACTCTTTATTTCCCACTCAAGGAGTTTCAGGTGCTTTCAGCAGTTATTTCCGAAGACTGCATTCAAAGAGCATAGAACTTATTTGAAAAGATTTGTACTTGTAGATGCAAGAAATGGTGGGTAAAGTGAGAATAAAATATTTTTTTGCTAATGTTCATATATTGGTGAATGCACATTTATTTTTTTACACTGAAAATTTTCTTGAGAATAACAAGAAATGAAATTTGTGAGTCTAGAATACTATGAATATACACTGAAATTTACTTAGTACATTATTTATTCATCTGCAGGAGAGGTCTTCATTACACAGTGCTTATTATTAAAAATCAGATTACTTTAGGACTACCAACGTGTTCTAGCCATTCATTTTCTCATGGCCTCTTTAACCTCCTTGTTCCTGAGACTGTAGATGAGGGGGTTCAACAGGGGATCACAGACACCACTTTGTTTTGTTCAGTTGAGTAGCTGGACTTGGGCATCACATAAATGAAGGTAATAGTCCCATAGAACAGAGTGACTGCTGTGAGGTGGGAGGTGCAAATGGAGAAAATGTAGAGCACATTTCCAGGATTGAGAAAAGGATGATGTAAGAGAAAGCGATGATAAACACAGTAACTACAACGATGGAGCCAGAAGAATGGCTGGAATTATTTCAGAAGTAAAATCATGAGAACAAGAAAGCTTCAGAAGTGGTGAATAATCACAGAAAAAGTGATTGACTTTATTTGGTCCACAGAAGGACAGGCTTAACAAACAGCCAGTAAATGTCCAAGCATTCACACACCCACCTTAATAGGAAGCCCCCACTAAGAGAATGCAGACTCTGGGGGACATGTGGGTGGAGTAGAGCAGGGGCAAGCAGATGGTCACATGGCAGTCATAGGCCATGGCAGCCAGCAAGCAGCACTCAGCCGTCCCAAATGTGACCGCAGAACAGAGCTGAGCGACACAACCAGCAACACGGACAGAGGTTCCTTCCCCGAGGAAGCCCATGAGCATGACAGGTATGACTGATGAGGAGTACCCAATGTCTACAAAGGCCAAATGGCAGAGGAAAAGGTACTTTGGGGTATGAAGCTGAGGGCTGCTTCTGATTAACGTGATTATGCTGACATTGCCCGTTAAGGTGACCACGTGGATCCCTAGAAACACAATAAATAAAATGGCACAAACTGTAGTATCCTCTGCTAACCCCAAAATAATGAACTCTGTTACAGTTGTGTAGTTTCCAGTCCCCATCTGTACTGAGAATGATACCCACTGAAAGAAAAACAAGTGGATATTAGAACAGAAGAAAATACTATAATCTGCATACTTATTTTTACAATAGCTATATAATAACAAAATCCCAACATACACACTCACATGTAAATATTTGGGGAAAATATTTTCACACACAATACCTTGCGTAAGACTTGAAAATATAAATGTGCATTGATAGAAGGCCAGGAATACTCAGAAAAATCTTTTTTTTTTTTCAACTTAACACATTCAAGTCACATTTGCCTTATATAATTAGTTTAGGTGGTCTGTAAGGAATAGACTCACATGAGCACATCCTAGAGACAGCCACTAGATGGTATGAGGGACCCAGTAACTGTATCTTCTAAGCCAAAGACATGATGAAAGGGAGCAGAAATGTCAGAATGGGCCAGCTCCCATGGAAAAGAACAACTGTTTAAAATGATATCTGAGGTATCATTTCTTGTATGAAAGAGGCTGAGCAGTCATACGAATCCTGAATTTAAACAGGTATCACAGTTAGAGGAAAGATGAACCAATATCCAGGAAGTTTGAACAGAGGCAGAGTGTAGAAAAAGGTGCTCAAATCATGAACAAGTTAACCTGGAGAGACTGCAGTTTGGAAAAGGAGATGGCATCATCTTAGGATCAAGCTATCTGATTCATAATAGTGAGCCAACCCGGGAAAGGAAACCAGACACATTGATCAGGTTACTCCTGAAAGACTCCAGAGGTGCCTGAGACTTCGCATAAACTGGAGCTGGGCTGTTAGCAAAAGGTTCCAGCCTCCTACTTCCCACAGGTACCTGGCCTGTGTGAATAGCCCCTGTCTGAGAAAAATCACACCTTTAGGTCAGCTTCTGGAAAGCTCTTTCCCATATCAACTTATTTGAGAAAAATCATGAAAAAGCAAGAAAAGCATGAGAGCTTTCTCACATAGTCACAGAATGCCAGGCTTCAAAAAGCCACTCCATCCATTCCATCTCTCATTTTACAAAGTTATAAACTGAGATCTAAAGAAGTTAGGTAACTAATTTTAGGTTAAATGGCTTTCTGACAACTGAGCTGAGATCAAAGCTCATTCCTGGAGCCAATTCATTACCATATTTATATAACACAAATGTTTTCTGTAATTTGTAAAAAGAATATAGAATAGCGGAACGTATATTTGGTTCATTTATATGTTCTAAAAGTTTTTCAATTACATTAATATATAGTAATTAATATTATAATATAATATATATTATATTATATTATATTAGGGTATATATTATTATATATACCCTAATATATATATAATATATTATTAATATTATAATATAATATATAGTAATTACTATAATATATAGTAATTAATAAGTAATATCTTTACTCTTAAAAGGATGATTTTGCAATCTAGTAATTCATATATATAAATGGCTACACGGTAATGACAACTCTGTGAGGCAGATGATAAAGGGCCTCCTTCAGTGCCCTGACCCAGAAAATTGATGTGCCCCTGTTTTCAACTGAACCATTATGGGTCCTTAGTAGATAAGGAATCAAATTTAACTAGGATTTTCTTTTTGCAGAGCAACAAAGGGGATAGGTATGGCATTTGAGGGTAGGTGCAAGGTAGAGAGTGAAATAACCATTACATTTAAGCTGAGCAAAGGTGAAGTGAGTACATGAAATGAGTAAAGCCTGCAAAAAGGTGCCAGGCCCCCAGGGAACTGAAGATTTGCTTTAATTATTCTACTAGGGAGAATGAGCTAGAACGATAGGAGGTGGTGATGGTTACAGTTTGGGATGCTTAAAATGAGATTAAAAGCTACAGTTGTTGGCAAACGACAATATTTAAAAGTCTAAACTCTGATGATGAGAGTGACTGGATATGGTAGGGGGGAAAAGAAGATGTTTGGAGGAGAGATCAAGAAACTAAGAGGCTGTGATGTTCAAAGGATCTTCTACGTGGAGATATTAAAACCCAATTCCTGTCCATCAGGAATTGTGACAGGAATACCGTTAAGAGAGAAGGAGCAAGCCAAAGCCAAAAACTTCCAAGGATGAGGAGACATAATGCCAGTAGTAGGTGATTGCAAAAGGTGGAGGAAGATAAGGAGGATTGGTTAGTGGAGTCTGATGATGTAAACTCAACTATAAGTGTTTGCAGGTAGGAGAGAGAAAATGTCTACAAGTGGCAATGGGGGAGAAGCAATACTATCCACCACCAGACCCAGGGCTATGAAGAGTAAGAGAAAAAACATACATCACTTGAGAAGACTGTAGAGAAAAAAATGTCCTTGGGGTAGCAAAGTACCCATTGAAAAGGACAGTGAAGAGAATGGAATGTTCTAAAAAGATTCTGAGGACATGAGATTTTGTTGATAATTGTGAGTGCCAAAGAACACAGGAAAAAGGCTTCGGGAGTTAAAGAGAGATGGAATCAGGACTTCTTGATTCAAGAGAAAATAAGGAGACTTGAAAATAACCGTTCTCAGCTCCAGTTGAATGGAGATAAACGTTCAAAGACAGAGTAAATAAGACAATACACAAAAATATTGAATATGTATTGTTATGTTGTGGTTAACAGCTGAATGAACAAAAAGGAGAATAAAGGCTACTCCCAAAATTGTGGAGGAAGGATGATGGGGAAATTCAGAGCCTGTTCTGAGTGCCAATAATGGCATGGAAGCAAAGGGTAATGCCATGAGCTTTTGCAGCCATATAGGCCTGGAATCAGATTCTAGCTTTGCCACTGATTATCTATGGAATCTTAGATGATTTATATAAATTCTTCAACCCTCCATTATTTATTTGTTTTTTTAAAAAATACCTCACAGGATTCGTGTGTTGAATAAGATGACGTACATGATAATATAAAGTACTGTTCATAGAAATAAGTGGATGCTCAACAAATGATTATTTCTTTGAAATACCCAAACCTTAAGTTCTAATACAGAAATGAAAAACAAACACTCTTGTATCAATAGAAAAGGAAAATTATTCCCTGCAGATGTTTATACGTCAACAATAAGGACAAATGTCAAAGAATTGTCATTGTAAAGCAAGGCTGTATTTATGAGATTCAGGGTCTTTGGGGATGTAGGTCCTTGAGTACATTACTTGTTTGTGAAAATTCCACTGAAAATCCATCAGGACAGAGAAAATTATAGGTATACGAGCTCATATAAATATGTGTCATCTTAAGAATATCTACAGGGTTTCCCTGGTGGCGCAGTGGTTGAGAGTCTGCCTGCCAATGCAGGGCACACGGGTTCGAGCCCTGGTCTGGGAGGATCCCACGTGCCGCGGAGCAGCTGGGCCCGTGAGCCACAATTACTGAGCCTGAGCGTCTGGAGCCTGTGCTCCGCAACAAGAGAGGCCGCGATAGTGAGGGGCCCCCGCACCGCGATGAAGAGTGGTCCCCGCTTGCCACAACTAGAGAAAGCCCTCGCACAGAAACGAAGACCCAACACAGCCAAAAATAAATAAATAAATACTTTTTTAAAAAAAAGAATATCTACAAACTTATTTTTGTGTGTATATTAGAATTTTTAATGAAAACTTTTGATGGATTTCTAAACTAATTCTAATTGTATTGGGGCACGCAAGAAGAAACAAAGATACAGTGTAGCAGGCGTAATTTCTATCCTTCTGGGAAAAATAAGTGCTTGCGTGTGCACGCACGTGTGTGTGTATGTGTGTGTGTGTACGGGTTGATTGTGACTAAAGGCAGTAAACATCAAACTAATATGAAAAGAAGAGACTTGGGATTCTCATGGCACATGGTTTAAAATCGTTAATTAAATATCACCTGTGATCCCCTAAAATAAAGTGCTCACCGAAGGCAAGTCTTTTTTTTTTTTTAATTTTTATTTATTTATTTATTTATTTATTTATGGCTGTGTTGGGTCTTCGTTTCTGTGCGAGGGCTTTCTCCAGCTGCAGCAAGTGGGGGCCACTCTTCATCGCGGTGCGGGGGCCTCTCATTATCGCGGCCTCTCTTGTTGCGGAGCACAGGCTCCAGACGCGCAGGCTCAGTAATTGTGGCTCACGGGCTTAGTCGCTCCGCGGCATGTGGGATCTTCCCAGACCAGGGCTCGGACCCGTGTGCCCTGCATTGGCAGGCAGTCTCTCAACCACTGCGCCACCAGGGAAGCCCAAGGCAAGTCTTTTGATGACATAATGCCCTAGATCAGAATGAAGAGCTTTAGAAATTCATTTACTGTGGTGTTGGATTATCTCTTCTAATCATTCTAGAAATCTCAAAGAGAATTACAGATTCATATTTGTAAATTCTTTGCCTAAGTAATGGAGTGAAACCAAGGACTATCGATGACTAAGCCATAATTCCTAGGGCAAACATTAATTCTGTCAGTTGATATATTGTATCACTTGAGTTCAGAGGCTCCATAGGTCTATCATGTGGAATTTAAACATTGATCAGAAAATAATGGAAATGAGGATATACTGGAAAATTTGGATGACTCAAATTACCCTGAACCTCAAACTCTCCTGGAGAGTGTGCCAGCCAAAGAAGCTCCTCTTTGCCTGTATGATGAAGCTGTTCCTACCTTGTTTGAGGACCCGTTAATGACTTCACCTGAGAAAATTACCTTTAAAGATAAATCAGTACTCCTCATGCCTTACCCTTAGGTTTTTTTTTAAGCTCCCAGCATACTCCAGGAGACATTAAGTCAAAGCTGAGAATATAAGATTTGTATATCAAAGAATTTTAGTATTTTCCCAATTTATTTCATACCTGTGTATAGGAATGGTATGAAGGTACTAAACTAAGGAGAGAAGAATATACTATTAGATCATTTGAATTTATGATGTATAGTTGACCCTTAAACAAAGTGGGGCTTGGGGGCGCTGATCCTCCATACAGTAGAAAATCCACTTTCAAGTTATAGTTGGCACTCCCTATATGCGGTTGGATTCCTTGATTCTACAGTTCCATATCTGCGGATTCAACCCACCATAAATCATTTGGTATTGTAGTATTTACAACTGAAAAAAATCTGCATATAAGTGAACTCTCACAACTCAAACCTGGGTTTTTCAAGGGTCAACCGTAGTTGCAACCACCAGACATTCTAGATCTCATACGTTAGCTAGAACATACGGACATGGTTCTAATTGCTTGTTTAGTTGGTTAACTAAAACCTAAAATGAAGGATTCCCTGTGTAAAGTGAATTTAGAAGCCAGACAAAATTCCTTGGTATATTCAAAAGTAATCAAATGTTTGGACAGATGTGGAATGGTGACACGAGTTTATCATGTGCAGTCCATTGCCGATGTATGCACCTTCCAAGGAGAGCTCAGAAGCATCTTCTACTCCATGGCACTGAGAAATTCATTGGTGAAGGAGCATAATTATTTTTAAGAAGAACTGAAACAGCTATTGTCTGTAGCCCAGAGATGTGGGTGGGAGATACCAAATCTGAAATGAGATCAAATTTCAATAATAATACCAAAACCCTGAAGTGGCAGCAACCATATATATGTATGTGCTCATAGCACCATGGCATTCTTAAAACCATGGATAGACAGCCCAGTAAGCTTCTATACTTGATATGTATGACCCCAAACACTCTAGGGTCAGAGAACAGGGGCCTGATTTGAAATACCGTGAAATGTAGTGAGAGTTACTCATGTAATTCCCAGAGTAGAATCAATTCAGAGACCCAGAGTCCCTTGAATTAGGAAGAGGCTGAGTACCCTTAAGGAAAAAATTTGCAATAATATCACATTATCTATTCTGTGACTCTCATTCCTCATCTACTCCAAAGTAGATTTAAAGCCATTTAAACATAATTTTTCATGAGAAAAGGGAAATACCCAGACCTTTCAGGGGTTATTACATACAGGCTCTGAACTACACTAATATTTCAGTCCATCATGGACTGCACTGCAGTCCATCAATCAGAGAGGGTGCTTATAGGATTCATGCTAAAAGTGGAATGTTGACCTAATTTCACCTCATTGTGGGCCCAATAGCACCCTGATTTATAAATGAAATACATCTGGGCAACAACTGCCAGAATCTCCCCCTCACCCCATTTAGATGTCTGATCCATGGAAAAAGGCTATTTCACTGGAAGGTCCAAGTGGAGGCTCCTGAAATCTACTCCTCCCAGCCAATATGGTAAATCAAAGGAACATTTCTTTCTTCAGGGAAATAAGAGATAAATACATCCATCAAAGTTGCAGCGTAAGACCCTGGAAGTATTGCTGAGGCAGCAAGATCCAGTTTCTGGGGCAGCAGGGCTGATGTTAGTGTCCTTAGTGCCCAGCGTGCTGCAGTGGTTGCGCTTATAATACATGCTGCAGCTCCTAGTGTTGAGTAGCAACTTCAGTGGGGTCCTCACTTGCCCAGTTCCTTGCAGGGGTTTGGGACATAGCTTTCAACCTGACTCTACAGTCTTCCTGGTGGCTCTTGGTCTGCTGAAAATATCTGAGTCTATTTATGTTGCTTGCAATTGAAGACTCTCACTGGTTCATATGCATACACTATTAGCAATGTTTTTTATAAGTTAGAAATGCATGAGAATAGCAACAACATTGCTCACTAGAATAAAATCAATGTGGATAAGATTTGTCATTTAGATGGCATTCATTGAAATAACACCATTACATACGGAATCAGGTATTTATATGATTCAATATGACAATATAAATGAATATAATGCAGACGACATCATTTTAACAGCACCTTATAATTGACAGAAGGCAGAATAGCGTTAAGGAGAAAGATCTAAACTCTGGGCTTGTTTGCTTGTTTCAAACCCCACCTCCGCCATTTACTCGCTTTGTGATCTTGGCCAAGTTACTTAACTTGAAGTACTCATTTTCCTCATCTATGCACTGAAGATAATAGAACTGTTGGAGATTAAGTGAGACAATATGTGTAAAAGGCTTAGAATAGTGTCTAGCATGTGGCAAGTACTCAGTAAATATCAGACACCATTAACATCATGAAAACAGTAACAGTAACACAAGAAAGAAATTTTAATGTTTTAATTAGTTTTATCCTTTCAACACCCACTGAAAAGTATTGCTATTATCCCCACTTGACAACTGAGGAAACAGAAGCACAGGAAGGTTAAGTAACTTGCCTACGGTCATATGATTAGTAAGTGGATGAGCTTGGATTCCAATCCTGAGTGGTGTGCCTCCAGAATTTTCAACCCTAATCACAAAACCAGAATTAATTTACTACTGCTACTACTACCTGCTACTCTTATTTTTTATTATCATTATTATTTAGTCCTACTAACACGCTGGCTCTGATCTGAACCAAGGCTGACTTATCTTATTGCAATCATAAGCAAATATATTTTCAAGCTCATTAGAACAATTACTTGCCGTTTTTGTTTTTGTTTTGTTTTGGCTTTTTTTGCTGGGGGGGGGGAGCATTGCACAGCTTGCGGGATCTTAGTTCCCTGACCAGGGATCAAACCCAGGCCCTTGGCAGTGAAAGCACAGAGTCCTGACCACTGGACCGCCCGGGAAGTCCCCAATTACATGCCTTTGATGTGAAAGTTGTTTTCCTGAAACTAGACTTGGGTTTGGATTAGTTGGCTCAGAGTAGATGGTTTTAATGACTCCTTGGGGAGCAGAGCGCCTCTGCTCATAGACAATTTTAGAGACCACAGTAAGCCTGAGGATGAGTCCAGGGATTCACATCTCCTATATTTGGAACTGAAGCTGAGGAGCAGAGTTGAAGACTAGGCCCAGAGAACTCATAGGTGAGACACCATCTCTGCCTATCCCTGCCTCCCCAGCAGATACATCTGCAAATCATGGCACATCCCCAGATAATGGGGGCATTAGAGCACAGGAAAGGTCATTAATTCTTAAATATATATATATATGTATTCAAACAGCAATACAAATATTAGATAAATACACCTTTTGCCCCTTTGGGGCCTGAAACTACCTGACTCTTTGAAATTTAACAAAACTGGCATTTTAAATAAAATTTCTAAAATCTCTGCTAACTGCTTTATGGATGACTGGTGTGTACCATCTGAATCTGTAGCTTGCCCCACCACTGAGAGGGCCAACTGGATAGGTTTCATTAAGGAATCAACAGGTTTCAAAATAATCTCCTAGATCAGTTGCATTCTGAGCTAGTGTGTGCACATTGACAAAGTGAGAGATCAGAAAGATTATAGGAATGGTGGGGGCCCAGGTTTTAAGCAAATAGAATCTGACTTAGAGTGAACCTAGAAGAGCATGAATGAGGCTAAAGAAGGCATTTTTAACCTCACATAAAAAGATTGCTGGAAAGGACCTTCAAGATGGCAGAGGGGTAAGACATGGAGATCACCTTCCTCCCCACAAATACATCAAAAACACAACTACAAGTGGAACGACTCCTACAGAACAACTACTGAATGCTGGCAGAAGACCTCAGACTTCCCAAAAGACAAGAAACTCCCCACGTACCTGGCCGTGTGGCTGACAGGGTCTTGGTGCTCCAGCCAGGTGTCCGGCCTGAGCCTTTGAGGTGGGAGAGACGAGTTCAGGACATTGGACCAGCAGAGACCTCCTGGCCGCACATAATATCAATCGGTGAGAGCTCTCCCAGAGATCTCTATCTCAAGGCTAAGACCCAGCTCCACCCAACGGCCAGCAAGCTCCAGTGCTGAACACCCCATGCCAAACAACTAGCAAGACAGGAACACAACCCCACCCATTAGCAGAGAGGCTGCCTAAAACTATAATAAGGTCACAGAACCCCAAAACACAACACTGGACGTGGTCCTGCCCACCAGAAAGACAAGATCCAGCCTCATCCACCAGAACACATGCACCAGTCACCTCCACCAGGAAGCCTACAGAACCCACTGAACCAACTTACCCACTGGGTGCAGACACAAAAAACAATGGGAACTACAAGCCTGCAGCCTGCAAAAAGGAGACCCCAAACACAGTAAGTTAAGCAAAATGGGAAGACAGAGAAATACACAGCTGATGAAGGGGC
Organism: Eubalaena glacialis; assembly: GCF_028564815.1. Lineage (NCBI taxonomy): Eukaryota > Metazoa > Chordata > Mammalia > Artiodactyla > Balaenidae > Eubalaena > Eubalaena glacialis. The sequence continues at coordinate 73,734,545 of NC_083725.1, forward strand.
AAGGTAAAAACCCACCAGATGAAACAAATGAAGAGGAAATAGGCAGTCTACCTGAAAAAGAATTCAGAGTAATGATAGTAAACATGATCCAAAATCTTGGAAACAGAATGGAGAAAATACAAGAAACGCTTAACAAACAGCTAGAAGAACTAAAGAGCAAACAAACAATGATGAACAACACAATAAATGAAATTAAAAATTCTCTAGAAACAATCAATAGCAGAATAACTGAGGCAGAAGAACAGATAAGTGACCTGGAAGATGAAATAGTGGAAATAACTACTGCAGAGCAGAATAAAGAAAAAAGAATGAAAAGAATTGAGGACAGTCTCAGAGACCTCTGGGACAATATTAAACACACCAACAGGGCTTCCCTGGTGGTGCAGTGGTTGGGAATCTGCCTGCCGGTGCAGGGGACATGGGTTCGAGCCCTGGTCTGGGAGGATCCCGCATGCCGCGGAGCAGCTGGGCCCGTGAGCCACACCTACTGAGCCTGTGCGTCTGGAGCCTGTGCTCCGCAGCGGGAGAGGCCGCGATAGTGAGAGGCCCGCGCACCGCGATGAGGAGTGGCCCCCGCTTGCCACAACTGGAGAAAGCCCTCGCACAGAAGCGAAGACCCAACACAGCCAAAAATTAATTAATTAATTAATTTAAAAGAAAAAAAATAGGCTAAGTTGACAAGCCTTGTTTTCAACCGGAACTGTAACTCTGAATTACATGGCACTTATAAAATATATATTAAAAAAAAACAACAAAACACACACCAACATTCGAATAATAGGGGTCCCAGAAGAAGAGAAAAAGAAAGGGTCTGAGAAAATATTTGAACAGATTATAGTTGAAAACTTCCCTAATATGGGAATGCAAATAGTCAATCAAGTCCAGGAAGTGCAGAGAGTCCAATACAGCATAAATACAAGTAGAAACACACCAAGACACATATTAATCAAACTACCAAAAATTAAATACAAAGAAAAAATATTAAAAGCAGCAAGGGAAAAGCAACAAATAACATATAAGGGAATCCCCATAAGGTTAACAGCTGATCTTTCAGCAGAAACTCTGCAAGCCAGAAGGGAGTGGCAGGACATATTTAAAGTGATGAAAGGGAAAAACCTACAACCAAGATTACTCTACCCAGCAAGGATCTCATTCACATTCGATGAAGAAATTAAAACCTTTACAGATAAGCAAAAGTTAAGAGAATTCAGCACCACCAAACCAGCTTTACAACAAATGCTAAAGGAACTTCTCTAAGCAGGAAACACAAGAGTAGGAAAAGACCTAAAAAACAGAGCCAAACCAATTCAGAAAATGGTAATAGGAACATACATATCAATAATTACCTTAGATGTAAATGGATTAAATGCTCCAACCAAAAGACATAGACTGGCTGAATGGATACAAAAACAAGACCCGTATATATGCTGTCTACAAGAGACCCACTTCAGACCTAGGGACACATACAGACTGAAAGTGAGGGGATGGAAAAAGACATTCCACGCAAATGGAAATCAGAAGAAAGCTGGAGTAGCAATTCTCATATCAGACAAAAAAGACTTTAAAATAAAGACTATTACAAGAGACAAAGAAGGACACTACATAATGGTCAAGGGATCAATCCAAGAAGAAGATATAAAAATTGTAAATATTTATGCACCCAACAAAGGAGCACCTCAGTATATAAATCAAATGTTAACAGCCATAAAAGGGGAAATCAACAGTAACACAATAATAGTATGGCACTTTAACACCACACTTTCACCAGTGGACTGATCATCCAAAATGAAAATAAATAAGGAAACACAAGCTTTAAATGACACATTAAACAAGATGGACTTTATTGATATTTATAGGACATTCTATCCAAAAACAACAGAATACACTTTCTTCTCAAGTGCTCAAGGAACATTCTCCAGGACAGATCATATCTTGGTTCACAAATCAAGCCTTGGTAAATTTAAGAAAATTGAAACCGTATCAAGCATCTTTTCTGACCACAGTGCTATGAGACTATATATCAGTTACAGGAAAAAAACTGTAAAAAATACAAACACATGAAGGCTAAACAGTACACTACTAAATAACCAAGAGATCACTTAAGAAATCAAAGAGGAAATCAAAAAATACCTAGAAACAAATGACAATGAAAACACAATGACTCAAAACCTATGGGATACTGCAAAAGCTGTTATAAGAAGGAAGTTTATAGCAATACAATGTTACCTCAAGAAACAAGAAAAATCCCAAATAAACAACCTAACCTTACACCTAAAGCAATTAGAGAAAGAAGAACAAAAAACCCCAAAGTTAGCAGAAGGAAAGAAATCATAAAGATCAGATCAGAAATAAATCAAAAAGAAATGAAGGAAACAATAGCAAAGATCAATAAAACTAAAAGCTGCTTCTTTGAGAAGATAAACAAAATTGACAAACCACTAGCCAGACTCATCAAGAGGAAAAAGGGAGAAGACTCAAATCAATAAAATTAGAAATGAAAAGGAGAAGTAACACCTGACACTGCAGAAATACAAAGAATCATGAGGGATTACTACAAGCAACTATATGCCAATAAAATGGACAACCTGGAAGAAATGGACAAACTCTTAGAAAAGCACAACCTTCCAAGACTGAACCAGGAAGAAATAGAAAATATAAACAGACCAATCACGAGCACTGAAATTGAAACTGTGATTAAAAATATTCCAACAAACAACAGCCTAGGACCAGATGGCTTCACGGGTGAATTCTATCAAACATTTAGAGAAGAGCTAACACCTATCCTTCCCAAACTCTTCCAAAACATAGCAGAGGGAGGAACACTCCCAAACTCATTCTACAAGGCTACTATCACCCTGATACAAAAACCAAACAAAGATGTTACAAAAAAAAGAAAATTACAGACCAATATCTCTGATGAACATATATGCAAAAATCCTCAACAAAACACTAGCAAACAGAATCCAACAGCACATTAAAAAGATCATACACCATGATCAAGTGGGGTTTAACCCAGGAAAGAAAGGATCCTTCAATATATGCAAATCAATCAACGTGATACATCATATTAACAAACTGAAAGATAAAAACCATATGATAAACTCAATAGATACAGAAAATGCTGTTGACAAAATTCAACACCCATTTATGATAAAAACTCTCCAGAAGACAGGCATAGAGGGAACAAACCTCGGCATAATAAAGGCCATATATGACAAACCCACAGCCAACATCATTCTCAATGGTGAAAAACTGAAACCATTTCCTCTAAAATCAAGAAGAAGACAAGGATGCCCACTCTCACCACTATTATTCAACATAGATTTGGACGTTTTAGCCACAGCAATCAGAGAAGAAAAAGAAATAAAAGGAATCCAAATCGGAAAAGAAGAAGTAAAGCTGTCACTGTTTGCAGATGACATGATACTATACATAGAGAATCCTAGAGATGCTACTAGAAAACTACTAGGGCTAATCACTGAATTTGGTAAAGTTGCAGGTTACAAAATTAATGCACAGAAATCTCTTGCATTCCTATACACTAATGATGAAAAATCTGAAAGAGAAATTAAGGAAGCACTCCCATTTACCATTGCAACAAAAAGAATAAAATACCTGGGAATAAACCTACGTAAGGAGACAAAAGACATGTATGCAGAAAACTATAAGACACTGAAGAAAGAAATTAAAGATGATACAAACAGATGGAGAGATATACCATGTTCTTGGATTGGAAGAATCAATATTGTGAAAAGGACTATACTACCCAAAGCAATCTACAGATTCAGTGCAATCCCTATCAAACTACTAATGGCATTTTCCACAGAACTAGAATAAAAAATATCACAATTTGTATGGAAACACAAAAGACCCTGACTAGTCAAAGCAGTCTTGAGAAAGAAAAATGGAGCTGGAGGAATCAGGCTCCCTGACTTCAGACTACCCTACAAAGCTACAGTAATCAAGACAGCATGGTACTGGCACAAAAACAGAAATATAGATCAATGGAACAGGATAGAAAGCCCAGAGATAAACCCACATTTGGTGGGTGGGTGACCCACATACGGTCACCTTATTTTTGATAAAGAAGGTAAGAATATACAATGGAGAAAAGACAGCCTCTTCAATAAGTGGTGCTGGGAAAACTGGACGGCTACATGTAAAAGAATGAAATTAGAACACTTCCTAACACCATACACAAAAATAAACTCAAAATGGATTAAAGACCTAAATGTAAGGCCAAACACTATAAAACTCTCAGAGGAAAACATAGGCAGAACACTCTATGACATACATCACAGCAAGTTCCTTTTTGACCCACCTCCTAGAGAAATAGAAATAAAAATAAAAATAAACAAATGGGACCTAATGAAACTTAAAAGCTTTTTGCACAGCAAAGGAAACCATAAACAAGATGAAAAGACAACCCTCAGAATTAGAGAAAATATTCACAAATGAAGCAACTGACAAAGGATTAATCTCCTAAATATACAAGTAGCTCATGCAGCTCAATATCAAAAAAACAAACAACCCAATCCAAAAATGGGCAGAAGATCTAAATAGACATTTCTCCAAAGAAGATATACAGATTGCCAACAAACACATGAAAGGATGCTCAACATCACTAATCATTAGAGAAATACAAATCAAAACTACAGTGAGGTGTCACCTCACACTGGTAAGAATGGCCATCATCAAAAAATCTACAAACAATAAATGCTGGAGAGGGTGTGGAGAAAAGTGAACCCTCTTGCACTGTTGGTGGGAATGTACATTGATACAGCCACTGTGGAGAACAGTATGGAGTTTCCTTAAAAAACTAAAAATAGGGCTTCCCTGGTGGCACAGTGGTTAAGAATCCACCTGCCAATGCAGGGGACACGGGTTCGAGCCCTGGTCCAGGAAGATCCACATGCCGCAGGGCAACTAAGCCCGTGTGCCACAACTACTGAGCCCGCATGCTTAGAGCCCATGCTCCGCAACAAGAGAAGCCACTGCAATGAGAAGCCCGCGCACCGCAATGAAGAGTAGCCCCCACTCGCCGCAACTAGAGAAAGCCTGCGCCCAGCAACGAAGACCCAACACAGCCAAAAATAAATACAATTAAAAAAAAAAAACTAAAAATAGAACTACTATATGACCCAGCAATCCCACTACTGGGCATATACCCTGAGAAAACCATAATTCAAAAAGAGTCATGTACCACAATGTTCACTGCAGCACTATTTACAATAGCCAGGACATGGAAGCAACCTAAGTGTCCATCGACAGATGAATGGATAAAGAAGATGTGGCACATATATACAAAGGAATATTACTCAGCCATAAAAAGAAACGAAATTGAGTTATTTATAGTGAGGTGGGTGGACCTAGAGTCTGTCATACACAGTGAAGTAAGTCAGAAAGAGAAAAACAAATATCATATGCTAACACATATATATGGAATCTGAAAAAAAAAAAATGAAAAAATGGTTCTGATGAACCTAGGGGCAGGACAGGAATAAAGACACAGACGTAGAGAATGGGCCTGAGAACACGGGGAGGGGGAAGGTTAAGCTGGGACGAAGTGAGAGAGTAGCATGCACATATATACACTACCAAATGTATAATAGATAGCTAGTGGGAAGCAGCTGCACCGCATGGGGAGATGAACTCAATGCTTTGTGACCACCTAGAGGGGTGGGATAGGGAGGGTGGGAGGGAGACACGAGAGAGAGGGGATATGGGGATATATGTATACATATAGCTGATTCACTTTGTTATATAGCAGAAACTAACACAACATTGTAAAGCAATTATACTCCAGTAAAGATGTTAAAAAAAAAAAACAGAAAACTAAAAATATAACTACCATATGACCCAGCAATCCTGCTACTGGGCATATACCCAGAGAAAACCGTAATTCAAAAAGACACATGCACTCCAATGTTCACTGCAGCACTTACAATAGCCAGGTCATGGAAGCAACCTAAATGCCCATCAACAGATGAATGGATAAAGAAGATGTGGCACATACATACAATGGAATATTACTCAGCCATAAAAAGGAACGAAATTGGGTCATTTGTAGAGATGTGGATGGACCTAGAGACTGTCATACAGAGTGAAGTAAGTCAGAAAGAGAAAAACAAATATCGTATATTAACGCATATATGTGGACTCTAGAAAAATGGTACAGATGGACCGGTTTGCAAGGCAGAAATAGAGACACAGATGTAGAGAACAAACGTATGGACACCAAGGGGGGAAAGCGGGGTGGGGGGGCGTGTGATGAATTGGGAGATTGGGATTGACATGTATACACTAATATGTATAAAATGGATCACTAATAAGAACCTGCTGTATTAGTTAATTAATTAAATTTTTTTTAAAAACAATAAAAAAGCATATAAGTCCATGCTTTCCTAAATTTCCCAAAGACCTAAAAAGCAAAGAGAGGGAGGAAATGTCTGAATTACCTAAATTTTTAGCTAATATTTTCTATTTCCTTTCCTGCTGACGCTCCTTAGTCTTACAAACTTATGTCCCTGATTTGGGTCCTATAGTAAGAAAATTCTCCAATAAATTCCTTACATTTTTTAAATCTATAGCACACTATACATGTGTATTGTATTAAAATGAAAATATTTAAGCCATAAGAGAAACCAGCATGATTATGCATCTTTGTTCACTTATAAAGTGAGGTTGTTTCAATCAAAACTCATAACAATTATACTAATTTTTCAGACCAAAATAAACAAATACCTTCTGAAAAAGTAAATGTTACCAAAATAATAAAAATTTTACCTTTATCAGATTTTAAAAGTCCAACATTTCATTGAAAGTGAAAATAAAACTGCTCTCACATACAAATAAAATGTTAATCCATTTCCCTCATGGTAATCCTAAAAATGAATGTTATTTGCCAGCATTCACTACATAGACAATTTCCACTAACACATCTAATATATAGCTGAAACATATGACATATGCATATGTATGTATAAATTTATATTCATCTGCACATAAAATGCTGAATTTTTCAATGAGCTGAAATTAAAATTTCTTATTTCTTCTCATTTAATACTCTATCAATTTGCCATGCTTAGAAACATGCCAAAAGGATTTTTTATTATGTTGATCATGAGAAAGGAAACATGAGAGGGAAAATTCTATTCATTTTCTTTCATATTATTTGATGTATATATGTATTTCAGAAACAAGAATTTTTAAATCTCAAAGGTGTGCCCCCCAGACTTTCAACTCTGCCCTGGATGTATAATCCTAGCTTTCTTTGGAGAGCAACGTGGAACCAGAAATTGTTAATTCAGTGCTTAAGGGTGGCTCTCACCTGCAATTAAGTGGTGCATCCACCAGAGAGATAGGGAGCCACCGATGTCAAAACGTGGGGAGATTAGGCTCCTGGGAAGGTGACAGATTTAGCCTATTCTTCCAAGCTCCTTTTTTTTTTCCTGTAAAAATACAAACATTTAACAAATAACTAGGACTTCCATCTCTGGTAAGAAAGGGTGAATTGGAGAGAGGAAAAGATCATCTTAATTTTACAAAGTCAAATAATTATCTCAGTGCCATTGCAACAGCTTGACTATCCTAACAGAGACAGTTTCCAGAAGGTTTTATTCTGTGGTCTGAAAGAAAATGTTTTATTCCTACAAGCTCAGTATCTTTGCTCGGGTGTGTTGACCACTCTGGCACCTGGACACCTACCACCCTGCAGCTTCTGCCCCTCATTATAGGCAGTCCTATTTGCTGACCACACCAGATTTGGTACAAGCAGAAGGGATAGAAAAATGAGCCAGCCAGGCTCAAGCACTCTTCAGCCCACCACTGGCTCACCCTCAGGAGGGACTGCATACTTGGTTTCTCATACTTGGGCAGGAATAGGGAGAGCTCCTAGGTCCATCTCTACGTTTCCCACAGAAGGTTTTTATTCCATTTTCATTGCCTTTCCTCTTCGAAAGAACAATTTTTAACTCTCCTTAACATTATCAACACTTTCATCTGAAAGCTAATATGATGAATAGTATGTTTCCTTATCCATCATTTGCCTTAGCAAAAGTAGCGAGTAGCTTTCCTTAGAAATCTTTCAGATGCACATTTTAAATTAACGTTAATTATAATGGAGCAGCAAATGGAAACGAATGTCTAATCAATATTATTTATATTGGAGGGATCATTTTTATAAAGAAATGTTAAAATGTCTTTCACAAATATTGGACTATCTTTCCTTCTTGTATTTACCATAAATCACAGATGGGTCCTGTTGTGTCTCCAGGCACAAAATAACAGCTCTATCGGCTTTAAGAGTACAGTTCTCTGCTCTATTTTAATGAATTAGGTGTTAAAACACTGTCTGCTAAGCTTTTATCTCCTGGCCTATTCACATTTCCCTGCACATTAAATTGTTAAATTTATCAAAAGAAGGCTATGCATTTGTGATCACTTCATTAAACCTGCAACTGACTTCTGATAACATCTATAAATCCACATTTGGGAATTATGTAATAGATGCCTGCATGCCAAGCAAACAAAATCAATCATGCTGGGCCTGGAAAAAAGATATGGTCTGGGAGGTGAAGATTTCGCTTGCCAAAAAAAAAAAAAAAAAAAGCATGGCCTTAAAAGCAGGCCTTTAAAGCCTGGAGCAGTGCTGGTGGTATAGCAAGGAGGAGACTGGACAGGGAACTTAAGGTCTGAACTTGAGTCCTAGGTCTGCTCGGAACCATATCAGTCAAGTGGCTTGATCCATCTGAGCCTTAACTTTTTCATCTAGAAAATAAGGAAAATAATACCCCACAGGGTAACTATAAAGATAAAATATAATAGCGCACCCGATAGTACAGGGTGCGCTAAAGTGCATTTTAAACATTTAAAAGTATAAAGCTCTTATTTTTGATAACCAGACTCTACAACTTCCGACTAGTGTTCAATTTTCAAAATCTTTGATTTGAAGCAAACATTTGGAAAATCATTGCCTGAAAAATGTTTTTACAAAATATGGAAGCTTGCAAATATCTCCAGTAATGGATTTTCTTCATTTCATCTGCCTGATTGGAAACATAGTACAGCCCATTTCCAATTTCCAGGAGCTCCAGTCCCAGTGTCTGTTTGCAAGTCAGGGATTTGGACCCTGGACACACTGTCTCCTGGAAACACAGTTGCACATGATCTGCTCAGCTCAGACCATAAAAGTCTTCTTAATTCATAATAAGTCTCCACTGACACTACTTGAACCCTGAACCACTACAGCACACATGTTCCCATAGATTAAGGGCTGATGTTCCAAAGTGGGCCACTCAGAACTCCTCTACTTGTCACAGCTGCAATTGTGGAAGGCAGCATTCTGGTCCCCAGGACTGACTGCTCTGAGCTTCTGCTGGCCTCACCCCAGCCTACGAAAGAGCAATTAGGGGTGAGCTGTGGGATGGGGGCCAGGGTGTGTGGTGGTTATGTGGTGGGGCAGTGGGGGGGGCATCTCACTTACTCACTCCTGTTCCTTCTTCTTTGCAGCTGCTTGGACTAGCAGTAAGCCTAGAAGAAGTTAGAGGAAATAGCAAGAGAGTTAAGGCCCTGTGGAAGCCTCTTCCCCCACCTTCTTTCCCCTCCAAGGCTCTCTACCTTCCTGCAGTACAGCTGCTAGGATGGGAATTCCACCTCCTCTCTCACTCTAGTAGGAGGGCGATCAGGGATCTGAGATGTGAGGATCTAAGTCTGGGCAGGAGGGGAGAAAAGAGAGCAGGGGAGGGAACTGGGGAGAAGCTGATGAGTCATTTCTCAGACTCCATGGAGGTGCAGGCTATCGCTTTACTTCTTTAAGGAAGAGAGTAAAATCTTTCAAGTGCTGATGAACCATCCAGGAAAACGCAGTGTTGCCTGTAACATACAGTGATACTAAATAAAAGTTAACTGAATCTGGGTTTAATCTACTCTCTCATTCTTGCTCTCTGTCTCTGTCTCTGTCTGTCTGTCTGTCTCTCACACACACACAGATACACACATATAAACACACATCTCATCATTATCATCATCATCACACAGATGCTCTGCTGGGACCACAGCACAAAATCTTAATGATCAAATTGACCATCTACTTCACAGCCAACTTCTACTTTTCACAGTTTTATACAGGACACTTTCCCTCAGTCACCTGAGTTCAAAAAAATTATAGCTACTTTTGACCTCTCCTTAGCATCTTCACATTTCAAAGAAAAGACAAGATTTATCCATTATTTATCTATGCATTAATACAAGATTGCTTGCATTCCATAAATCTCTGCCCTTCCTGTCTGGACTTGCCACGGACATATTTAGTTTCCTTATCTCGGATTGGACTTAATCTAACATAAAGAATGCACCAAGAAGTCTGCTCAGAATATCCTGCGATATCAGCCCAAAAGAGCTAGTCCTCTATCACGGGTCTTAATCCCTGTACTTAACATGCTTTGGACTCTGCTCCCCTTCAGGCACTGCAGGAGATGTATGCAAAGTGATTTGCTTACATGGGAATATCTTGCTTCATCATCACAATGACAGATGCTACTATGATTAACCATAAAACAGAAAAGTAAAGCAGAATTTAGAGAAACTAAGTGACACATCCTAGATCACATAGTGTGCAAACAGAGATCAGATTCACCTGTGGGGAGGAGATGGGTCATCTCCCGTCACTTACAGAGGTACAGGTGCTGCTGCAAGATCTGAGGCCCTCCTGAGAGGTTCTATAGCCTTTTCACCAAATTTTTCCACTTTCCTTTTAAGAGAAAAAATGAGAAACATAGTGACCTGGCTGGCATGTTATTGGAGTGGGAACTGAATATACCACAAAGCCCTCTAGTTCATGCTGGGTGTCTAAGTGATGGGGCTGGGTTCAGGCACCAAACTGTTTCTCAGAAGCACTGCAGTGGGCTATGACCTATTGTTCCTATGCCCACCGGGACAGAACAGCTTCCCCACTGTTCTCACCATGGGGAAGCCCAGAGCTGGGATTAGTAGGAGAGCCAAGGACAAGCGGGCCTGGATGTCAGACTGTTCTCAGGAGTTACCCCAGCACAGCAAAGCTGTTCACACTCAGTCTGCCATCAGCACCAGAAGCCTAGCTTGCTTTTGTCCAAAGTGTTCTCACGTTCAAAAATATAATAAGGAACTGAATAAAGCACATCTGTAGGCTTCCGGAGGGCTTTACATATTCTCTTCCGAAGAACACACACTTAAATGCTGCTGAAGACAAGAGGTAGCTCTCCACCCATAGGCCATGCTGGTAAACCATTCACATCAGTGTAGATGCCCGAGCCCTATAATTCCTTTTACTTCCATGTTCTCTATATTCTTAAGCTACAGGCTCAAATTACTGGCATGATTGAAAAAGCATTAGAGTGGACCCAATTTTTTTGACAATTCAAATCCTATTTGAACCTCTCAGTTTTCTAGTGAAAACCAGTTTTTGAGATGTGATATATGAGGACCTAATTGCTAAAATTCTGGAATAAGGATAAAAGAAAAGAAGGGAACAGCCTCTAAAACCTTACAAACCTTTGCTTGATTAGTAAAAAAGGAACAAATAATTCATAAGTCCCTGCAAAAAAACATAACTAGGAAGAAACATTTTAATTAAGAGCCTTTAAAGCATTTTTAAAAATAATGTTCCAAGTTATGATACCTTAAAAAACTTTGCAGAATTCAAGCATATAATGATAAAATATTGATTTAATACTGATTTAAAATTCAAGTTGAACTAACCTGTCAGATATATTACACATGCCTTTTGCCGATTTCAAGTCTAACTTTTTAAACTTCCTTAAGCCAAATATAACACCTATGCATTATCATTTTTAAGTAACTTTTCAAAAAATATCTGAGGCACTGCAGCCAGAAGCCACTTACTTGCATGTGCTTGCAATTGTGAATGTCTTGTCACTAGGTTCATACTGTGGTATAAATGGGGGGAGTTTGTCGAGTCTGAGTTTTAAATAACTTGAGAAAATAGGTTCTTGCAACTTTCCCCCGGGATTTAATACTAATCCTGCTATTTAGAAAATTATGAGGATATTATTAGGAAAGTTACAGCACTTGAACCCCCTTGAAAAAAATGAGCATTGTGGTCACAGCACAGTTTAGGCTGTCCAGCCTCTGTAAATTCTACATAAGTCACATGTTATTTCTGCTTTCCAGAGGTGATTTTACTTGTGTACCTTTTTTAGTTATAAAAGCAGTGATAGCCTAAAATTACAAACCTAGTAGAAGTAATGCAAAAACAAAAATATTAGGCCAGGCCCAAAGGAAATTGCCCACTCTCTCCTCCACAGGCTTCCTCCACTGCAACCAATACCTATGTTGCAAGTGGTTGTTTAGGTGTCTTTTGCTCCCACTGGACTGTAAGTTCCTTGAGGGCAGGAAATGCATCTTAATCATCTCTGGATGCTCAGCTTCTCTCATTTTTGTTGGTGTCCATTTCATCTTCTGCTCATATACTATGGTCCTGGTTCTTATAGAATAGTATACAGGATTCTTCATACTTTATATTCATAGAACAATTTAAAAGGAGAATGTGCCAGCAAAGGAAGCAAGAAAGTTGACAAAACAACAGATAGCAGTGCCATCTGAAAACCATCCATGGGAGAGGGGTCCTGTGGGTCCAACTCAAATATCTGGTCCTCCTGATTTGGAGAATGGATGCACCAAGACACCAGAACCCCCTGCCATTTAATGCTACATTATAGCCAAACACCGCTACTCTGATTCCAGGTTCACTAGATAATCAGGGAAGGGAGGGCTTCCAGGTCACTTGAACTTAGATTTCTAATTTTTCTTATAGTAATTGAGTAAAGTGGCATCTTACTGTATCCATAAGTCTCTTATGAGCTTTGTGCGGGTGACTCAGAACCCCTGAATCAGGCAAACTCTTGGACAAAGAGAGAGTTTCTATGCATGAATGATGCTGAATTCACAAGATGGCCCCTTTTGGATGACACATCTACCTCCAAAAACAGTCTTTTGCATTTCCTCAGCCCTGGGCTGGGTGCTGTACGGATAGGCTGAATTAGACATGACCCCTGGCTGCAAGAGTCTCACAGCCTAATAAGTGAGAAGAGTTGGGGGGTAAGGGCAGAGGGGACTGTAGTCCTGTGTGCTACAATAGAAGATTGTATGGGCACAGTAGGAGCAAAAGAAGGGAGCTGTCAGTTCTACCTGTGTGTCAGGGAGGAGCCATGTACGTTTTGGGAGAAAGGTGTGTTTCCATAAACATCCTCTAGGAATGGTACTGCATTCATTAGAAAGCAGATGGGAAGAGGCACTAACTAAAGAAAACATCAGGGAACCTTGAGGTTGAGTGAATTTATTGGTTAAATAATGTTTTTACAAGGCTGACTGATTGAAAGTAAGTGCTTTAAATAACCTCAGAAAGCATTTATAGGGTCTATGTGTAGTAAATACAGTACATTTCTGGAGTCTTCAAAAGCCTCTAAATTTTGAGGTGCCCCCTTTATTAAGTGAATGGGGGACCCAGCATAATAAGAAGGTAGAATTCTTTCCCCTAAAACAACAAAACTTCCCCTTCACTGGCAAGAAGTTCATAGCACCCTGTCAGATGCGGGGCCAGCAGCCAGCAGCCCACTGACCAGAACAAGGGGCAGGATCACAGAGTCATTAAAGGCTGTAGAATCAGGCAGCCTGGGTTCAAATCTTGGGTGCACCACTCATGTTAACTCTCTGTTTCAACTTCATAAAATACTGATAGGATCAATGGTAGTACCAACTTCATAGGTGTACGGAGGATCAAATGAGATAAAATGTGTAAAGCACTTCCAGCAGTACCTGGCACATGGTAAGCACTCAATAAATGCCCACTCTCCACATAAGTGTGACCGCTGGCCTCTCCAATCTTGCAGATTACAGAACAAGAGATCAAGCCCAATTTAATGCATGGGTTTCTTTTTTTTTCACCCACTGGGGCTCTTTACAGTCAGAAAATGAAATGAAGAGGGGAAAAAATGGCATGAAAAGAAAACATCACAGTGCAAGAGAAAAGAAAAAAGAATCAAACAAATAAAGAGAAAGGAATAGAAGAGACAGAGGAAAACAAAGACAGAGTAAAGAGGAGAAATGAACCCAAAATTACTCTGAGTGGGACTAAAAGTGACAGACAAGAATTTGTGTGGTGACTGAGGCTAAAGAAATGCCTCGGGCTTTACCACACCCAAGGTTCTCAGTTACTCTGAATTCCATTCTCTTTCATATTTCTCAAAAGTTTTATCTCATATTGTAAGAGTTAACCATGCTCATTAGAAAATACTTGAAAATATCAGAAAGTATTTTAAATGATATAAATGACCTGTAACCTCATCAGCCCAGAAGAATCCATTGTAAATAATATTGCTTCATTCCTTCCAGTTTTTCCTAAAATGTGTGTATAACGTAAATAAAATTAAATTTACGTTTCTGGTACAACATTAGATAAAACCAGCTGAAAGGAGCTTTATAAAATTAGTAGTACATGATGGAATGGTCTCATTTAAAATATGAACTGTGTGGTTCACATAAAATTCACTTTTGAGTGAGTGACTCACAAAAAGTAAGAAAGCGTCTCGAAGACGTAACAACCATTCTCTCCAGCATCTGCAGATCCTGACATGCAATGGAGCAGTTTTGTCTTAAGTTCAAAACTTTTAGATGTGTTTCAGGGTGAGTAGAGCACAGATTTATTCATTGATTTATGTTTAGTATAGTTCTCTATTTTTAAGTTTATTGAGAAATTCAGGAAGAGGTAGCAGTGCTATAGTCCTAGAGGGAGGGCCCAATTTAACCAGAGGAAATGACTGTCAGCTCTAAGGGCAGATTGGGTGACATGTAAGTTTATGTACTCTTTTATATCCTGCTATATTACTTTATATTATCTTGTGAGCATTCTAGCAAATCATGAAAAAAATTCTATATGACTGCATAATCTATTCATTATGTAATTTTTTAAAAAATTTCATATAGCCAATTATTGTGGTTCACTTGGTTCATTTCCATCTCTTCCACTGTTATTAATAACATTTTAGGATGTAGATCCTCATCTGTAATTTCTGATTATTATCCTTAGTTTGGGTTCCTAGAAATAAAATTCCTAGGTTAAAAAGTACAGCTATTTTGTAAGGATCTTTCACACGTACTGACATTGTTTTCCAAAAAGGATATAACAATTTATATTGTGAACAAAATAGTCTGGGAATAACTCGCAGGCCTCAAGAATTGTCATTTGCCTTAATATGACTCAATTTGATAGGTGAAAAAAATGTTATGTCATTTTCTTTTTTAACTGTGTGAAATGATGTGGTTAGAAAGACTGAACATTTCCCAAACTTTGGGTAGCAATTTGTAGAGTTTTACCGACATGTATCCTGTTCCGCAGTTTTAGTTTCTTTCTCGTAGAACAGTCAAGGTCTGGAAGGACACACAAGAGAGTGGCTAAAACAGCTTAATGAAGGAAGCTTTTACAATGGTGGTGCGGGCAGTATTATAGGAAAGCAACAAGCGATGGGGGAGCACACGGGGCTAATATCACTGGAAAGCCACTACTACCCTGAGAGACATGGGGGTGGGGACAGGGAACCAGAATCCAGCAAAATTAGTAGCTTTCTGGAAGGGACAACCATCAAGAACCATGACTTTGGGGAGAAGAACACAATCACTGCAAACCGTGTAATCCGGAAGGGAGGGAACCAGAGGAATAAATATCCTGGTCCCTCTCTCCTCCTGTTCCCCAGTTTCCTGCCATGTCTCCCATTGGCTGAACCCAACTGGAAGACAGAGGTCAAGGGAGCCTGGTTGACACAGTCCATAAGGTTTAGCCTCCCAGGACACAGAGCAGGCTGGGTAGGTGGACCTGGTAGGACAAACAGAAAAACCTGCAAAATGTATAAGAGATCTTTGATTATGAGAGATATTAGTCCATTTTATGTCACATTTAATAACAATACTTCCTAGTTTGTGGTTTGCCTTTTAATTTTGGGTCTGATGTCTTGGCACAAGGGATTTTTACATTTTTAAGTAATAAAAGTGATCTGCCACATTGTTTATAATTTCATTACTTTCATGGAAATTCCTTTCTCATCCACTGAAAAGGTATTTACCTTTTTTTTTTGTTTTTTACTGCTGGGATTTATGAGGTTTAGTTTTTTACATTTAACTCCGTCAGTTCTAGTTAATCAGCTAGAATTTATTTTAGAGCATGCTATGAAATTAACACTCTAGTTTTTTTTTTCTATATTGCAAGCCTATAGAACAAGCATCAATTATTGAATTATCCAACTTTTTCTCACATTAATTTGCACCATCATTATCATATATTGATTCTTTATAGATCTACTAACTCTTTACAATGTGCATATAAGTGTATCAAAAATGAAGATACACACACATATTTCAAAGTAACTCATGCACATGGTTATAAGCAAGAGTCCCTTTGATCCACAACTTTTCTGTTTCTCAGAAGCAACCATTTCTCTTCTAGCTACATTTTCTGGTGATTAATATCATATTTCTAAATAATACACTTATACTACCATTTATTAATTAATCCATTTTAAGCATTTTCTATGAAATTCTGATATAACAAAATATGTTGATCACTTATTCCACAATCACTGCCTTTTTCTCCATCCTCCATTGATATTTTTGTAATATTGAGTAATCTACTAAAGACTTTATTTCTTGCTTCACATACTCTAATGCTTCATTTTTTTAATGAAGATATTAACCCCCCTGTGCTACCTTCCAGTTCTTCCACCCACCACCTCCCAAAAACAATCATCTCCAAATTTATCCTTGCATTGTCAAAGTTAATAATATTCACATTCTGTTCTGATATTTTACAGTTTTATTCCTAAATGAGTTCCTTATCTAAAGAATCATTTCAATCTGAAGACTCACATTCTTACCATTGGGATTTTCCTGCATAATTTTTGTAAGAATTTTTCTTCTTTGTTTTCATTTCTGTTTCTAAAATTGGTATTGAAAAAGTGGCAACTCATCAATTGGTTTTCTATCACTATTCTTTTTTCTTTTTTTTTGTCTTTTTGTCCGTCTTCCTGAAAAATTTACTCATTTTTATTTTTCAATCTTTCTATTGATATTCTTTCCAATGATTATTAATTTATAGCAGTTTACTCTTATTCTCCAGTCATTACTTTTTAATAGTTTTTTGTTCTTATTTTACAGATACAATATTGTCTCAGCTTTCTTCTGTTCTTTGTATTATCTCCACTTTCCCCAAAGACTTTCTTCCTATTTGTTACTCTTGGCTTCTCTTTCATAGAGGATTTTATCAAATGCCTGATGATCTTCTCTGGTCCATCCTTAAAAGTAAGGCACTACAATGTTGTTTAGCAATTCTGTGTATGTAGGGAAGATTTTCAACTGATAGGCTTTGCTTTAAGGTGATTAGTGAAAAGACTTTCTCTCTAATTGACCTTTAATATCAGAACGAAAATGCTTTTTTAAAAGCTTTAATAAATTTTCAATATTTTACCTGGGACCTGGAAGCCTTGCTAATGAACATTCTGTAAACATGGTAAGAGTCGGGGAGGAGATCAGCTACCTGTAAAGAAGGATAAAAAAATCTTGTAATTAATCTATTTTCAGTCCATTTATTCATTTAACAAATATTTATTGAGTACCTACTGTATTCCAGGCACAGTTCTGTTTCAGCTCCCCCTTCTCCCCAAAACAAAAAATAAAGATCTCATTCTAATTGGGGAAGCAAACAATAAACAAACAAATAAATAAATAGGTGGTTATAAGGACTAAGAAGAAAAATAAAGTAGGATAAAGCTGTTCCATCCCCATCACAGAAAGTGATGGGGATGGAGCAGCTATTTTAGATAGGATGGTCAGGCAAGGCCTCTCTGAAAAGGTGGTGTCTGAAGAGAAACCTGAAGGAAGTGAGTCAGGAGAGCATCTGAAGAAAGTACTCCAAGCAGTGGGGAAATAGAAAGTACACAGACCCAGAGGCAGAAGTGTGCTTGGTATACTGGAGGAACAACAAGGATGTATAATAGATGTGGTTAAGCGGAGTTAGCAGGAAAGAGAGTGACAGGAAATGAGATAGAGACATAGCAGAGGTCAGAGCATGTAGGCCTTGTAAGCATGGTAATGATTCTGAGTGAACAGGGAAACCATTGGAAAGTTTTGAGCAAAAGGGTGTCCAGTATGTGAGTATGTGGGTGCCATTGAATCTGAGGGCTGTGTACATAGCAGTTCATTACCACATTCTGTCTACTTTTGGATCACTGTGAACTTTTCCATAATAAAAATAGAACAATATTAATGGTTTTTACATCTTCACTCTGTATTGTACCATTAGTCCATATAAAGTGAAGGTTGGGTTCCCTAGAGGCAGACACTGAGACAAAGATAAGTACACACAGTTTATTTGTGAAATGCAGGGAAAACATTTGTGTATTCATTTATGTGCAGTGAATATATTTCATTTAGTACATGTTTTAAATATTTGAGAATTAAAAGTATGTGGTTTCTGCAAGAAGTGGGGCTAGGAGTGTCATAACAATGGTGGCAACCATCATGCATTTAAACTGCTCTAGATAGACGCAGGCAGAAATGATAAGATTTTTTATGTACCTCACCTTCTCAGAGGATCTGACAGTGCAATCTTGAAGAAAATAAAATAAATAAGATAAAATAAAATAGAAAAATAGAATCTCAATATGGAGAACATAAAAAAGCAATACTTACAATAATTTTACCATAAATGTATAAGCCAAACAAGTTATATCTAGTTTATACATGTACACTTCACTCCATTCCTACCCCCTTACTGGGGTGAAATCAAAGTTGTATCATGAATACAATAAGGAAATAAGGGTCCCCTCTGATCAGAGTAGTACTCAGAAAAACTGCATAATTATTTAAGCTATTATTATAAAACCTAGAAAACAATAAACAAATAAATAAACTGCACATTCAACTCAAAATGTTTGAAAAGGAACAAAATATATAAATGTGTAAGTCAGAAGTTAGGATAAAAAGAAGAAACTAACAAGTTAGAAAATAGGAAAATGATAGAATACACAAATAATTCTAGAAGCTGGGTTTTTTTATTTAAAACTTCAGTAAATAAGAACACCTCTAGAAAATCTAATTAAAGAAAAAGTTAAAACTGAAAAGACACTATTACATAGGAAGAGGCTGTATAATAGGAACTAACAGTTTAACAGGAATATGAGAACACAGTGCCTGGCACTTGAACTATGCATAATGCTAATCATATCCCACTGTTAAAAATAGCAGAAGTGTGGGAGGTGCAGCAGTTTCATTTACATAGTTTCCAAATCTATTCTTTGAGACTATCATAACCTTGATGACTTTACCAAGCACACACACACACACACACACACACACACACACACACACAAAAACTATAGTACAATCTCAGTTATAAAACTCCTAAGTTGAATATGTGGCACTTGAATTCAACAATGTATGAAACACTCAACACCATGATCAGGTAAAGTTTATTTCAGGGGGTTAAATATAAATAAAAACTAGGTTAATATAATTGGAACAAAAACCAAAACAGCAACATGTTAATTATAATGGAAACACTAAAACTTTCCCAAATGTAATAAACAATACAAGTCAAGAGAGGCTAGCAATTCCCTAAGATGAGAAACAAATATTAACATATTTTCATTATTGTTTATGAATCATAACTAAAAGTAACACAGGGTTATTATTTTAAAATATTAAGCTTAATACCTAGGAATAAACCTGCCTAAGGAGGCAAAAGCCCTCTGTACTCAGAAAACTATAAAACACTGATGAAAGAAATCAAAGATGACATAAACAGATGGAGAGATATACCATGTTCTTGGATTGGAAGACTCAACATTGTGAAGATGACTATACTACCCAAAGCAATCTACAGATTCAATGCAATCCCTATCAAATTACCAATGGCATTCTTCACAGAACTAGAACAAAAAATTTTACAATTGTGTGGAAACACAAAAGACCCCGAAGAGCCAAAGCAATCTTGAGAAAGAAAAATGGAGCTGGAGGAATCAGGCTCCCTGACTTCAAACTATACTACAAAGCTACAGTAATCAAGACAGTATGGTACTGGCACAAAAACAGAAATATAGATCAATGGTACAGGATAGAAAGCCCAGAGATAAACCCACACACATATGGTCACCTAAGTTATGACAAAGGAGGCAAGAACATACAATGGAGAAAAGACAGCCTCTTCAATAAGTGGTGCTGGGAAAACTGGACGGCTACATGTAAAAGAATGAAATTAGAACACTCCCTAACACCACACACAAAAATAAACTCAAAATGGATTAAAGACCTAAATGTAAGACAGGACACTATAAAACTCTTAGAGGAAAACATAGGAAAAACACTCTTTGACATAAACCACGGCAAGATCTTTTCTGACCCACCTCCTAGAGTAATGAAAATAAAAACAAAAATAAACAAATGGGACCTAATGAAACTTAAAAGCTTTTGCACAGCAAAGGAAACCATAAACAAGACGAAAAGACAACCCTCAGAATGGGAGAAAATATTTGCCAACGGAGCAACAGACAAAGGATTAATCTCCAAAATACACAAACAGCTCATGGAGCTCAATATCAAAAAAACAAACAACCCAATTAAAAATTGGGTGGAAGACCTAAATAGACATTTCACCAAAGAAGACATACAGATGGCCAAGAGGCATATGAAAAGATGCTCAACATCACTAATTATTAGAGAAATGTAAATCAAAACTACAATGAGGTATCACCTCACACCAGTCAGAATGGCCATCATCAAAAAATATACAAACAATAAATGCTGGAGAGCGTGTAGAGAAAAGGGAAGCCTTTTGCACTGTTGGTGGGAATGTAAATTGATACAGCCACTGTGGAGAACAGTATAGAAGTTCCTTAAAAAACTAAAAATAGAACTACCATATGACCCAGCAATCCCACTATGGGGCATATACCCTGAGAAAACCATAATCCAAAAAGAGTCATGTACCACAATGTTCATTGCAGCACTATTTACAATAGCCAGGACATGGAAGCAACCCAAGTGTCCATCATCAGATGAACGGATAAAGAAGATGTGGCACATATATACAATGGAATATTACTCAGCCATAAAAAGAAACGAAATTGAGTTATTTGTAGTGAGGTGGATAGACCTAGAGTCTGTCATACAGAGTGAAGTAAGTCAGAAGGAGAAAAACAAATATCGTACGCTAACACATATATATGGAATCTTAAAAAAAAAAACTGGTTCTGAAGAACCTAGGGGCAGGACAGGAATAAAGATGCAGACGTAGAGAATGGACTTGAGGACCAGGGAGGGGGAAGGGTAAGCTAGGAAGAAGTGAGAGAGTGGCATTGACATATATACACTACCAAATGTAAAATAGATAGCTAGTGGGAAGCAGCCACATAGCACAGAGAGATCAGCTCTGTGCTTTGTGACCACCTAGAGGGGTAGGATAGGGAAGGTGGGAGGGAGACACAAGAGGGAGGGGATATGGGGATATATGTATAGGTACAGCTGATTCACTTTGTTATACAGCATAAACTAACACAACAATGTAAAGCAATTATACTCCAATAAATATGTAAAAAAAAAAAAAAAAACTTCATGTATTTTCCTCCAGGGCTTTTTTCTTCAATCTTTTAATTTTTCTAAAAATTATATTAATACACTGCTGTAAAAATTAAAATATTCTAACAATACATTGAGATAAAAAGTAAAACTTCCTCTTACTCCTTCCTACCATTACTTACAAGAGTTACAATAGCCAAGACACAGAAGTAACCTAAATGTCCATCGACAGATGAATGGATAAAGAAGATGTGGCACATATATACGATGGAATATTACTCAGCCATAAAAAGAAACAAAATTTAGTTATTTGTAGTGAGGGGGATGGACCTAGAGTCTGTCATACACAGTGAAGTAAGTCAGAAAGAGAAAAACAAATACCGTATGCTAACACATATATATGGAATCTAAAAAAATAAAAATAAAAAAATGGTTTTGAAGAACCTAGGGGCAGGATGGGAATAAAGACGCAGACCTACTAGAGAATGGACTTGAGGACATGGGTAGGGGGAAGGGTAAGCTGGGACGAAGTGAGAGAGTGGCATGGACTTATATATACTACCAAATGTAAAATAGATAGCTAGTGGGAAGCATCCGCATAGCACAGGGAGATCAGCTCGGTGCTTTGCGACCATCTAGAGGGGTGGGATAGGGAGGGTGGGAGAGAAGGAGACTCAAGAGGGAAGAGACATGGGGATATATGTATATGTATAGCTGATTCACTTGGTTATAAAGCAGAAACTAACACACCATTGTAAAGTAATTATACTCCAATAAAGATGTTAAAAAAAAGATGTGGTATTTATAAACAATGGAATACTACTCAACCATAAAAAAGAATGAAATAATGCCATTAGCAGCAACGTGGATGGACCTAGTTATATCATACTAAGTGAAGTAAGTCATACAGAGAAAGACAAATATATGATATCACTTATATGTGGAATCTAAAAAAATGATACAAATGAACTTATTTACAAAACAGGAACAGAATCACAACATAGAAGACAAACTTATGGTTACCAAAGAGGAAAGGTGAGGGGTGGAGGGATAAATTAGGAATTTGGGAGTAACATATACACACTACTATATATAAAATAGATAAACAACAAGGACCTACTATATAGCACAGGGAACTATGCTCAATATTTTGTAATAACCTATATGGGAAAAGAAACTGAAAAAGAAGATACATATGTATAAAACGGAATCACTCTACACCTGAAATTAACACAACATTGTAAATCAACTACACTTCAAAAAAAAAAACGAGTTCACAATTTGATACTCATACTTCCAAATCTCTCCTGCGTTACATAAATATGTACTTCATATGCAAATATAATCCTTCTTAAATATATGATATCTAATATAATCTATAAATATGTATACATAAACATACATATGCTTTTTTCACTCAAATTTGAATCTGAACTATATAAGGCTGAATTAGAGAAGCCCAACTAAATATACCCAGCCAACTAGACCTCTTCAGTTCTTTCCCACCATGAAAGAGCTTCCCCTAGAAGACTTACTGCAGAGGATACAGGAGAACATGCATAGATCTAAGAAACAAAAAATAAAGGATTAATCCAGTCTTTTCTGGTCTCACCAATCAGATAAATCATCCCTCCTCTCATACCTCCATATGTCATTAGGAGATGGAGGGAAATGTGGAAACCGTTTTCCCATACTTCTTAAAGGATGAATATTCTTGTTTCTTGGGCCAAGGCAGGAAGGTGAGGAGGACTAAATGATTCCAACTACACAGGACACAGGATAAAACATGGAAGTACCACAATTTATTTAATCATTTGCCTATTGATAATAATTTTTCATGTTTTCAGTTACAAATATTGTTGTAGTAAATAGTTGGATAATGAATGTTCTGGAATAAGATTCCTAAAAGTAGAATTGCTAAGTCACAGAGCATATACACTTTTATTTTTATGTATTGCCTCATATTTTAATTCAAAGACTAAACCAAGCACATGGTTTCAAGAGTTGCAAAAGTACCACAGAGTAGGAAGTTAAAAAGCAATAATCCCCTTTTAGTACTTTTATTGGCCACCCCAAAACTCTATTTATTACATCACTATTTTCTTGATTTATCAAAAGAAGACCCTAACTACTGTCTCTTCTCTATGCACAAATGGAGATGACATATCATATTCCACAATGAGAAAATGTAATATTACAATATATAATTCTTATTGATTTAATTTAGATATTTAAATAATTTTAGTAAAATTACAATAAATGATGCTTAGATAACTGGATCTTCACATATAAAAGAATGAACTAGGACTTTTACCTCACACCATGTACAAACATTAACTTGAAATGAGTCAAATACCTAAACGCAAGAGCTAAAACTATGAAAACTTAGGAGAAAACATAAGTGTAAGTCTTGGCAACCTTGGAGTAGGCAACAGTTTCTTAGATGTGACACCTAAAGCACAAGCAACCAAAAATAAATAAATAAATAAATTTGACTTCATCAAAACTAAAAACCTTTGTGCATTAAAGGATTAAAGGACACTATCAGTGTCCTTTAAAATGAAAAGGCAACCAAAGAATAGGAGAAAATACAAGCAAATCATGTATCTTATAAAGATCTTGTATTCAGAAAATATAAAAAACCCTTGCAACTGAAAAATAAAGATGAATAACTCAATTTTAAAATAAGCAAAGGATCTGAACAGACATTTCTCTAACAAAGTATGCAAATGGACAATTAGCATATGAAAATGTGCTTAGTATCATTAGCCATCAAGGAAATGCAAATAAAACTACAATAATGAGAGGGTTCTACTTCCTACATGACAGCATGTGGAGCTCCAAAGGCCCATTCCCCAGCAAAAGTGGTGAAAATAATTTTTTAAAAAATAACTTAAAGTCTCTGGAAATTGTTCTAAGGGCATAGCAAATGAAGAAAGCTTTATTCAATATTTCAATGTATTTAGGTAGGAAAGATTTTTCCTAAGATGACACATAGACTAGAATTCATAAAGGAAAATGATGACGTTTGAATCACTTATGTGTTTTATATATATATATGACATAATATAAAGAAATTATAAGGCAACA
The DNA here is from genome assembly GCF_028564815.1 of Eubalaena glacialis. NCBI lineage: Eukaryota > Metazoa > Chordata > Mammalia > Artiodactyla > Balaenidae > Eubalaena > Eubalaena glacialis. The sequence goes on from NC_083725.1 coordinate 73,759,250, forward strand.
GTTGTGAAAAATATCTGAAGTCTATGCAATTCAATTTGCTATTCATATTGTATAAAAAGTACTCACAAGCCAATAAAATAATAAGTATCCAATTTATTATATATTTTATATATAATATATATTATATATACAAGTAAAAAATATAATATATATATAAATATATAATATATAAAATATATCATATATCTACATATTTTAATTGGATGTTTATTATTTTATATATAAACAGACATGACATAAAGAAAGAAAATACATATAGGATTAGAGGTTCAACTTTATTCCAGACCAAAACAATACAACCAAAATAATAGTGAAATATTCATTCTCACCCATCACCCATTTTAGCCAAAATTTTAAATTTTAAAATAAAAACCACTAATGCTAGTGAGACTGTGGGCGAAACAGCATTTTCATAACAGTAGGAGTAAAACTTTCCTGGAGAATAATCTGGTAATGTCTATCAAAGCTAAAAATATAATTTCTTTGACATAAAAATAGCACTTCTAAGAATTTATTCTAAGGAAAAAGGTCATACAAACATGTGATGGTTAATTTTATGTGTCACCTTGACTGGGCCATGGGGTGCCCAGATATTTGGTCAAACATTATTCTGAGTGTGTCTGTGAGAGTGTTTCTGGATGAGATTAACATTTGAATTGGTAGAGTGAGTAAAGCAGATTGTCTTCCTTAATGTGGGTGGGCCTCACCCAATCAGTTGAAGGCCTGGATAGACCAAAAGGGCTGACCCTCCCACAAATGAGAAAACTCTTCCTATTCTGAGGTTGTATATCAATCTTGTCCTTCCTTCAGACTCAAACTGAGCCATCAGTTCTTGGGTCTCAAACCTGCTAGTTTTCAGACCGGAACATACACTATCAGCTCTCCTGGTTCTTAAACCTTCTGGTTCTCACTGGAACTTACACCATCTTCCCTCTTGGGTCTCTAGGCTGTTGACTACAGATCTTGGGACTTCTCAATCTCCATGAAAATATATTAGCCAACATATAAGCCAATTCTAATAAGTCAATCAATCAATCAATCAATCAATCAATCCTGTTGGTTCTCTTTCTATGGAGAACCCTAACTAGTACAAAGAACAAGGATATCCACTGCAATATTCTGTAAAATAGTGAGAAAGAAATTAGAAACTACTTAATTGCCCAACATTAAGAGCATGTATAAATAAATTCAGGACTATCTATACAATGGAATACTATCTGTATTTGTATGGAAAGATGTCCATGGTCTTTTATTAAATTTTAAAGAGAGGATTCAGACAAGTTTCTGAATTAAATTTATGTAAATAAAAATATGTATGCCTAAAATTCAGAAAGACTATAAACAAAAAAGGGGGATTGGGAGAGCATACTCCCAATTATCAATATTTCTCTAAGATAGTACCAATATTTCTCTAAGTTGGTGGGAGTATGGATATTCTCCATTTTTATGTTGATTCACTGTATTTTCTAGATTTTAAAAATAATGGACAAATATTTCTCTGTTAATTTTGCAAAATAAAAATTTTAAAGAGAAAAAAGGAGTAATGAAAGTAAGTTTTCTTTATTAGATTAAAAATATATCATAAAAATAACAATGTAATAATTAAAATGGGGGGTATACTGGCCGAGGGAAATAATAAGCATATAAATGGAAAAGAAATTGATATATATATGAATATATATCTGACATAAATATTTATAAACTGATATATATGGATACATATAAATTTATGGATATTTCAATAACAGTAGATTTTTTTAGAAAAGTCACAATGTACCAGATTACTAGGTGAAATTTAGAAATCCTTAGGGGTAGGAAAATACTTTCTAAGTATGATATTAAAGGTAGAATCATGAAGGTAAAAATGACAAATATAACAATATAACTTAAAATGTTCTATATGCTAAGGAAAATAGCCAAATTAAAAATAAAATGCAAGTTAAAATACAGATTTGTTAGGAAATGAAGGGTTAATGTTCTTAATATATAAATATATAAAGTTTACATAAAATAAAAATTTAACTATAATTGTATCTCTATTAGTTAGTGTCTTTCACATCCACAATCCCCCCCATCAGAGAACAGCAGCCCTGGGTTGATTCTTCTTCTCAGGTACTACAATTTTTAATACAGTACATTATATAAAACATATCCTGTACCCTGGCCCCAACTAATTGAAACAAACACCAGTATATGCACTGGGTATTCTCTTTATGACCTCACAGCAATCTATTCTTGCTCTTCTCTGCTCTGCTCTGTGTCTCAGTGGGCTGTGGACACACACACACACACACACACACACACACACACACACACTGCATCATTCAGGCTCCTAGGCCTCTAGTTTCTGGTTGGATCCAGCCGATCTAAGGCACCAGCAGAAGATGAGAGGGTTGGGGAAAGACAGGCCAGCATAGGTGTGTCTGACTTCCTCCCTGCCCTGACACTACGGTTCTGGAAGTGCCTGGTCCCATTACAACTTGCACTCCTGTCAGGGAACCCTCTGCCACAGCTCTACAGCTCCAGCCTTCACTGGTCTCTGGTAACTCTCATTCCTTTTTTATCATTTCCTGTCTAGAGGTGTTAATAGCTTTATTTTTATTTAATGCTTTTACTAGGCTCTGAATCTCAACATCCTTTGTGGGTTCCCTTAACCTTCCTTTACCTTGGTAAATAGTCCCTTCTTTCAATTCTCTTCAAAATCCCCATGAATAACACCATTGTAAAACAATTATACTCCAATAAAGATGTTTAAAAAAAAAAAAAACCCATGAATGTGCCTTCTATTTCCTGCAAGACTAAAAGAGTGGATGAACCCAAGGGTATTGAAAGTTGGCAAGTGTTTGTTCGCTAACTAGCCCTCATACATGATGGAAAGGAGAGGCCAAAGAAAGAGGCAGACCACTTCAGATTGGTAGGTAACAGTTTTAACAAGCAAGGGAACTTACATAAGAGGCTTGTCTTGGGCCGCCACAGTCTTAAAAGTTTATATAGAGGCCTTAGTTGGGTTCAGTCACATATACCGTCCAGATGGTCTCAACAACACATTGCTCTTTCAAGGCTACGTCTTTGAAACTGGCTCCTACTGTGGGAACAGTGGACAGAATGTACATTCCAAGGATGGGAAGGAGATGAGGAGCTTCCAATTGCCAACGTCCAGCTCTCTGGTCCAGGGTCAGCTGGTTGTCATGTCCTCTTGATGACCTCCAACATGGAGGGGCTGCAATCTCCTCTGAGTTGGTTTGGTGGGAAATTCTCACCAATCAGAATGATCTTTGTTAGAGGTGATCTATCTCCCTAATCATCTTTAGATGAACTCCAAGGAAGTAAGTCATTGAGCTCAGGCTGTATCTGGATGACACTAAACCCCACAATGCCAGCACAGTGGAAGCACCCAGAATCAGAGGGGACTTGCCATTATAACCCAGATCTCAGCAGGGCTCCTCTTACTCCTTGAGACCTAGAAAAGTCTCTGCAATTTTAGCTATCATCAGACTTATGAGACTAAATATTGAAAAGAAACATCAAATTATCATTATTTGCTGATGGTGCCTGTGAAGTCCAAGAAAATTGACTAAAAAAATTTGTTAGAAATAGTTTTTCTGTAAGTTGGCTGGTTCCATAATGGTCATAAATCATATATTATTCTTGATTTTTCCTTCCTCCTAATACCCCATGACCTATCAAATACTAAGTTTTAGCAATTCTAGCTAACATTTCTAGAATCTCTCCACATGACTCCATTTTTGTTTTGAATTGCCCAGACTATCCAGGTTCCAGCAGTAAGCAAGGCCTCTCTGCAACAGCAGCAATCCCCAGTGAGGCGCTGCAGTCAGCCAAGATGATCAGACAGGCTGTCTGGAGGTCAACAGCAGGACAAAAGCATCGGAGCTCCTACTGAGCCAGCAGGGGGCAGCAAACAACTGATCAAGCAGACTGACGCATGGCCATTATGATGAAGCAGGAAACACTGGATGTATGCGTGAATGCATGTGTATGAGTGTCTGTGCTTAACTTTAGATCCCAGTGGGAACACATATGCTCTTCAAATGCCTATAACACACTTACATAAGTTGATCATATATTAGGCTACAAAGATCTCAATAAACTTCAAAAAATCATACAGAGTACAGCATTTCACCAAAATAAATAAAACTAAAAATCGATAACAGAAAACAGAAAGAAAAACAAAGGTCTTAAGCTCTTGGAAATAAATACAACCCATAAATGACTTGAGTTTTTAAAAATAACCTCTATCTTATGGCATAATTAGAAATGAGTCATTGTCATCAAATGAAAACATTGCATGTAACTAATTACTCAATGTGGTAAGCTGAGAAAATTTGTAGCCTTAACACTAATTATTTTAAAATGAGAATGATTTATAAAATAAAATATTCAACCAAAAGGGCTAGAAAATACTAACAAAAATATAGCAAAAGAATAGAATAAACGAAAGCATATAAAGGTATGAATTAGATGAATTACAGAAAAACAGTATACTTAAAGGGAAAAAAATCTACTTTGAAATGACCAATACATAATTGGCACCTCCTGGGCAACTCTGCCCAATGGAGAATTTTAAAGAAAAGAAAAGAAAAGAAAAAAAAAAAGAGGGACTTCCCTGGTGGCGCAGTGGATAAGGCTCCAAGCTCCCAATTCAGGGGGCCCAGGTTCGATGCCTGGTCAGGGAACTAGATCCCACATGCATGCCACAACTAAGAAGTCCGCACACTGCAACTAAGAGTCCGCACACTGCAACTAAGAGTCTGCATGCTGCAACTAAGAAGTCTGCATGCTGCAACGAAGATCCTGTGTGCCACAACTAAGACCCAGCGCAGCCAAAATAAATAAAATAAATAAATAAATATTAAAAAAAAAAAAGAAACCTCATATAGAGAATTATCTATTTAAAAAAAAGAAAAAGAAAAGAAAGATGTAGAAAGACAGAGGAGAAAGCACAAACAAAATTAGAATGAGGAAAAATATAAACAGAGATAAAAATAATTCACTAGGTTCAATATGATACCATATGTACCATTTTGTAAAAATTTTTTAAGAAGGGGGTTATTTTTTCATGTTGTTCTAGAGCAATAGTTTCCAATCTTTTTCACATCATAGCATATTTGAAAAATGATCATGTTTATGACATAATGGTGTAAAAAATTTTACTTGTGCCAGGAGGCACTAGGAATCAAACTCTGGCCTTTCCAACGCATCTGTAACCCATTTATGGTAGACTGGTTGGGAGCTGTGTTCTTGAAGTCCCAGTCAATGCAGTATGCGAAGGCAAGGGTCAGGGGAGACAATGAGGAAGGAAATGTTAAAAGGAGGAGACAGATGATCAGAATTATCAGTTTTTGTGGATATTATTATCTAATTAAGATGACGGAGGAAAAAAAAATGGGGAACACCCCCAGATAAAACCATAAGCAGAAGAGTTAGGAGTGGTTCAGTGGAACTCTAAGTAGTTTGGAATCAGTGAGTGATTAATGATTATCAGAATGATTAACAAGGAATTTGTAAAAGTTGACCAGTCCCTTTCCCCCTGCTTATGCTGAGCATTAGGCTACAATCTCAAGACTAAAGCATAGAATGTGGACACTGGGAATACAGACTCACGATAGTTTTCCACATAGCTTAGAAAAACCAAGATGGATGTATTACACCAAAAAATCCAAAAACATTTAAAAACCATTGACATACTCCATGTGGCAGCATGTTCTGCTCCTCCAAACAGTAAAAGGAAGCTCATCAGAAACTATATCCAGGTAAATAAACAGCGATTTTCAATCCAAAGGTGAGATGACAATCAAGAACCACCAAACATTAAGCAAAACCTATACTTTGAAAAAGAGGAGCCCAATTTCATAAATCGAAAAGAGAATACCTATAAAACATATTACAAAATGATGTTAAAATTACTTCAATTAATATGATCACACATTTTACAAGACGATCCTTCCATTAAACATGAAATACTATAGATTATGATCACTGAAAAAAAATAGTTGAACTTACAGATAAGAAATAGAATGGGCTGAATAAGAGAATAAACATGGTTGAAGAAGGGATTGGGGGGGGGACTACAAAAGTAAATTGAGTCATTCTCCCCTAAAAGCAATACAGAGAGGGAATTCCCTAGCGGTCCAGTGGTTAGGACTCTGCGCTTCCACTGCAAGGGGCACAATTCGATCCCTGGTTGGGGAATTAAGATCCCACGTGCTGTGGCCAAAAAATAAATAAATAAATGAAGTAAAAAAGTAAAAGCAACACGGAGAAAAAAGGAAAAAAGATTTGGAAAACGTAAGAGAGAAGTTGATGTATGAAAGATACATCCAGAAACTCAGCCCCTATTTAAGAGGAGTTAGAAAAGGAGCAAAGAAAGGCAAAGAAAGAAAGTGGAAGAGAGGCAATGGTCCAAGATAACCTTAAGAAAATTTCACACAGCTGAAGGAACAAAATCTTCAAGTTCTAAAGTCCCACTGAATGATAAGTGTGGTGAATGTAATAGAAGCCCAAATCCAGATCTCATTGAAGGAAAAGGACATGGTACATGGAGATATTGATTATTTATACACATCAATCTAAAATATAAGCTAAAATTTTTAAGAATTTAACTCATTCAAAAACTTAACTCATCGATTGACATGTACACTGCTATATTTAAAATAGATAACCAACAAGGACCTACTGTATAGCCCAGGGAACTCTGCTCAATATTCTGTAATAATCTAAATGGGAAAAGAATTTGAAAAAGAATAGATAGATATATATATGTATAACTGAATCACTATGCTGTACACCTGAAACTAACAGAACACTGTTAATCAACTGTACTCCAATATAAAATAAAAATTTTTTTAAAAACCTTAACTCATCAATTTACATTGGGATGTAAATTGCTACAACCATTTTGAAATACATTTTAACATTATCTAGAAAAATTTTAAATATGCATAATCTAACTGTACTGCCTTCGACAATCACCTTACTCTGTTTCCATTCTAATTTGATTGCACTTCTTTCTTAATTCTGGAGATAATCATTAAGGACAGATAATTTTCCCCCAAGAAATATTAATTCATTTCATGAAAGATATTTCAGAAGTTATCTTCAGCCCCCCTTCTACTCCCTTACTTCTCTTTACCAAGCCATCACTCACAGTCATGCCATTTGCATCCTAATAACTCCCCATGTGTCTATTCTCCCTGTCCCTTCTGCCACCACCCCAGCCCAGCCCACCACACTCCTCATGTGGACAGCCTCAGTAGTCAGCTAAAGGGAATCTCTGCATCCACATCATTTCCTTCTTATTCATTCTCTATGCTCCAACTTTGCAAAGATGTTTTCAAAACGCAAATCTGGTCATGTCTGCCCTTGGCTTAAAATTTTTCAATGGGGTATACAAGAGACTTCAAGTGTAATTGAATTCATGTTATTTAAAAGCATGATTCAATTACAATGCTTTAATTTGGTAGTGGTTACATGAATATTCTTAACATTCTTCTTTACACTCTGCATGTGAAATATCTCTCACACAAGAAAAACAGCCAAAAAATTTTCAAAACAAACAAAACCTCAAAATAAAGTATAGCAAGAGAGCCTTTTCAATAGCTTTCTTAACATGGCATTAAGATTCTACATGCCTGATCCCTGATCCCTCTCCAGTCATATACCACACACTGAACTTCTCTGTGTTCTTTGTCTGGGGTTTGCTTCTTGCTGCCACAGAGTCCCTGTTGTTTCTGCCCACGACACTCTCTCCACCACCTACCCTCCACAAACTCCCTGGTTAATTCCTACTCAAACTTCAGATTTTAATGTAAATATCACTTTCTTGAAGCTGCCTTTCTTGACTTCTCCAGCCTAGGTCAAGTTCATGTGTACATATATAAAATGTATGTACATTATATACATATAATTCATTTGCATTATATAGTCTTTCAAACACATATCTTGACTTCTAATGATATGCTGATTTGTGTATTATTTGATTTAGGTCTTTTGCTATTTACCATAAGCCCCATGTGGGCAGGAACAATGTCTGTTTTGTCTCCCTATTTTAAGGTCTGGCACGGAGTGACCCCTCAGAAAACATTAGTTGAATGAAGAAGTAAATGGCACATGATGAGTATAGGCGAGGGTGAAAAAACTCGGCACTTGGAGTTAAAGGGAAAGATGCCCTATTTCCACTTTTGCTGCTTAGCCTTGGACCATCAATGTGTGTTCACCCTCCACAGCTAGGTGTCCTCGAGTAAAATGAAGGTCATAGCCAAACCCAAGCTACAGGACTGTTAAGAATATTAACTGAGAGAGTGCAAAGCACTCGCACAGTGCCCAGCTCATAGTAGGCACTCAAAGTATAATTTATTATATTTTCATAATTTATTTTTCTTCTTCTATTGTTGTGAAATTTTTCTACTGACATGTTCTCCCTATCTGCTCATACTCTTTTGAATGTAATTTGATGATCTTTTAGGTGCTACTGAAACTGCTTTCCATTTCAGGTCATCTGAAAAGCATTTGAATGATAGCAAGAGGAGAGGTCAGCACCACCATTCTATCTGTCTGAGCTGCCACTCTCTATAAGGCACTGGGCTTAGCTGGTGCAGAACTGGATCCACAGGCTGCAGACCCAAGCAGGGAATCCTCCTGGGGGTGACAGGATGTGTCATTGAGCTGGAGGCCTCTATGCTCTACCCTTTGTTCATTCCTTTCACTTCTGTTGAGTTCTCAGCATTTTTTTTTTCAAGAAAAATATAGCTGTGTTCTGCTTACAGATTTGTTCTGTTTTGTTTTTACCTTACATCCATGTGCTTACATTAGACCAGTCTTAAAGCCTCAAAGTGTTAGCTAGGGAAAACCCTATCGCTTTTTAAGAGTTGAGACTGATCAAGTTGTCAGAAACTCATGATTGACTGAGATTGTCTGAAGGTGGGCCAACTTCTCCAAGTTTGATAGCCTGCATTACTCTTACTAAAGTCTGTGATGGCAAAAGGGGATCAGTAAAGGGGAACATTGGATTTAAAGTAGACTAATTACAGCTCACAACCCTGCTCTAGACCAATGTTTAACCCCAGGGAGAGGCTTAAAAGTGTGGCTTCATTAGAAACTCAGGAGTCATTTTAACCTAATTGCTCCCTCATCACTGCTTAAAATTGATACCCAAACCTTTAAGAATTAACTCATAGTCTCTGACTCCTGACACTGTTCACCCTTGGTAAGCGCTCCCCAGAGGACCTGAACACTCTTACTAATTTCAGTAAATGTTTTCATGATCTTGGCTGTGGAGTTAATGCTTAACAAGTACCAGAGGAACCAATTTCCTGCCTGAGGAAACTTCCTTACCAAGTTCCCTAATTATTCCCAGGCAGTCATTGCCCTGTGAAATCCAGCTGGCCGAGGGAGGTTGTTAATATGCCACAGGTGGCGGCTACAGATCAGCCTTGGCGGCTACAAGGAAACAGATCAACTGTACAGAAAGGCATGTTTGACATCAAGAGCCCAGGGACCTGTAAACACATGTATTTCTGCTGTCTCTTATTTTCTTTTAGCAAGAGGGGGTTGGTGCCCAGTAAGTCAGCACATATATCCTCCACTTAAAATCATTGAGAAACTGTCTACAGAATTCTCTAAACCACTATTCTCAAACTTTTTCAGTCTCAGGACCCCTCTGCACTCTGACAGTTTATAGAGAACCTCAAAGAGCTTTTGTTTATACATACAGATTATAGTAATTGATATTTACTATATTAGAAATTAAAACTGACATTTAAAAATATTTATTAATTTGTTTTAAAATGACAATAATAGCCCACTACATGTTAACAGAAATAACATATTTTGATAGAAAATAATTATAGTTTCAAAAAATATTTAGAAGAGTGGCACTTTTACATATTTGCAAATTTCTTAATGTCTGGTTTAATAGGATACAGCTGAATTCTCATACAATTCTGCAACTGAATTCTGCACTCAGTCTGTTATAAAATATAACGTATATATTACACATGAGATAATGCATCATGTAGCTTCTGGAAAACTCTACATTTCTGAGAGAAAGAGATAAAGGCAAATAATATCTTAATGCTACTATGAAAATAATTTTTGACCTCACAGGACACCTAAAAAGATCTCAGGGTCTCCCTAAAGTCCACAAAGCAACTTTGAGAACCACTACTCTAAACAAAATCAGAGTAAAAAATGGTCATTGAATAGCTTTATACCTGAAACATAAAGCAAAACGAGAGACCAAGAGAAAAGTTGCAGTTATTAAGATGAAAGTGTCTGTGCCCTATTCTTTTTTTTTTTTTTTAAGTATTTGTTTTATTTATTTATTTATGGCCGTGTTGGGTCTTCGTTTCTGTGCGAGGGCTTTCTCTAGTTGTGGCAAGCGGGGGCCACCCTCCATCGCGGTGCGCGGGCCTCTCACTATCGCGGCCTCTCTTGTTGCGGAGCACAGGCTCCAGACGCGCAGGCTCAGTAATTGTGGCCCACGGGCCCAGCCGCTCCGCGGCACGCGGGATCCTCCCAGACCAGAGTGCCCTATTCTTGATATTCTTGATATTTAGGCCATCCTAACCTACAAGGAGTTCCAGCCTCATGCTGGGACGTCCTTATAATGATACCTGAGATGGTCTGCCCCATTTCTGGATGATAATGAGAAAAGCAGAGAAATAGCCCATATAGAAACCCTAACACCAAAAACAGATTTGCTATAATTTTATTTTGAAATATGACTTGATATTCTGTAAATTGCCAAATATCATAAATCCAAAGAGTTAACAAAGTCTACAATGTTAGGGGAAAAAAAGCACATAATACTTGGAAACAGTAATAAAGGTTGAAAGAATTTTCATGGGCAATGAATGCCTGGTTTTCCCCTCTTAAGACCTAGTTGAGACGTCAGATAAAGGGGGAACATGAACTCTCTAAGAAGAATTGCCTTTTTTAGCTCCCCAAAGAAACTGTATCTTACACCCAAACGACTCATGTTGATGGGATCGTTTTGATCCCAGAAGAGCTGCACAAAGATACATGATGATCTCGGGTGGTGTGTCTCTCCTGCAAGAACAGCCAGTGTTGATCTGAACGATCCTGCACACAATCTCTGCTCATGACCTATTCCAAGCAGACAGTCCTATCAGATGTGGCCACCTCCAGGAGCGTGCTGCGGCCTGGGATGTACGGTGGAGACAACAGCTCAGTGCATGGCCACTGGAGAAATGCCTGGGGCACATAAACCCGATCTGAGCGTATTTCTAAGTCCTGTGCTTCTATCACATGAGATTCAGTAAAGCAAGCATAGGGGCAGAAAGCGTGAACTCTGAAGTCCAAGAAACCTGTGTTCTAATCCCATCCAGCCACAAAATAATTTTGAATACTTGAACAGATTATTTAGTATCTCCCAGCTCTTCTATTAAATGGTATTATGAAGAATAAAATGGGCTCATCCATGCAGGGAACTTAGCTGGGTATATAATAAGTGTCCAATAAATACTAGTTATTTTTAAAAAGCAAATTTGATTTTGTTTCTCCTCCATGTAACATCCTTCACTGACTCCCCAACAACTTTCAAAATTGAATTCAAACTCCTTCCATTGGCTCATAAAGTCATTCACAGTCGGGCTTCATTTCCTGCCACTCCTCAAGTATTCTACAGAGCCGTCACACAATTCTACTTGAGATAGAATTCTACTTAAAATACAGCATGCTTTTTAGACACTAGTTTTTCTCTAAATGTAGAGTCCTCTTTTTGGTTTTTGCCATATAACTAATACTAGTCCTACAAACTATGATCAATCACCTCCTCCAGGAAGCCTTCCCTGACTTACCCAGTACAAGTGTTAACCACAATTGTAACACTCACCACACAATGTGGTAAAAGTTAATTTATCTGCTTCAGTATATGATTGTAAGCCCCTAGAAATGAGTTACTGTACCTGATCTTTGTGCCTAACATCTCGCACAGCAGCTGGCACATGCTGGCTACCCAATAAGTGATTTTTAATTTACGAACAGATATTCAAATGAGATAACAGGCACAATCCATGAGTGTGTAATGTGTCGGGTATTGATGATGATGATGATGGTGATGATATGATGCTGGTGGTGGTGGTGGTCATGGTGGTGGTGGCAAAAGAAGAGGGCAAGATTGGGAAAGGAGGTGGGAAAAGGGGAAGGAGGAAGGATGCACCTCAGCCCTTCTCCTTCTAAGCCTAACAAAAACATAGATACACCTACACTTACTAAAGACATGAAACTTGTCACTGCATTTACTATCTGCCCAAATCCATTGTGATGTGATTGATTATATTAGATTCTGTGAGTTCATTAGGGATGATTTGATGAACCCTGAACAAGCTCAGCTCCCTGGACCTTCAGGGGTGAGATTATAGCAATTACATGCTTGAGTCACTAGATGACAGTGAGAAGTTAGTCCATCTTTTGGCATAATTAACCCAATTTCTCCTGGAGCTTTCATTCATTTAGTGCCTGGAGGCTGCTTCCTAGATCCACCTCCTCTGTCCCAGGTACCCTGTCCCCCAACCTCCTAATATGAATTCCTTGGTCCCTGGAATCCCTGTAACTTCACAGCTTTCTCTGTTACCCATGTTATTACTTTATCCATTTGTGTCTATCTCTTCCTCAAATAGAAACGCATCAACACAAAGCCTGAGCCACATTGGTTCAGTATTATCTCCTCTTTTGGATTCTTTCCATGGAACTTCATTCTGCAGTCTCTCCATTTTAAGAAGACCCTCCCTGAATCATAAATTCCTCTCTATCTAGTGCCCTGTAGCTCTGTTTCCCTAATTCAGACCTCCATTCTGAGCCTGACCTATATATCCCTATAAGCTATCTACTTGACTTTGATTTCACACAGGCATCTCAAACTTTGCTCATCCAAAACTGGATTTCACCCCAAAAAGTCTTCTCTTCCAGTGTTCCACATCTCAAAAAAACAGAACCCTCATCCACTCCGCTCCAACCAGAAATATGAGTTCATCCTTGACACCTCTTTCTGTTCTACCCCTACCCCCACAACATACAATCCATTACCAAGTCCTGCAATTTGATTTCTGAAATATGGGTAGAATCCTTCACACTGCTCCATTCCCACTGCCACTGTCCTAGCCCAAGCCACATCACTCTCACCTGTGCTACAGCAATTGCCTCTTCCTTGCCTATTTCCACTCTTGAAAACTTCTCATAAATTACCTACTTAGCAGCCAGAAAGACATTTTAAAGTGCAAGTTTGTTTAATAGAGTCGGGAGGAAGACATTTTCCTCTACACTTCTAAACTCTTCTGGCTGGTCTAAGAATTAAATTGACATGATTAACAGGAGAAAATCAGACAAAAATTTAATAACATATATACATGGGAGAGACCCAGGAGAACTGAGCAACTCATCAAAATGGCCAAAGCCCTCCTCTTAAATACAATCCTCAGCTAAAGACAAAAGATGATGTTGAGCGTGGGGAGAGTCAGTTATGGGAGCTTACCAGGAAAAGCACAGTAAACAAGGGTAGGGTAGCATTGTTATGCAGATTCAAATCCTTGCCTGGTCCATTATAAGAGTTTCTAGAGATTTGGTCATCCCCTTCTTCCAGGTACAGCCAGGAAAGCACCCTAACAAATGGAGATTTCCCTTACAAATGTTTCTTACAAAAGGGTAATTCCTACTGGGTTTTCAGCTTTTCCCCTATCTGCAGTTTCTTAGAAAATAACCAGCTTAAAATAATTAATATGCCAGAGACATATTTTGGGGTGACAAACTCTGCTCCCCTACAATAGTTGTCTCTCTCATTACACTATCTTGTTATCTTTGTGTTCCCAGCACCTGGCACAGTGCCTGGTACACAGAAGTCATTCAACAACTGTTGGTGAATAAATATTAATGGCTTTCTTTCCCTTTCTCAAACTGGTCATTCTCCCTCCCACCAGTATCTTTGTATAAGCTTCCCACACACAAAATTGGCCCTATACAAATAAGATAGCACTCATCCTTCCATTCTTAATTCAAATATCACACCATCAATGCAACTATAATGAAACACTAGAAGTTGACATTGGCTCCAGGATGGGAGCAAAGGGCAGAATCAAAAGGTGTCTTGAGGATACTGCTAATGGGTTTGAAGGGTTTTAGGGAGATTGTTCAGGTAGGACTTACAGACAATTAAAGAGAAAAGCCATAGGCCTACAATGGCATCAGTTTAGCTAAAGCCCATGATAACAAACCTAGATTTAATACCTAAATTAATTGCAGCTTTTGACTTTTGCCAGAAATGCAATCTTAATCAGCCAGCTTGGATTTTCTGGTCAGAACCTATGAGATGTAAACACAAAAAGAACAAAGAGTGTCGCTCCTCATCCAGTTATATAACGGGTTGTTGTAACCGACCGTGCACCCTGAGTGGAATTCTGGATGGAAAGAACAGGATGAGATATCCCGTGCTTTGGATAAATGGGCCGGCCCCTAGATAGTTAAGACGTGTACCTCAGGAGGAATTTCAATGACCCCAGATTCTTGCATCTTCCCATACACAGAAAAGCACTAAAATCACTAACTTGAGATATTCATTCTTTGTGATTAGCAGTAATCTTTTACCCAGATGTATGCTTGACTGTATGTTTTTCCTAGTCAAACAGTCATACATATACTGGCTTCTCTCCTACCTCTTTGGAGCAGTTGACTCAGAGCTACTGAGTGGCTGTCTCCAGGCTATAGTCCTCAGTAAGACCCTGAATAAAACTTAAATTCATAGCTCTCATGCTGTGCATTTTTCTTTAAGTCCACAGAGGTTATCTGTCATATGGGCCTTCTCCATCCCAACCTCCTGCAGAGGTAAAAGAGGAAATGTGCATTGCTATTCCCTTCCTCCAAAACAAAGATGTCCTGGCCTAAAAATAATCCTTTCTTTTCTTTTGCTAATAGCTCCCTTGCCCCACTCTTTTTCCTATAAAAACTATCCTTTTTGTACAACCCCTCGGAGTGCCCTTCTAGTTGCTAGATGGGACGCTGCCCCATTCATTAACGGATGAATAAAAACAGTTAGTTCTTCAAATTTACTCAATTGAAGTTTTGTTTTTTAACAAAGTTAACACAAGTTTGTGTGCCTGACACACAGTGAGGCCAAACAAACTGAAATGTCAGAGTTTGGAGCAGAGAAAGGTTTATTGCAAGGCCGTGCAAGGAGATGAGGTGGCTCAGGCCCTAAAAAGCCCCAAGCTCCCAAAGGGTTTCAGCAAAGCACTTTTAAAAAGCCAGGCGGGGCTTCCCTGGTGGCGCAGTGGTTGAGAGTCTGCCTGCTAATGCAGGGGACACGGGTTCGAGCCCTGGTCTGGGAAGATCCCACATGCCGCGGAGCAACTAGGCCCGTGAGCCACAACTACTGAGCCTGCGCGTCTGGAGCCTGTGCTCCGCAACAAGAGAGGCCACGATAGTGAGAGGCCCGCGCACCGCGATGAAGAGTGGCCCCTGCTTGCCGCAACTAGAGAAAGCCCTCGCACAGAAACGAAGACCCAACACAGCCAAATAAATAAATAAATAAATAAATAAATAATAATTAAAGGTGCTAATACTTTAAAAAAAAAAAAAGCCAGGCGAGGGAGCGGGATCGTGGGGTATGTGATCAGTTTGTGCACAATTCTCTGACTGGCTGATGGTGAGGTAGCAGAGTGGTGTCACAGGGGTTAACATTATCAGTCCTTAGGCTCCAGGGGCTATGTGCTCATGGTCATCAAGTAGTTAACATCTTCCATTTGTTGGAGAGGGGAGTTTTTTACATCTGCAAAACAACTCAGGAAATGCGCATCAAATACTATTATCTAGGTACTTCAGAGAGGAGCTAAAGCAGAGGATATGGGGGAAGGCCTGTCCTGAGAAGGCCCCCATGGGGTCCTGCTCAGTTACAAGACAGTGAGGAAAATGATATTGGACGCTGGATAAAAGGGCACCCAAATGATGTATTGGCAAAATAGTTAGCAAAACTGTAATTTGGAACAATGTAGAAAATAGAAAATATACCAATAAAGTAGCAAATCTAAGGAGATTTCCAGGCAGAATATCAGAAGTGCTAACTTGTTTCTTTCAGCTGCATATATTAAAATACTAGGAGAGAAAAATGAACTAAAGGCCAAACTACTAACTTTTTCAGCAGAATTTAAAGAAAACAGAAAGGAGCCAGGACTGGGTAGATTCAAAAATAAAACTGTTTCTCACTTCCAGTCTCAAACAAAAAACAATTTTCAAAGAATGAAATGGCTTTAGGGCAAAGATCAAATCTGGGGAGTAGTTGTAAAACCCTTTGTTAAAACCTCAGAAGGATTTTAAATGATTTAAAAAGAGCTCAGTTGGGAGTTTCCTGAAGGTCCTGGCGCTTTCACTGCTGCAGCCCCCGCCCTGGGTTCAATCTCTGGTCAGGATCACAAGCGGTGTGACACAGCAAATCAATCAATCAATCAATAAAAAATAAATTAATAATAAATAAATAAAAGAGCTCTGTCCCTGCTTGATCAACAGAATGCTGTGGAACTGAAGCTGTACCAGCTTTTGGCCTCAGGGCTTGAGTGACTGGGCCTTCCAGACTGTTCACCTACTCTGGTGTCTCAGTTTTGAGAAGAGGGTTGGAACAGTCTTGGGGAATCAACTGTTTGTTCATGCTCCCTATTGAAGACTTGGTAGGTCTTTGGGAAATTACTGAACTGAACAATCAAGTTATTTGCCTGGGGCCCTGTCAGCCAAGAGTCTCTGGGAATAGTAAAGTTATGCTAATGAAGACAATGAAATGGTAAAACTGTGTACAGGTATACTGTAAGTTGCCTGGTGGGTTGGTAGTTTCAGTTCTTTCAGCTTTCATTCTATATGAAATTAATATTTAAAGAGCTGTCAAAGTAAGAATTGTACTAGACAAAGTTAAACAGGCAAAAGAGACTTTATTCAAGATTACTGCAACAGGGGAGAGAGACTGACGCAACCTCTGCTGAAACAAAGAGCTGGAGAGACTTTAAAAGCTGGAAGGAGGAAAACCATAAGCTATTTGTGCTTGCTAAATGGCTACCCAAATGAAAAATAAACTTTCTTGTATCTTCATGACAGGGGTAGTTTCAAAGGAGGCAGAGAAAGAATGTGTGCTTACAAGTTTTCTAAAGCACTCTGAGAAAAGGAAGGTCAGAGTCTATGGTCAGGAAAAAAGCCTGTCTAAAGTTTACTCAAGCTGAGGGGGACTGTGAAGGCCATCTTGGTTAGAGAATTCATGTTATTTAAAAGTCTAGCTCATAGAAATAGAGAGTAGAATGGTGGTTGCCAGGGGATGGCTGGGGTGGGGTAGGGGGAACGTTGTGGGGAGATGGGGAGATTTTGGTGAAAGGGTACAAACTTTCAGTTACAAAGTGAATAAAGTACCGCATGGTAACTATAGTCAACAATAATGTATTGTATACTTGAAATTTGCTAAGAGAGTAGATCTCAGGTGTTCTCAAACCCCCCAAAAAGGTAACTATGTGAGGTAATGGATGTGTTAATTAATTTGATTGTGGTAATCATTTCACAACGTATATGTGTGTCAAATCATCATTTTGTACACTATAAATATATACAATTTTATTTGTCAACTATATCTCAATAAAACTGGGAAAAAGACAAAAATAAAATAAAGGCATTTTAAAAAGAAAAATTGGTTTATATAATCAATAAATGAACAAATGAACTAAAGAATGATTAAAAGGAAACTGTATTTAGTTTCATTTGATTGCTTGTTTGTTTTAGATAAGCTTTACTTAATTGGTCCTTTTAAGAGCTATGAGAAAGAAATTTCAGGATATCAAGGGATGAGATTCAATCAAAGTTTTTTGCTGATGCTCCTTTGATGTCTAACTGAGAACATTATTATACAGCATTCAGATATTTTCCACAAGGTTTTAGCAATCTGCTAATGTAATTTCTTTGTTTTGTTTTGTTTTTTTTGAAAGTTGAATCAGATTTGCACTCCACTCCCATTTTTGGCAGGGTATGAATACAAAGAAAACAGTTTTTTTCCAACAAAATGAATGTTTCATAAAGAGAAAATGCTCCAACCTCTTTTTTATCTCACCCAAAGCATAAATGAACGGTGGTGCTCCTTTGATGTAGATTCAATGAGTTGGACACTTTCTATTGCCTACTAGCAATATTAAAATAGGAAGCAAGAATGAAGTATTATATTTGTCACAGTGTCTAATTATTTTTTCTGGGAAAGATACACACAGATTGATATGATTCATGGATAATAGAAAATAGGCACAATTTATCATATTTATGTTCCACAAGAAAAAAATTCATATATTGTTTGACAAATGTTGAGGGCATTTTTGCCCTATAACAGAAATTTGACCAGATTTCCAAAACAATGGTTTATAAGTGAAAAAGCAGTATGATAAATGACCCTCAAAAATAGTAACACAATGGATGAATATATTCTAAAATAACCAGATGAAATCCAGCTGTGGATTATAATGTCTTTAGGTCCTTGAATAGAACCAGTGTGGTCCTCTCAATAAATAGCTGTTCTTTTCAACTCACACATGGACATATTTTCACTCAAAAAATAAAAAGCTCATCTTTCTATTTGTTGGCTTCCTGGAGCTCATACCAGTCAGTGGGGCAGAGTGGGTTTTCAAGATCAATCTGAAATTGTTAACATCATTTTTTAAAGTATTTTGGTATTATTGATGAAAGTTGGCAAACTCACAGTTTATTTGATCCATCAAAACCCTGCTGTGGAACCTATTCTGCAGAAATTAAAGCAACAATGTTTGTGAATGTATAAAACTAGTTTCTTTATTTAGCTTTCTCTAAAGAGACAAAAAGTTAACACATACCCATATGGCCACCAATAAACAATTTCTTGAAGAAACTGTGTTATACCTAATATTAAGGAATATTATGCATCTATAAAAAAAGAATAAAAACATTAATATATAAAGATGCCCTAATATATTATCAAATTTGTAGAACTCAAAAAATTAAACATATTCATACCAAGAAATGCAAACTGTTTCTACCATTTATTAAATTTAAATAAAGTTCAGTCCAGCACTGACCAAATATCACATGGCTTCTCAGCATAGTCAGAATGTATATAAATCCACTTTTCTTAGCCATAATTTCATCAAAGCTCTTTTCAGCTCACTGTTTCTCAAACTGTAGATCAGTGGATTCAGCAGAGGTGTAAGAAGTGAGTAAGACAAGGACATCAGCTTCTTGGTTTCTGGGGAGTAGCCAGATTTGGGTTGTAAGTAAGTCATACTGGCTGTGCCATAGAAGAGGGTAACAGACATGAGATGGGAGGCACAGGTGGAAAAGGCCTTTTGCCTCCCAGTGGTTGATGACATCTTCAGGATGGCAAAGAATTCGAATGTAAGACAAGAGTATCAACAAGAAAGGAAGATAATAATCAAAATGGCACCAGTGAATGCGTAGATTTCAAATAAAAAGATGTCTGCACATGCAAGCTCTAGCCCTGGGGGAGTCTCACAGAAGAGATGATTAATTTCATTGGGGCCACAGAAGGGAAAACTAAAAACCCATAAGGTCTGCACAGTAGCCACCATGATCCCTGAGACCCATGAGAATATAACTAATTTCATGAAAACCCTTTTGTTCATAATCATTGGGTAGCTCAGAGGACAGCAGATTGCAGCAAATTGGTCATAAGCCATTGCCCCCAGGAGAAAACATTCGGTCCCACCAAAAAGAAGAATGAAATACATCTGTGCAAAACAGCCTGCAAAGGTGATCATACTTTTTTTTCATTGGAGAGGACCACCAGCATTTCAGGCATAATGACTGCACTGAAATTCACAGGCACCACAGACAAGTTCAGGAGAAACAAATACATGGGAACGTGTAAGCTCTGTTCCAGGGAGATGATGACTATAATGATGGCATTTCCCATCAGAGTCACCAGGTAATCAACCAAGAAAACCCCAAAGAGCTGCCCTTGGAGTTCAGGAAAATTAGAAAAGCCCAAGAGGATGAATTCAACCACAGAGCTTTGGTTTTGCCTTTTCATTTCAGTAGTGGAGTGTATATTGTTTTTATGGACCATGTATGTAAATTATAAAGTAACAATCCAATAGCTGAGAGTTCGAGTCTGATATTCTTGATAGAAGATATAATGATGAGCTCATTTTGACAAATCAACCTGAAAATTTTGAGAATGGCCAGTTACTGGAACAGTGAATCTTTCAAACACAAATAAAGAAGTGAAGAATTTTGGCTCAGAAATCTTGTTTCAAAAGTACAAAATAACAGCAGATGTTCTCTGGCAACTTTTTTGCGAGGTGGAAAGTTAATCCTTTCCTTAAAACACAAACAGACATTATATTACTTAGAATCTATTGTCTATTACATTGATGTATGCATCTCTGTTCTTTTCAATTGTATGTTTATATATGAATTTTCAAATAATGTGTTTCAAATAAATAGCAAAAAATATCCAGAAAAAATTACAATAATTCAAAACTAAAACAAATATGTGGTGAATATTTACTATAAATGTTACGGTTCAAAATGCATTTATAATACTTTGTTTAGAATGAAATATATAAATAATACACCCCAACAAATACAGAAACACTAAAAAGGGGTTGAATTTAAATGCACTTATCTCAGATGAACATAAGTAAATTGCTTTAAGCACATTGGTTTCTGGTCAGAGTGGATTTGCCTAATTATACTGAAATTTGCCTGAATGGGAAATTTTAGAGGTCAGTTCTCCATGGACTATCCTTGTGACCATAAAGTAGCTATCAAGGCTATAAAAATGCCATTTCTATCTTTCTGATCCTGTGGTTTAACTCTCTCTCTCTCCCCCCTACACCAGCATTCTTTGAGTCCCACATCTCCCTGTTTTATTTTTTGCCATAACTCATCACCAACTGAAATAACACATATTTATTTGAGTTTTATGCTTATTATTTAACCCCCCCTTCTGGAATGTAAGCTCCAGGAGGACAGAAACTTTGTTCAGGTGTGCATTGTATTCTCAGAGCCTAGAGTAGATATTAAATTATATAATAGATGCTAAACCAATATTTATTGAAGAGATAGAATAATAAATATTAAAATTAGGAAAACCCAGACTCTGCCCTTAAGGAATACAGTGTCTGAAGGAAAAATAAATCAAATTCAAACAAATAGAGAGCCCCAGAATTAATCCATGGCTTCTGTAGAAGTTTGAGGCCCCCTGTGGGATTGGAAATACCACTAGACTGGCAGATTGAGCTTTAGTCCTGACTTTGCTACTACCTCCAAGGTGAGTCTCTGCTTCTCCCTGCACTCAGGTTCCCCGGTATGGTTGGGGGCAGGAAAATAGCCCAGGACATCTCTTCTGGCTCTGACATGCATGTTTCTCTGATTTGTTCAGGGAAAACTGCAGGCTGCAAGGCTTCCCCTCCATTCAGATGACAGCCAGGCTGAAGGAAAGCTGGAATAGTGGTGGGTGGGCACGTAGAAGGCACACGTGCTGCCTGAGTCCTAGGGGCCAGCCAGCCCCAAGCAGAGCTGACCATCTTAATACCAGACCAGCTGCTCTTCCTGAGCCCCTCTCTGGGCAGAGCACCTCACTTCTCCCCTGATCTCCCCTCCAGTCACCCAAACCAACTCTCCCCTGTCCCCAGCATCCTACTCACTGTTGGATGCTTGGATCTTTAAAATCTGGAGTCCCTCTGGGCTCAGCAAGTTCATCACCACTGACACTGCTCCAGCTCACTGCCTCTTTTCCTCCCCCTTCAAACTCCCCCCATTGTTAAATAGTTTCCTCACTGGCTTCTCCAGGTTTTGTAACTTCTCCTCCAACCTATCCCTCATACCTCTACCAAAATAAGATCATCCTCCCTCCCCGAACCTTCAGAGTCTCCTTTTATCAGTAAAATAAAACACCCACTTCTCAGGCCACCATTTAAGGGAAACCAGAGTCAGAGTAAGTATTCCAGAAATTTAAAGAGGGAAATATTACTTCTGAATGGAGTGCGAGAGTGAACAACCATAAGCACAGGATGTCATGGTAGAAGGGCCATTAAGTGGAAGGGGGAAGGCTGGCTTGCTGAAATCAAAAGTATTCAATGACATCTTAGTACTAGACTTGGCCTTTGGAGGGTGCTTTGAAAACTAGCAGAATTTCACTGTAGTTACATGAGGAAGCCAGGAGGACAGAAGGACAAGCAAGCTGAAGACAATGTAATGTTGTCTTGAGCTCAGATCATTAGGACAATAGCAGAGAATAAAAAGGTAAGTCGATTTACTGAACTTGGCCGTAGCAATATATTAAAATCAAATGTCTATATTAACTTTAATAGTTATATTTTGGATATCAAAAAATCTCCCAAAATTAGTAAAGTGAACTCTACAGGAAAAAAAAAAAAACCTTTTTAAGGACCATTTCTAGTAGACAAAAGTATGTATTAAGCTCCAGGTGTATAAAACCAAATTAGTTTTGAAAATAAGAAAATTTAGAGTATCCTATTAAAAACATACAAACTTGAGGAAATCCCTGGCTGTCCAGTTGTTAGGACTCCACGCTCTCACTGCCAAGGGCCCGGGTTCAATCCCTGGTTGGGGAACTAAAATCCCACAGGCTGCACGGGGTGGCCAAAAAATACACACACACACACACACACACAAACTTCTGGGGCTGATAAAGTTAGAAAACAAATCTAAATTGCTGTCTTCATGAGAGATTAAAAAAAGAAGGAAAAAAAAAAAACGGAACCCAAAGTCTCCACCTTTTCCCTTTAACACGAACTACAAATGCTGGCCTGACATTCACTGACATGTTCTTCTGGCTCTAATGTTAACTTTTTGTATGACCTTGGGCAAATCACTTCCTCCTCTGGGTTTCATCTTTCTCCATGACTGGCCTTATTTATGACCACTTTCCACCCCAGCTACAAACTTTTATGAATTAATGAGTAGTGCAAGCAAACTACTTATAGCTCTAATTATTACTCAAACTTTGATGTGAATGTGAAAGGCAGAGTAGTTGGCATTCTTACATGAGCACTGATAGGCATCTCCAATTATCAGCAAGAAGAACTATAAATGGTAAACTCACTGACAGGTACGTAAGCAGAATCTTCAGTTCCTTACCTAATGATTGCCTCTGATTTTCATCCCATTTAAACAAATGTTTCACTTCTTTAGTTAAGAAACCCTCCCATAAATACAACTCAGTGATTCAATGCACTGATTTTATAACATTAGATGACATTGAATTGTTTGCCTTGGGAGAATCTTTCTCTGGAGGACTTACTAACAATTTTTATAGACTTTCCCATATGGACATAAGAAAGCTCAGTTGCACAAACTTGGAGCAACATTCTCAGTTTCTACAGGGAATAAACACCTCTTCACTCAGGAGGCTTAATTCCACCATGACCTCCCCCATTAAGAAATTCTTCAGGGAATTCCCTGGCGGTCCAGTGGTTAAGACTGTCTATTCAGTTTCTCTGCCCATTTTTATTTTTTATTTATTTATTTTTGGCTGCATTGGGTCTTCATTGCTGCGCGGGTTTTCTCTAGTTGCAGAGAGCGGGGGCTAGCCTTCATTGCAGTGCATGGGCTTCTTATAGTGGTGGCTTCTCTTGTTGCAGAGCACAGGCTCTAGGCATGCGGGCTTCAGTAGTTGTGGTGCACGGGCTTAGTTGCTCCGCAGTATGTGGGATCTTCCTGGACCAAGGATCGAACCCGTGTCCCCTGAATTGGCAGGCAGATTCTTAACCACTGTGCCACCAGGGAAGTCCCTCTGCCCATTTTTAAATTGGATTTCTGTTGTTGTTGTTGCTATTATAGAGTTGTGTGCATTCTTTACATATTTTGAATATTAACCCCTTTTCAGATATATAGTTTGCAAATATTTTATCCCATTCTGTAGGTTGCCTTTTCATTTTGTTGATTATTTCTTTTGCTGTATAGAGTTTTTTTAGTTTGATTAGGCCCACTTGTTCATTTTTGCTTTTATTGCTTGTACTTTTGGTGTCATATACAAAAAATAATTGCCAAATATACCCTGAGAAAACCATAATTCAAAAAGAGTCATGTACCACAATGTTCACTGCAGCTCTATTTACAATAGCCAGGACATGGAAGCAACCTAAGTGTCCATCGACAGATGAATGGATAAAGAAGATGTGGCACATATATACAATGGAATATTACTCCGCCATAAAAAGAAACAAAATTGAGTTATTTGTAGTGAGGTGTATGGACCTAGAGTCTGTCATACGGAGTGAAGTAAGTCAGAAAGAGAAAAACAAATACCATATGCTAACACATATGTATGGAATCTAAAAAAAAAAAAAAAAATGGTCATGAAGAACCTAGGGGCAGGACGGGAATAAAGACGCAGACCTACTACAGAATGGACTTGAGGACACAGGGAGGGGGAAGGGTAAGCTGAGACAAAGTGAGAGAGTGGCACGGACATATATACACTACCAAATGTAAAACTGATAGCTAGTGGGAAGCAGCCGCATAGCACAGGGAGATCAGCCCGGTGCTTTGTGACCACCTAGAGGGGTGGGATAGGGAGGGTGGGTGGGAGGGAGGGAGACGCAAGAGGGAAGCGATATGGGGATATATGTATATGTATAGCTGATTCACTCTGTTATAAAGCAGAAACTAACATACCATTGTAAAGCAATTATACTCCAATAAAGATGTTAAATAAATAAATAAATAAAATAATTGCCAAGATCAAAATCAAGGAATTTCTTCCCTAAGTTTTCTAATAAGAGATTTATGGTTTCAGGTCTTATGTTTAAGTCTTTAATCCATGTTGAGTTAATTTTTGTGAGTGGTGTAAAATAGGGGTCCAATTTCATTTTTCAGCATATGGTTATCCAGATTTTTGAACACCATTTATTGAAGAGATTATCCTTTCTGCATTGAGTCTTCTTGGCTCCCTTATCAAGTACTAGCTGACTGTATATGTGGGGGTTTATTTCCAGGATATCTGTTCTGTTCTATTGGTCTATGTATCAATTTTTAATGCCAGTAACATACTGTTTTAATTACTATAGCTTTGTATTATAGTTTGACATCAGGAAGTGTGATGCCTCCAGCTTTGTTCTTTCTTAGGATTGCTTTGGCTATTTGGGGTCTTTTGTGGTTCCATATAAAATTCAGGATTGCTTTTCTATTTCTGCAAAAAATGTCATTGGAATTTTGATAGGGACTGCATTGAATCTAAAGATGGCTTTGGATAGTACAAACAGTTAAAAAACTTAATTCTTCCAATTCATGAACATGAGGTATCTTTCCATTTATTTGTGTCTTCTTCAGTTTCTTTCATCAGAATCTTACAGTTTTCATTGTACAGATCTTTTACTTCCTTGGTTAAATTTATTCCTAATATTTTAGTATTTTTGATGCTATTGTGAATAGGATTGTTTTCTTTATATCTTTTTCAGATATTTCATTGTTAGTGTATAGAATCAGAAACTGATTTCTGTATGTTGATTTTACATCCTGCAACGTTATTGAATTTGTTGGTTAGTTCCAACAGTTTCTTGGTTGAGTCATTAGAATTTCCTATATATAAGATCATATTATCTGCAAATAAGGACAATTTTACTCATTCCTTTTGATTTGGTTGTCTTTTGTTTCTTTATCTTTCCTGATTGCTCTAGCTAGGACTTCCAGTACCATGTTGAGTAAGAGTGGTGAAAGTGGGCACCACTGTGTTGTTTCTGACATTAGAAGAAAAGCTTTCAATCTTTCACCATTGAGTATGATGTTATCTGTGTGTTTGTTGTATATGGACTTTATTATGTTGAGGTATGTTCTTTCTATACCCAATTTGTTGAGGGTTACTGCTCCAATCTTGAACCCTGGCAGAAGCATCATCATGAATACTTATCAGACTCTTGTTCTATCATGGCTGATGTGCCTCTAGACCCCTCTGGCATTGTACTGAGGGTTTTCTGCATCCACTTTTGTCATGATTGTCACTGACAATGTTCCTTCTCAGACAAGTTAGAATTTTCTCTTCCCTTTTTGGAACACTGGCAGAAATACTACCCCATCTTTACCTTTAAAAAATGGCTACTGATGGTACTTACTCTGTTGTTTTTCTTCTTAGTTCATAAGAGACTCAGGAAGAAAATAATATCTTTGTGTCACACTTCCTGTTCCCCACTTCCAGGTTTCTTACCATGATAGAAGGTGACTGGAAAATCCACACAGGGTTCCTAGCAATGCCTTTTATAGTCAGACGCTCAGACTGTTCAATGAAGGAATGGTCAATTCCAAGAAGGTCTTCTCATTAGTAGGATGTGTGACTATTTGCCCCTTGACTTCCTTTATATCCCTTTCTCTCTCACTCCTGGACTTGGGAACTAACTCCTAAAGTGTGAAAAGTCCTTGAAGTGATTCATTTATGGACTTCCCTTACCCTGTTTCCATTTGTTCCCCATCCTCCCTTTCACCAAGATTTGAAATCCTCTCTTCTTCACCCACCACATCCATGTCCTTCAGGACTATCAATGAAACTGTTTGTAATGTTTCTTGTTTTCCCATCCATTCTACCCTATCTATACTTCTTTCCAGTGTCTTGCAAAAACAACTAATGAAATTTGAATGGGTCTCAGCTTTCACCTTACCTCCTTGTATCTATACAATAATTTAAAGTAGACAATGTGCTTTCTCATATGTATAGGGACATTTGAGTATTGACTCACCATCATTCATTGGCCTCCTTCCCCTGCCAACAATACCTTTATTTCTCTTGGGGAATCTTTTCATTAAACCTTTTCAGGTATGCATAGCTGGGATTGATGCTGTTCCCAGTTATGGAGTAGGGGCCATGAGAAGTGCATATTAGCGGCATTTCCCATTCTAGTCACCATCACAGTGTCTTGTTCGTGGATTAATAGGTGATCCCACTACAGTGAACAATATGGGAGGGGTCCTTGAATGGGTTTTTGTGAATGAAAACCTTTGTTCTGCTGGATAACTGATATGTTTCCCACAAGACACAGATTAGAGAAAATGTATCCCTAAGTGTTGTTGACAGCCTATTGCCTCTAGGAGGGGAGAGTTTCCTTGAGAATGGAATCTACTCTAAGGAAGCAGAGATGAGAAATACAGAAAGGGAACGCAGGTCATGGTTATACCATCAGAGTTCTGGATAAAGCCAAGCCTGCAGATTCATTCATCCCTATATTCTGCTGGGACTGAAGCAACTATCTTATTGACTATTCAAGTCAGTGTAGACTGAACACTGAGTCCCCTGGTTCTAACACATACCCTGTGAGATTAATAACATTATCTTTATTTTAGCAGAAAAGTAATAGAGCCAGAGAAGTTACGTATTTGCTCAAAGTTACATAGCTAGTCCAGAAGTTTTAACTTCAAGTTAAAAAGCCCCAACTATAAAATCATCTGAATGACTTTTTCCCACTTAAATTTTCAGTGTTACCATATTTGTACTAGAAAATATTAAATATTTTGGTAATGACATCCAGGCTTTCCACAAGGTAACTTCAATCTACTTGTCTTAATGTATTTCCTATCACTGCAGAATTTCTTTTTTTTTTTTTTTTGGCCACACCGTGTGGTTTTCGGGATCTTAGTTCTGCGACCAGGGATTGAACCTGGGCCCACGGCAGTGAAAGTGCCAAGTCCTAACCACGGGACCGCCAGGGAATTTCCTGAACTCCAGATCTGAGGAGTCATTGCCATACAGGTCCAGTTACACCACTAGCAACAGGGAGCATCTCCTAAAGTTAGGATGTAAGGAGAGAAAGGGGCCAAAAGAGAATCACAGGGAACATTAACATTTAAGTCTCAGAAGACCGAGAAGGAGTTGATCAGACACATGAGAAGAACTAGACAAGAATAGTGTCCCTGTAGTCACAGAAAATTTCAGGAAGGAAGGAATGATCAAGGTTAGCATCTCTGACCCTCCAGGAATCCTGAACCACCTTTTATATAAAAAGAGGAGCACAGTTTTCCCCAGACCTCTTATTATATAGCATAAGAAATTTTAGCGGGAGGAAAACCTCCCAGTTGCTTTATGCAGAAAAATATATGAGGAATAATAGGGGAATAGTCCAAACCTTAGGCAAAGAGAGTCAGAAGTAGTCCTAGGAATGCGGTTCGGAGCTTCAAAAGTGACCCTAAAATGGCTCCTTAGAAATGACAGCAACAATGCAAACTCCATTTCAGAGAGGTGGACAAAAATCTTTAGCCTCTGGATTAAACAACAGAAAAGGATAAAGAGGTTATCCCCATACTATATTTAAGGAGGGAAGGCCTATGGGTGGCAGTGCCTTTGTGCATCTGGGGAGGGATAAAAAGTTATAATCAATTTTCTGCCTCTGTACCCTGGGTCTAGTGAACTTAATTCCAGTTTTATCCATATCCGTCCACATACTGATGTGAAAAAGACATACTAAAAGCAAGAAACAGGCAGAGTTGGGTGATCTTTGTAAGTGCCCAGCCACCTCACACATATCCAACTTAATGTATTCTCTGCCAGTCACTCCCTACCTGGTAACCATGTCCCAGATGTCACTGGACAGTGCAGGCTATTGTCAAGTGTAGCACACCAACCCAATCTCAAGGCTGCCATGGATTTATTAACATAAGTTCAGTCTTTTCCTGGTAACCCTTCCCCAAATATTCCCAAGAATACCCAGAAGCGTTCACATTTTAACCTGCTACAGGATCCTCACCAGTTTATGAGTTGTACAAGGGGCCTCTTTCCTTTTAAGAGTCCCAGGGAAGACAAGGAGAGGCGGGGAGGATTTCAGCAGTAATTGGAGCTATGGCAGCTGATATCTTACTCCACATGACTCATGGCTACTGCCTGTTCTACCACCACCCTGCTCCACATAGGGCAGCCAGATTGAGCAAATAAAAATATCGGATGCCCAGTCTGAATTTGAGTTTCAGATACATGACAAATAATCTTTTAATACAAGTATGTCCCATGTAAAAAAAAATTATTCATTGTCCATCTGAAATTCAAACTTAACTGGGCATCTTGTACTTTGTCTGATACCCTCTTCCACCTGCCATTCTCAAACTCCACTCTTTCAGAAGAGGTTCCCACAGCTGTTCTCTAGGGACGGAGTTCTTTCCTTTTGACCACAGCCTTTTCTTTCCCATGGTTCACACCTCCCGCCCTCCAAAGGGAAGCTAAGTAAGGACCAGATGAGGAGAGCAGCCAAGACGGTGGAGTAGAGAGACTCGGAGCTCACCTCCTCTCGGGAGCACATCAAAATCACAACTATCTGCAGAACAACCATCAGTGAAAAAGACTGGAACCTACCAGAAGGGATCTTCTACAGCTAAAGACATAAAGAAGAAACCACAATGAAACCAAGACCAGGGCTTCCCTGGTGGCGCAGTGGTTGAGAATCTGCCTGTCAATGCAGGGGACACGGGTTCGAGCCCTGGTCTCGGAAGATCCCACATGCCGCGGAGCGACTAGGCCCGTGAGCCACAATTGCTGAGCCTGCGCGTCTGGAGCCTGTGCTCCGCAACAAGACAGGCCGCGATAGTGAGAGGCTCGCGCACCGCGATGAAGAGTGAACCCCACTTGCCGCAACTAGAGAAAGCCCTCGCACAGAAACGAAGACCCAACACGGCCAAAAATAAATAAATAAATAAATAAAATTTAAAAAAAAAAACAAAAAAACAAAAAACCAAGACCAGTGGTAGGAGGGGGGAACTCAAGATACAAATCAAACCCTATACCCCTCAGGTGGGCGATACACAAACTGGGGAATAATTATAGTGCAGAGGTTCTCCCATAGGAGCGAGAGTTCTGAGCCCCACGTCAGGCTCCCCAGCCTGGGGGTCTGGCACCAGGAAGATGAGCCCCCAGAGCATTTGGCTTTGAAGGCCAGCGGGGCTTAATTGCAGGAGCCCCTCAGGACCAGGGGAAATAGAGACTCCACTCTCACACTCTCAGAGGGCGCACGCAAAATCTCACGTGCACAGGGACCCAGGGCAAGAGCAGTAATTGACAAGAGCCTGGGCCAGACCTACCTGCTGGTCTTGGAGAGTCTTCTGGAGAGGCGGGTGCGGCTCAACCTGGGAACATAGACACTAGCAGCAGCCGTAACTGGGAGCTCGTTCTACCCTGAGGAAGGCGGTGCTGGCGGGCGCCATTATGTGGGCTCCTCCCTCTCGCCTTTAGCGCCAAGACGTGGCCCCGCCCAACAGCCTGCAGGTGCCGCTGGGATGCCTCAGGCCAAACAACCAACGGGGCGGGGACACAGCCCCAGTCACCTGCAGACAGGCTGCCTAATAAAGAGCCCACAGCCGCGCTGCCCACCAGAGGGTCAAGAGCCTGCTCCACTCACCAGCCCCACCAGGAAGCCTGCACAAGCCTCAACCACCAGGGGGCAGACACCAGAAGCGGAAAACTGTGATTCCCCAACGCAGGCCAGACCCTTCCCTGGGACCAGCTGGGCCCTGGCCTTTGCCCACCAGCAGGCCCATGCAACCTTCAGGACACCCCCGACCCCATACCCAACTGTGTCAGTAACCACCCCCCACCCGTTACCAAGGATCTGAAATGGGGCCTGGGATGCCTGGGTCCTGCAGCCAGACTCCAGGAACCAGCTCTGCCTGCCAGTAGTCCCGCACTAATCCCGGGCCCTGGCTTCACCTGCCAGTGGGTGGGCAGCAGCCCCAGAATCTTCGGGACCCTGACTCTGCCCACTAGTGAGCCAGTCCTAGCCTCGGGGCCTCCTAGGGTTCCGTGACCAGCCACCTCCTGACCAGGCCCTGCTAAACAGCAGCCAGCGGCATCTGCACGAGGCAGGGCCTGGCAACCAACCAGACTAGGGGCCAACCAGGCCCACCAGACCACCCACACAGTCAACCCGCCACAACGGAAGGACCCACAGGGCCCTCTTAGGGGCACTCCTAGAGCGTATAGCTTGGGGAATGAGAGGGGAGTGCATTGCTGGGATGCATAGGATGCCTCCTACAGAGGGCCACTTCTCCAAGGTCGAGAAACATAACTAACCTACCACACACATAAAAATACAAATAGCAACTTAGAATGAAGCAGCAGAGGAGTATGTTTCAGACTAAGGAACAAGGTAAAACCCCAGAAGAAGAACTAAATGAAGTGGAGACAGGCAATCTGCCAGAGAAAGAGTTCAGAGTAATGATCATAAAGATGATCAAAGAACTCAAAGGGAGAATAGATGCACAGAGTAAGAAATCAGAAGTTTTTAACAAAGAGTTAGAAAATATAGAGAACAACCAAATAGACATGAAGAATACAATAACTGAAATGAAAAATGCACTAGAAAGAATCAATAATAGACTAAATGATACAGAAGATCAGTGAGCTGAAAGACAGAAATCACTTCTACTGAATAGAAAAGGAAACATAAATAAATAAAAGGACCAGATGAGCCCAGCTTCTCTCTGCACCTGGAATCACTGCTCCTTCCAACCACCAGGTCCCGTAGCCTGGTTGGGCCCATTCTTCCAGACTTCTACACGTGGGGATCTCATTGCTTCTCCCTCTTACCCAGCCCCCTCAGGGTACCCCAGTCCATCACACACACTTTATCTGTATACAGTATGATATATTATTTTGTCTACTCAGAATCCTTTCCTTTGGAGATCCACTCTTCCATTCCCTGTGTTTCAGGAGGTGCTGGTCCTTTCTTACTCAGCCCTTGGAATGTGGCCTAGGCCATGAGATTCACCCAAGCCAGAGAAGTTCATCTTCCAGACCAAAGAGATTGTTCAAGGCTTGACACCTGCTCAGGGTCAGGTCAGAATCCTTCCCCAATTTCCCTGTGGGAGATAAAGACTATTCCCTCCCTATGGGATTATTGGCTGTAAGGGTGGTTTATGTTGACTCCCCTTATGGCCATCTTCTCTGACACATAAGGGTCACTCTCTGAAATAAGAGCAAAAGGCAACTATAGAAAGAGCAACAGAGGGGAGAAAGAGTGGAAGCCCAGATGACATTGTTAGAAAGAGCCAGACAGACCTAACTAGAAATCAGCTTAAAAAAGAAAAAAAAGAGAATATAGTTGGTCATTTAATTTTTGCTTAATTGTGTTTGATTTGAATGTGAATCCTAAGTGAAATAACATGTCTAAACTTCAACTGGATATTACATCCATGTTTTTTTAAACAGACCTCCTTGGCCCCATGAAAATCCAGCAATGTGGCTGGGCACCTGTTTTGCTGTTCGCAAAAAAATCTCTATGATACTCAGGAGTTGGTCGGCTGGGAGCATTCAGGCTCTCTAGGGGACAACACAGCCTAGCTCAGTGGGTTCCACCAGCCTCTTCAGTAATCCAGTATAAATTGCTCTTTAATTAAGTACATGTGCACACATGCAGTTTCTTACACAGATTCTGTACATACACACAATCTATGTACTCAACAGGCTACGTATATAATTATCAAATGTGGAGACACCAAACTTCCTGTGTGAAGAAGAGTTCATAATAATTAGTGTCATGGGGTCCCAAGTTGATCAGTCAAGGCTGAGTTACCTTGGATTCAGGTATCTGGGCACGTCCTGCAGATTTCTGGAATTGGTACACGTGGAATCAACTTGTGAGATGTCATGACAACAATAAAACTGTGTGAAAAACAAAAAGAGGGGTGTCTGTAACCTTCCTGTTACAGGAAGGGGCACTGAGGGGCCGAGGCAACATCAGCCTTCCTCAGCAACCGCTGGGTGGGGGTAGGTTTGCGGCGCCTGCACAGTCCTTGAGGACCTCTACACGGTGGGCCGAGGTGTGGGAGCTAAGAGAGCTCCCTGAGGAACCCCAGAAACTGATGGGGCTCCTGACTGACCTTCAATTTCCTCATCTGTAAAATGAGGGCTGGGAACTGACCACACCTACATCTAGAATTCCCTTTTTCTTCTTTTCTCTACAGAGGGAACCAAAGCAGAAAAAAGGGATTATGAGTTAGCGCTTAGAACTGACTGATCTTTCCAGAAAGAAAAGTCAGTTAACGGCACCTCTGGGGACAGTCATGACATGTTATTAGCATGGAGCTAAATCGAATCACAGTAGAGCTTCCAGGACTAAAGGTCTGTGACAAGCCATGGCTCATTCCCAACATGGAAAATTGAGAAGTTTCTAGAAAGATGGGAAGCTACTGTTTAAGCAGCAATAAATCACAAATACAGAGTCAAAGGGACATTCCATTATAGCACAGTACAATACTTCTTTTATTTATTTATGTATTTATGGCTGCGTTGGGTCTT
Organism: Eubalaena glacialis; assembly: GCF_028564815.1. Taxonomy (NCBI): domain Eukaryota; kingdom Metazoa; phylum Chordata; class Mammalia; order Artiodactyla; family Balaenidae; genus Eubalaena; species Eubalaena glacialis. The sequence continues at coordinate 73,792,509 of NC_083725.1, forward strand.
CATTGCTGCGCGTGGGCTTTCTCTAGTTGCGGCGAGCGGGGGCTACTCTTCTTTGCGGTGTGCAGGCCTCTCATTGCGGTGGCCTCTCTTGTTTCGGAACACGGGCTCTAGGCACGCGGGCTTCAGTAGTTGTGGGTCACGAGCTCTAGAGCACAGGCTTAGTAGTTGTGGGGCACGGGCCTAGTTGCTCCACGGCATGTGGGATCTTCCCAGACCAGGGCTCGAACCCGTGTCCCCTGCACTGGCAGGCGGATTCCTAACCACTGCGCCACCAGGGAAGCCCAATACTTCTTTTAAATGTTAGCACTGATATGCTTCACATTTTCCAATATTGTGGAATGAGCACAATCCATATTTTATTATATTAGGGAGTTTATTTCACAGGAAAGAGTCAAATGTCAGAATCACATGCTTGGTCACTGACATTAACATATAAGAGGAGCTACTGAAACAAGACTCTACACTATCGAAACAGCCTGGAGTGGGGGGATGGGTGCTAAATAAGTGAATTTGAGCCATTGATGGCAAAAGTGGTTGTTCCTAAGGGCTCATTCCACGTGGCCTTTCCCCATGTCCTATGTTCCAAGTCTTCTGATCCTCCATTATCTAAACTCTTTCTTTTTGCTCTTCTGTCCTTCTACTCCTTCCAGTATGCATTAGTCTGATCTCACATCTCTCCATTCCTTCCTACTCTCTGTCTTCTCCCGTCCTCCTGTCCCTCCACCCCACCATTCTCCTGACCCTTCATCTCTACTGTCCCCATTCCTCTGCCCCACGTCCTGCTGCTCCTAATCTCCTTGTCTCTAGTTCCTCTGTCCCTCTGCCTTTTCCATTAGACGTTGACTTTTGGATCCCTGCTCTATTACTTTTGCCCACAATTGGACATTTTTTCTCCTCTTTCTGTTGTCAATGAAAATTGACAATCAAGTTAAGCCAAACTGAAGCTTATAACCCACGAGACAGACTCTCAGAAGCTCTGAGAACTGTTCCACCTGTTAGAAGTCGAAGGCACAGTCACAGATTTTTGAGACCAAGGATCGTACATCAAAATGACATACTGATATTTTACGTAAAGTTCACCAAAGATAAGTAGTTCAGGTAAGCATGTACAAAGCGAGCAGTAAGTCACCATGACCCACATACAGAGTTGGGGAAGAATGCAAATCTTTTAAGAAGTTACATTGCTAGCATCAGAAGAAAGGGAAAGAAATGATCTTTACAGTTGAGCAGGCACTCCCACCTGTGAGGAGCTCTGGTTAACGTGTAATGCAGATGCACACCGCACATCAGGCAGGGAGAGAGGAGGTCCAAACGGGCAGAGAGAATTTTATGTTTAAATTTTCTCGTCCTGCCTTAAAGTATAAATTTTATTTCATCACTGTCCATTACTCAAGCTGGTTTTGACAGAAAATGAGTTCCTTCTATGGAATTTCTTTTCACTGAAAATGTTCCATCTTAAACGATACATCACTCATCTGAACACCCTTTATCAAACCCTTTACTTTAGATTCATACAGGGAGAATTCCAAATCCCAAGTCCTGAAATGCTTTATAGAATCCATTCGTTCTTTAAAACACTTCAGATCCTGCTTTATTGAGGGAGAAATTTTGAGGCAGAACTTTAGCTCCCAGTTCGAGGAGCCCTCTTTTTTCGATATGTCCAATAAAATCTGCATACTGAGGGCCATCACCTCACTCCCTGTCTGCTTCTTTTCATCTAGCAGCCTATTCACTTCTCTGCAGCACTCTCCCCCCTGCCAGCTGGCTCTGGTCCTCTTCCACCAGGTAAGACATGGCATGAAAAATTCCTATAAGCTAATGGGGTAAAAGCTGTACTTCTTGATGTCAAGTCCCTCTTGGTAACTGTTGCTGCTCACGAAAGCAGGAAGGCTGAGCCCATCTAAACTGTGCTTCCTGAGGTCACCTTCTTCAAACACGATGCCCTCAGCTGCCAAGGGGCACAGCCCCTCAGGACCTTGTCCCGGGTAAGCTCAGAGCAGACCCCAGGGGCACTGTGGGGCAGGAAGGTGGAGATGTAGGCCATGAAGATGTCAGTGCAATTACCGGACATCTCCAAGACCTCTCTGCCTTGCTCTATCTGCCCCTTCAGCCAGGAGCAGACCACGCAGCAAATGCCTGGAACCTGACATGCTTTGTTAGAGAACATCATTTCTTTGTACAATGTCAAGGGCATTTCTGGCTTGCTCCTCATCTGTGAAGTAGGAGTTGAAATACCTCTTCCTCTCAGGCTTCTCTGAGGATGTGGACATGGTGTGGATGTCTCAGCAAGGACTCCAAATTTCACAAAGCCAGCGCCCAGGTGGTGATGAGAAGGGCGGACCTGGGAGCATTAGCATTCCTCCCCGTCAGAAGGTGCAGCACATCCTCCGTGGGACTGGACCTCGGCCTCTTCAACCTCTCTGCAAAGGGCCCCTCTGCAGCTTATCGCAGTCACCCAGGATGAACAGGAGCCACTCCAGCTGCCTCAGAATCTCTGTGATGGGCGCTTGATTTTCCTCACAACGCCAGAAGAGGAGCTGGTCCAGTCTGCCCTCCGGCAGCAGGACCACTTCTCTGCAGCTCACATAAAAGACATCATCCAACTGGCCCGGGTACAGGGTCCCAGTGGCCCAGTCCAGCACCATTTTCTGGCCAGTGTTGTCTTTCCCATGCCAGCCGACCCCTGTAGCACCATTATGGGTGGGACCTGGGAGGACTTTCCCCCTGGATGTAATAGAGCCTCCACTGTAACAGAGTCACAGTGGGCTGGGGCAGACAGGCAGATGACACTGGGCTCCCTGAGCTGGGCGTGGCCATCAGGAGCAGCTGGTTGTAGCCGCCCTGACGCCCCCTTCTTGCCACTTCTCTAGGCCGTGCACATGCTCTCGGTACATTTCTCCATAATCTGTGCTATACAAGTGAGGTATTAGGGGTGAGATGGGAATAAAAAGAGACAGACTCCGGCCTCTGCCCTTTGGTTTCATCTTCTGTGCCCCAGAACTTGTATCTCTCTGAAAGTTATACTTCTAGGGGCATGGGGAGGGACCGCTGCTCGTGTGTATGAGGGTGTGTATGCATGTGAGATGTGCACGTGCCCATCTGTACGAGTGTGCGAGGGTATGTTCTGTGTGTGTGGGGGGGTGTCCGTGGGGTGCGAGTGAATGCTTATTTCCCCATGTGCTCACGGGAGCGTGCTATGGACGCTTGTGTATTTTTGTGTGGGGAAGGCGTGTCAGTGTGCAATGGCACGTGTGTTTGTAAGAATATGTATACATGCAAAAGTCACTGTGTGTGTGAATGTCTGAGTGTTCACGTGAAATGTCCCCGTGTGAGATGGTGAGGACAGAGAGAGGAGAAAGGAAAGGGAAGCTGGAGAATGGGGATGTCACAGGAGCCTGTTCCTGGTAAAGATCAAGCCAGATGCTAAAGATAAACCAGCTTCTGAGCAGGAGCCCCCCAACTCTGAGTCTATGGAACCCTCCCGTCTCTACGTCAGAGGAGCTGTCAGGCCTGAAAGGAGTCTGTGGAGGGAGCACAGGTACGGACAGACCCTCCATCCTGCCCAGGCACCCACTAGAAGGGATGGGGGCTGTTTAGGTGGCATGCCACCTCGCTCTCTAGTGGGCATCAGTCTGCTGGCTCCTTGAGAGAGCAGGATGCAGGGGCAGGCTGTCCTCTGTGAGAAGCAGCCTGAGCCGCCTGCACGAGAGAAGCTGGGGAAAGGTCTGAGCCCACTCCCTGAGACCGCTTCCTCTGGTTAGCAGAAACCCCTTCACCAACACCACCCCCAGCCTCTAAGCCCCATTTTTCATACTCTCCCCTCCTCTGGCATTACAATCGGAGATAGGAGTTGGGACATTATGGCCATAAGATACCCTAGTCTTTCTATTAATAAATCCCCACCCTCAGCTCAGGCCCTCCACCTGGCAGTGGTCAGAGCCTTCAGCTGGAGGCCACTAGGACCCTCAGGCACTGGGGCTCCCAGGCAAGGGCAGAGGGCAAGAGCAAGAGAGAGAAGGCGTGAATAACAGGTTATGCGGGGGGTGGAGGGTGTCTTGAAATGTCATGGGGGAAGGAGAGTCCGGGGCCACCCCGACCTCCTCTCTCCCCTGCTGCACTCACCATTCAGACACATGTGGCTGAGCTAGTCCACGAGCTCCAACTGGTTCATGACTGTCAAGACCTTGAGCACCACTTTCACAGCCTCCTGGGCTCCACACATTTAGATCAGCCATGGAGCCAGATCCACCCAACTCAGACCCTCCATCTCCCCTCGGGCCAGGTGGCACTGGCCCTCCAGCAGGTTTCCATCCTGTAAGTGGAACTTCAATAGCTCGAAGTTATTGTCCTCAAGGTCACTCAAGGCCCCGAGCAATGCCTTCTGGGGGGTGGCAGGCCAGGGTCATGGTGTTCAAGGTGAAGGGTCGAGTTCAGACAGGTGACCTGGAGAAGAGGGGAGGGGAGGGAAGAGCAGGCTGAGGACCCCTCAGCCCGTCCTGCTGTCTGAGTGCTGGGCAAGCCGCTGAGCACAGGCCAGGGAGACACACACCAGACACATGCAAAGTTCCAAGAAAGGTGAGCAGATGAAACACACGCAATTTTCCTAGTCGTTCCTCTCTGTGTCTCTCTGTCAAGTGACGTGTGATTGTGCCAGCAAATAAGTAGGAAGGTGTGCGAGTGTGTTGATAACTCTCTCTCTCTCTCTCTCTCCTTTCCTCCCTCCTCCTGTTCATCAGGCTCTGTATGCCTCCTAAGACAATTTGGTGAAGAAAACAAATTATTTTTAAGTTTTAGAAGTGAGCCCCTTGCCCACTGTGTGAACTGTCAGAGCTGGTGCGTACTTGCTGGGACTACAGAAGTACAGCAAGGAGGTAAAAAATCTCTACTCATCAGCCCATTGGCCTCACACCTCAGAGCTCAAGGAACTCAGCCACACACCAGATTGCAAAGCTGGACATCTTCTAATTCAGAGAAGGAGACTAGTTCAAATAATGGTAGAAGAAATGGCCACTTTGAAGGCCACTTTGTGCCAGTTGACTTACAAATATTAGCCGATTTGATCACCACAGAAATTGTCCCAGGTATCACTCCAGATGAGATATTTGACAGTCAGAGAATGTTCCAAAGCTACACCAGTGTGCAAAGACGTAGGATTTAAATTGTGGCTTATGACCTGGGTAGATAGAGAGAGAGACAGAAAAAGATGAAAAGACAAAGACAGAAGACAGACTCAGAAACCAGGTAGTTAGGCTAAATGCTACCCAAAATTGGAAACATTTGGATACTAAAGGAGCAGAGAAAAGAGAGCAGGCTCTTGAGCTGTGCTTAAAATATAGACTATGTTGGCAGGCTGGTGGTCTTCAGAAGGAGAAAAGCAACAACTGATAGAAAGCTTTCAGAGTGCAGAATTACACCCGTGATCTATAGCCAACGGGGAACCTATCTCAGTAGCAAAATGTCTGAGAGTGAGCAAAAAGTATCTGGGAACAAGGAAAGTTGCTGAGAGTCAAATGTCAAGAGTTCTGACTACACATCAAAAGAAGAGAGAAAATTTTAGGACTATGTTAGGATGCAGGGACTTTGGGTGCAAGTCATAGGGCAGTTTGGAAACACAGGCCTGTTGATGCAAGAACAATTGACAATAAAGCCTCAGCCTCCTCTGAAAATCTTTGCTGTTGGTGGAGCTAATTCAGGAAATAGCAAGAGAAGACAGCACCAGAGCCTGCCAAGGCAGCGTGCAGTCTAGGCTATGTAGCCGGTTTAGGCTTGGAGAGCTGTGGGTGAGGCAGGGATGACTCAGCTCCCTGATGCAGGAGTCTGACAGGCAAGGTCCTGGGGACTGAGCTGAAACAGATCCCTTTTTCTGATCAGAGAGCTTCCAAAGCCAAACCTGGGTCCACTTAGCCCAAAGCCACTAGTTCACTTCTGCCTGGTGGTGCTGGAATTAAAAGGATGGGTGTTACCCCCTGACACCTACCCTTTGATACCCAACAGGCCCTAGTACACGTGAGGCTGGAACAGATGAAGGACCCCCTGAGCCCCAGAGAAGCACAAACACACATTCCATCTGATCACCAGAGGAAAACTTGACCTCATTCCTCGATATATTAAAGTTGAGAAACAAGGGATGGGCTGAAAGGATGAACTCACCTGTCGCCAAGAGAAAAAGAGCCCAACGGCCCCTCCATCTCCCTCTCTGAAGCCCAAGACTCTTCTACAACTTGACTCCAGGCAGCCTGGGCAGTTTGACTCGAGAGGCAAAGGAATGGGGCACTGTCACCACCACGTCCTTCACCATGCCTCCATTTTTTAAGTTGTTGAAACCACTGGAGGATGTGCACCACCAAAATGAAAAGGAGGAAGACGGGAGCCCCATGAAACAGGAATCCAAACAAGGAGAAAACAAGTTCTAGAAGGCAGCCAATCAGAGGGCCTAGACAGCTGACAGGACAGAAGGAGAGACAGGAGACAGAATTCTCAGAGACACCATCTTGAAGGAAAAGAAGGACTGACAGATGAAATGATGCTACTGGCCTTCTGAAAGATCCTACTGAGAAGCTCTCTGGAGGCATGTAAAAACTAACAATAAGTACCAAGAGAACCAGACAAATGGATGAAATAAGGAAATTACTAGCTCTAGGAAAAACAAAAAAATAAAAAGAAGAAAAGAAGAACAAAAAATATTACCAGCTCTAGTGAAAACAAAAAATAAGAAAGACAGAAGTGACATAATAGTAAACTACAACACTCAGGTGTGAATGATGTTTGCATAGAAATAATAACATAACCATTAAATATTGATCTAACTAAAATGTATAATATAACCATATCGAAAGGATAGTGGTAGAATGTTCCGGCATAGGAAGTCAATAGGTAATGCCTAAAATTGATGACTCAAAATGTAGCAGTAGACTGTATTATTTAGAAGTGCAGAGATGTAAGAAGAAACAATATCTAAAGTAGTTGTTTCGGGGAAGAGGGCCTGAGGGAAGTGCGGAAGGATAGACCAGAGAACTGCTGTACTGGGAGCTTATTGACTAATGCTAATTGACTTTTTAAACTATGCTAATTGACTAAATGACTAATTTGCTAATTGACTTTTTAAACTATGAGCACGTATTACTCTGATAAAATAAAAATGAACGGGGAAAGAATAGGAGGTAAAGAAGTGAAAATAATAATACTGTGTTGCAGATGTGAAAGCTGCTAGGAGACTAAATCTTAGCTCTCATCACAAGGAAAAAAACTCCATAACTATGTGTGGTGATGGATGTTAACTAAACTTATTGTGGTGATCATTTCGCAATATATGCAAATATTGTGTCATTATGTCATACACCTGAACCTAATATAATGCTGTATGTCAACTATACCTCAATAATAAAAGAAAGGAAAGGAGAAAGGGAGGGAGGACGGAAAGAAGAAAGAGAGAAAGGAATGAAGGGAGGGAGGAAAGAAGGAAGGAAGGAAAAGAAAAGAGGGAAAGAAATAAAGAAGTTAACATGTATAGACAAATCTTTTAGGAAGCTTGGTAACAAAAGGAATTAGAGAGCTAGAGAGCTCCGGAGGTGATGTGGGAGATGTAGGGTCAAGAGAAGGTCGTGTTTGTTTCAACACAGGTGGGGATGGAAAAGATTAGAATGCTGACAAAAGCATCCAATAGAGGGGTCAGGTTAGAAATGCAGGCGAGAGAGAAGCACCAAGGGCGGGAACAGAGAACATGGACTGAGATAAGATTCAAAGTGAAGGCGAAAGATCGGCTTTGACAGGAGGGTGGAGGGAACATCCTGTATCCATGCCTGAGGAGCGAGAGGGGTTCGCAGAACAAGGAGGGTCTGTGGGGTTTGTGGTTAGACAATGAGGGTAATCATGTCTGGTGGTCCCATATTCTCTATGAAGCATGAGTTGGAGCATCTGCTAAGGGTGAGAGGTCTAGATGGAGAGGGAAGAAGCCCTGGGAGCCTCTCTGCTGTGCACCTTTCCTCCTGCTCCAAGGCTCCTGTGCCCAGTGCTCAGCGAGTTCTCCCAGATTCCAGGAGAACAGGCAGGAATGGGAATCGGTCTCTCCCAGAGCTTTAGCCCAGCTGAGGCCAGAGACAGAAGCAAGACAGCAAAGAACCGAGCCCAAAAGGGAACGAGACAGTCACATAGATCACGTGACAGAGAGAGCAGAGCAGAGAGGTCACTTACTGCAAAGGGTCTGCCTCCCCTGCAAAGCTCCAGGGCTGGAGATCAGGGGGCCAGGACCTGAGAGCCACACCTGAAGAAACTATAGAAGTGAGATGCAACCATCTAATTTTAACTGGAGCGTGGGGGCAGAAAATGAAATGAGCCCTCCCTCCCTGTTAACCCTGGCCTGGCCCGTGGGCGGGACTGATAACTGGAGCGACTGAGTCCCAAAAAGGAGACCGTGGGCGGAAACAGTCGGAGATACAAAGAGATGCAAGACACAGAAAGTCAGAAAGAGACAGACAGGAAGGAGTTGATGGGTATGGGTCTCTCTCACATACACACACACATTTATATAGTCTCTCCATAAATAAGGGTTTTTTGACAGCAGACTCCCAAGAAGCAAGGGTAACCAGAACTATGTGTGGAGGAATTGGCGTTTCTGAGTCAAGCTACCAGAGTTCCCTGGTATTATGATCTCTCCCCACCCACGGAGGCAGATACCAAGGCGAAGCTGAGTACACATCTTCACCCTCCTGCGCCCAGGCCTCTTTCTGCCTAACACAGGCAGGGCCCCAAGCCCAGTCCGTCCTCCTATACAAGGAGCTCTTTGTGAAGACGAATGGTCACCACAATGGTCACCATCTTCTCCTTTGCACCTTGGTCAGTTCTGATGGAGGAAGCACGCAGAGTGGGTAAGCTTAAAGGTCCTCTTGAGACAGGAGCACCCACAGCCATTTGGAAGTATCTATCTCCAGTAGGAGAGGCTGTCTTTTCTCAAAAGTACTGCCACATGGCCTTGGAGGAGAAGACCTGAAACCTCCCCATTGATGTGGCAACAGATAACAAGATGGCGGTCAGTAAAAGAGACAGGCTGGCAAAGCACACGATAAAATTGCAGTGGTCATCCGCAAAGTTGGACGACTCTGACATTTGCCTTCCACAGCATGTTCCTGAGTCCCTGGAGTGAAGGACAAGCCCTGAGTCCTCAATACCCACCTGTGTTCAGGCAGAGGGTGGTGCTGTGGCTTGTCCAGGGCTGCTGTCCTGGGGTTTGCTTGTAGGACTGAGGTAAACTGGATGAGGGTGCAGCCTGCAATAAAGGGTTTGTGTTGAGATGAAAGCGGGGGGCTTTACCCAAAAAGGCTAAATATAGCATCATCAATAAGTGGAGTGTGAAATTCAGTCAAAGAGAGAAGCTGGGGGTCACAGACAGAACCTGACATGAGGGGCAACACTCATGAATGAGAAAGGGAATTGAAGTTAGAGGGAAAGAAGTCAGTCTCCTCAGGGGATAGAAAGCAGAGACTGGGACGGGATGGGCAGGGTCTGACAGAGCTACATTGAGATACGAGACTAAGTTAACAGTTAATAACATTCCAAGTACACCACAGGCATGAACAAGGAGCCCCATGTTAATTCAGTCCCAGGGGCTGGAAGGAAGGAAGAAAGGAAAAAAGGAAGGAAAATGGAACTTGGGGGCCTGGAGAGGGGGGAGTCAGGGATGGGTTGAGGTTAACAAGTGAGAGAAAGAAGCTGCACTGACCCAAAACCAGGGGGAGGGAGGGAAGGCCAAAGGCAGGTGTAGAAACTAAGATGTGGATATCAGAAAACCGGAGAACCGAGAGAAGGGAGTGCCAAGCCAAGTAGGCAAGCAGGAGACTGGTCCTGGAGAGCCTGGGAGACAGGCAAGTGCTATAAGTGATGGGTCGCCTGGTCAGGCTGGCTTTGGACAGGGTGGCAGCCAGCTGACGGGGCTCAGTTGCCGTGGCTCAGTTGCTGTGAGAACACTCACCCATGCAGGAAGCAGGTCTGTGGCAGCCACAGAAAGTGCCTGCAGGCAGAGGGCCTTAATGGCACTGAATTCCAGTGTAACAGAGGAATGTCCCGGGCTGGTGGTGCCTGGGTGAGGAGCGCAGCTTCCTGAAAACTGCCTGCGGTGGGCAGAGACAAACTGCTGGTGGGAGACAGCCCACCAGCCTGCCTGTGTCAGCCCCAGCCTGCAGAAGTACAGGGTGGCTGGCCACTAAGGTGCAGTTCCCGTGCAGCTCTAAGTCCCAGCTGCAGAGTTGAGAGGCCCTGGGGTGCCCCCTCGTGGTCCTCCCGTAGCTGGAACTGAAGCCAGGGCTCCCTTCACTCCAGCCGTCATTGCTGTGGGGGATGGGTGCATCAAGCTACAAGCCCCACCTTTAACAAGAGCCTGCAGCTGTGATCCTGGTCTTGTCAGGCAGGACTGTCAAGCACATTCCTCAGGACAGCCAGGAACCTACGTCTGATGGGGAAACTTATGTGTCAATTTCACTGGGGCACAGGATCCCCAGATATTTGGTCAAACATTTTTCTGGGTGTGTCTGTGAGAGTGCTTTTGGATGAACTGAACATTTAAATTGCTAGACTGAGTAAAGCAGATTGCCCTCTGTAATGCTGAAGGCTTGAATAGAACAAAAGGGCTGACCCTCTCTCAGGTAGGAGGGAACTCCCCCTGCCTGATTGTTGAGCAAGAACACTGATCTTTTCCTGCCTTCAGGCTCAAACTGAAACATTGGCTCTTCTAGGGTCTGGAGTCTGCCAACTCTGGGGCTAGAAGTACACATTGGCTCTCCTGGTCTCCAGCTTGTCCACTGAAGATCTTGGGACTTCTCCGTCTCCATAATCACACAAGCCAATTCCTTATAATAAATACATATACTTCCTATTGGTTCCTCTGGAGAACCCTGACTAATACACCATATACCATGTGCACAACACATTTCCCATACACAAGGGGACAGCCCATTTTCTCTCTCCCCATGCCTTCTGCCCTTTCCTGATAAACCTGGCCCCAGAGTTTGTGTTTATAGGGTTCAGCCTGCCTAGATCCCTCAGTCAGCCACTAAAAAGCCAGCATCCGGATGTATGCATGCCCTTGCCCTGGCCAGTCAGCATCCCTGGGAAGACCACACCAATGATCCCTCTCCTCCTGCCCCTGAGCCATGTGGCTGGAGAAAAATCATAAAGGCTGACCAGATCCTTGAGCTCTCTGGGCTCAGCTGGGTCCTCTGATAATTGTTCAAGGCCTTTGACGGCTCACTCTTGGCTCCTCGTCCAAACACTGTCCACTCCCCCAAGGCTGAACCCCACACTTGCCTTGCCATTTGACAGGAGCTCCTGCAACGTCCCTTCTCTCCCCGTGTCTCTGATCTTTCCTCCATCCCTTTCTCTGTTCCTCCAAGACAGAAAGGTCTTTAGGCCACTGATATAAAGGCAAAGTTCTTGAGGGTGCCGTGTCCACAGCCAACTCAAACCTACACATGGAGAAGAGGTCCCAAGGGTCTGCATGGTCATTTGGGGTCAGCAACACTTCTTCATCAGGGATGGTTCTCACCTCTGGCCTTCTTCCCATGGGATGATCTCAGGGGACCAGCCCTGGCTAAGGCAGACACCCCCTCAGGTACCCAGAAGGGAGGCCACAGCCCAGGGCAGCCTCTCCAGCAGGTCCCTCATCCTGTGCAAGACCATCGCTCTTATCAAGGCTTTTCCAATCAGGTCCTCCGTCCTGCCTTGTAGATAATTCCCCTTGTTTGCACTTGTATATTCAGTCGTTCTCTCTCCTCTAGATCCTTACCTTTGGTTTAAAATACACTTAAAACTCTTCCAGCCTAAATTGTCCCCATCTCAATCCTATTGTTTCCCCTGCTACGGCTTTAAATGTCTCCTTTCCTTCCCAGGCAGTTTCCTTGAGAGAGTAGCCAGTACTCACTACCATGAGTCAACCTGATCATTCTCTCACTCCCAAATTCTGGTTTCCATGCCCACCCCAGTTCCACTGGCACTGCTCTACCAGGGTTGGTAAAGATCCAAGTCATCAAATTCAAGGCTCACTTTTCAATCCTTTCTGGATACGCTGTTTACCTGAGTTTGGAGGAATGAAAAGAAAGAATGTGTGCCCACCCAGAGTACTGACAGGGGAGCAGGATCATGTGAATTCTAACTAGAAAAGGTAGATCCAAGGAGAAAGCAGTTCTTGGGCATGAGAGTCAGGGCTAAGAAATCCAACTTCATCCATCCACCTTGCCAGCTGGATGCTGGCACTTGACCCAGCCAAGGGAGTAGACAAGTTTCCTGACAGGCAGATGTTATCATCCTCACCACACCAAGAAGGAAACTGAGGCTCAGGAAAAACAAACAAACAAACCTATAGATTGCCCAAAGTTACACAGGAAGTTAGGATCAGAGCTCCTTCCACACATAGTAATGAGCATAGCAACCTTGTAATACTAATAACTAATGTACTTCTGGCATATGCTAAGAACTTTACAGAGCATCACCTCATTTAATCCTCTCCCAAAGTACAGACTAGTATCTCCACCAGATCACTCTACACTTCTGCTTGCATGTCTAATCGACATCTCAAGGGTGACACATCCCAAAGTGAGCTTGGGATCTTTTCCCCAAAACCTGCTCCACTTGTAGGTTTCACCATCTCAATTGACAACAGCCTCTTCATACTAGTCGCTCAACACAAAAAATTTGAGTCATCCTTGACTCCTCTCACACCTCACATACAATTTCTCAGAAAGTCCTATTGCCTCTACCCTCAAAATATGTCCATCATCTGCCTACTTCTCATCACTTCCACTGCTGCTGTCCTGGTCCCAGCCACTCTCGTTTCTCACTTAGATTACCTGGTAATCTAACATGTCTCTCTGCTCTTTCTCTCTCACCTCGCTCTGCCGAGTAACCACTCCCCCTTTCTATTCTTCTCAAAGCAGCCAGCGTGATTCTTTTAAAACTAAGACAGGGCATGACCCTCCCGTCTCAAAACTCCATCTGACTCAGACTAAAACTCAAAGTCCTTACATGGCCTGCCCCCCAAGCCCTATGGAGAGGTCCATGTCCTGCTACTCCCCGCCTTGATCCTAACACTCCAGCCATGAAATAGCCTCAAACACACCAGGCCTGCTCCTGCCTTAAGGCCTTTGCACTCTGTTCCCTCTACCTGGAGGCTCTTCCCCCCAGTAATGGTCATACCCCTCGCCTCCTTTAAATCCACGCAAATCTCACACTCCCATTTTGACCTGCTCTAACTCCTCGCGACTCCTGATTTCCTCCTTATTTTCAGCTACTTTTTCCTTTTTCATAGCACTTATCACCTAATACATTCTATAATGTACTTATTTGTCTCTCTCCACTAGAATGTATACTTTTCAAGGACAGTGATCTTTGTTTTGTTCACTGATATATCCCAAGCTCCAAAAGAGCATCTGGCACATATTCAAATTGTTGAATGAATGACTCACTGCATTGACACCTTAGGATGCTGTCAAGAACAAAGTCCTTTAAAAGGCACCTTGATGTCGATTATCCCATTGAAGTACCAATTGAGACCCTTGCGCTACTCTCTGGCTCCATCTGGTGGCAGCTGTTTCTCTCCTCTCAGTGCGGTTCCAAGTTTACTCGGAACTACTTAGCTCGAGTCTCACTGAGTGCGCATCGGACCGAAATCAAAGAGCACAAACGCAGAGCAGAAAATTGTAGCCGTGAGTAGCATCGTCAGAAACCAATAAGCACAAAGATCTAGTTCACGTGGTGCAGATTCAGCCTATCGTGCTCCTAATCTTTGCCAACTCACCCCCTTCCGGGCCTGGCTTCTTCTTTCTCGACAAGATGGCCACACCGGCAGTACCGCTGAGCGCGCCTCCCGCCACCCCAACCGAAACCCCGGCTGCGGCCTCAGACCCGGCCCCGGCTCCAGCCCCAGCCTCAGCCTCAGCGCCGGCTCCAGCGCCGGTTCCAGCTCCAACGCCGGCTCCAGCCTCATCCTCAGACCCGGCGGCAGCAGCGGCTACGACCGCGGCTCCGGGCCAGACCCCGGCCTCAGCGCCAGCCCCAGCGCAGACCCCGGCACAGTCGCTGCCTGGCCCGGCTCTCCCAGGCCCCTTCCCTGGCGGCCGCGTGGTCCGGCTGCACCCGGTCATTTTGGCCTCCATCGTGGACAGCTACGAGCGACGCAACGAGGGCGCTGCCCGAGTCATCGGGACCCTGCTGGGTGCGTGGTCAGAGAAAATTGACGTTCTCTTCTACTTCCCACCTGCCGTTTATCTTGTTCCCCTCACTTCCCACCCCCATTGTAGTTATTTATTGAATAAATAGCGTGTGCCAAGTGATTTACATTTTATCTTTAATCTTCCCAGTAGCATTTCACGTCAAGTATGATTAGTCCCAATTTACGAAAAATGAATTCAAACTCTGACTAGGACGTCAAAAACTTTTGACTCCCTAAGCCCAGTGACCACGTTTTCCCCCCTTATTTACTGGTAAATGTCTTTATTTTCCAGGTGTTAAAAGTTTTTCCTAACCACTTGGCATTGGAGTGGGGACGCCTGTAAAAAGATATCCCTCTCACCAAGTAAACCGGTTTGGTAGGAACCCATTTAGGGTTTCAATAATTCTGTTTTCCTAAACGTCTAAGCCTGAGCCTCTTGTTTCTCAGTCTCCCTAATATTAGGCCCCAGTGAGATATGGACCCCGTTCCCCCAGTGCAGTCTCTGATTCTCCATTTGGACACAGACAATTGTATTATCTATTATTTGTATTAACGTGCACATGGAGAAATAACCTTTTCCCTGCCCATGTTTCAAATTTGGGAAATTGATATTTTATGTTACAGTAAAATTGAGAAGCCCTAAAGAGGGATTTCTGACAATATATCCCTTTCTCTGGGGACTGCTGGTCCCATCAAATTAATTTTCACTCCATCTTGGTCACAGATTTTGGACACTTTTGTGAATCCAATTTAGTCACATGTATCGTTTCTCTTTCTTACCGTTGAACGTGTAGTAGTTTCCATCGTAGAAGACGGTGTATTGCGAAGAGGATGATAGTTGTCAGCAGACTTCAGCACATATTAGCTAAGTCTGTTTCCTTCAGGGCCTACTTTAGATTTAGTCTGTGAGAACTAAATTATCGCAGAAGGCATCTAACTGTGCTGGCACAGACTAGGTACGAAACAGCTGTTGGTTTGCCATCTTCCACCACATCAGGCACCCTCCTGACACAGACACACGTTCTCTCCCTCTTTATCTTTGAGGGTGTAGCATTTTACAGAAACTTCAGTTGATCCATTATCTTTCAAGCATTGCCATAGTTGTCTCAGATCAAGCCTTTGTATTCTCTTTGCCTGTTCTCCCTTATTTTATCCTTTAAGTTCCACTCATCTTCCAGGTTCCCAGGAAAAGTTTTCACTCTCAGTCCTTCATCCCATATCCCCACGCTCACCCCCATTCTTAACCTTCCAAAGTATGCATGCCATCATTCTGTGACTGCCCTGCTTTGAGCTTCTGTAGTAAATGGTTCTTGCATCACTGACTTGGCACTCGACAAATACTAGCTTACTCTTTCAGCTGCACTGTCAAATTTTCCAAACTCACTAGAGCTACTTAACTAAGTAAACAATTTTCCACCCTAGGTTTGTGCTAAGTGCCCCCAAATATTACAGTGACTCTAGTTAGACCAACTGTAATCTAGATTTTTCAGATCCTCTTTCAGAATGGAGTCATGGTACAAGGCTAGGTGTTACAGAGGCATTGCTTACTGAAGAATGAAGCATAGATTCTGCTTGCTAGGAACTTAGAAATTTTCAGTTAGAAATCAATTCATGAGACATATTCCATTTGATTAAATGAAATCAGTGGTGCCTTTTATGTACCATAAAACTATTAGGTACTTAGAATTCAAAGTTTGATCAAACAAACTCTACTCTTAACCTTAAATTCAAGCTGAAGATATACTCTTATATGCAAGTAATTAGAATATAATGTGATAAATGCCCTAGTAGAAGGGTGTTATGGTGGCATGCAAATATAGAAGACTTAACTATTTCAGATGCTCGAAGTGGTCAAGTCTGTTGACGAGATCAAATAGGATAAAGAGTATGTATCCACACTACTGTATATAAAATGAAGAACAAGGACTTGCTGTATAGCACAGGGAACTGTACTCAATATCTTTTTTTTTTTTTTTACATTTATTTACTTATTTATTTATTTATTTACAGTTGCATTGGGTCTTCGTTGCTGCGCGCGGGCTTTCTCTAGTTGTGGCGAGCGGGGGCTACTCTTCGTTGCGGTGTGTGGGCTTCTCATTGCAGTGGCTTCTCTTGTTATGGAGCACGGGCTCTAGACGCGAGGGCTTCAGTAGTTGTGGCTCATGGGCTCTAGAGTGCAGGCTCACTAGTTGTGGCACACGGGCTTAGTTGCTCAGCGGCATGTGGGATCTTCCTGGACCAGGGATCGAACCCATGTCCCCTGCATTGGCAGGCGGATTCTTAACCACTGCGCCACCAGGGAAGTCCTCAATATCTTGTAATAACAAAATGGAAAAGGATCTGAAAAAGAATATGTATGTGTGTGTGTGTATGTGTATACATACATAACTGAATCACTTTTCTGTACCCATGGAACATTGTAAATCACCTATACTTCAATTTAAAAAAAGAAGTATGTATCCATTTGGTTTGGGGGCATAGTTTCAGCTAAGGGGGCAGCAACCATAGTGAAGTGGAATTAAACAGACGCTGATGGGTATAGGCAACATTGTGGTCTGTGGTGGAGAGGGAAGCACTTGAAGCCTGGGTGGGCGGTGCCAGTAGATGAGAAGAAAAATGGAGAGGTCAAGGGACCAGCAGTCTTAGTGAGGACAAGAAACAAATGTAGCTGGAGTAGAAGTATCATCAGAACTAGAAGAATAAAAGTTTGTGGTATGATGTTTAAGGTTCGCAGGGAGAAGGTTTCTGGTTGATGGTAGGGTTAAGGTTATGACTGTGGGACCATGGCTGAAGGGAGGTATGGGGGAAGCTCCCTAAAACTGTGCTCTCAGGATAGGCTACTATATGAGTGGTTTCTGTAGACATGATTAGAATCTTCCAGGGAGCTCTGCAGATGAAATTATATTAAGGAGAATGTCTAGAGGCTGAAAAATGCAGCTCACAGAGTGAAGATCTGGAGTAGGACCGGTAGCAGGAAGTGACAGACAGGCGAAAGGAGACCTTGTAAGAATAGACCCTGTTTGCTTATAGTTAAAGAAGAGAGTTGGAGATGACTCCGGAGTTTCATTTCTCTGGAAAATCCTGGTTCCATTGGTGCTCATGGCTGACCTTGGAGCTTGTGAGTCCAGTTTGGGTTTTTGTTTCCTTGACTTTGAGGAGACCTCTTGAAAGCATTTGGGACAGTTGGGAGCCCAGGGTTTTATAACACATGGACAATACTCTCTCACAGGAACCGTTGACAAGCACTCAGTGGAAGTCACCAACTGCTTTTCAGTGCCGCACAATGAGTCAGAAGACGAGGTGAGTGGGAGTTTGAGACCCCCGTGCTGTCTGTGGCTACTCCTTTGCTGGCCTCTTCGTGAGGCCCCTCCTGCGCCACAGTGTGTTGTGCTCATAACTAGAGCTGCAGTTAAAGAGCTTCGTTCCATTTGTGCATATTTTCCGGGCCTCTTCTGTCTGTTGGGAGTGGCCTCTTGTCCTGTTGATCCATTTGCTGTGGACTTCTGGCTTCCTAGCTTCCTTTCCTGCCTTCCTTCTTAGGTGGCTGTTGACATGGAATTTGCTAAGAACATGTATGAATTGCACAAGAAAGTCTCTCCAAATGAGCTCATCCTGGGCTGGTAAGTTGGGACGAGGGGATGGAAAGTCTCAGTGGTTGATTGCCAACATCTTTTGTCACCTGACTAGGTATCGTGCACCCTCTTTTGGAGACAGAGTATGGAAAGTGTATTATCTCAAGGAGCTATGAATTCAGTGTGTTTTGCTGGCAGTTGTGATCCTGTGAGGCCAAGAATACTTACTTTGGGCTGCAGCTTTTACTGAACAAGTCTTTTTTGCCTTGCTGCTGACTTAGAATTTTCAAGAGCTCTAAGGCAGCTTTTATTTGATTTGATACAGTTTTCAGTGTGCGTATTTTTTTGGCACGTGTTGTCCCTGGTGGTATAACTACACCCCGACTAGGGGTGTCGGGTACCTAGAGACACCCGTGCCACCATCCTGTTTGGTATTGATGTCGCACGTAGCCATGAGTCCACAACTGTGTTCCATTTTCCAGGTATGCTACAGGCCATGACATCACAGAGCACTCAGTGCTGATCCATGAGTACTACAGCCGGGAAGCCCCCAACCCCATTCACCTCACAGTGGACACGAGCCTCCAGAACGGCCGCATGAGCATTAAGGCCTACGTCAGGTGACTAGAGTCTTGGGCAACAAGGGCATGAAAAGCTACCTCGTTCATCCTGTGCCTGGACGCCACCCCTGCCTCCACCCCACGCAGGTGTCATCCTTCAGTGTGCAGCTCGCTGCCTAAGGAAGCCCCTTCCTCACTTTCAGCAGTTATCACTGGAGAGGTTTTATTCCGAAACAAACTCTGTCCCTGAAATTTCCACTCACTGATCCTTGCCTACCCAAATTTCTGCTCATTGCTCATAACCAATTTCAAAGGGCAGCCCTTTAGGTATTTGAGCAAGCTCGTTTTTGCTGTCATCTTTTCTAGAAGTTAACTGTTACATAACTCCTACAGCCGATCCTCACATAGTGTTCTGGTCATGATTCTTCTCCACATTCACTGATTTTCTGAGTTGCCCTTCAGTTTGTCGTTATCACTAAAACTGTGCACAGGACAGAGGGCAGTACAGATTAGAGAATGGCTGTCCTTGTTTTGAACATGTCTATTAACCTGGGATAGAGTACAGTTTGCATGACAGTAACGTTACCCTGTTGGCACATTAAGCAACTAGAATGCTGGTTGATGGGAGATATTGGGAAAGGCTCTAGAGGCGTGCCGAGGAAGGGGCGGCTGTAGGAGTTGGAAGGATTATATTTTCTGCTTAGAATGAAGCCCTTTGTTAGCACATCTCTAACTTTGTGCCATTTTTGTGTCTGACACTGAAGTGACCAGTTACCTATTATGTGGTAGGACAAAGATGGTGGATGTCAAGTCCTTATGGGCCAGTTGGTGTACCACTAACCTCTAGCTGTTGCCTGATTTCTTAGCCTTTCCAGGTATTTCAGACTCCCCAAGATCCAGTGAAAGTGTGTAGTTGACATAGTAAAGGCAGTCACCTTTACTAAGATTACTTACAGCACCCAGTCTGATCTTCATGGGCCAGAGTCGACTTTTTTTTTTCATTGCTGATGAGGAACTTGGTCCCAGAGAAGACCTGTCCTGTCACTTCTTTCTGTGAGGAAGGATGTCTAGGCAGCTAGTTCCACAGGGAAATCCAGTGTCCTGTCCTCAACACTGAGATTTCAGTGTGTGAAGTAATTCTCTATAAAGGGTCCAGGCCTGGTCCAAAAGCTGAGTCCCTTCTCTCAGGCCAAGGGTTTGGTGTGTGGAATGAGCTAAGGGAAGAAAGTGACTTGTTCCCTTTAGCCCTCTGGGCTTCAAGTGGCCCAGCTTTCTTCTTTCAGAACCTTGGAAGCCATACTCTTGGTATGACTGCTTTCCCAGCCTGAGCTAGACATGAAACCCCCTCCCAAGTCCATCTGTTAACCACCTTGGCTTTTCTCTCCCCAGCACTTTAATGGGTGTTCCTGGGAGGACCATGGGGGTGATGTTCACCCCTCTGACAGTGAAATACGCATATTATGACACTGAACGCATTGGAGGTGAGTGACTTCCCCATACCCGCTTGCTAGGTCTTTGGCATTTTTCAGGGGAGGGGTTTCTGTTCTGTAACAAGGATGGAGGGCCTTGGGTGTGTTAAGAGGAACGGTTGATGTAACGTTTGTGATGACTAGAAGTCATTCTTCTGTAGAAATGGGACTCGAGGAATTATTTGTGAAATTGTTAGAGGTGGGAAATCATCAGCACCAGAGGCTACACGGCCATTCATATGAGACCAGAACCAGTGATTAGCATACTGGGTGTAGGAGTTGAACTCTCTCCGGAGAAAGAAAAGCTAATAAGGGCAGGGCAGGGGGGTTTGGGGAAGCTGACTCAGTCCAAAGGGAGGTGGTTAGAGGTCTCTTTCCTGATGGGATGACTGAATTCTCTGTGTCACTTCTGCCCCCAACCCACTCCCACAGTTGACCTGATCATGAAGACCTGTTTTAGCCCCAACCGGGTAATCGGCCTCTCCAGTGACTTGCAGCAAGTGGGAGGGGCATCGGCCCGCATCCAGGATGCCCTCAGCACAGTGTTGCAGTACGCGGAGGACGTGCTGGTGAGCAGCGGAGGGAAAAGGAAGGAGGAGGGCATGATCTCCACTCTGAGATGGCTGGGGATGTGCTGGTGAAGTGACGGTCTCGGTGGTGAGAATTAACTGTTCCTCGTTGACTCTTTGGTGCTTAGTCTGGAAAGGTGTCAGCTGACAATACCGTGGGCCGCTTCTTGATGAGTCTGGTTAACCAAGTACCCAAAATAGTTCCTGAGGACTTCGAGACCATGCTCAACAGCAACATCAACGTGAGTGCCATCCCTGGGCTTCTGGGAGCCTGTGCCTTCCCCCACCTCAGCCGTACACCTGTGGAGGGGGGTGGGGAAGGTGACCTGGAGGGGATAGAGGAAACAGGGCTCCGACTTTGGCCCCCTTGCAGTCCAGGCTCGGGGGAAGAGAGCACAGGTGCTCGGAGATTCCCCTCCTGCTGTTTCCTTGCTTCCTGTGGCTCAGGTGTATCAGTGGAGATGAGAAAGTGTTCTCAGGCATTTCCTTCCTGTCTTCCACCTTCCACTCTTGCTCAACCTCTCCCAGCTCTTGTTTATCCAGGACTTCCCTCACCCAGTGTCCATCATACAAACTGGCCAAGACCAGCCTTTCTGCTCACTCTTTACCCAGCCCCTCACTCATCCTGGATTCCTTCTCTTCCAGGACCTGCTGATGGTGACCTACCTGGCCAATCTCACGCAGTCACAAATTGCCCTCAATGAGAAACTTGTGAACCTGTGAATGGTCCGCAAGCAGCCCTCCTACCAGGCTGGGCCCCAGCCAACCCTGGGACTCAGAATGGAGTGAAGGAGAAATGGTTTCTTTGTGGTTTGAGTCACACTGAGTCAGTCAACTGCTTGTGACTGTAAATAAACATAGCCTTCCTTTTGTAAACGAATTCCATATTATGTGAGTTTACCTCTGGGTGGAAGGGAGAAGACAGTTCTGGAGCTCACACAGAAACCAGTAAGTGAGTACTCTGGTCGAAGTTGGTGGTGTGTGTGGCCTCACTCGTCTTCAGTAGTCGCACCCACAGCCCAAGCTGCTTTAGCTGCTTCTGACCTGAGACCAGATAGCCTTCTCAGCAACCTGGTGGTACAGGGGCACTTGCTCCCCACTCTTTTGCCTACGTTCAGAGCAAACTATCTCCCAAAAAAATGATTTTTATCACTTTTTTTCCATAGCATCTTAAGTGGGTGGCAGTACAAAGAGTTGCTTTGTGCAGTTTGAAGTACCTGGAGGTGTGCTAGTGAAGGGAGAGAGGTGGGAGAGAAGGGAAGGCGTGGATACAGACCTCTGTCCTGAGACCCATGAGTGTGCGCTGGTGGAAAGACAGCCTTCTCTGTGGTGAGGATAACTGTGCTTTACCAAATTTTCTCCTTTGATTTTCAACCTGGAAAGGTGTCCACTGACAGTACTGTGAACCATTTCTTGATGGGTCGTGTGGTTTCCACAGGAAATGAAGATGAGAATCCATGGAGGGAAAATAATTGAGAGACTTGGATACTTAACCTGAACTGAAAGAGTAAAGGGTGTGGTCAGTGTTTTAAAGCACCTGAATCATAGGACAGAGCTGTTTGCCATGTGGTCCAGGGAGGTAGGATTAAGATCTGTAGGTTGTTTCCCTCCATTTTGGTAGGGAAAACAGAAAAGTGAATAATCAGTTGAAAAACAGTAGAAAGTCAGTGCTGGGTCTGACATTTTTTGAGCTCCTACTATGTTTGGGGGCAGTTTTAATTATCTTTATATTGCAAAAGGAGCTAGGGTTCAGAGGAGTTGAGTACGTTGCTTGAGGCGACACAATTAGTAAGTGATGAAACAGGATATGAATCCAGGTCTGGATTTTTTTTAACGTGCCACCCTCTGCTTCACAGTTTAGCGGCCCGATGAAATACTCTAGTAAAGCAAAATGCGACATAACGGGAATATGTAAGGATTGACCAGCTCTGTCAGAGAGAGTCTACCTAGGACATGATATCCGAGCTGGTGTATTTTGTTTTTAAACCAGGAAATCAGGAAAGGGTGATCGGGACAGAGGAAATAGATGTTAAAAAGCTTAACCTGTTCAGAATCTAAGGAGACGTATGCAGGAGCCAGACCGTAAGGCCCTCAGCCTGTGGAGGTTGGATTTTTATCCTGGAAGTTGAGGGGGAAAGCACTGGATAATTTTAAGCAGATTTAATCAGATTTGGATTTCAGGAAGATCACCCAGTACTGGTATAGAGGAAGGAGGGAGAGGGAGAAAAACAGAAGGCAGGGAGACAGAGAGTCGCTGTGATTGTTGAGAGGTGATGAGAGCCCAGACTAAGGCAGGGGCAGTGGGGATGGTGACGGAGACTTGGATTCAGGGGGACTTGGAGTCTGGTTGACACCTGGATGGTGAGGGATGGGACGAGTCTAGGATGTTGCCTGGTTTCTGATAAAGGTGATTGAAAGGGTAGTGGTATATGGAAACCCTGGCTACTCAAGAGTGGTGGAGGCTGAGGATGCAGAGAGGTGTGTCCAGAGTTAAGGTTACAGAGGTCGTTTACCAAATGAAGTTTTAAATGCAAATAAATAATTGTGACTTATTTGGTTAACTGGGGGACCGCACCAGATCTTTTGAGGAAAGGCTGAAGAATTCAAGTTACCTGTTTGCTTATGTTAATACTTACCAAATGCTAACCAGTGTGCTAAGCAAAAGGTCCTGGTGCCTGCTTAGAATCTATGGGAGGGACAGAGAAGTAAAGAGACCATCACCTTGGGAATCACAAGGCGTTGTAGGTCATGGAAAGCTTCCAGTTAGGGAATGAAATCTAAGCTGGACTTGAAGAATGAGAAAGAGACAGACAGAAAAAGAAGAGAGAGGAAGATAAGGCATTCTATGCACAGAAAATAGGGTGTGCAAAGGCTCAGTGTTACCAGTGTCACTTCGTCGTTGCCTACTCCTGTCTATGGAGATGTTCATAAGGCAGAGACACTCCTCTGCCTAAAAGGATGCTGGATTTTTTTCCCCCAGGCTTTGCTTATATGTGCACAAGTTTGTCTTTCCTGTGAAATGTGTGTTCACGTGTTCTCTTTGTATGTGGTTGTGCCTGTGCTGAGAACACTGCAGGGTGTGTCTGGGCGTGACATCTGGTAACTAACTGGTCCCTCCTCCCCTGACACCTCCCCCCACAACCGCTCCATTCCCCAGGGTTCTGGCCTGGGTCCTCTGCCTGGAGGAGCTCAGGGAAGCCTGGGACTGATGACTGCCTGTGTGTTAAAGATGCCCAGGCTCCAGCTCCGGCCCAAATTCAGAACTGGTTTCCTGATTCCAGACTAGTTAAATGAACACCAGATCTCTCACCTGGATGTCTCAGAAGCATCTTAAATTCAGCACGTTTCATGTTGAGTTGATTGTCTCTTCCTCGCCCACAAATCACTTCCTCAGGTGATGATGCAACCATGTCTCCAGTTGTCAAAGCCAGAAACCTTGGATGATTCCCCCTCCCCCCATCATGCCTCAACCAATTTATCACAACTCTGCCATCACTCTTGCCCTCTGTGATATAATAAGAAATACATATTTTCATCCACGTTCCTAGGTTCCTGGCATGCAGCTCTTAAACTCTTTGGAATTTCGTAAGTGATAAGACATACAAAGATGTAAAGAGACTCTTGTTATTCCTAACCAGCCTCTTTCACCCACACCTGAGTTTATGTTAATGAAGTGATTTTTGGAAAGCTCCTAGATAACCACAGGATGGGGGCTGGTTGCCATGTGAACCGACCATGTGATTGGAGGTTGGAACTTTCAGCCCAGGGTTGGGAGAGGGGCTGAAGGTTGGATCCAGTGACCACCGATTTAATCAGTTGTGCCTGTGTGATGGGGCCTCCATTAAAAGCCCAAAAGGACGAAGTTTGGAGAGCTGGGTTGGTGAACAAGAATGTGTCCAGGAACAAGACACATGCCAGGAAGATAGCGTACCCCAAACTCCACAGGGACGGTTGCTCTTGTGCTTGGGACCCTTGCAGACCTCACCCTGTGTGCCTCTTCATCTGCTGTTCAGTCATACCCTTCAATATCCTTTGTAACAAAGCAGAAATGGTAAGTAGACATTTCCTGAGTTCTGTGAGCTGCTCTGGCAAATTAATTAAACCCGAGGAGGGGGTTGTGGGAGCCTCCCGTTTATAGCCGGTGGATGAGAAGTGCTGGTGTCAACCTGGACTTGTGACTGGCATCTTAATGGGGGGTGGGGTGGGGAGCAGCCTTGTGCGACTGAGTCTTTAGCCTTAGGATCTGGTAGATGATGTCAGAACTGAGTTAGACCAGAGGACGCTCAGCTGGTGTCGGCATTGCTTGGTGTGAGGAAATCAGCTGCATATCTGGTCACAGAAGTGTTTGATGTGAGTAGTCAGCGTGGAGTAGAGGAAAACAGCTTTCCTATTCCCCCTCTTCCATCCGTCCTCACAGCAGCCGCACTGCTCTTGTAAATCCGACCAGCACACGCCTCAGATGAAGTTCAGGGGTGTCATTGCCAGGATGAAGTCAAACATCTACCACAGCCTGTAGGCTCATCATGGCCTTGCCTGCCTCTCCAGCTCTGCCCCGTACACTCACAGCCTGGGCTGCCTTTGCTCTGCTCTCTGCCTAGAATACAGCCCCTTTAGCTGGCTTAGTACTACTACTTTAGGTTTAGTCTAGAGCTGCCTCCTCTTGGAAGGTGCTCCTATACCATGATCCCACAACTTGCTCCTACTTAGCATCTGTCTCACCATTTTGGACTTGTCTGTTTATCCTCTCTAAGAACACAAGCTCTCTGAGAGCAAAGACTGTCTATTCTTTTGGCTGTTAGATCCCAGAACAACCCATATACAGATAAGGTTCTCAGTAAATGTATGTGACGTGAATAAATGAATGGATGGGTTGTAGAATAATTACCACGAGACTCTCTGGGCATAGTAAGTTCATCAGGGGCACTGGGATCCTTTGGAGAGGGGCTGAAGGGAAGGAGCATGCCAGACAGGTCATTTGTTTGATTCATTTATCCTACAAGTATTTAGTGTACGCCAGACCTAGTGTAGGACGCTGGGGATACAGAAGTAGATGAACTGTGCTCTCTGCCCCCTATGGGTTTCAGTCTTGGAGTGGAGACGCACAAAAATAAACAATTGTGACAAAATGGAATAATTGCTGTAAAAGAAATAGGAACAGATCTTGGGGAGGCACAGTAGAGAGCATGCTTAAATCTGCCTGAGAGCTAGAGAGGGAATTCAGTCTTGAAAGACGTTGGGAATTGACACAAAACAGGAAGAGCTTTGAAGAAAGTGGGATGAATATCAAAATATTACTCAATTTTACAATGGCCTGTCTATAGGGAGTTGTGTTTCCAAGGATACAGCAGCCTAGAGGTAAAAATTGAGTTGTGATAACAGCCACGACAGAGTTTCTGTTGCCCTACCTTCTCTGTGGGGTCACCTGCTTCCTCAGATCCCCCCCCAGAAGTCTGGCGTGTCTCACAAGTTCTCTGAACCTGGGGTTGATTGTGTATTTTGAAATTTCAACTAAATTTTATAAAATAAACAGTATAAAATACTCATTATCCATGCCATTAAGCCTTCAAAAACCTTATTTTGAATAGTTTCATAAATTTCTATTTCGTGGACAAGCTGTAAACAATTTTTTAGTGTTGGACTTGTGGGTTGTTTCCAGTCTTGTGCTAACATCATTCCATGGTGAACAACTGTGTGCAGACATGAATGTCTGGCTTTCCATTTCTTTGGGATGGTCTGTATCCCCTACTTTGTGTCACACATTGTCACCTGGGAAGCCCACACAGTGCCATCCAACCTCTGCATGTGAAGGAGACCTTTTTGAGAGTAAATCACAGCTTCCTCTTGCCCTCTCTCCACTGTGGAGGGAGGGAGTGGGAAGCTGAGGGGACCAGAGACAATATGATCCCCCTCTGCCCTCCATGGGTCCATAATCGCCATAAAACTCTCCTCCATCAGCCCAAACCAGAGTCCCAGTAATAATGAACTCAATCAAAGTAGCCTTGGAGAGCACGGGTGAGTCTAAGGACATGGAAATCTGAACACGGTTCCCTGTTCCTAACTCCAGCCTATCTGCTCTCTTGAGCCTGTGGGCTCCTTGGCCGCAAGAGAGGCCTTGGGCTCTGCTGGAGTCCCAAGAGAGAGAATTACTTTAGAGCTTTGTCCCTGGTGGGCCAGGGCAGTGCTGGGAGGCCGATACGGAGAGGTCTCTGGCAAGACCAGGAAGCTCTGGATCCTATGAAGAACATGGCCCACAGCCACTGGTGGATTTTTGAGGGCAGCAGGTGTGGGGTCTTACTGGATTCTTGCTCTGGCCAAGAAGGATGGAACAGGTAAACTGAGCCATCCCACCCCCTGAGGCAGGGAGTCTGAGGCAAGGGCTTCAGCAGGGGATTGGCATCTTGCTTGTTTCTGCTCAGCCCGTTCTAGGCAGAGAGACCACTTCACCTTCCAGCACCCACAGAATTTCCAGCAATGGCCAGGCTCTACTCCACAGCAGGCCTCACTCTGGCCTCCTTGAAGAATCAAGGAGCCCTTTCTTACTGCAAGTTTGCTTGACACAGCATATGACTGTGACATCAGTTCCAAGCATAGATGAAATTAGCATTTCTCCCACGTGCTAGCCATGGTCAGCATTTCCAGGAATGTTCAAACAGGGCCCAACTGCCAGAACTGTGTTGCTTTTACACTTACTGTAATGTCTAGGAATACATGCACTCTCGGTAATGCAAACTCTAACAGGGTTAGCGAAATTTCAGTTGCCCCCCTTTTCCCCAGTGACGTCTCCCAGAAGGGAAAACAGTTGCATTTGGTCATGATCTAGGCTGTGATTAGGTCCATTTGTTCCATGATGGTCTGTCTGATCCTTCCTGGTCTATCTTCTACCTCATTCGGGTTGCCAGTCCTGTGTTTATGTCTCTGTCTCATGATGATGGCCATCAGTTTTATAATGGTCTCCATGTCCCACAATGTTGGTCCCTCTGCCACTTAGTTCCCTGAGAACATTGCTCTATGCCTGAGGCTTTCTGAGTCATGGCCACCAGAGGGCACCCTTGCACTACTTAAAGTCTGCTGGTTGCCAGTTTACATTCCTTTTTCTGAGTAGTTTTCCAAGGGCCTGGTAAAGAAAAAGCACCTTCTGCTTTGGAGAGGCTAGATTGGTACACAGTAAGTGACCAAAGCTTCTGGAGATTCTTCTCTTGGTCATCTTTGAGCCATAGAATGATGACACCCAAGTATCTTACTCTATCCCCACCCCATTATCACTCCAAATAAGCACACTTCTTTTCAAAACATGGTTTGGAAACACAGTTTTAAGTAAATCTTCTAGGGCCCACTCTCCTTCCCATCAGATTGTAATCTACAAGCCCCTCTATACAAAAGTCCTGGAGCTTCCACTTTCCAGGAGAAACCCAGGCCCTGACCACCAAAATGAAGTTTCTGGGGCTTTCCAGCCAGGGAAGGAGTGGTACCAAAGCTCATATATAGTCCTGGGCACCCTATGAAAGAGCCTGGTCTGTCTGTATGTTACTAGAGTTTTGGGCCGGTGAGTGAGGGGCCCTCACCAAACTCTGGAGCTTGGAAGAAAGAGATGGTACAAGGCAGGATCACGTCCAAACAGTCCCAGGTAAGACTACTTGGCCGATTGGGATGCAAGAGATGGATCGAGGTAAGGGTTAGCTGAGAAACCCCAAAATGCAGCTGGAGAGGGGACATAACTTAGTTTGGGTCCCCTGAAAGTAAAACATGTGACAAGGACTTGTGGGGAAGGTAGTTGATGGGGAAGGTAATCTGTATTAGATTCCTAGGGTTGTCATAAAAAAGAACCACAAACTTGGTGTCTCATGACAACAGAAACTTATTCTCACAGTTCTGGAGGCTAGAAGTCTGAAATCAAGGGGTTTGTGGGTCATGCTCCCTCTGAAGCCTCTGGAGGAGGATCTTTCCTTGCCTTTCCCAGCTTCTGGTAGCCCCAGCTGTTCCTTGGTTTGCAGCTGCAGCACTTCAGTCTCTGCCCCTGTTGTCATCTGGCATTCTCCTTGTGGTCTGTTTCCAAACATCCCTCTTGTAAGGACACCAGTCATATTGGATCAGGGCTCACCCTATTGACCTCATCTTAATTTGTTTACATCTTCAGAATCCTATTGCCAAATAAGGTCACATTTCCAGATACCAGGGCTTAGGATTTCAACATATCTTTTGGGAGGGACACAATCAGCCCATAATATGCTCCAAGAAGCAGAAGTGAATGGAGACAAGGAAGGGAGGGAAGCCTGCCATACAATCTATGGTATTAAGCTGGTCGTTTCCATTCCACTGAATATCTTCTAAGGAACTGTGTAAAATACCCCTGAGAATTCTCCCGCTGAAAGACTTGAAGGCTGGGACATTTAACCAGTTCTCCCGTTGGTTGAAGAATTTCTTAGGAGGTTAACTTCCTCATACTTACAGGCTGCATCTACAGGTGGGCTGAGCGTACTTCGCCAGCTGATAAGGAGAGCTTGCAGTGGGTTGTGAACGCTGTGCCAGGAGCTGTCCACCACAGCTGTGCTGAAGTCGGGGAGGTTATGGGCTATGGCACAGGGAACAAAAAGTGTCTGTGAAGGTACACCCTTTGTATCACTCAGATCTGCTCATGACCCACAATAAGTCCACTCTGTCATTGACTCTTAAAGGCAGTGGTCAGTTGCAAGCTGTGTTAAAAAAAAAAAAAAAAACTTTCAACAGGAGAGTCAGTGGAATATAGTTCCCCTGCTGTGGTTGCTCCTAAGCCACTATTAATATTCATCATCTCCTTCCCAAAACCCAGCAACCAATGCTGGTCTGGATTGCTTGTCCTGAGGGTCTGAGCCCTTGGCTTCTTTGCCGTTATCAGGCTTTGTTGGCTGTGATTGCCTAGTCACTGTCATCACCAGGCCTGAAAGCACCAAGAGCCACTCCAGCACCCAGGTGTCAGGTGAATCCTCCCTGATCCCCTTATGCAGAATATCCTTACCTCTTCTGGACAGTCAGGGATGATTGCTCCCTCCAATATGATAACTTTCTTTTTGCCTCATGGTCCACTGGCATGAGGAGCCCAAAATGGAAAGCTTCCCATGTTAACCAGTGGAAGATGTCCCCCACAGGATCAGGTCCTCTAATATAACAGAGCCAGTCGCAGAAATGGCAAACAGTTTCTGCAAGGAGGTCCCCGGGGTGATAATGAAAGGGGTCAATTCTACTTCACCCCTTGGCTTCTTGGCCCTGTGTATTCTAACTACCGGGGACATAGCGCTATATATCGGCTGATAGTTTAACACATATACTGCATCCTGGAGGACAGTGTCCTCATCCACAGGGTGTCATCCTAAAGCTGGCTCCTTAGCTGAGCCTTTAAAAGGGCATTCCCACTTTCTACCCTCTGCTTCCAGGTAATGAAGTATATGGTGAGACCCCTTGTTTTACAGAACCATTGTCACAGTCCTTTACCATAATACACACCCTTCAGCTGAGATTTCACTCTACAGGATCCCAGGTTGATAATGAGACATTCTATAAGTCACTGGAGAAACGCTACAGCATGGAAGATAAATCCATATTCAGAAAAGCTTTCAGTTCCAGTAAGGAGAAGTCTGATGCAATCAACCTGCCAAGTGCTGGGGTGGTCTCCTCAAGGAATGACACCATGATGAAGATCCAGCCTCTGCGACGAGCATTCAGTAGCAGCAGTAGGTATCAATAAATCAGCCTTGGTGAGAGGAGTCCCTGTCATTGGGCCTATGCAGAGCTTCCATCTCTGCCACCTTCCCACTCTGTTCGTGGGCCCAAGCACTTACCTGGTTCAGGATAGAAACCAACTGATATCCACCAAACACGTCATTCTGTGTACCTGGTTGTTGAGGGCCTCCTCTTCTGCAGCAGATGCTTTCTGATGAGCAGTGACTTGAGACTCAAAGATCTGCCCAATCTGACGCCTCTCCTATTAGTCTATCCACACGCCTTTCCCCAGACTTCCTTCTCCAGTATTCCAATCTTCCTTCATCCAGGCCTCTGACCAACCAATGGAGTTATTCTCCACTGCTCAGAAGTCCATGTATATTCTCACCTCAGGCCACGCCTCCCCACATGCAAAGTTGATGGCTAAGTGTACTGCCCACGAGGAGGGTTTCCCTCACCACTCACTCACCTTTAGCACTTGTCGCCAGTGGGTGTGCGGTATGGCTGCAATTCATTTTTGGTTCGTACCATTGTGTCAAGCCAACCCATCCATATGCCAGGTTCAAATTTTTTTCCTCCTACGGCTGTGGTGGTCGGGAACCCCCCACATGCGTGAACGTGAGCTGAGGGAGCAGGTTGGTGCAACAGGGCTATATAAACCACTTTTCCATGCAGCTTACTTGTGCCCTCTGAGCCTGACCTAAAAGTACCATTGTCATCATACAATGAATCATCCTTTCAAGACTGGTGAACTAGTGAACATAATCACCCAGTTCATGACTGGGCCAACTTATGACTGGTGGCCCAGACTGCAATGGGCATTTCTAGTCATACAGTGTCTTGATGTCCCATTTTCAGGTCTTTGCAGGCTGTACTTGGGCCTGGTAGCACACCATGAGCTGCTTTTTCAAATGAGTAGTTCTGTGCTGCAGAAGGCATGGCTTAGCTCTCAAACCTGAAAGATCTCCTTTTGGAACTTCCCACAGACTCTACACAGTGTTCCCATCTAACACAGAGGCCTCTGGCACTGTTGGACTTTCAGGTCATAGAACTCAAGAGTCAGGGCAGCTGGGACCTCAGCTTGAACCTGCTGAAGATGCCTTTCTTGCTTTTAGAACTAAAAGAGATAGTGGGTTCTCTGGTCTCATGTAATAAATCCATTCCCACATACCTACCTTCCCGAGCCCCCCGACACTCAGTAAACTGCCAACGTAGTTCTTTCCTCAGGGTGGGTTCTCCAGAGCCAGACTCTGAAGTGAATACTTACGTACAAGTGATTTATTAAGGAAGTGCCCTAGTGGTGTGATGGTAAATGATTAACAACTGGCTCTTTGGAAAGAAAGCCTTGATTTATATAGCATTTGCCCATTTCCATGAATACTCCGTGGTGAATGCTCCCACCATGGCCAATTTAAAGCTACCAACAGGACGTTTCTGAACATGGAGTTGAGAAGAGATGCTAACAATTGGCTCTTGGTTCTGGTCAGCTCCAGCACGCTGCTGAAGTGCCTCTGCAGGAGACAAGGAAAGGAGTGGGTGCAGGAGGACAAGGAAGTAAAGCAAGAATGTGATCTCAGAGACCACAGAGAGGCTCCAGAGTACAAGTTACACCTCCGTGTTGCACATGCCCAAGGCAAGGATGCTGCACTTTCATACGCCTGCATCTAAAAGGTGTTAGGCAAGGGCCACCCAGGGTGGAAGTAAATTCCTAGGTACCTATGGCTCTTTGTGTAGCTTCATAGTATGAAGGCAGTCCTCTGAGGAAGAGGTGCAGGAGTTGGATTTTAGAAGCAAGAGTAGATAAAAGCTGTTGGTGAAAGTGAAAGGTGGGCAGGACACACATAGGAATAGGAAAAAGGGACCCAAAAGGATCGGAGCAAAGCACCAATGTTGTCCTCTACACACCTCACTGCAGGGCCATCACCATATCCAAGCTTTAGGGAGTGATCGCAGCAAATGTATCAGACCAGCTCCAGTTGCCCTTGCCTGAGCCTTCAATCCCGAATCACGGGAGAGTGCTCCCAGGTCAGTAAATTCTCCCCTATCTAACGTTATATTCCAATCTCCCCACCCCAGTCCCAGCCCAACACCCTCAAGTTCTGCTCCCACATAGGCTCTCCATGGGCCTACCACTGTGTATCAGACAGGGTTCAAGCAGAGGAGAACCCACTCTCCAAAAGAGGATAGAGACCTTTGTCTATCTTTGAGTGATATCCCTTCTAGCTGAGTCACATGCCCCTTTTGATATCCTGTAACTTAAATCCTGAAATTAAATTACTATTTACACGTCTCGTATTAGATGGTAAGGGAATGGGAGAGGTGAAGGAAAAATATCGCTTAATATATACACAAACATATTCATATCAGGAGAGGAAGAGCTCTTTCTACCAGCAACGGAGCCTCAGCATAATTTAGGGGTTCAAGGCCCCCACCTTCATCAAAATCTGCTCATGTGTCCTCATCCCAATTTTCAGGTCCTACCCATCCCCAATCTCTTTAACAAGACTCTGAGTGGTTGAGAATATAATTTGCATTATACTCTCAACCACCCAGGGGATTAGTCTCTGGATTTGGTTTTGGTTTTCAGGAATCTTGGCCCTGAAGCTACAAAAAAATAACAGTTTCTTTCAGGGCAACTAGAGAAGATTTTATGTCCCTTACCAGGAAGAAGACCTTGAACTAGGAGTTTAAAACACTGACCTTATCATTTTTTCCCAGGTTCTCCATCTGCGCATAGAAGCAAATGATCAACCCCATTATACTCTTTATTTTCACTAAAATGTTCTATGGCAGCAACTACTTGGTCATCCAAAGCCTTGCCTTCTATAGGCATTTGATTACAAATGTCTTTAGATTATAATTTGAGTAACTGTTTCGCTCTTGCATGCTATGTTTTACCATTGTCCCCTTTGCCTATGGAAATAGGGTTGTTAATAATTTAAAATCTAATCAGATCCAATTCTGGGTAATCCAAAACCAATTCAGAGACCACATCCTGGAACCACTTCCCCCATACCATTTGATTCAGTCAGGGGTCAATCAGAGACACAGAACAACTATGAGTGATAAGGAGTAAGGAGTTCACTATATGCTTTAGAGCTGATGGAATCACAGGCACTGGTGGAGCAGTCTTGAAGAAGCTGAAGGGGAGATTTGGCAAGAGCTGGAGGAGCCACCAGCTTGGACTCTGTCCCGTGCCATCAATACCAATCAGCGACAGCTTGTGGAGCTGCCACAGTGCCTGGCCCTGCACAGACCTTCAGAGCATGTGTGTGCATGCCCATGTGCACATACTCACACACACACACACACACACACACACACATGCACACAGGCTGCTGCTTCTCTTCTGCCTCCAAATCTCACACAAACTGTTTCTTGGGGCCATTGTAACACAGAACCAGACAGGGAGGGATGTTCTGGAAAACATAGTTCCAGCTTAGCTAATTTGACACAGTACAAAGCTACTATGTACGTAAAGGCCAGATCTTTGGAAGGCTGAACCAGGAAGCAAGAGTGAGAGAGTGGAAAGAGTGATGCAAGAAAATGAGAAAAAAAAGAGAGAGAGAGAGTGCCTTATTGAGCTAGTTACCTCTGTAGCAACCAAGGCTTACTCTTGCAAGGACTCCATGAAGAGCCATGTAGAAAGGCCAACCACCAGTTCTCCATTAACTGGGTGTTTGCCTTGGGATAACTCTCTTATACTTCCAGGCAGCACCTGTGGCTGTCCATGCACTGTGTTTCCTTCAAAGAAATTCCTGAGCCAGAAAAGCAGAAACACTGTGGCAGGTTCTTTAGGTGGGATGCTGGTAGTATGCACAGAACTCTCCACCACAGCTGTACTGAAATCAGGTGGGTCTGGGGAGGGGGCACAAGGCACCACCAGCATTTGCTGCAGAGGGCTTGACTCCAAGAGCATTTATTGTCATAGCAACCCAGGTATCACTCACGTCTGGGAAGGAAGAAACCTACACAAGGCCTCAGGGAGATTTGGAAGCAAAGGCAAGGTTTGAGCTCAGGGTTCCTACGCCCAGGCCAGAAGGTACTTTCTGAAGTTCTGCAATCTAAAGCATGTGTTACCAAAGGGAGAGGATTAAGTGATACACACTTTTAACAGTAGAGGTGGTTGATACCACCAGTGCTGAAGGGGGCTAGGATTCTGGGGTTCTCTGCCCAGGTAAGTAGAGTTTGCTAAGGTCTTGGCCCAGAAGCCAGCACCTTCAACTGCGGTGGGACCAGGCACAGTGCCCTGGGCTGACCAAAGCTACTAGTGGTGCCTCCATTGGCCACTTCTGAGCCAAGAGCGCTTGTCCTACAACCCCACCTGCACTCCAAGGCAGTGATGCACAAAGGGATCTTTGCATATCAGCGTTTCTTCAGGGGAATGCACAGGTTCCCACCTCCACTGCACTGCCCCTTGGGCCCATTCCAAACTCCACTGGAAATCACATTTAAATCTGAAATTCAGTCAGTGGAATCTTTTTAGCAGGAGCAGCCAATGTCATTGATGTTGCTGAGTTACAAGCAACATCTAACTCAAGCTGGGACTCTTAGCCCCTTTGCAGGCTAAGTTGGGGTCTAACTCAAGCTGGGACTCTTAGCCCCTTTGCAGGACATTTGGTCCTGTCAGAAACATCCATGAGCATATTTGGTCCCTGCCAAATGGTTTTGGACAGGACCAAATATCAAGGACCTTTTGGCGTGGACCAAAAGTCTCCATGGACATTTTGGACAGGACCAAATATGACAAAATATCAAGGACCATTTGGTGTGGACCAAATCTGTCATGGATGTTTTTGACAGGACCAAATGTCTGTTAACCCGTTGCCCAGCTCTGAAGGCAGTATCCAGAGAAGCCTTCTGCAAACTGTGAGAGGGGCT
Source organism: Eubalaena glacialis (assembly GCF_028564815.1). Taxonomy (NCBI): domain Eukaryota; kingdom Metazoa; phylum Chordata; class Mammalia; order Artiodactyla; family Balaenidae; genus Eubalaena; species Eubalaena glacialis. The sequence continues at coordinate 73,827,447 of NC_083725.1, forward strand.
GCTTTAAAGGTATGATATTACTTTGTAGATGTGAGTTCTAATGGGGGCAAGTCGTCTCAATGTCCAGGACCAATAAGGCAATCTAGTTGGCTGGTCTGAACCCAAGGGAGAGGCCAGGGGCCAGTGACAAAGCTTCTTTTGGGTCTGACTCTGCACCCAAACTGTGAGCCAGTCAAGGGAGGAGTCCATGTCACATTCTCAGTGCCCACCCCAAGATCTGGCAAATCAGAGCAAGTTGCCACCTTGCTTAAAATCCTTCAATGACTTCCCATCCTAGACTTCTGGTCTAGGATATAGACCAGAATCTTCATGGCTTTCAAGGGCCTGCATCACTTGCCTCCAGACCTCTACATCAGCTGCATTTCCCTCCACCACCAACCTTGGGCCATGGATTCCAGGTCCAGTGTTACCCTTTCTTTTTCTTAAACTTACAATATTTCTTTCCACTTCAGGGCCTTTACTCACGCTGGGCTCTGTGCCCGAAATGTTCTTATCCCCAACGTTACCTAATTAACTTAGGTTAATCATTCAGATCCCAGCTCAAATGTTACTTCCTCAGGAAAGCCTTTTTGCATCCCATCAGACTAGACCAATTCCTTGAATCCCACCTTTCTGCACTTACATTCTCATAGCATTCGCTACTTTATCATAGCTTTTAAACACAATTTGTAATTATGTATTTGAATACAAATGCCATAGTAATAAAGCTCAGGTAAGCAAAAATACAACTTTCCTTCTCTTTTCCTCTTACAAACAGCTCTTTAATACTCATTTCTACCAATGACAAAATTTAATCTTGCCAATTCAGGGTAAACTCAGGCTCTTCTGGAAGTTGCTCAATCTTGCTTTGGTGAATAGTCAATTCAGGATTCTCCTCCTACACAGAAAAGAGTAAACGTAGCAGGTCTGAGAAGGTGTGCTTGCAAGGTTGGCCCTTGGCTAGCATCTGGGAATTTGAATTTCAGGAGGGTTCCCCCCATATCCTGAGAAGAATGGCTCACTGTGCCTAATATGTTTATAAAAAATACGGTTTATGCTTTCTTTGGGGATTCCAACTTTTGGTATGTGCTAGGCAAAGGGTACCTAAGCAACCAGCCCCCAATAAAGCCCCTGGGCATTGAGTCTTCAATGAGCTTCTCCGGTAGACAGCATTTCACAGATGTCACAACTTGTTGCTGGGGCATTTAGCCTGTCCTGTGTGACTCCACTGGGAGAGGACCCTGGGGAAGCTCATGCCTGGTTTCCTCCAGGCTTCATCCTATGTGTCTTTTTTCTCTGCTGATTTTGCTTTGCATCTGGGCAGGAAAGGACTAACTTAGCAGGCCTGGGTTGCTCAAACCTTACACATTCCAAAGAAAGGTTTGTCTTCAGGACTGGTCCTTAGCCTGGCTTCTGGGAGATAACCTCTGGCCCCTTAGAATATTCTGCCTGATAAGAGGCTTTGGGCCATGCTGCACCAGTTTGACCAGATAAGTTTATCCTAAGAAAATGATTTATGTAGTAAACTCTTTCTGCTCTGGGGAGGCAGGGAAATTGTCATGGTAGCTGAGGTCAGTCATACAGGCATGGCACATCAACATGACTTACCCTCCATCATAAACCTTGGACACCAAGGCTTGGGTGCGATTCCCTCGTTGGCAACATTGTTGCTGGGAGAATCACATGTGTTCTCATGTGACTCCACAGGGAGGAGTCACCTGGAAGCTTGCACGTGATTTCTCTTGCTTTGCCCCAAAACCTTTTCTCTTGGCTGATTTTAATCTGAATCCTCTCGCTGTAATAGACCATAACCAGGAGGATAAGAGCTTCTCTGAGCCCTGCCAAGTCCTAGTGAATCATTGACCCTAAGGGTGGTCTTTTGGACACTGACATAGTATCCTTTCCTTATAATAAATGATAGCAATGAGTAACAACTATATAATGAACCCTGTGAGTTCTCTTAGCAAGTCATCAAACCTGGGGGTGGTCTTGGGGATCCCTGTTATTCTCCATCGCCCTTCTTTCCTAAACTCCTGAGAGAGAGGGGTTTCTGTATCATCCTATCTTCTAGGGAAGGGAAGGTATCTGATCCATGATCATCTCTGTAAGAACTAACTTGTCTCATCTGGTTCATGTTGCCACACCTGCCAACTTTGTTCATGTTTGCCATCCCACTGTAACCTCTCTGGTCATCTGGCCCATGTACTCCGCATCCTCCTCACGCAAACATTTAAGCCCGTTTGGGTCTACTAGCCCTCTTAGCCCTTTCATTTCCCTTATAGGAAGCCCAGAACTTTCCATGGCATTTTCTGGCACCATATTAAGGAAAAGAAACTCCAGGAGGCCCCTGGCTTCAAGACCATTAGTCTTGAATGAGCCATTGTTGATGTTCCCACCTCTGGCAATGAATGCTGGGAGCAGGGTATCTGTTTCCTATGCACTAGGCTTCCCACAAATTTCACTGGGTTTCTGTTTCCCCAGCTCTCTGTATTATTCCACCTTGGATTATTTACGTCACTATAAATATTTGTGGCTCAGAAAGAATATAATGTTCTTTCTAAAGTTATCTAGCTAACTCGCTCTTAATATTCAAACTAACTGCCCATCTATTTTCAGATTTAACTTTTGAAAATTCTCAATCATTGATGCATTAATTTAAGAGCACTCACAATTATCATAAATATTGCAACATTGAGTCATGCAATTATAAATATATATGGCAGAATTTTAACCTATAAAGCACATGAAGTGATTTTTCCTCCAAGTTCTGCCTAGAATGTTTGTCTATATTTGAAAGTGAATATTCAGATGTTAATAATAAATCCAAACAAGGTGCCTTCTTCGCACTCTGGAGGTTGTATGCAAGTTAGAGGTGACGGGAACACCCACAGTCACATGATTATTGATCATTCACAAGTTCAGGGTCGCCAGATATGGCATTTGTTGTCCTGGCCTCCCAACAAAGCTGGAGCCAAATTGGAGTCTATACATAGTTTCTGTCACTGCTTTTTCTAGTGAGACTAAAACAAAAAGCAGAACAAGAACAACAAAGTATATAGACAGATATTTTTCCCAAACCTTTTCTTTTTAATACCAGACCCTGAACTCCTGACACTCAACACACCTTTTCATTGCATAGTCAGCTCTTGCAGTTGCTCTTAGAATCGCTACCAGAAATTTAAAGAGCATTTTTGTTGTTGCTGTTGTTGGTTTGTTTACTTGTTTTGGAGCTTCAGAGTTGAACATTGACACTGACCCTATCTTTTCACAGCCAGCCCTGCCTGGCCCCTTGCTCAGGCTTCCAAGAAGCCCACAGCAGGCTTCTCCCACATTCAATGAGAACCAGAGCTCTCAAGTGTGGGATTACTTACCTGGGGAGATGTAAAGGCCTGTTCCTGTCTTAGACAGTGGAGTCGGGGACGCTAAGAAAAATTAGCTGTCCATTTGTGTGGACTTCTTAGATCTCTATCCCCACCCCTTTCTTCATTTACAGAAAGCCCTGAGGACTCAGAGTAGGTTGACGGGGTGCTCTTGTGAAGATGTTCCTGCCATTGTGCCCATTTGGGATGGAGAGGAAGGGGCTGGTGGTTGATGGGGGAGGTTGTCATGTGGAGGTTGTTCAGCTGGGCCTGTGAAGGTGAAGCCACCACTCTGTGAGTGTGAGAGTGGGGATGGCCCATCATATCAGCAAGATCATTCAAAGTGCCAGTCACCTGGAGACGAAGCCCAACTCTCTGAAATGGACATCTTCACCTCTTGACCTTGGGCATGCTGGTGTCAGGATGACTAGGGAAGAAGTCTTGTAAGAGAGTCTACCTTTTGGAATTGGAATATAGATATCTACAGATGGCCAGAGGAATGGCACAGGGCCCCTGCATTTATGCATTTCATGTGATAGCTCTGCTTACTTTCTCGTAGTTGTTCCTCTAAAATTAGTGATGTCATTAAAGATCTAGCCTGTTCTAGATCTGAGAACATGGGGACTGTGTCCACCAGGGCCAGATTGTTAAAAGAGGAGCATTGCCTCTTAGCGTGACATGGGGATAGCAATGGGAACAGAAACTGAAGGGAGAGGATGAACCTTCAGGGTGCAGTGGCGAGTGCACCTGGTTCTAGCCAACAGGACTTTCTTCCAGAGTTTTACTTTGGAGAGTATGGAACTTGTTTTAGGATAGGGAGTGGTTGCCCTTCATAGCTTTCCATCTCTGTTACACCAGAGAATTTTTCCTTCCAGGTTTGTTCTCTGGGGACATAGACTCCCAGGTCCCTGTTCCTCATTTTGCCATGGTGGACCCTTGGTCCTGGGTCCTCTTTTGGATTTCTCTGCTGCTTGTATGCTCTCCCAGAAATGCGCTGGACAGTTTGGCCTTGCATGGCTGAGGGATTCCACCTTACTGGAGGGTAGCCAGGACCCTAGTTCCAGGACCACTTGTCCAGGCACTTCTTCACAGATAGTCCCAAGCCCTCCAGCCTTTGAAGGTTACACTTTTCTTTAAAATGCAGATAGACTATTTCCAATCTATCTCCTTTTGTTTAGTGAAGTCTAGTATGCCCTCCCTAATATGCCCAAGGATTTCCAGGAAGGGGTTTGTTCTCCTGGTCTCCTTTGCCTTTGCATCCCTGCTCCTAACTTAGTTCTTAATCTCCAACCAACTGCTTGGCTTGCTGTCCTTCTTCTCCACTTTGTCTCACGTGTGGATGGTGCGCTGCCTTCTGCATTGTCCAAGCATCATTTCAACAAGGTGATGGTGCATACATAATCAGACTTCTACTGAAGGCTTGGAGATAACAACGCAGCACCACAGAGCAGAAACCAACTTAAAATAGCATGTTAGACATCTTTGTTCTTCAGGTGCCTTGGTCATCCCTGCCTAGGAATTTCTCATCAGCTACCTTCCCTCTTAGACTCTAGCCTTCTGCCACTCACCCTCTCTTCCTACCCAAGCCTTTCTCCTGTATTCTCTCTCTCCAGACTCATTCCTCCCACCCATTATTTAACTACGATACAACAACACCAACATTCCTAATGCTTTACTATGCAGGGCAATTGAGTAGCCTTGTTGCAACTCTTCTATGCAGACTAGTTGAGACCCTTTCTCTCATAACCAAAAGGCCCATTGATCAGCTTTCAAGGAAAAAGCACCAGCTCCTCTGAGATGAATTCTGCCTGCCTGGTTATCTATGGTATAAAACAACAACCATTTCATAATGCTCACAGGTTCTCTGGGTCAGGTGAGGGCATGGCAAGGATGACTTGTCTCTCCTCCATGATGTCTGAGGCCTCAGCTGGGAAGACTCAAGCAGCAGGGGATGACTTGAAGGGCTAGAGGATGTAATCTTCTGAAGGCTTCTTCACTCATGTGTCTGGTGCATAGTTGTGGTGACTTGAGGGCTAGGTCAGCTGAGACTGTCAACAGAAGCATCTACATGTGACTTTTGCTTATAGCTTAGGCTTCCTGACAACATGGCAGCCACATGGAAGTCAGACTTCTTACATGGTGGCTCAGGGCTCCAATGAACAAGGGAACACTGAAAGGCCTTTTATTACATAACCTCAGAAGTCACATAAGCATCCAGAATCAAGGCAAGGTAACATAGATTTTACTTCTCAATGAGAGGAATGTCAAAGATTTTGTGACCATGCTTTAAGACTGCTGCACAGCTCCCTCCCACAGAATGCTGACACACAGCTCCTGGCATTGGTAAGGGTCAAGGGCCCTTCCTCTGGGGCTCTGTTAGGCTCTTTCATCTGCCTAGCCCAGGGTTCCTCCAGGATGTCTGGGATGTAGCTTCCCTACAACTTTCAGCCCTGGTTCAGGACACCTGGCTTTGGGCTTCTTATTTGTACTTCTTCTTTGGGTGTCAGGATTGGGAGATGGAGGTCTGGGAGTCCAGTACACCTGCTCTTGGCTCTTACAGCTATAGAACTCTTGTCTTTGTCAACAACCTGGTTCCCTGGGGGGTAGAATCTGTGTTTATTATTACTACCTCCAGGGGCTTCCCCAAGGCAGGCTACAGGGGCCTGGTAGTCAGTGCCCAGTGTCAGTCTCAGGAGGTCTCTGTGGCTGCTGACTCTGAGTTCACATGGGTTGGAGTGGGTGATGCCGCTGGAGTGGGTCCCCTCTTATTGTGGGAGTCCCTTCTGAGGTCCTCTTGCCCTTCCATCAGTCCTTTGGAGAAAAGACATCTTTGGAGGCTTGTCTTAATAACATATGGGTCAGAAGCAGTGGCTTCTGGTTCTGCAGTGTTTGTGGGAGGCCCCACAAACTCCACACGTTCTCCAGATAGGGAAGTTCAGCCATCACCCCTACCCAAACAGTGAAATAAGCCTTCACAGAGTTGCAACAAGTTGATTTGGAGTCCCAATCCACCACTCCTGAGGTTATGGGTGTGCCAAGAGTCTCACCATCAAGATGTGGCTCAGAAGCAGTAGTTCTGTTTGGGGGGAAGACCATGCAGGTCAGTCTGTCAACCCCAAAGGGGGTAACAGTGGCTGCTTGCTGCATACAGCGTTCTGCTGAACACCTGGCCCTTGGCAAATCTGGTTAATGATGCTTTGGGGCAGGTCTGACTGTGTGGCAAATTTCAGAGCTATAGGGACCAGCAAGTTATGTAAGTGAGAGAAGCTGGCTGGCTGGGGCCTGACGCTGATGGGAGAACACACACCCCCCGTAAGGACAGCAGCCACTTCTCTGCTCTGTACCTGCGGTGCTGAAGGCAGGCCTAGCGTTGCCAGATTTTCTTAGTTTTCAAGACAGAACAAAATCCCAGTCTATTAAATCTCCCAATTTGTGTGCTGTTAATGAAAAAAAGAAAAAAACCTGCTCGGGACAAACGAAAACACATTTGTGAGCGGGACGCAACAGAGGCTCTGCCAGCTGCAAGCCCTGTGACCCACAGGGTTAACAGGTAAGGCTAGTTCCATGGGAGTTGACCCTGATCCTTGGATTAGTGTAGCTCAGGCCCTACCGCCCTGCCCTCCACCTCCAGGGAACCTTGGAACCTCCACCCGGGCCTTGCTCTCAGCGTGTTAGCGCAGCCACCGCACAACAGCGGCATAGGAAGGCCCTTCTTAGGCTTCCGCGACCTCGGCAATAAGATTATATCTGTAAATCCCCGCAGGCAGCAGCCCAGGGTGGCGGAAGGGAAGGGAAAGAGGGGCGGGGCACACCGACCGCAAGGCCGGCTCACTTACCCCAGACCGCCCCACCCAGCGGGCCCCTCTCCCATAGACCTTCCTCCCTGGGCCACCCTCAGCCAGGTGTAGACGAAGTTAAGCCAACACAGCTGGGTTTTTTTTTTTTTTTCCCCAAAGGATTTTTGGTAGTAATGAAGGGGAAAGCACAAAGGAAAACAAACAGAAAGAGATGGCCTGGAAGTGGGAGTGTTTACAGAGCTTGGTCCTCGGAACCCAAGGGGGCCACAATATGCCAGGGGAATCTGGCGGGGGAAGGGGGAGGGAGAAGTGGATTTTCACTCGGGTAAGGAGGCGGCTGAGTCTCGACAGTTTTAGGAAGGGGGCACTCCAATCGTCAAAGGATTTCCCTGCTGGAGGGATGGGGGCGGGGAGACGGCGGGAATCTTTGAAATTCTAGGATGGGTATTCCCATTCCTGAGAAGGGGGGCACTTGGCCGTGGCAGGTTGGAGGGGGTGAATGGGAAAGGCGGGGGCATCTCCGTCCAGGGTGCCTGTGTTATCGGGCGTTTATCCCGGACTCCTACGCCAGCAGGAGACAGGAAAGCCTCTAAGTAGTCCCGGTCCCGGGAAGGTTTGAAAACAGCGGTGCCCTAGTGAAGCCGGAAAAGATGGAAAGGTTGCTATGGCGACGTGGGGCACACATCGGAAATAAATAAATAAGCAGTCCAGGCTGCAGCAGCCGCGCCCCCGCGGGACTCGAGCGCGGAGGAGGGGGCCCCCGCGGGCCCGGGTCTCCGCAGCCCGCGCGTCCCCGCCATTGGCAGAGCCGGAGGGGGGGGTGGTTACCCCCCGGGGGTGGGGGCGAATGGTACAGTCCTCCGCCCGCGCCCTGGCGGGGCCCGCAGCTAGCAAGCGAGCTCAGAGCCCCGCGCAGCTGCCGCCGCTGCCAGCGTAGCCCGAAGCAGAGTCGTGAGGCGGAGATGGAGGGAGTCAGCAGCCACCGGACCCTGTCTTACAGCCGCTGGAGCTACGACAGGTAGGGCGGGCGCCTGGAGGATGGGCTCCGCCAGGACCTCCGCGTGCCCCTGCGTGGGCGCCCTCCGACGCTCGCACTTTTGCGGGAGAAGCCGGCCCTCTGGGGGTGAGAGAGGGCGCTCACGCCCAGACCCCCCAGGGTGTACTCGGACCCTCGAGCGTCCGGGACATCGGTACCGAGAGCCTCGGATGTCCGAACCCGGAGCCGAGCGACAGTGTCCTCACACCCGCGGGGCAGAGCTGTTAGAGGAGGGCACCGGGGCACTGGGACCCGCGAGCTGGCTCCCACCTCCCACCCTCCCCCATTCCCACTCCGGCTATCCTGCGGGTGTCGATCGGCTCTGGAACAGAGCAAAAGAGCTTGGAGGGACTGCGGGGCGGGGTGGGGCGAGGAGGGGCGCCCCTCAAGTCCAGGCCGCGCCCCCCCCTTGGCACCGCCGCCTCTGCCTGGGTCTGCGCCCCGCGGGGCCCTCGGCGGGGACAGGGCTAGCCCAGGGCAGAGTGCCCTGGGTCGCTGTCCGGGACCTGCGAGTCGCTGCCTGCTGGGCGGAGCTGGATGGCAGCCCGAGGCCGGCTGTCGGGGCGCCAGGAGCGGCACCGGCGCCCGCCGGGTTGCCAGGCTCCGTGCCAGCCCCGCGGGGATGCAAATCGGCTGCCGGCGCGTGGGCGGTTTGGAGCAGCGCTCCCCACGCACTAGTTCTGGAGGAAGGGATCATCCATCCTTACTGATGAAATGAGAAAAAGAAGGACAACGGAATGAGTCGGTCATAACACAGAGTAGATTTATTCTGAGATTTTGTCCTTTCTACCTTTTTTCGGTGTGTTAAATAACACCCCTCTTTTTAAAATGAGGTCATGATGATAGTAAATAGATTTTTGATGTTGTTGATGTTGTTGTTAAAGTCCGTAACCCCACGTCAGTCTCCAGGATTCTGAAGTTAAATGTTCTGATCCATGACCCTAAATGGTGAGGGCTGGAAGAGAAACTTCATTAGCCGGGCCGCTCTCACCTCCCTGAAGTCTTGCTTCCTGCCGTCCTCCTCTTCCCTCTGCTTAAAACCTTCCTGCATCTCTGACAGCCCTTGTTTTTAGAGATTCAGAGAAACAGGTGTCCCTCCTGCCCCAGGCTAATTCCCCTGGGACCCCTCCTTACCCTCCCTCCCTGGGTCTCGCCTCCCTCTGACCCCATCTCTCTTCTCCATCTTCACCTTCCCCTCTTTACTGGCCATCTCCCCTCTGCCTGTAAACCTTTTCGAATCTGTCTTGTCTCCCTCGGCAAGATGGGTGCAACTGGGTCACCTCTTTCTTCACTTTCATTGCCTTCTTTAAGGAAAAATATCAGTTTGATTCTGTTTCCTCATCAACCCTTCATTGCACAATCCTAGCAATCAGCCTGCAGTCTGCCTCACAATTCCAGTGAACTTGCTCTTTTGAAAAGCAGTGCTCTCTATGGAGAGGAACTCTAAAATGATTGGAATATTAACCTTAAAAGAACGAAACCTGAGACTTCCCTGGTGGCACAGTGGTTAAGAATCCGCCTGCCAATACAGGGGAAACGGGTTCGAGCCCTTGTCAGGGAATATCCCACATGCCACGGAGCAACTACGCCTGGGCGTCACAACTACTGAGCCTGCGCTCTAGAGCCCGCGAGCCACAACTACTAAGCCTACGTGCCGCAACTACTGAAGCCCGCGTGCCTAGAGCCCATGCTCCGCAACAAGAGAAGCCACCGCAATGAAAAGACCGCGCACCTTAACGGAGAGTAGCCCCCGCTCACCGCGACTAGAGAAAGCCCGTGCACAGCAACGAAGACCCAACGTAGACAAAAATAAATAAATAGATAAAATTCTTAAAAAAGCAACGAAACCTTCGAGCCTGTGTTCAGATCCTAAATCACACATTTATTCACTTAATCAACAAACATGTACTGAGTGCAAACTATGTGCTGGGCCCTAGAGGTACGGAGATAAAACTACATTAATTCCTTCCCCCACATGAGCTCACAGTCTAGATTCTAGTAGAAATACATGGTAGCATATACCAAAGGTCTAAAACATACATGGGAAGAAATTTTTAAATTGAGATAATTCTATATAGAACTAAACTTTTTTCCCCCTGCATAAACAAACAAAAGTAGCAAGACTCTGGAATTAGACAGCCTGGTTTCAAATCCTGATTCCACCTAGCTAACCTTGAACAAATTACTTTTCCTCTCTAGACTTGTTTCTTCATCTGTAAAATGGGGAAGTATCATGAGTATTAGATGGGGTAATAAATATAAAGGGCTTAGCCTTCTGCCTGGGACATAGTAATAAGTGGTACCTATTTCTGTTTTATTAATAAATACTATAAATATCTCTTGGGAACCCTGGTTTTCCATAGAAACTCAGTTTGAAAATCATTGTTCTCCTTTTTAGACCCTTAAATATAGATATTTCCAGGGGTTCTGTCCTCAGAACTCTTTTCTTCTCACCCTGACAACCTCACTTCGGGAGCTGTGAGAAGAAAACAGTTTCCCTGGCCTTGGTCCAAACTAACTGAATCTGATTGTCCAGGAATGGGACCTTGGAATCAGTATTTGTGTAAAACTTCCCAGATGATTCTGATACAGCTGGAAACATTGATCTATACCGCCCACCTCCGTTTTCTAGTTAACTACTTAGTTTTCAAAACGTAAGTATTGAATTATTCAAAAAGTTACACAGTCTTCAAAAAAGCTGTTAAAAAGATTATACAAACAACAAATGCATATAGTACACAGTTATTAAAAGTGAAACTCAGTGATTCTGCAGCCCCCCAACTCCAACCCCTAGGAGTAAACCACTGCTAACAGTTAACCCTCACTTTCCTTCCCTGTTCTCTGGCTTCTGCCCCTACCACATCTTTAAACCTGGGAGGTACTCCGCGTCACATTCCCATTGAAGTTGACCTCTCTGCTGTGTGTAACCTATTCATTTAAGCTGTTTTCCCCTTTGCTTCTTTGTTTGTTTTGTTTTTTTGGGTTTTTTTGACCGTGCCGCTTGGCTTGAGGGATCTTAGTTCCCGGACCAGGGATTGAACCCAGGCCCCCCGGCTGTGGAAGCGCCAACCCCTAACCACTGGACTACCAGGGAATTCCCTCCCCTCAGCTTCTGAGGCCATTTAAGTATCATTTATCTATTTCTGTGTAACAAATCACTCCTAAACTTAATGGCTTAAAATAATAACTGAGTTAGCTCAAAATTTTGTGGATCCACAATTTGGGCTGGGCTCAGCTGGGTAGATTTTGTGGTCTGGGCCAAACTCAGCTTTTCTTGGCTACACTGGCTCACATACCTGGTGCCTGAGCTGTGAAGGCTAGCCCATCTGGGGCCTCTCTCCGCAGGCCCTCTCATCTTCTAGCAGGCTATCTCAGGTTTGCTCACATGCTGGTAGAAGGGCTCCCAGTGAGAGAGCAGAAGCTGTAAGGCCTCTTGGGGCCTAGGTTTAGAACTTGCACAACATCATTTTGCCACATTGTTATTGGCCAAAGTAAGTCAAAGGGTAGAGAAATAAGCCTCACCTCTTGAAGGGAGGAGCTGGCCGAGAATTCATGGCCATTTTTACAATCTATTACAATATACTGCCTACATTTTTTAAATCGCTGCCTCCTCTTGGTTCCTACTGTCCAAATGTGAGCACATGCCAGAGCTCTCTCCTCTTTTCCATTCTGTTCCATTCCATTCTATTCTCAGTTATCAACTCCATGCTTTATTTATTTATTATTTATTTATTTATTTATGTAGTTGCACCGGGTCTTAGTTGCGGCAGGCGGGCTCCTTAGTTGCAGCACACGGGCTCAGTTGTTCCACAGCATGTGGGATCTTCCTGGACCAGGGATCGAACCCATGTCCCCTGCATTGGCAGGAAATCTTTATCCACTGTGCCACCAGGGAAGTCCAGCTCAATGCTTTTTAATATAGAAATCCATATCTTCAACCCCAATCTTTTTGTTGAGCCTTAGCCCTACATCTCTACATGCCTGTAGACCTCTCCATCTATGGGTTGGCCAAAAAGTTCGTTTGGGTTTTTCCGTAGCATCTTACAGAAAAACCTGAATTAACTTTTTGGCCAACCCAATAGGTAGTCCACAAACACATCTAACTCAACATGTTCAAAATCAGACCCTTCATTGATAACTCTATATTCTCTATTTAGCATCCTGATGGTCAAATGAATGCTTCAAGACTTTGACATTGACCTTGAACTTTCCAAGTCTAGTCATTTCATCTGTCTATTCTTATCTATACCACTGATTATTATGAAGATAAAATGAAACAATGTATCCAAAATGACTGACACAAAGTGTCATTAAGTCCAGGTGTTCTCAACAGCTTGGCACTTGGCTAACCATCTTGTCTCTACTCAAGCCCCAGTCATTATCCCCAAAAGTTTCAGTGTCCATGGCAATGATTAGCACTCCTTCTAATTTCCAGATCTTCCCATTCTAGAGACTTCTCTTCAGTTATTTACAGGATAAATTCCTAGATGTTGATACCTGGAATTGCTTCACTTCTGATATTGTTCACATGAACATCCCATTCTCTGAGATGACACTATAGGGTCATCCAGTGCCTTCATCTGTGCATTTTCTCCTGGCCTGCCAGCCTTTTCCTGGCCTCTCTTCCCTTCCCAGCCTGGACCACATGAGAGATTATTTAAATTACTCACTACCATCACTTTGTATTTCCTCACATATGCTCGCCGCCACCCCAGCCCTGCATGTATCAGTGTTAGGCTCTCCACCCCCCTTTCTTATTGTGGCACAAGAACACTATATCACAAAAACTATACAGCTACGCAGGTTGTCCTTACTTTCATGGTCTTCGTCTGCAGCTGGGACATCTCCATCATCTCTCAATCTTTTCATTTCTCCTGGGTTACCTTCACTCCCATTCCCTACAGCAGCTTCTCCAAACCATCATACTCAAGACCCTTATTACTTGACCCTGACTCCATACCTCCATACTCTAAGCAAATGGTATTGCCTTTGAGAAAAATTGATCACATCCAGCTTGATCTTCTGCAACTTCCTGTCTCTGCATCACTTCTACTACACTTCAGTCACTCCCTTGTGGGGACCTTTTCGTTGTTTCCAAATCTTTGCTATTAGAAACCATTCCATGATAAACATCCTTGTATAACATTTTTTCCTCATGTCTGATTATTTGATTAGAAGAGGGGTTGTTAGTTTCAGATTTGGGGATTGTTACCAGATTGTTTTCCAGAAGGAGTGAATTGATTTATACTCCCACGGTGATTATCTGTTTGTGAGTTTGATCTCCCAGACTTTGAGACCATGTAGTACAATTGCTCAGAACTTGAATTTTGGAATCAAAGTGACCTGACTTCAAAGCCCAGCTTCCTCAATTATTGGTTATGTGACTTTAGGCCAGTGACTTAACCTCCATCTACAAAAAAAAGACAATAATAATTGTACCTGCCTCTTGAGGGGGTCCATTCATTTAATATGTATTTATTGTGCACCTCCTAAATTCCAGACAACATTTTAGGCATGGGAGACAGAGCAGTGAACAAAATGAAGTGCCTGGTCCCAAAGTTCCTACTGTGGGGAACTAAACATAGACCAAAATAATATATATATATGTACACACACACACATATACATGTATACATATACACACACACATATATATCAGTGCTAAGTGAAATATGATATGGTAAGTGTAAAGAAGAAAAATAAAGCAGAATAAGAAGGACAGAGTCTGACTACATGCAAGTTGGGGTGGTGGTGAATATGCTGTAGTATATAGTGTGATCAGGGAAACTCTGATAAGGTGATATTTCAGCAGACACCTGAAAAAAGCCAGGGAGTGAATCATGTGGCTAATGGGGAAGAATGTTCCATGGAAGGGGAAAAGCAAGTGAAAAGGTCCTGGTGTAGGAGTGGGCTTAGTGTATATTTGGGAACAACAAGGAGGCCAGTGTTTCCTTGTGCCTCTTTATAATACTTCCTTTCTACTACCCCCGCCATCCCACACTCCCCCCATCCTCAGGGAACCACTGGTCTGATTTCTTTGCATTTCCTAGAATTTTGTATAATGGGAATCATTCAGTATGTACTCTTTTTTGGTCTGGCTTCTTTCACGCAGCATAGTTATTTTGATATTCTTCCATGTTTTTACATGAATCTGTAGTTCATTTCTTTTTATTCCTGAATAGTATTCCATTATATGGAGATACCATGTTTTGTTTATCCATTTACTTGGGTTGTTTCCACTTTTTGGCTATTACAACTAAAACTTTGTGACTATTCATATACAAGTCTTTGTATGGACATGTGTTTTTATTTCTCTTTGGTAAATACCTAGGAGCAGCCTGGCAAGATCATTTGGTAGGTGTACATTTAACTTTTTAAGAAACTGTGCAACTTTTCCAAAGTGGTTGTACCATTTTACATTCCCACGAGCAGCATATGGGAGTCCCAATTCCTCCACATCCTTTCACAAACTTGGTAGGGTCAGTCTCTTTAATTTTAGCCATTCTAATAGGTATGTAGTGGTATCTCATTGTAATTTTAATTTGCATTTCTTTAATGACTAATGATACTGAGCATCTTTCCACGTGCTTATTTGCCATCCATATATCTTCTTTGGTGAAGGATCTGTTAAAATCTTTTTTCCCATTTTTTAAATTGGGTTGTTTCCTTATTATTGAATTTTGAGAGTTCTTTGCATATTCTGGATACCTGTCCTTTATCAGATAAGTCAGTGGTCCCCAACCTTTTTGGCACCAGGGACCGGTTTTGTGGAAGACAATTTTTCCACGGGGGTAGGGGCTGGGGGATGGTTCAGGTGATAATGCAAGCAATGGGGAGCGGCAGATGAAGCTTTGCTCGCTCGCCCACCGCTCACCTCCTGCTGTGCAGCCCGGTTCCTAACAGTCTTCGGACCAGTACCGGTCCGCAACCCAGGGGTTGGGAACCCCTGAGATAAGTGACGTGCAAATATTTTCTCCAAGTCTGTGGCTTTTTTATTTTTCATTCTCTTATGTATTTTGAAGAGCAGAAGTTTTACTTTCGATGCAGTTCAATTTATCAGTTTCTTCTTTTATGGATTGTGCTTCTGGTGTCATAGCTAAGAAATCATTGCCTAACTCAAGGTGACAGAGGTTTTCTCCTAGGAATTTTCTAATTTTAGGTTTAACATTTTAGGTCTGTGCTCCATCTTGAGTTAACTTTTGTATATGGTATGAAGCTCATTTTTTAAAATGAATATCCAGTTGTTCCATCACCATTCACTGAAAGGACTTTACTTTTTTTGCACCTTTGTCACTTGTCCTTATATTTATTTCTATACTCTCTATTCTGTTCCATTGATTTGTGTTTCTTGATGCCAATATCACACTGTCTTGATTACTACAACTTTATAATAAGTCTTAAAACCAAGTAGTTTAGGACCTTCAACTTTGTTCTTCTTCTTCTCCTTTTTCTTTTTCAAACCGCAGTACTCATTTATTACTCCACAGTCGTGAAGATCCCTTTCCAGTTATTACAGTGTTTGTGGTCCTGCCTGGGGCCCATCCCCAACCCAGAATCAAGCTACATGGCAAGTAAAATTAGGAGGCTTCTTGGTGAGTGTGGAGTCAAAACAAGATGAAAGGGATGATTTGGAGAGGCCCTTTCACCCAAGCCCTGGAGATACCAGGATGTTCTTCTTTTTCAAAGTTTCGGCTATTCTGGATCCTTTTAAATTTCACATTAATTTTACAATGAGATTTTCAAGTTCTGCAAAAACAAAATGAAATGAAACAATACGCCTAATAGGATTTAGATTAGAATTATAGATCAATTTGTGGAGAGTTGACTCTTAGTAATATTGGGCCTTCTGATGACCTAGGAAAATGATATATCTTTCTGTTTATTTAGATCATCTTTAATTTCTCTCAGGCATATTTTGTAGTTTTCAGAGCACAAGCCTTTAACCTCTTTTGGAAGATTTATCCCTAAGTATTGTATATTTTTCAATGAAATTGTAAATGACATTTTAAAAATTCAATTCCAAGTTTCATTGTTAAGGTTTAGCAATACAGTTTTTTTTCTGTGTGGTCACAATTTTGTGTAACCATCACCACTGTAGATTTCTGAAACTTTTCATCACCCCAAACAAAAACTTTGTGCTCATTAACAAAAACTCCTCATTACCTCTCCTCTCAGCATCTGGTAACCACTAATTTACTTTCTGTCTCTATGAATTTGCCTATTCTAGATATTGTATATAAGTGGAATCATACAATATTTTTTTCTTTTGTCTCTTGCTTAGTTCACTTAGGATAATGTATTCAAGGTTCATCCATGTTGTAGCATGTATGAGAACTTCATTCCTTTTTTGACTGAACAATATTCCATTGTATGCATATACCACGTTTGTTTATCCATTAATCTGTTGATGGACACTTGGGCTGTCTCCACATTTTGGCTACTGTGAAAATGCTGCTGTGAACATTGGTGTGCAAGTTTTTGTTTCAGTCCCTGTTTTCAGATCTTTTGGATATATACCTAGGAATGGAATTGCCCAATCATATGATAATTCTATGTTTAGCTTTTTTTTTTTCTATAAATTTATTTATTTTATTTATTTATTTTTGGCTGCATTGGGTCTTCGTTGCTGGGTGTGGGCTTTCTCTAGTTGTGGCGAGCGGGGGCTATTCTTCATTGTTATGCATGGGCTTCTCATCGCGGTGGCTTCTCTTGTTGCGGAGCGTGGGCTCTAGGCGCGCGGGCTTCAGTAGTTGTGGCGCATGGGCTTAGTTGCTCCGTGGCATGTGGGATCTTCCTGGACCAGGGCTCGAACCCATGTCCTGGGCATTGGCAGGCGAATTCTTAACCACTGTGCCACCAGGGAAGCCCTATGTTTATCTTTTTGAAGAACCACCAAACTGCTTTTCACAGTGACTACACCATTTTACATTCCCACCAGCAGTATATGAGGATTCCCATTCCTCCAGATCCTCACCAACACTGGTTATTTTCCGTTTTAAAAAATATTATTATTATAGCCATCCTAGGATGAGTGAAATGGTTTCTTGTTGTGGTTTTGATTTGCATTTTCCTAATGACTAATGACGTTGAGCATCTTTTTATGTGCCTGTTGGCTATCTGTATATCTTCTTTGGAGAAATATCTATTCAAGTCATTTGCCCATCTTTTTTGTTTGTTTTTCTAATACTTTTTATTGAAGTATAACCTGCATAGGAAAAAAATGCACAAGTCATAAGTGAAGAGGTTGGTGAATTTTCACAAAGTGAATACACTCTTATAATCAGAAACCCTCCTTGCCACCACCCCTGACACACGGGTGACCACCATCCTGACTTCCATTGGGCTGGCTTCTAATAGCAAAGATTAGTTTTGCTGATTTTTGCCTTGAGAGTACCAGCTATACTCTTTTGTGTCTTCCTTCTGTAGTTCAACAGCAGATTCATCTGAGTTTTTTCATCAAGTTGCAGTTTGTTCATTCTCGTGGCTATGCAGTATTCTACTATATGAACTTACCACAATTCTTCCAATGCACTGTGACCGACACTTGAAATGTTTCCAGGTTTTGGCTGTTATTAATAGTGGACATTTTAATGCATGTCTTTTGGTTGATTTTCTTTGGTTGTTTGATATTTTCAGCTTGAGATATAATTGATGCCTAGGAATTATTTATATTTAAGGTGTACAGCTTGATGTTTTGATATACATATTTATTGTGAAATAATGACCACAGTCAAGCTAATTAACAAATCCGTCACCTCACGTAGTTACCATTTTCTTTCTTTCTCCCTTCCTTCCTTTTTCTTTCTTTCTTTCTTTCTTCCTTCCTTTCTTTCTTTCTTTCTTTCTTCCTTTCTTCCTTTCTTTCTTTCTCTCTTTCTCTCTTTCTCTCTCTCTCTCTCTCTCTCTCTCTCGGTGAGAACACTTAAGATGTATCCTCTTAGCAAATTCAAGAATACAATACAGTGTTGATAACTGTAGTCCCCATGCTGTGTATTAGAGCATCAGCATTTTTTCTTGCATAACTGAAACTTTGTACTCTTTGACCAACATCCCCCCATTTTCCCCCATCCCTCCAGCCCCTGGCAACCACCATTCTACTCTCTGCTTCTATGACTTTGACTATTTTATTTTATTTTATTTTTTTGGCTGCACTGCACTGGCATGCAGGATCTTAGTTCCCCAACCAGGGATCAAACCTCTGCCCCCTGCAGTGGATGTACAGAGTTCTAACCACTGGACCACCAGGGAATTCTGACTTTGACCATTTTAGATTTCACATATAAGTGATACCATACAGTATTTATCTTTCTGTGTCTGGCTTATTTCACTTAACATAATGTCCTCCAGGTTCATCCATGTTGTCCCAAATGGCAGAATTTTATTCTTTTTTAAGGCTGAATACTCTTCCATTATATTTATATGTGTGTGTGTGTATATATATATATACACGTATACATATATATACACACACATATACATATATATAATCTATTTTCTTTATCCATTTATCAGCCAACAGACATTTAGCTTGTTTCCATATCTTGGCTATTGTGAATAATGCTGCAGTGAACATGGGAGTGGAGATATCCCTTCAAGAGCCAGATTTCATTTTTTTCTGGGTATACCCTGAAGTGGGATTGCTAGATCATATGATAGTTCTATTTTTAATTTTTTGAGGAACCTCCATACTGTTTTCCTCAATGGCTATACCAATTTATAGTCCCATTAACAGTGTACAAAGGTTCATTTTTTTGATAATGTCCTTTGAAGCACATCAGTTTTTAATTTGGACAAAGTTGAATTTATCGTTGTTTTTTTTTTTTTTTTTAAATTTATTTATTTATTTAATTTATTTTTGGCTGCGTTGGGTCTTCGTTGCTGCGCGTGGGCTTTCTCTAGTTGCAGCGAGCGAGGGCTACTCTGTTGCAGTGCGTGGGCTTCTCATTGCTGTGGCTTCTCTTGTTGCGGAGCACGGGCTCTCGGCGCGCGGACTTCAGTAGTTGTGGCATGTGGACTCAGTAGTTGTGGCTCACGGGCTCTAGAGCGCAGGCTCAGTAGTTGTGGGCAGGAGCTTAGTTGCTCTGCGGTATGTGGGATCTTCCTGGACCAGGGCTCGAACCCGTGTCTCCTGCATTGGCAGGCGGATTCTTAACCACTGCGCCACCAAGGAAGCCCTATCTTTGTTTTTGTTTATGCTTTAGGTGTCATATTTATAATCCATTGCCAAATCCAAGGTCATGAAGATTTACCACTGATTCCTTCTAAGTGTTTTGTGGTTTTAGAACTTATATTTAGGTCATTGATTTATTTTGAGTTACTTTTTGTATATGGTGTGAGGTGGGGGTACAACTTCAATCTATTGAGTGTGGAAACTAAGTTGTCCCAGCACCATTTGTTAAAGAGACTATTCTTTCCCCATTGAATGAACTTAGCGCTCTTGTGAAAAATCAATTGGCCATATCTCAATTTTAAAAATTAAAAAAAAATCAATTGGCCATAGATATATGGATTTATTTCTGGACTTTCAATTCTATTCCATTGGTCTACATGTCTATCCTTATGCCAGTACCTCACTGTTTTGATTACTGCAGCTTTGTAATAAGTTTTGAATAGGAGAGAAGGGCAAGGAAGCAAGATGTAACCTGTACTAAACATGTCTAGGGAGGGCTGTGACTCCCAAGAGACTGGGTCACTGGGATGGCACAAAAGGGGCAGTAGAAAGAACTTGAGCTTTAGTATTAAACAGATCTGATTCAAATCGCAGCTCTACCTCTTACTAGTTGTGTAAATGTAGCACAGTAAGGGAAAATCCTTATTGTTTTGGTTGATTATAGAAGTCGTATCTGCCACTTGTAAAAATAACAGTTCAGAAATGTATCAAGTAATCTCCTTTAGTCTCAGTTTCCCCATCTGTAAAATGGGGTGATGATTTCCTTATAGCAAAGGGTCATTGTGAGAACTGGATGAGATAATGCTTGTGTACCCTTTCAAGTGGGCTGTGGATTAACAGAAACAGAACACACACATATCCACTATAGGACTAGGTAAAGCGAATCTCCTAATTGGCCTGGATCTTATTGGTGACAAGGGACCACACTGGCCAGGGGTCTCTACAACATATTTGGATCCTTGGTTCCCACACAGGGCACAAGGCTTCTGGTGATAATCTCTGCCCAGGCAGGTTTCTGTCAAGTTGAGAAAGTAGCTAAGTTCTTACCGTAAAAGTAACCCTTTCGTATTTAAGGCTTACTTTACCATTCCAAGAGAACGTGATACTAACAAAATATGTGCTTCTGTTTTCAAAAAGTAGGTCTCCTGTCACAAGAAAAAAAAAAATTAGTCTATCCTGGTTCTTGAATCTAACTTGATGTCAGCAAAACCACAGACTTTTGGTGGGTTGGGGGGTGGGGCTGGGGTGGGAGGGACAGCCAGAGTCATGTCTGGATGTTTCTGAACATTGGATTTGTTCTTTCACAGTATTCAAATCATGCACAGTACGTGTGTGACCTTGGGAAAACTACTTAACTGCTGTGAGCCTCCATTTCCTCATCTTTATAAAGGACGTGATAATAGTACTTCTCTCTCATAGGGTTGTTGTGAGGATGAAATGAATTAATATATGTAAAGCTTAATAAATGCTGAGTGCTTGGGATAGTGCCTGGTGCATAATAAGTGCTATTTAAGTGTTAGCTGTTGTCGTTAAGAACTGGCACATAGCAGGGCTCCTCCACTAATATTAGGACTTTTCTGTCTAGTGGAATCTGAAAGTTGGGCCATTCCTAGGGACAGGGACAGGTGTGGTGACCCAGGCAGGAGGAGCTCTGTGAGGAGAGTGGGCAGGAAAGGGGAAGAGGTGGAGATGGGTCAGACCTGCATGGAGGGAGGCTGTCCGGGGGTTGCAGAGGCTAATGAAGATCCAGTGGGCACCATTTGGGACCAGTTGAGTGAGAGGGCACATTCTAGGACCTCTAGGCCAGTGACGAGAAGCAGAGTAAGATGGAGACTTGAGGGCTGCGAACCTTAGCCAGTGCCTGAGGCATGGGCGACAAGGTTCAGCTTCCCCGGGAAGGACTGGGCCTTTAGCCCCCGTGGAGAATTCACAAGTAGTTCAGGACACTGAAACAGACCCCTGTCTTAGGGCTTGGACCCATGCCACAGCTGTTGAGAGACCACTGCAGAGGGATCTGTAGGCATGAGCCAGCTGACTCCAGTCCCCACTGCTGGTGGGTCAGAATCAGCAGAGAAGCTGGAAGGAACTGGGCGGGAGCAGGGCAGCCCAGGCCCTGGGGCAGCCAGGGTGATCACTGTGGCCTGTAAGTTCACAGGCAGCTTATTCTGAGCTAAGGAAGGGATGCTTTTGCTGTCTGTACACTGGGTTTTATGAAGCAGGAAGACGTGTTGCACAGAGCACTGTGAAGGGGGTTGGAGTCCAGG
This sequence comes from Eubalaena glacialis, assembly GCF_028564815.1. Taxonomy (NCBI): domain Eukaryota; kingdom Metazoa; phylum Chordata; class Mammalia; order Artiodactyla; family Balaenidae; genus Eubalaena; species Eubalaena glacialis. Next base: position 73,849,052 of record NC_083725.1, read on the forward strand.
ATTTGATTCCGGCTGCCCCATTCATTCCCATTCTGGCTCTGGGCGAGTCCCTTGGCTCTCTGGGCCTGTTTCCCCTGAAGTTGAAGGGGCTGGACTTGGTGATGAAGCACTCTTGTAGTTCTATGAATGCAGGACCTATGGCCTTAGTGTGTCCTGTGGTTGGAAAGGCTGGGATGGAGAGAGGAGAATGGTGCAGGAGGGCTTGGGGGTCCTGGCCATGGCTGTGCCACCTTAGATGTTGCTGGGCAGGGGAGGCTTCTTGGCCACCAGAGGCAGGTGACTGGAGGCCTGCTTTGTTCCAGAGCTTTGGGAGTATAGCTACTTTTCTTTTGATGGATTTGTGGCAGTACAAGACCTAGACAGCGGGACTGGGTGGGGCAAAGGGGAGAGGTGGTCCAGGGGTCAGTGGAGGAATAGCTCTGGAGGAGGGTGGTGAGTGGGGGTGGTATGTCTCCCATGTAGCTGGGATGATGGAGGCTTGGGGTGATTAGGGGATGGGGAAAGGAGCCAGTCATGGTTGTGAGGCAAGCACTTCTGTTTTTGTTTCTTTTTTAAAATTTTTTTCAGTTTTTTTTAAAATTGGGGTATAGTTATTTTACAATGTTGTGTTAGTTTCTACTGTACAGATAAGTGAAGTAGAGTTCCCTGTGCTATACAGCAGGTTCTCATTAGTTATGTATACATATTAGTGTATATATGTCAATCCCAATCTCCCAATGTGTCCCACCCCGGCTTTCCCCCCTTTGGTGTCCATACATTTATTCTCTACATCTGTGTCTCTATTTCTGCCTTGCAAACCAGTTCATCTGTACCATTTTTCTAGATTCCACGTATATGCGTTAATATATGCTATTTGTTTTTCTCTTTCTGACTTACTTCACTCTGTATGACAGTCTCTACGTCCATCCACGTCTCTACAAATGACCCAATTTCGTTCCTTTTTATGGCTGAGTAATATTCTATTGTATATATGTACCACATCTTCTTTATCCATTCATCTGTCGATGGACATTTAGGTTGCTTCCATGTCCTGGCTATTGTAAATAGTGCTGCAGTGAACATTGGGGTGCATGTGTCTTTTTGAAATATGGTTTTCTCAGGGTATATGCCCAGTAGTGGGATTGCTGGGTCATATGGTAATTCTATTTTTAGTTTTTTGAGGAACCTCCATACTGTTCTCCCTAGTGGCTGTATCAATTTACATTCCCACCAACAGTGCAAGAAGTTTCCCTTTTCTCCACACCCTCTCCAGCATTTATTGTCTGTAGATTTTCTGATGATGCCCATTCTAACTGGTGTGAGGTGATACCTGATACCTCATTGTAGTTTTGATTTGCATTTCTCTGATGATTAGTGATATTGAGTGTCCTTACATGGAGGCAAGCATTTCCTGAGTCCCTTAGGACTTGTCCCCACTGAGGTGTGAAGTCATCAGTCACTGTGGTTTCCCAGGTAGGGTCACTGGATGCATTCAAGCAAAAGCAGAAAGACCCTGGGACAGGGACATCTTATCTGTGACCGAAGGAGAAAGGAAGAACCAGCTATGCCCACAGTCTGGAGAACAGCTGCCAAGTAGGGGCTCATGGGTACCTGTTGATATCTAATCCCTTCATCCTGGAAAATCCTGTGGCTTGTCGATAGATAAATGCCAGCTGAGCCTGGGTCCCATCTGGGAGATTCCGGCCCAGCATGTGCTTGGGAGAGATGCCCACCTGTGCTCTCCATCCTGAGCCAGGTGTGTGTTCCCAGTCAGGCCCCCTCTGAGATCTTGGGCAGATGATCTGGTCTTCTAATCTGAAGATGGACAAAGAAAACGCAGCATGTGTGTGTATGTGTGTGTGTCGGGGTGGGGTGGGGGGAGTCAGCAGGCTTTAGGGGACAGCCTGCCCATGCTGTTGCCATGGAGGCATATTTCCACAGGTGGACGATGCTAGAGCACCGTGCCAGCCCAAATGGAAGCCAGGATGGGAATGAGGGGCAGAGTTCAGGTCAGGGAACCTTGGAAGTCAGGGAGGGCCTGCAGCAGGGTAATGGGAACCTAGGATTATCTTCTAACAAGGGCACATTCCTCAGCAAAGACTTCATCCCAACCTGGCTCTGCCTCCTCTGTGCCCTCTCCAGCACTGCAGACCAACTAAACCAGGAATGCACAGGGCACAGAGAGGGCACTGCCCTCGTGTTGGCCCTTCCCTCCAGTCTGGTTTACCCTGGGTGGGACATTCTGGGTGGGATTCCCTCCTCTCCAACACCAAGTGGCAGAGAGCAGATGCAGTGGTGGGTTGGGCTCCTCTGGGAGAGGGCTTCTGTGAGTGTGTGCACCAGTAAGAGTATATCTGGCGGGTGTGCCTGTTGTGCCGGGGAGTGTGTGTGCCACTGTGTGTATTGATGAGTTTGTGCATCTTTGCAGGGAGGGGTGTGTGCAGCCACCAGGAGTGGCTCTATGTGGATGTGCATTTGCGTGGAAGCGGTGTGCTGGCCAGAATTGACTCTGTGTGTGCCGGGGGCGGACTGGCCAGCTCCCTCCCTGCCTTCCCCCCTCCCTCCCACCATCTTTTGTCCCTGCCCGTGGAGGGGAGCTTTGGGAAGTGGAGGGAGGACGGGTCCGCTGCTCCTTCCCATGGCCCAAGACTAGGCATTGTTGGGCCAGGAGCCTGCTCTGACAGCCGCCTTGCCTGGGCACTTTCTGAGGGCTGGTGGGCTGTAGAAGCGCCCGGGACCCAGCAAGGCCCCGCGGCGCTGGAGGGGCTGTACTTAGATCGCGGGCCTGAAAGGTGCAGGCGTGACCTCGGGTGGTGAGAGGCGGGGAGGAACCTCTCCTGCCCACCTGGCCCTCCCAAAGGAGTTGGGAGCGGGGACCCTGCGTCCCCCACGCCACGAGGGGCTCTGGGGCAATGCGGGGCCGCATCAATGTTGGATGAGCCCGCACTGCCTCTGCGCGGCCTCGATAGCATCTTGCTCGGTCTCACTTTTAGTGTAACTAGAGCGCCTAGGCACCTGCCCGAGCCGGCGATTCGCGATCTTCTCACGACGGCGCCACCTGCGGGGGGACCGGGGCTGGGGTGGGGAGGCTGGCTCAGGCTCCGGTGCTGTGTCCCGGGACCGGGACTGGGTGGGGGCCCGCCCGGCCCGGCCGGGCCTCTCGGGGCACGGGTCGGTTCCAGCCTGGCCTCTCCTAGGCCCGTGGGGCCCGGTGCCGGGTTACACCTCCTCCCTGCCTCGGGCCACCTCGCCCTCCCTGGGGTGTCATCTGTCCGGCAGCGGTGTGTCCTTGGGCCGTTTCAGTCCCATCCCCCTGCCTGGCTTTGGGGGTTTCCTGCTCTGGAAGAGGCTGGAGGGGCATCAGCTAGACGGAGAGAGATCCCCTAGGGGAAGGAGGGGGAGTAGCCGCCACTACGGAGAGCCTCTCCTTGCAGGTGAGTGTCAGGGGCCCTGAGTGCTTGGGGGAAAGGGAGAGGAGGGCAGGACTGAGATCTGGGGGGTCCTGACTGGCCAAGCGTCTCACCACCCTGACCTTTTCTACTCCAGCCCCTGCACCTTAACCCTTCGGACACCACCCCCAGCCTCACCCTGGGAGGCAGGGGCGAAGTAGACTGGTAGTCCACTGAGCATCTGGTACTTGCTGGCAGCCTTTGGGGTGAAGTTATTACTGGGTTGCGTCCTGGGCGGTGGAGAGTGGACAGCCCCTCTGGTGGGCAGCAAGTTTGGATTGGTTGTGCAAACCATGGCTGGCAGACTGGCAGCCTGTTTTTGTAAATAGTAAGATGGTACCCAGGCACGCCTGTTTGTTTACATATTGGCTGTGGCTGCTTTCACACTACAACCTCAGAGTTGCACACAGCTCGGCTTGCAAGCCTAAAATATTTACTATCTGGTCCTTTAAGAAAGGGTTTACCCACCTGATCTATCCCCCAATACACGCCCCCCTTCACCCTCCACACCTCTCTTCCTCTCCCCCTACACCTGCATCTCCACACATCTGGCTCATCCCTGGCTGAGTGCTCTCCACACCTGGGGACCTTACTCTGGGGACCGCTCACCTCACGTCTCCTCACTACTACTTTCTCTGGCTAGAGAGGAAAATGACTGGGGGCAACAGGCATTCCAGAATCAATAGGATATCTGAGAGCTGAGGGTTGAGTGCCTGCAGCACCCTTGCCTGACCCCAAGCAGAAAGTGAGCCCCTTCCTAGGCCACAGGAGCAAGGTGAGTTAGCTGATGATGGGCACAGCCTCTCTGGGAGCCCCCCATCTATCACGGCAGCTGAGAGGATGAACAGGCCCGTTCTAGGTGTGGGCTTCCTGTCACCTCTCCCTGTGGGCCAGGCCAGGAGCAGGTGACAGAACTGAGGTCCCAGTGGAGGAGTGGGGAGACACTACTGAGTGAGCAGGTAATTATAGGGCACAAGTATGCCCTGGAGGGAGACTGGGAGCTCCAGAGTTTCAGCCCCTCCCCTGCCTGCTACCCTATGGCAGACCCTGGGGCCCATTGTGCTCTCTTTTCTCTAAGGCGCAAGCCTTTGAGAACAAAACTAACCCCCTTTCTTTGGTTCCCCTTTGCACACCTGAGTTCAGGGGTCTGTTTTAGGGGAAGGACAGGAGCAGAGGGAAACGGCGGAGTCTGAAGACAGAGCTGCATTCCTGCTGCGCTGCCACTAGGTGGCACCCTTGAGGTGTCGGCTCCCTCTGGGGAGGGCCCTGCGTGTTCTGCCGCTTGCCCCCTGTTCAAGGTCCAGTTCCAACCTGAAAGGCTGTGGTCACACACACTCTGAATCCCACTAGGCCTGACCAGCTCCGTCTGCCCCCTGAGGCAGCTCATCGACACCTCCAGACTGTAGTTCAGGGCATTTTACTTGGGTCATGGGGAGGGACCATCAGGGACAACCTGCAGTTGTGATGATCTGTCATCACCTGCCTACTTATTCTCCTCTCCCGCAGCGCAACTTGAGGGCAGTTGTTTTCTTCTCTGGGCCATGGGGCCTGGCACAGCGGAGGGGGCGGAAGGTGTTTGGTGGTGTATGATGTGCAAACAGGAGGGAGACTTGCCGTCACTCTCTATCACTGTGGTGTGTCTAGCGCTTCTTTAGTATCCAGCTACCCTGCTGAGAAGCTGGGACAGGGGGAAGGACCCAGGCACGAGTGCACCCTGGGAGGCAAGCTGGTTCAGGATCAGGGGAGCCTTTCTCCCTCTGTCCTGTTCTGGCTGGTGCCAGCATTCTAGGTGTCCTCTAGGTAGGATGAGGGGTGCGAAGGAGACACAGGCTAGGGCCGGAGAGCTGCTTGTTTCCAGGGAGAGCTTCCAGGCATGCCTGGCTCTTGCCTGGCACTGGGAGCAAGGGCACGCTTATCAGGGATGGAGACAGGCTGTGGTGGGCTCTAGCACCTATGATGGCCTTGCCCCTCTCACTTGACCCCAGCTCAGCCCGTTCCAAGAGCCACCCAGTCTAACAGGGCACAACTGTGTGGCCACCCAGGGGTCCCAGACAGAGGCCTGGAGAGCTGCATCAGTGTTGAGGAGGACTGCCATCCACCAAGCGATTCCTTCTGACAGCTAGGGAAGATGTCCGCAGGGACCTCCACCCAGCCCAAGGGGGCGGACAGTGCCAGTGAGGTCTGAGGTCTGGATTCTGCTTAGAAGCAGTGGATGACGAGTGGGTGTTTCTTGGAAGAAGGGTGGATATTTCTGTTGATTCTGTCCCATTGAGTCAGTGGAGGCCAGGCCAGCTTGTGCTCTTGGGAAAGGGCCACTTGCAGAATCTTCTCCCTGAAGGGCTGACACCGACATGCAGGTGCCATTTCCCTGCCTAGAACAGGCTCCAGAGTGAGACTGACATCACTCACCAGGGTAATTACTGGTTTGGGTTCAATTTCCATTCAAAACAGTAATCCCAGTCTGAGCTGGTGTCAGATCTGAAGGTTGATTATTATAACATTTATCAACAGCCTCTCAGCTTCAGGCAATTACAGCTAATCTGCCGTTCCTGCTCCCAGCCGTGCAAAACTGCCAGCCTCTTCCCTGCCCGCCCCCTCCGTTCCCCTTTCCTCTTCTTCTCCCCCCCTCTCCCCTTAGCAGCCAGCCTGGGCAAGAGATGGGAGCCACCTCCTGAGTCACCGTCCCCCCGAATGTAGGAGGCCCATGTGCCTGCCAGGCACCTGTGATCCCCAGCAGCAATCTTTAGGCTGCAGATTCTTGTAAAAGCTGAATCTGGTTCTATCAGAACTGAGAGGAATCCCCGCAGTTTAGTGAACCCGTGTCTCCCGGTGACTTGTCACACAATGGCGTTTTCAGCTGCATCAGGGTCCCTCCTACCCTGACTCAGTCTGTCCTCCCCTCCAGACCTGAGACTAGGGTGAAGCAAGTGAGGCCTTTACCTCAGGTACAAAATTTAAAGGACCGCCAAAAAGCTGAGTGACCAGATAAATGATATTTTAATGCAATAATTTTTAAAAACCAAAATGAATGCAAAAACATCCATAATGAACAAAATCAAAATTTTAGTAAAGACAGGATTCAACCCTGGATAGCAGGACTTGGCTTCACTTGCCTCACTGTAATTCCAGCTTTCTAGGACCCTGTCTTTGTTTACAGTTTTGATATTTTATCGAGGCTATTTTTGCATTAATTTTGACTTAAATATGATTTATGTTGATCACTGGTTTTTTTGGTACTTCCTTAAATTTTGCACCCCAGGTGAGTGCCTCCTGCAGCTCACCCCAGTCCTGGCTCTGCGCCCCCACTTCCTGTTGGGCCCTCCATCCCTGCTCCCTCAGTTCTCTCTGTCCACTGCTTCAGGTGCAGGGAATTCAGCTTATCTCTGAGGTGGGGCCCCCACCATGGGCAGTCCTTCCCGGTGCCCATCCTCCACTCCATCCCTCTGGACCCTGCTTCAGCCTTCAGGCATCTTCAAGAGGGCCTGCAGGTTGCCATGGTAACTGCTGTGGTAACTGGAGGACAGAACACGCTGGTCTTGCCCCACTCCTATAATCACGTCCAGCCAGGACTGGATAAGTGCAGGCATGCCTGACAGCGCCCCTGATGCATCAGTCTCAAAAGAAACTAAAACATTGCTGGACGTGTATGGAGATGGAGAGAATTACATTTACCTGAATCCTTCTGGGGCGGGGGTGGGTTAAGAACGGCATGTGGCTAAAGGAAGACTGTGATGACCTGTCTGTGACAGGGAAGCATGGATGCTGGCTAACCAGCCTTCTGCAGGGGGTAGATCTAATTCACTGAAGGGCTTTTGTTTTGCTGAGCAGGGCCTCTAAGCCAAGGGACACTTGTCCCCACCAGCCCTGCCCTCCAGCTGTGCTCAGCTTGTCTAAGGGTTAAACAAATGTTGCAGAAAGATTGATGTTGAAGGGGTGTCCAGGACACCAAATTATTTCTGGACTTGAGGCACTGTCATGTCCAGGCCTAGGTCACTGAGCCACTCAGTGTCCCAATGCTGTCCCAGTGGGAAATCTGAGGGTCTCAGGTGAAATGCAAGGGGAGCACTTCCTCCCTTGCTGTTCTGCTGCAGCATGTCCCTGCTGAGGCTCCACAGCCCTGCTGAGCTGCACTCTCTCCAGTCACCCAGCCTGGCAGTAGGTCGCCCAGTGCCTGCTCTGCCACTTGCTGGGCAAGTCACTCACCCTCTGAGCCTCAGTTTCCTCTTCTGGGAAATAATCAATAACACCTCCCTCCTTTGAGGGTTGTGCTCACCATTAAAAGAGCTAATGTATGTAAAAGAGGTCAGAAATCCAGCCCCGAGGTTCTGTGACTCCTTTTGTCCGTCCTTCTCCAGTCCTCCCCCAGGGTGTCATGCAGCTGGGCGCCCTGGCCAGCCTCAATGTGAGGATGGGCTTCCTTGGAGGAAGCTGGCTTCATCTACAGTTGATGCATTTCTTCCTGGTCCACATTCCTATGGACCAGTATATAAACCTGAGAGCCTGGGCAGGAAGGGGACCGGGGGCATGCTGTGCTTGAGAAGGTGCTGGCCTGAGCATCAGCTTTGAGATGCCCTTTGACTCTGGCTGCAAAGTTCCATTCTGCCTGAAGCAGGACAGAAGGCATCTGAAAGAAGTTCATGAGATGTGGAGGGATGTGGTTTCTGGTTTCACGTGGCCACACACGTATACTCACCCACGTGGAAGCTGCCGCCTGCAGCGTGTCTGCTCACTACACTTTGTGCTGTCTTCCCTGCACTGACTTTGGAGCTTTGAGGCATGTGTCAAAGTGGAGAGAACAGCAAACTGAGAGCTGGGGAACTTGGCTCTGACCCCTCCACCTGCTGAGCCATTGGTGACGCAAAGGGCAGGGGATGAGATGACCTCTCAGCTGACAACCTGTGTTCCGTTCTCTAGAGGCTGCGAGAGTTGACAGAATGGGCTCACCTTTGCACTCTCCTCCCCGGCCACTTACGGTCTCCCCACAAGTCCTTCTCTGTCTGTTTGGCAGACTTAGAGGCCAAGGGCTCCGGGGTCCCGTCAGGGTGGGGTCAGTAATGTCTGTTTTTGCAACTAGGCATCATTTTCTGCTCAGAAATTTGAAACTGAATCCCAAAGATTCCTAATTATTATTCTAAGCTCTCACTGAAAACCTGAGTATAATTTTTACAAGAGCATGGCCGAGGATGGGTAAGAAAGGGAACAAGCAGGGCTGGACGGTGGAAAGAGAGAGGCAGAAGGTGACGTGAGTAGGAACCAGATTGGGACCCGGGAGCTGGAGGGGCTGGCAGGACTCGGGCAGAGGAAAGCAGCTTAGATTCTGCCCTGAGGCAAGCACGGAGCTTCTGAAGGGTTTAAGCAGGGTCGGGAGGCATGATCAGATTTGCATTTAGAATGCTTACTCTGGTGCCCATTGGAGGATGGATGGATTTGAGAGGAGCAAGTTGGAAGCACACACCATCCTGATGCCGAACTCTGGGCAACAGACAAGGAGGCCCCACAGAGGATATGGGTCCAGGGAAGGGGGAGGGGGGAACTAAGGGATGCTTGGTAGATAACCTCAGAAAGGCTTGATGGTTGTCTGCATGGCTGAGGAAGGTGGACAGGGAAAAGAGGGAGCAACGATGGCACCTGGGGGGCTGTATGTGTCACTCACAGAGACAGGATATATAGAACAAACGCTCAGAGTCACAGAAAGTCCCAAGCTGCGTACCTCAGTGTGAGGTTTTGCAGGACATCCAGGTGGATGTGTCCAGAGAGCAAGTAGATGGAAGGGGGTCTAGAGTTTAGGAGGGGAGTGAGCCCATGATACAAGCATGGATGTTCTGTATGTAAAGGCTGTGGGAGTTGAAGCCCTGTGAGGGGATAAGATCACTTGGTACACTTGAGGTTGAGTGAGGGGACAAGAGGCTGAGGACACAGACAAGGAACTCCTAGATCCCCCATCAGTTCCTCAGAGGCACAGTGTGTGTGTCCCCCAGCACAGAGCCTGCCACTGGCCCCTAGCCCAGAGCTGGCCACAGAGAGGGCATCAGTGAATGTGTCTGGCTGTGGTTCTTCCAGATGAGGCCTTTGTCCTCAATGTACCTGCCTCTGCCAGGGTTGTCATAGTAACCACAGATGCAGGGATACTCGGTCTCTGTGTTGCCATGGAAACAAGCACTTGGGTGTCCCTGAGTGGCATGGCCACTGAGGACTTGGAGATTCAGTCTGTACTGAAGGGTTTGGGAGTGAGACTGTGACTGACAGAGAGGGTTTCCATGTCCTAATGAATCAGTGATGGTGGTTGTTAGTCTGACTGTTGCCACGGAGATGGAGGACGACACCCAGGTGGCTTGTGCTAGCTTCAGTACTGAGCTGGTGAGACAAGGCATTGCAACGGGCTCCAGGTCTTTGTGTGCAGCCTGAACAGGACCAGACTCCAAACTCACCCCATCCTCTGGCTGCCATGGGGCCCAGGACCCCTTTGCTTTCTTTTTGGGTTTGCACCCTTTTGCCAAGACAGGGATTTTGTTCCCAGGAGGCACTCCCCGGCCCATGGGATCTCAGCATTCAAAGCAACACAGGAAACCTGGGCCCCTGAAACGGGGCCACCGAAGAGATCGGTAAGCACTCAACACCCCCGCCTTTAGCCCATGGACCCCACCCTGTGTCCACTGCATTCCCCATGACTTCCCCCCTCTGCAGTCCCAAGGCCCTCCCTTCCCCTACCACATGGGGTCCCACTGCTTATCCCTCCCAAAGCCTCAGGCTCTAGACAGGTGAACCGGGGGCCTTTGCTCCCCTGCCTGCCCAGGATCTTGGGGGAATCCTCCACCACGGGAGGGAGGCCTCTGCCCCTGGCAGCTTTTGCCCTCTGCCTCTGCTGGTGGGCTCCTCCTGCAGCCTCCACCCCGCCCCTGCGCTCTGTTCCTCTGGCTTCAGTCATTACTGCCCTCATTCTGAGCTGCCTGCCTGCTGTCCTGGGCCCCACAGAGCCAGCACCTGCGGGAAGTCCCTCCACCTGATCCCACTTAACTCCCACTGCAAGTGGCTGGGACCGAGGCCCTGGAGGAGGCCTTGAGCGGCACGGTCCGGCCAGGCAAGGGGCAGGAATGACGAGGTGAGGCACAAGGCCGTGGAGTCACCCCTGCTTTTTGTCCCCAGGAGAACAACCGGGAGGAAGTACTGGAAGGAAGGAAGGGAGATCGCTCGGTGAGCTGACAGGGGAGGAGGGTGAGCTGCCCGGGGAAGGGCTGCCCGCAGGAGCCTGTGTGGGGAGGGCATGGGCAGGAGAGGGCGGCTCAGCGGCAGTGGACACGCTATGCGCTGAGCTGTGTGCATGGGAAGTGGGGTCCGCTGGAGTGTGTGACCCCTAAGTGAAGTCTTCCCTCACTGTGGCTGTTGTGGCTGGTGGCCTTGGTTTGTTCCGCCTGGACCCTTCTGTGGTCCTTTTGCCCAACTCCAGCCAGGTGATGCTGCTGAGAGGGCCCAGAGTTCTGGACTCTGCTGCCCAGCCTGTCCTGGGTCCCTCAGCCAGGCATTCCCAGGACCACTAAGAGCATTCAGATCCCCACACCCACATTCTCCCTGCCCTAGGCTGGCATCCCTGAGGCCTGCTTCTACAGTTAGGAGATGGGTCTTTTCTAGGACTCCTGACCGGAGCCTCATTTGTGCTTTATTGATGGCAGGGTCCCTAGGATATATTTCTTGGCCCAGAGGATGGGCAGGAACAACTGCCCTGTGAAGGAGGGGGCTTGCCTTATAGATGAGGCAAGGTGTCGGACCCCCTTCCCAGGTGCAGTGTGGGCTGAGGGCTCCCAGTACCTGCGGAATCTGCCTGCCCTTTCAGGGACCAGGCAAAAGACATAGGGGGGCATCAGGGGCTCTGGTTTGCGCCCTCATGGGTGTTGGTCCTGGTTTCTGCTGAGGTCTCTGATGAAGTGTCCTAAAAGGGGGGCTCTGTGGAGAACCATGAGTCTCAGGTATGGCCCTGTGTTCTCCTTTTCTACAGCCTCAAACCAGGTTGACTTTTTAGCCTAAAGAAAATTTCATGAAGAGAAAGATGGGGAGCGGGGGTGGGGAGGTGGCATATCCCTTGAGGCTACTTCAGAGGCTCTTGGGAAGGAGGAGGAGGCGGAGGGGTGTAAGGATTGAACCCCAGGGGGCGGACTCTGCTGTATGACTCTAATGAGGCTTGAAGACTTCAGCTCCTTTGTCCTCTGCAGCTGGTGCATTTTGAGTGATGTGAGCTGAGTCTCCTGCTGGGGACTCCCGCCACCCATACTCTGTCAAGGCCGAAAGAATCTCTAAGATCCATCTAACCCTTTGATCAGCAGGCAAAACTGAGGCTTCAGGGCAGGGTCACACTGCAAGTTCACAGCAGAGTCAGGACTCGAACCCAGGCCCCCTGCTCATGGCTCTCTCTGTGCGCTACAGGCCTGGGAGCCAGCCTCGCCATGTGGGAGTCAAGGGGCCTACTGAGAGTGCACAGTTCCTCTGGTTTTGACCCTGCTTCCTGTGAATGGAGGCCCTGAGCATACTGTGGGCTATATACCCACAGCTGATGCCTGGCTGGCAGAGACACCTGGCTATACCAGCTTTCTGGGATGACTCTTCCTGGGATTTGGTGCCTCTCTACTTTACCCAGGGTCCCCCACACCACTCTGGCTCTTCCATGTTGAAAGGCTCTGCCAGTATCCCTTTAAAACTGCGTAATTCAAGATGGTGCCAACAAGTGTGACATTTTACTCACGGTAGCCCGTCCTGTACGGGCTCACAGGGCTGTGAGTAGAGGGACAAGGGAGTTGAGGAGCCAGGCAGCCTCAGGGTTAAGGCTGAGTTCTAGGGACATATCTCTGTAAGCTGGGAATGGTCATAATTGATGGCAAAGTTAGATGGTCCAGCCCTGGAAGGACATAGCCAGAGTAAAAGAATCTTGTCACAGTGTTTTTATTGTAGGTTCTACCAATCATACTGGCAGCTTCCATGTCCGTGAGGACAGTTCCTCTGTACCCTGGCCTCTGAGATTTTTGTTGTCGTCAACTCATTGAATGTCACCTTTACTTACTGGGTCACCCATTACTGGGATCTTGTCATCGTTTGAAACTGTTCCACCTCTGAAGTCTTAATCTCTCTGTACCTCCTATGCATTGTTTCCCTCCGCTCCACTATGTCTGTTCATAGAGACCTTCAGGCTCCTGCCTCCTAGTTTTTCTCCTTGCCCTGAATCAACCCTTGATCCTATCCAGTCTGGACCCTATGACCTGTTACTTCAACTGTTCACCAGTCACCACCTGGCCCCTTAGTCTCCCACGCCACCCCTAGAACACGGTAACTGCCTGCCTTCTCTAGTCCTTACTTACAGGGATGGGGAGGAGGGTGGGGGATGGGAATCCCTTCACGAATTGACACTAGTCCAAATTCATGGTCCACAGCCTCAACTGAGCCCCCGGTATGGCCCAGCAGTCCTGCTGCCTAGGCCCACTCCAGTTCCGCTTCAGCTTTTTCAAAGCTCTCACATAATCCCTCTACTTTTCTTTCTTTTTTATTTTTTTTTAATATTTATTTATTTATTTGGTTGCTCCGGGTCTTAATTGTGGCAGGCGGGCTCCTTAGTTGTGGCATGCGAACTCTTAGTTGAGGCACGCGTGTGGGATCTAGTTCCCTGGCCAGGGATCGGATCCAGGCCCCGTGCTTTGGGAGCGTGGAGTCTTAACCGCTGCGCCACCAGGGAAGTCCCAATCCCTCTACTTTTCTATTCCACAGCCTCCCTACTCATTCCCAGCAGTCAACCTAGGCTCTCTCTTTATAAAGTAAAGAAAATTTGCCAAGAGGAAATTTCTTTAACCTCTGCCCTGGGCTGCATCCATGCCCATCCATGCTTCTGGCCCCCATCATACTGAGAGATAGGTGTTCCTCTTCCAGCTAACCTCTCTACCAGAGATCTGGGGACCCTCCCCTCTGTCCCTTCACCCGAGATCTCCCCTCTGTTGCTCATTCCTTCTCCCCTCTTCATCTTCATTGGCTCCACTCTCCTTCATTTGTAAGCCAGTTAAGAAATAAAACAAAAATGCCTTGACTTTACAACCTCCTCTCTCTCCTGCCCTTCTCAGCCAAGCCTGTTAAAATCAAAGTCAGTGTTTGTTATCTCCATTTCCTCACCTCCTGCTGAGTCCTTAATCCACTACGACCTGGCTGCTGCCCCCACTTCACCACCCGATCTTCTCATCCTGTGTCTCCAGTGAGTCTTACTGTAAATCCAGCTGAAGCCTTTCAGTTCCCAGTTGACCTCTCAGCAGCATTTGATGCAACTGAGTGCACTCTGCCTTTTGAAGCCCTCTTCCTTGCATTCTGTGACCCCTCACTCCTTTTCCACCTGCCATCCTGATAATTATTTCTCAGTTTTCTTCATGAGATTTTCTTCCTCTGTTCACGCTGGAAATGCTGATGTGGCCCAAGATTCTGTCCTGGTCTCTTTTCTCCCTTAAACTTGTTTCTGGTGGTCTCATGGATTACCATGGCTTTAATTTCCATCTCTAACTGATGACTAGAGCTGTTCCCTAGACCTTTCTCCTTACTTTTACTTTTTCTTTTTAGTTCTATCAGATTTTCCTCATGTGTATTGAAGTTCTGTTCATAGGTACAGAAACATTTAAGATTGTTATGTCCTCTCAAGAACTTAACCCCTTCATCAACAAGAAATGTCCTTCTTTATCTATGGTAACAATTCTTGTTCTGAAGTCCAATTGGTCTAATAATAATATAATCACTCCAGCTTTCTGTTGATTAGTGTTTGCATGGTGTATCTTTTTCCATCCTTTTACTTTTAACCTCTCTGACTTTTTTTTTTTTTTTTTTAATTTATTTATTCATTCATCTTAGGCCGCGCTGGGTCTTCGTTGCTGTGACAGGCTTTCTCTAGTTGCGGCGAGCGGGGGCTACTCTTCGTTGTGGTGCGCGGGCTTCTCACTGCGGTGGCTTCTCTTGTTGCGCAGCACAGGCTCCAGGTGCGCAGGCTCAGCAGTTGTGGCTCATGGGCTGTAGAACGCAGGCTCAGTAGTTGTGGCGCACAGGTTTAGTTGCTCCATGGCATGTGGGATCTTCCTGGACAGGGCTCAAACCTGTGTCCCCTGCATTGGCAGGTGGATTCTTAACCACTGTGCCACCAGGGAAGTCCCTCTGACTTTAAAGTGGGTATCTTTTGGAAATTGTATCATTGTCATTTTTAAAAATTAATTAATTAATTAATTAATTAATTAATTAATTTTTTGCTGAGTTGGGTCTTCGTTGCTGCGCCCGGGCTTTCTCTAGTTGCGGCGAGTGGGGGCTACTCTTCATTGCGGTGCATGGACTTCTCATTGCAGTGGCTTCTCTTGTTGTGGAGCACGGGCTCTAGGTGAGCGGGCTCAGTAGTTGTGGCTCACGGGCTCCAGAGCGCATGCTCAGTAGTTGTGGCACACGGGCTTAGTTGCTCTGAGGCATGTGGGATCTTTCCAGACCAGGGATCGAACCTGTGTCCCCTGCATCAGCAGGCAGATTCCTAACCACTGTGCCACCAGGGAAGTCCCTCATTGTCATTTTTATCTAGTCTGACAAGTTTGGCTTTTTAATTGGAATGTTTAGACCATTTACATTTAACGTTATCATCAATATGGTTGATTTAAAATCTACCAACATGCTATTAGTATTCTATTTGTCCCACTTGCTCTTTGTTTTCTTTTTCTTCTTTTCCTACTTTCTTTGAGAGTGGGTGTCTTTTATGATTCTATTTTATCTCTATTCTTAGCTTATTTTTGTTTATGTTTTTGTTTGTTTTTCTTAGTGGTTACTCTGGGGTTTACAATGTACATCTTAAACTTACCACAGGCTACCTTAAAACATTATACCACTTCATGAATATCATAAGAAACTTACAACAGTGTACTTCCATTCCCCCTTCTTGTCTTTTAGCTGTTGTAATGCATTTTGCTTTTAATTTTGATATAAACCCAACTATACATTGTCATTATTTTTGCTTTAAACAGTCAATTATCTTTAAAAAAAATACCTTTATTGGGATGTAATTTATATACCATGCAATTCACCTATTTATAGTGTACAATTCAATGTGTTTTAAGTTGTGCAGCCAAAACTACTGTCAATTTTAGAACATTTTCATTTACCCGACCCCCCCCAAAAAAAAAACCCATGCCCATTAGTAGTCACTCCTCTTTCCTCTCCCCACCCCCATCCATGCACAACTGCTAATTTACTTTCTGTCTCTATAGATTTGCCTACTGTGGACATTTCATGTAAGTGGAATCACACAATATGTGGTCCTTTTTGTGACTGACTTCTTTCCTATCGTAATGTTTTCAAGGTTCATTCATGTTGTAGCATGTCTCAATACTTCATTTCTTTTCATTGCCAAATAATATTCAATTATATGGATATATCACATTTGTTTATTCATTCGTCAGTTGATGGACATTCACATTGTTTCCACTTTTTAGCTATTATAAATGATGCTGCTGTGAACATTTGTGGACATGTTTCCTTTCTCTTGGGTATATGCCTAAGGGTAGAACTTCTGGGAGACTGTATGTTCAACCTTTTTGGGGAACTGCCAGACTGTTTCCAAAGCAGCTGTACCATTTCACATTCCCACCAGCAATACATGAGAATTCTAATTTCTCCACATCCTTGCCAATACACATTTTATCTGTGGTTTTGATTATAGCCATCCTAGTGAGTGTAAAGTGGTATCTTATTCTGGTTTTGACTTATATTTCCCTGATGACTAATACTGACTAATGGTGTGCCTGTAAGTCATTTATGTATCTTCCTTGGAAAAATGTCTATTCAGATCCTTTGCTCATCTTTAAATGGACTGTCTTTTTATTACTGAGTTGTAAGCATTCGTTATGTATTCTAGATACAAGGAGTCCCTTGTCAGATAATAATTTGCAACTATTTTATCCCTTTCTGTGGGTTGTCTTTTCACTTTCTTAATGGTGTTCTTTTTTTTTTTTTTTAAGTGTTACTTTTAATTTATTTATTTATTTTTATTTTTGGCTGTGTTGGGTCTTCGTTTCTGCACGAGGGCTTTCTCTAGTTGTGGCAAGCGGGAGCCACTCTTCATCGCGGTGTGCGGACCTCTCACTATCGTGGCCTCTCTTGTTGCGGAGCACAGGCTCCAGACGCGCAGGCTCAGTAGTTGTGGCTCACGGGCCTAGTTGCTCCGTGGCATGTGGGATCTTCCCAGACCAGGGCTCGAACCCGTGTCCCCTGCATTGGCAGGCAGGTTCTCAACCACTGCGCCACCAGGGAAGCCCAATGGTGTTCTTTACAACACAAAAGTTTAAAATTTTTATGAAGTCTAATTTACCTATTGTTTTCTTTTGTTGCTTGTGTTTTTGGTGTCATATCTATTGAAATCATTGCTTAATCAAAGGTCGCAAAGATTTATGCCTATGTTTCCTTCTAAGAGTTTTACAGTTTTAGCTCTTACATTTAGGTCTTTCAGTAATTTTGAGTTAATTTTTGTATATAGTGTGAGGTGGGGGGGGTTCCCAGGTTTTTCTTATTTTGGATATTCAGTGGTACCAGCAAAATTTGCTGAAAAAAACTGGTTTTTCTACAATCGAATGGTCTTGGCATCCTTGCCAAAAATCAATTGACTGTAAATGTGAGTTTATTTCTGGACTCTCAATTCTACTATGTTGATTTATGAGTCTGTCCTTGTACCAGTACCACACTGTCTTGATTACTGTAACTTTGTAGTAAGTTTTGAAATCAGGAAGTGTGAGCTCTCCAAATTTGTCCTTTTTCAAGATTGTTTTGGCTGTGCTGGACCCCTTGAATTTCCATATGAATTTTAGGACCAGATTGTCAATTTCTGCAAAGAAACCAGCTGGTATTCTGATGGGGATTGTGTTGAATCTGTAGATCAATTTGAGGAGTATTGCCATCTTAACAACATTTAGTCTTCTGATCCATAAACACAGGATATCTTTTAATTTATTTAGGTCTTCTTTAATTTCTTTGAAAGAAGTTTGTCGTTTTCAATGAACAGTCTATACTTCTTTTTTAAAAATTCATTCCGAAGTATTTTTTGATGCTTTTGTAAATTGAATTGTTTTCCTAATTTCATTTTTGGATTGTTCACTGCAAGTATATAGAAATATAACTGGTTTTATATTTCGATCTTGTATCCTGCAAGCTTGCTGAACTTGTTCATTAGTTCTAATAGCTTTTAGTGGACCCTTAGGTGTTCTTTATACAAAATCATGTCATCTATGAATAGAGATCATTTTACTTCTTCCTTTCTAATCTGGATGCCTTTTATTTCATCTTCTTGCCTGTTCATCTTGGCTAGAACCTCCAGTACAATGTTGAATAGATTTGTTTTGATCCTAGTGGGTATGCATTCAGCCTTTCACTTTTACGTATGATGTTAGTTTTTGGTTTTTCATAGATGCCTCTTGTCAGGTTGAGGAAATCCCCTTCTATTCATAATTTGTTGAATGATTTTATCATGAAGGGGTGTCAAATTTTTTCAAATGCTTTTTCTGCATTTATTGAGGTGATTGTGTGGTTTTGTCCCTCATTCTACTGATATTGTGTATTATATTAATTGGTTTTTAGATGATAAGCCAACTCTGCACCCCTGGGATAAATCCTACTTGGTCAGGATGTATAATCCTTCTTATATGTTGCTGAATTCAGTTTGTTTGTTTGTTTAATGAGGAAAAAATATTTTACATATACCTACATATTTACCATTTCCAGTGTTCTTCATATGTGTATTCAAATTGTCATCTAGTATCATTTTCCTTTTACCGTAATCATGGGTTACATGTGAATCTGCTACTGGACTGTGACCTCTCTGAGGGTAAGGCCCCATTTTGCTTGGCTCTGTACTCTTGGTGGAGGGCAGGAGTAGGTGCTCAGTGTGAGTGGACTGAATGAATGAAAGCTAGGTATGGAGGCATGGCTGGTGGAAACAAGGAGACCCAAGACCAGCTGCCCTTCACTGGCCTGGTTGTCTCAAAGCAGAAGAGCTCAGTGCAGCAGAGCCTTCCTCCCAGAGCTGGGCAACACTGGGCTTGAGGGTTCGTGCTCTACTGCATAGGGGCTAGACTTGCATGAGCCTTCATGTGGCTGCATTTATACCTGCTGCAGAGGGAGCCCTGCTGTATCATCATCCTGGCCTGCATGGGCCTGAGCCCCAGGGAGGGTCTTGGGGTAGCTGGGTTTTAGGCTTCTCGGCAGAGCTGTCTCCTACATGAAAGTCAGAAACTGTGCCACAAGGAGCCTGATGTGTCACAGGAAATTCTTATTGAAAAGAGATTCTAGAATAGGATGTGGTGAAGGGCTTTGATGATTGGGACATGCCACCATGCAATGTAACTCTGCTAGGAAAGTTCCCATTTACTCATCCATTTTTAAAGTGGTTTATATATATTACTGTTATTCGATTACAAGCTCCATGAAGACAGGGGCCGTGTCTGTCTTTTTCATTGTTGGGTCCTCAGCCTACAGTGCATGTAAACAGTAAGCACAGAATAAATGTTGAATGGACAATAATAGCCAAAATTTCCTGAGGACTTCCAGTGTACCACACAGTGCTAAGCCATTTACACGTATTAACTCATGTAACAGTCACAACCACCATATTCATTCTCAATATGAGATGAAGCAACTGGGACACATAGTGGTTAAGTAAATTGGTCAAAGTCACATTGTCACATAAGTGGTGAGGCAAGCTTTCAAAGGCTTGTGCACTTAACCTTTATTGAATGAATGAATGAATGAATTCGTACATATGAGTATTTTGATATATAGTGTCTACAAAGGGGACCATACCATAATAGATAAAGATATATTTCTTAAAACAATCATCAGAATATCAGACTTTCCATTATTTGGACTGTCCATACTCAATATCAATTAATGTCTCTCTCTATAATATATATAATGTTAAATACAATATTCAATTAAATGTAGTAATTCTATAAGTATTAAGTAATGCTCACATATAGTATATATCATCACTATTAACATTGTGATCTTACTGCATGCCAGGCTTTGTGTTAAGTGTTTTACGTAGATTGTCTTATTTAACATTCATAATTCTGTGAAATAGGTGTTAGAATCCCTGTGAATTCCTGTGATATAACTAAGCCTCAGAGAGGCTAAGCCCTGAGAGGTCACAGAGCTTATCACAAAGCCGGATTTGAGCCCATGTCTATTTGACTCCATATCTGTGCTCTTAAGGGCTTTGCTGTACTCCCTCTCCTGTAGTCTGGCTGAAGCAGGGGCTGCCTTGGGCCTTCCAAGCTCTCACTCTCCCAGAAAGCTCCCAAATCCTAAGGCCTGGTCCCCACTTCACAACCCTACCCAAGGGGGATGATCAGTGCCCCAGGCAGGTTTTCCCAGCCCCTGTCCAGCAGGGAGAGATGAAGCTTCAACAATTCAGACACTGTGGTGTGTAGTCCTAGTACCTTAGAACTTGAGGGATGCCATATTGGAGCCCATCCTAGACCAACTAAATCAGAATCTCTGGGAGTAAGCCCAAGAATCTGAATTTTTAAATAGCTCCCCAGGAGACTCTGATGTCTAGAAAGACTTGGGAACCACTGGCCCAGGCTCAGGAAAGAGGAAATGGATACTCCTCAGGAAAAAAAGTAGGGGCTCTTGCCCAGGCCAACTTCACAACACCTTTTAGAAACATGGTGGCATCATGTGGTATGAACATATATTGTAAAATAATATTAAAATTTTTAAAGAACATATGTTCATTGTGGTAAATTTGGGATACATAAAACAATATAAGGAAGAAATGTAAGATTACCTATAATCCTAACACCCAGAGGCAACTCCTGTTAGCATTTTGATTTATTTCTATTTTTGTAACTTTTCCTTTAGTATAGTACACATAAAAATGCACAAATATTGAGTACACAGATTATAATGAATTTTCACAGCTGAACACAGTTATCCTAACAAAACTTAGACCAAGAAACAAAACATTGCCAGCACCCTAGAAACTCCCTTTGAACTCCTTTCTGGTAACTTCCCCCTCCAAAGCAGTTAAACTGACTTCTAACATTACGGATTAATTTTGCCTGTGTTTGACATTTATATAAATGAAATAATTTGCTATATCCTCTTGGGGTCTGGTTTATTTTGCCAATATTATATTTGTGAGATTAGGCAAGTACAGTAGTTCATTTATTGTTGCTGTATAGTATTTGTGTGACTATAGCATAGTTTATATGTCCATTTTACTGTTGATGGCATTTGGGGAGTTTAAAGTGTTTGGCAGCTGTGACTAGTGCTGTTATGAACATTCTTGTACCTGTCTCTTGCTGCATGTGTGTATGCATATCTGCGAGGTATGCACCTAGGAGTGGAATTGCTGAGTTTTATGTTCAGCTCCAGCAGGTGTTGCCAAAGTTCTCCAAAATGGTTCTACAAATGCACTTTTGCCAGCAGTATATGAGTCCTGGTTGTTCCACATCCTCACCAAAACTGTTTTTATTTTAGCCATCCTGGTGAGTGTGTGGTATTGTTGTTTTGCTTTGCATTTCCCTGGTGAATAGTGAAGTTGAGCACCTTTTCCTTCATGTTTTGTTTTGTTTTGTTTTTTTGGTTGCACCTCACGGATTACGGGATCTTAATTCCTTGATCAGGGATTGAACCCGGGCCCACAGCAATGAAAGCATTGAGTCCTAACCACTGGACCATCAGGGAATTCCCACCCTTCACGTATTTTTTTTTTTTTAATAAATGTATTTATTTTATTTACTTATTTTTGGCTGCGTTGGGTCTTTGTTGCTGTGCGTGGGCTTTTCTCTAGTTGTGGCGAGCGGGGGCTACTCTTCGTTGTGGTGCGCAGGCTTTTCATCGTGGTGGCTTCTCTTGTTGTGGAGCACGGGCTCCAGTAGTTGTGGCTCATGGGCTCTAGAGCACAGGCTTAGTAGTTGTGGCACGGGGGCTTAGTTGCTCCGAGGCATGTGGGATCTTCCCGGACCAGGGTTCAAACCCGTGTCCCCTGCTTTGGCAGGTGGATTCTTAACCACTGCACCACCAGGGAAGCCCCATGTATTTCTTTTTAATCTTTTACTCTGTGCCCACTCCTGGCAACCCTTAGTTCATACAAAGAGGAAAAAAGAAAGAGAGAGGGGGAGGGAGGGAGGAAGGAAGAAAAGAAGGCCGGCCAAACCATAAAGCAAAAAACATCTGATAAAGTAAGAAAAAAAAAAATCAGGGTAAAGTCCTGTGTTAAGTTTCCCTTCAGTGAAGTCTGTCATCTTAAAAATAAACTGTCTGACTATAAGACCTTAAAGAAAATACATGCTCTGCTGTTGTGCTGCCTCTTAGCTCTTTCTTCCTGTGCTTTTCTCAACCACTTAATTTTCACTTGCCCTACCAACAGCATTTGGACCTTTTGGGGGATGCATTTTTATAAACTTTGCACTAATATTCTTCAAAGAAAGGCTGTTGTGACATAGGAAAAGCTTAAACTCAGGGTGAGAGAAGAAGCCTTGTATAGCCAATGCCCAGAACTAGTTACTGTCATGCCCCTGGGAACAGTAAAGCTTTGCAGAGTGGAGTGGAGTCAAGTTGTGGACATTGCAGAGTGAATTCTAAAAATAAGGTTGTTTTGTTTTGTGCTGCTATTGCAGAAAATTGTTTGTTAATCAAGAAAATGGATTTAATTCTCTTTAGGTACTATTTTGGAAAAAAATCTTCTTAGGCATTATCCAAAAAAATATGCAGTTTGAGTTTGTTCACAAAGCAATTATATATGTTTGTGTGTGCATATATCCTTTTTGCAAAGTTGTGTAGACTGTTTGTCATCTAAATTTTTCATGTAACATGTTTTCCCATATCATTTAATATTTAAAACTTTTAGCGGCTCTATAATAGCTCTTTTTATGGACTTACTGAAATTTATTTAATCACTCTCCTATTTTGGTTATTTCAATAATTTCTAAATTCTCAGTGATGAACATCTTTGTACATAAATTTCCATGCTCACCTGATTACTTTCTTAGAATAGCTTCAGAGAAGTGAAATGAATGGCTCAAAAAGAGTGAATGTCTTTAAAGGTCTTTGATACATGAGTATTAGACATTCCTTCCAGAAAGACCATCAGTCCGCACTCTCCCCAGCAATATATGACGTGCCACCGCATTGCACGTTTGCCAACTTTGCACTCACTTCAATTACAGTGTCTACTGCCATATAGAAGACTGTCGTTTTGAACCTAATAAAATCTGTAGCCTTCTGGATTCAGGAACATGCTTAGAAAAGCTCCCCTACTCCCTATGCATGATTAGAACAGTATTGTCTAATATTTTCTCCTTGTAGAAATGTTTTCTTTTTTACAATAAATCTTAATCCATCTGTTACTTGTTTTTGTGTCTGATATGAAGTAGGGATATAACTTTTTTCCGCCAAATGGATAGCAAGTTGATCTGTAAACCATTTCGTAAATAGTACAACATTTCTTCAGTCTTTTGAAAGGCCATCTTTATCATAAGCCAATTTCCTCTATAGACATGAGTCGCTTTCCACACTACATTGGTCTGTTTGGGCATTCTCGAGCCAGTTGCACTGTTTTGGTTATTTCAGTCTTAGTACAGTTTGAGAGCTGATGTGGCAAGTGCCTCCTTATTCTTTCTCTTTTATAAAATTTTCTTGGCTGTCTTGGAAAATTGGCTTATTTTTCCAGATGAATTTTGGAATAAATTTATCCAGTTAAAAAAATCCTACTGCACTTTTGATTAGAATGGCATCAAATCTATAAATTCATTTGTAGAAATGAATACCAAAATTATAATACCAGACAGGAACAGAGGATGCATCTCCTTAAATCAGGGGTGTTTGTATAGGTAAGATTTCTTGGTTTTTTTTTAGAATTTTAGTATGTTTTCATGTATGTCTGAGACATTTCTTGTAAAGTTTTTCGGGATATGTTATTTCTTCTATTGCTTTTGTGAAAAGGATAGGATCTCTTGTTTTATATTTTTAACTAGATATTTCTGATATGTAAGAAAATTATTAATTGTAGTGTCACCAGCTCATCCTCACTGAGCCCCTGGGACACTGAGGCCTGAGGGTTAGGGACTTGCCTCTGGCCACAAGGTGAGTCTGGAGCCCAGGCCTAGATGCCCAGCCTGGGTCCCCTGGAAGCCTCCTAAGTTAGGCAGAGAGAAGGGCTTGTTGTAACTCAGTAGTCAGGGAGCCCAACTACTGTTTCCATGGAAACCTGTAGGCAGCATCTTCTGGGAAGACCAGGATGTGGAGTCCAGAGAGAACAGGCTACACTAGGGTAGGGCCAGTCTAGGGTGTATGTGTGTGTGAGAGAGACAGATGGGGGCGGGGGAGGGAGGGAGAGAGAGAGACAGGGAAACAGTTTCTAAAGAGAGAGATGGGTACCTCACCATCGTCCACTAAGGCCTGGTGCAATATTCTGGATTGATGCTGGGTGGTGGCTGTAAGGAGGGGTGATGTGCCATTGAGATGACTTTCCTGTGTCCATCAGACCCAGTCCGAGGCTGCTCTTAAGAGTGAGCTCGAGGTGCTCTAGGCAGAAGTGCTGGCCTCTGCCCATCATGGGACCTGGAGCCCAGCTGGTATCTGCTGGACACTGGTTCCTCCTCCTTCAAGGCCCAGGAGGGAGGCCCTCACCCAGGCCACACAAATGCTGGGGTGAAGGAAGCAGAGATAGTCCTCTCACCCGAGGACCCACCTCCGCCCATAATGGGCCGGGTGGCCAGGACAGTAAAGGAGTGCAGGGTGGTGGTCGGGGGGACTGGGCAGGGCCTGGCCTTTAGGTGGGTCTGAGGGTCGGGACCGCCAAGGACAGGGTGTGCCTCTGCCACAGCCTCAGTCTGGCAAGACAGGAAGGGGACGCCCCCTGCGTCCTGCGAGCATCTGTGGAGCTTGTAGCTGGGGGCCCTGACTTCCCTGCTCACCTTCCCGCCAGCCCAGGAGAGCCTGAGCTCAGCGCTCACTGCGCCTGAGCGAGGCCCGCAGGCCCCAGGGAGACCTGCTCTGGCCAGGCGTGGGAGGAGCTTCTGGAAGCAGGTGGGGCATCTTTGTTTGGGGGGTGGGGTGCTGGGGAGGGCAGGAAGGAGGTGGGCTGCTGGAGCCACCCAAGGTGCCTGAGGCTGGGTCTGAAGGACACAAAGGTATCGAGCCAGCAGTGTTTGTCCCATCCCTTGTCCCGTCCTGTGTCATCCTCCCTGGGCCTCATGCCGGGGCCTGACCTCCAGGAATCGAGCTGTGACCCCAGGGAAGCTCACTCCAGCTTTCTCACCTCTTGCTGCCAGGATCCCCCTCACATTCCTTGATCCAGGAGGTGGGCTTAGAGTTCTGGTAGAGGGGTGGGCAGAGTCTTCCGCCTTGGAATGGGGGGGGTGATATGAAGATGCCTGGAGCGTGAGCTCGCGTGTGGGGTGGCACGTGTGAACGCCTGTGCTAGGTGAGCGTGGAGAGGTGAGGCGGGTGATGGTATACATGCATGCACGGTGTGTGTGCGTACGTGCTGGAGGTGTGTGTGGTACGTCTGGAGTGGGGCAGGTGCGTGGTGGGCAGGGTACGGCACCCGTTGATGTGTGAGATGCCTTGAGTCGGGGGTAACAGGTATTTGGTGGGGGAGATGCGCATAAGTATGTGAAGGTGTTTCGGGTACATGTGCGTGTGTGTGTATATTGTGGTGTGGGGTATGTGGATAGTGGTGAGTATAAGATATAGCTGCAGGAAGAATATATTCGTGACGCATCTGAGGTGATGTCCGGGAGGCAGCTGTACACGTGCTTGCTCGTCTGCACCTGGAGGAGGGGCTGGCACGTTACTGTATGTGGTGTGGCCTGGGAGGGGGAGGGCTACATGAAGTTACATGCATGGTGTGTCCAAGGTCATGTGTGCGCACGCGCATGTGTGTGTGTGTGTGTGTTGGGGGAGGGATGGAAATGAACTAGCACGTGAGTGTGCAGAGTGTGTTTGGAGAAGGGACAGGCATTGGTGGCCGTAGTCTTTCCTCTCCAAGTTGAGGAACCTGAGGCTCATGTGGGGAAACGAGCGCGATCCCACCCCTGGCAGCTCACAACCTAGACTCTTGAGGGTTGGGGAGAGGACCGGCCCCTCTGGTGGCCTGGTGGGTTACAGCCGGTCATGTTCAGTCCTTTAGGATTACTGTCCTGGAGCTGGCTCCCATCTCCCCACGAGGATCAATTGTACAATAAAGGAAAAGTTTTGTAAGCCAGTTGCTAAATATAGCTGTTATTAATACTTAAACTATATAAATGTAAAATTAAATAATGTTAAAAACAAAGGTGATAAATACTCAGACTCCCCACTTGTTAATTTTTTCACTACATTGGACCGCATCTGTGCTCTTGAGGTGATGTGTGTCCCTTGTATCTGTGTGGCGGCTGGTCTGTTGTGAGGCACTCCTGTGCATCTATTCCCGACTCCGCATTCAGTCACGTCTCAAAATCGAAGTATTTCTTCCCTGGAAGTCAGCAGATGCTACAAGTTAAGACTTGATTTATTCTTTTGTTGATGGTCTAGACTTAAGAAAGGGATGGAAAACAATTTTAGGAGTGCAGATTAAACTTTCAAGTTTGTCATGTCTGTGGCTGCTTTTTTGTGAGTAGCACAAACTATTGAAGAATTATTTTTCCAGGGTTCAAAAACCGTTAACCGATTCAGCAAAGAAGTCACTCAAATCACTGATGAATGAGTGATGTTTTGACACATCTTTGTTGTTTCACCTTCATCTTACTTGTTAAATGAAAATATCAACCAACACGCAAGTTGGAACTACGTCCATTCGTCACTGCAGCCATAGGTTGGCTCCAGCTAGAGCATAAAGCAAAAATCAATGAACGCATTGATTTGGGGGACAATCAACTGGCTATATGGAATTTTTATTTGTAAATTATGTGCTATACATCCTTTACATCAGCAAAATTTGTAATAAACTTATGTATGTATGCATGCAAACGTTGTTTGGAGACCTGGGTATTAAGCATCGCTGTGTGAAGCTCTCAGTAGGTCCTAGTTACCTACCCCCCACCACACGTCTCCTTTATTGTGCATGGGGTGAGGGGAAGGGGGCAGGTGCAACCTCAGAGACACTGGGAGCCGCTTCTCAGATTTCCAGACAAGCGGCAGCGGGTCACCAGCTCAGCTGGGACCTCCTCCCGCTCCTGGGCTTTGGGGCTCACCTGGAGGCCCCATTCATTCAGCACTAGCTACCTAAGCCCCTTCTCTGTGCCAGGTGCTGGGGATTCCCAAGTAGGAGGAAGACATGGTCCCTGCCTGCATGGAGCTCACAGCCCAGAGGAGGAAGCACCCAGTCCCAGCCAGCCACTCCCTTGAGGGTGTGGGGCAGAAAGGAGACCCCCTCGCCCAGCTGGAGAAGGAGGGAGGCCAGGACAAGGGCAGCTGGCCTGATACAGTTGCTTCTCAGCACTGGGTGCGCAGCACCCATGGGCTCTCTGTTAAACACGCAGAGACTCTCTTTCGGTCGGTCTGGGCGGTGCGTTGCCCAGGAGTCTGCAGTGTGCTTGGGGATAGCGAAGCGGGCGACCCTCAGGCCACCCTTGGAGAAACCGTGATCTGGGGAGAGAAGAGGGTGTGTGCAGAGGCAGAGAGATGAGAAAGATGAAGTCGCTTGGGGAGATCTGGAAGGAGACTTGAAGGGGGACTGGAGCAAAGCA
This sequence comes from Eubalaena glacialis, assembly GCF_028564815.1. Classification (NCBI taxonomy): domain Eukaryota; kingdom Metazoa; phylum Chordata; class Mammalia; order Artiodactyla; family Balaenidae; genus Eubalaena; species Eubalaena glacialis. The sequence goes on from NC_083725.1 coordinate 73,876,182, forward strand.
GAGGTGGGCCAGCCTGGAGGGGAGGGCAGGGAGAAGCCGGAGACAGAGGGCGGCAGCTCGCACAGCCTCACAAGGGGTTTGGATTCTGTCCTGTGGAATGAGCGGCTGTCGAAAAATCCTTGTTAGCAGAAAGGTGATGTGCTCAGATGGACTTTGGAAAGTGTGACGCTCTTGGAGCAGGCAGAACTGGAGGTCAGGAGACAGGAAGGAGGCTGGAGACACGTGAGGCCTAAACCCAGAGAGGGCCATGGGGGACAGAGGAGAGGGACTGATAGGAGGGCGCTGAAGGTCGAACCCACAGGGCGAGGTGAAGGACAGAGGAGTTAGGGTGGCATCTGGGTTTCTGGGGTGACTGGGTAGATGTTGCCAGAAAACACAGGAGGAAGAGCAGGTCTGCAGTGAGATGAGTTCAGTTTCGGACCTGGGGAGTCGGGGTTCTTCTGGAGGGACTCAGGCATTTGGAGCTCAGGGGAGCCATCAGGAAGTAGAGTTGGGAGTCCCAGCAGGTTGGCAGGGGGTTGGGGGGTGGGAGTGGAGAGGTTCCCCGGGAGAAAAGAATGAGAAGGTTTTCAGAACAGGTGTCCAGATCCAGTCCTGAAGGGCCAGGAACTCAGGTGCCTGACTTGGCCTCATTTCTGGAAGAGGTGGCCCAGATGCCAGGTCCCCGCATTCGCGAGAGCCAGATAGTGGGCGGGAGAAGGCTGGAGGAGTTCAGAACCATGGGCCGGGTGGCTGGCTGCCTTCGGTAGGAGCTGGAGGTCACAATGCTTAGGAGTCTTGGGGCCTCAGTTCTAGCTCCAGTCCTGGCTTTGCTACCAACTTGCTGTGTGACCTTTGGCAAATCACTACCCACTCTGGGCCTCAGCTTCTTTTTTTGAAAATGGGAAGGTTGGACCAGACCAGTGACTTTCCAATGACATTTGGAGCCCCAGGGTCACCCAGAACTAACTCCAGGGAATCATTGGAGGTGGAGGGAGAAGCTGAGGGTGTGGTACTCCAGTCCCCGCCCTCCCCCAGCTTCATCCAGAGCCACTTGCTTTTATGTTTTCTATGTTGGTTGCCAACTAGAACCACTGGGTCAGAGAATCCCAAGGCTGTGAAGCCTTGCCCACAAAGACACTATGGAGACTGAAGGGTAATAAAACACGATGAGAAAACTGAATATCCTCAGGCAGATACTGTGTGAGCCTCGATGCCCATTTCCCATGTAGCACAGTCACGGTCATGCCCTTGGTTACCCAGGATTTGGCTCTGCCTAGTTGTGGGCAATTTCAGCAGTTGATGCAGCTCAACTTGCTCCCTCCTCCTGGCTGGTGGGTCACCAGCCTCAGCCATCAGTGCACCCTCATGGGGGTCTGTGTGACACCGGCCCTTCCCCACGGCTCCCAGGGACAGCACAGTGTGAGGCTGGCTGTGAAGCAGCAAGGGGCCTCCCTGTCCCTTGATGTTCTCTGTCCACTGTTGCTGTAAAAGCAGAACAAAGATTCTCTGAACAGGATGCAAAACACTTGAGTTCTTCCTAAAGTCTGGCCTCTGTGACGACGCGCACCGAGTGCTGAGGCCTCAGTCGGTAACCCTGGCTTCCTCCTGCCCCACCGAGCTGCCCCCAAACACCCCTCATAGTTGGGCACTATCAGCAAACCGGAGGGAGCCTGGGCATAGACCAGGGTGCAGGAGGGTGATGAGAGGGGGGCCCAAGATGGGAGCGGAAATGTCCTTCCAGTGCCCCCAGGGAAAACTTGGACCCTTCAAGTCTGTATGACCTCACATCCCCGAGAAGCCCAGGCCTGGCTTCCCTCTGTCAGGGCAGGGCCCCTGAGCTAGGGAGGGGTGCTGCCCGCACCCTCGCTCCGGGATCCTGCCGTGAGGCGGTCAGCTCAGTGGGGCCAGCCATCATACCTGTTTGTCCCGCGCTCCTTCAGCCCAAGCTCATTCCCAGCGTGTACAGCCCTGCCATTGCTGGGAAGGTGGTGCTGCCCCTGCCCCTACCCCCGAAGGCATCCAGATCCCCCCAAGTCAGGCCACACAGGCTTGAGGACTGTGCCTTTGGGGAGCTCCGGGGTCCCCAGGTCTCTTGCTCCCTCGGGAACAGTTTGGAAGAAGATCTCAGCAGAAGTGGCCTCCTCCCTGTCACTCCTCAACATCCTAGATAGGGCTCAGAAACTTGCTCCAGCACCCCTGGGATGAGCCCCCCAATCCAGAGTCCCTCCCCATCCTTCCCCTTGCTCTCTCAGTTCCCCAGGACCACAGAGGCCACTGCAGCGGTTGTCAATTGGCAGGGTGGTTGGATGGGGGCAGGGGTGACGACTCTCGGTGTTTCCTGACAACAGGCTGGGGGACTCAAGCACCAATGTGAAGCTGAAGAGAGTCCTGGAGACAGGGGGCGGTGAGACCGAGTCTGCCCAGGCCACGCCCGTGGCTGGGGTGTGGCCCTGGGCCTGGGGAGGGTCGCTGTTTGAGAGGAGGACGCAGCTTTATAAGATGACTCCGTAAGTATGGCCTGGGCGGGAGGGGCCGCAGGCCCCGATGCCCCCCCTGGGATGTGGGCGTACACTAGGAGCAGCTGCAGCTGGTGACCCTGCAGCAGGCAGTGGGGCAACCGGACATCTGGGAGGCTGCCTGTGTCAGGGACACACAATGCTGGGGCCAAGGCAGGGGCTGGGAAGCTAGGTCTCTGGGGACCTAAGGAGGCTGGTTCCCATTTCAGGGGCCTGTGGAGGACCTTCCCCGATGTTCTAGGCTACTGGGCTGGGGCCTTCCCTTGAGGGTTATGTGTGTGTCTGCATGTGTGTGTGTGTGTGTGTGTGTGTGTGTGTGAGGGGCTATGGTCTCTGCCATGACTGCTGACTGCAAGCTGGCCTTTGGTCCAGATAAGAGCCCTCTAAACCCAGGAACCCAGGAAGACAGACCCATGGCTTCTTTCTTAGGCAAGAGAGGCTCTAGGACAGTGATTTGCCTCGTGCAAACCTCTGAAGATTTGAAGAATACATCTTCCCAGGCCCTACCCCCAAAGAGTTTAGGATGGGGCCCAATAATCTCTACTTTGCAAGCCGCTCAGGTGATTCCGATGGAGCGCTGTAGCTGGGAGAGGACTCATACCCCGGGCTAGTCCTACTGTAGGCATGTGGAAGCCCAGGCCTCTGCCTGCAATGCCACCAATAGACGCTCATGCTTTGACTCTTGGAGATGCTCTAGTCCCCCAGAATCTCATGTGAGGGGAAGGCCTCTTCAATAACCTCTTCCTGAGACACAGAGGAGAAAGAATGGTGCCCAGCGTGGTCCCTTGAGGGAGAAAGACTCAGGAAGAGAAGGACGAAGCCTGAAAGGGTGGGGTTCTTGCACCACCACAGTGTCTGGGGCCTCACGCACAGGCCTGCGGTCCTCACAGCCATCTCAGCTCCCAGGGCCCCCAGGTCCACACCAGCCCCTGCACCGCCCCCATCTGGTCCCGCGGGTGAGCCTGGCTCCTTCTGCACAGACACAAGAGAACAGAGGTTCAAGAGGGGACACCTTGGAAGGCAAGCGTGCCCAAGGATCCTTACGGAATTTTGTCGATGGAGTTCCTTTTTTTTTAACATTTTTAATGTCTTTTGAAAAACGACCTTTAAAGCTCTCCTAATTCACACGAAGTTTACTGACTTAACTGAATCAACATGAAGGTAACGTGAAGTAACTGACTGAACGTTTACACGGTGGAGCTGGAGTCTGTGGGGCTCTGAGCCGGGTCACTTCCTGTCTGGCCTGCCAGGGACGCATGTTCACTCCCCCGACCCTGCGCGCATCCACACCTCCTGGCTGCAGAGCATCTGAGGTGCTCACTCGACCCAGTTTGCTGAGTCAGTCCCCAAGTGCTGAACCTTTGGGCCCTTTCCAATTTCTTACCATTATAAATATCACTGCTATGAATATCTCTGTACAAATTACTTTCTTAACATTTTACTGGGAAGCAATCCCCGAGTGGAATCACTAGGTCAAAGGATGTGCACAGTTTTATATTGTCACATATTACTAGATAGTTCTCTGGAAATATTGAACCCATTTACCGTGGCACCAATTATGTATGGCCAGTCCACACAGCCCTCCAATAGTAAGGTTCATCGTTTTTATTTGTTTGGAACTGTTTTATTTTATTTTATTTAAAAAAATTATTTTATTGAAGTATAGTTGATTTACAATGTTGTGTTAATTTCTGCTATACAGCAAAGTGATTCAGTTTTATATATATATATATATATATATATGTTCTTTTTCTTATTCTTTTCCATTATGGTTGACTGCAGGATATTGAATATGGTTCCCTGTGCTCTACAGTAGGACCTTGTTGTTTATCCATCCTATATATAATAGTTTGCATCTGCTAATCCCAAACTCCCAAACCATCCCTCCCCCATCTCCCCCATCCCCATCCCCCTCCTCCTAAGCAACCACAAGTCCGTTTTATTTTGTTTTGATTTTTTTCCTGTCTTGCCATATTGGTCAGGAGCGGTGCTGTGAAGCTGTTTCAATATGGATTCCCATAATGACTGGTGGAGTTGGGCATTCTCTGAAGGACCCCGAGAACCTGATGGTCAGGGATTATGATGGGACCAGTCCTGAGTCAAAGGGCTAGACCAGGGCTGAGAAGGAAAATGTTGGTTTTCTAGACTTAGTCCTTCCGCCCCCAGCAGCAGGGCAGCGTGCACACCAGAACCGCAGTTCCACTTGCTCTGAGGCTGAGCCATGAGTGACTCACAGCCTCCTGTACCAGCTGTGGCCTCCTGGGTGCATATATTACCATGTTGTGCTTGTGGCTGTTGTCATGGGGATAAACCCTGTTTGGGCTTTGTAGTCTACCTGCCTGTTGTTTGATCCTGACCACCACTGGGGAGCTACACCAAGAGTCTGTCTACTGCCTGTCAAGCCAGGGCTTGGACGGTGGCCAGAGAGGCCATCTGGGTAAGGCCAGGAACATTTGTAAGGTCTGGGCTCTCATGTCTTGGCTGAGGTCCAAGCTTGAAGAGTCTGGGACAAGGAGGGCCTTAGGGAACATTGACCCACATCAGGGTCTAGAACAGTGGCCTGCAGATAATGAAGGGAGGGCTCACCAGTGATATGAGGGACTCAAGACAGAGACAGTGAGGTTCGGGGGCATGAAACCCGGTGATGGAAACTGGGTGCCTTGGTCATTGCAGGCAGGGCCACGGGGCACCCTGGGATCTCAGAGCGGACAGGCCATATGAAGGAGGAGAGTAAGTCCAGGCAGACATGGTTGGTGGGTAGAGGGAACTAAGGTGTGAGGTTGACAGTCACAGTTTCAAAGCAGTCAGAAAATTTGAAAACAAAGAGTCAGACATGGACATTCAAGGGTATTCTGGGTAGGATGGAGCCATAGAGCAGTATGTGAGCCAAAGGGGTCTGGGAGTCCCCATACCAAGGGCCTGTCCATGATGAAGCAGGACACTGGGGGAGGGGAGGACACAGGGCCAGTGTGTGATACAGAAAACAGGGAGCAGCCTCTTGGAGGGGAACTGACAGAAGCTGGCCGGGGATCGGCATTCCAGCCCAGCACCTGGATTTGGGTCTGCGGAGGGCAGGCCCAGATCATGGACATGGGGCTGAGGGGGCAGCCGGGAGCTGTCCTGAGCTCCAAGGTCCTCCAGCCTTTGGGCAGGAAGCGAATTCCCTTTCTCTCTCATCCCTGGCCTGCTGCTCATGGACCCAGGGCTTGGGTGGGGCGGGGGCAGGTGGTCATGGACAGAGGAGACGTGGCAGGTACGCCAGGACCCTCAAATGGCAGCTAGACAGAGCTGAGAAGTGGTTTGGTGCAGCAGAAGCGTGGATTTAGATTCAGATAACCTGGTCTAATCCTGGCACTGTACGTTACTGTGTGACCTCAGTTTACCATCTCCGAGCCTCCGCTTCCTCTTCTGTAAAATGGGGATATTCACTATAGGGTGGTTGAAGAGATTAAATTAGAAAAGAATATATGAAAGTGCTCAGGTTGTTGCTCAACAGATGCCAGTTTCCCTTCTTTTACCTCTTTTAGCTCCTAGAGCAGGGTCGCGTGTGTCTCAGGTGGGCTTCTGGGGAGTGGGAAGGCGGGTGGGGGGAGAGGTGGGTAGGGGTAGCATATGTGTTGGTAAAGGCCAGGAGCAGAGCTGGAATAGAACCTCAGCTTCTGGGTTAATCTGACTTGCACTTCATGGTGAATTTAGCCCAGTGGGTGCACAACGTGGGAAGTAGCAAGTGGGAGGGTTAAATCCCGGCAAGTTTCTGAGCCTCTGTTTCCTTGTCTGAAAAACGGGTTTATTAACACCTTACGTCCGGAGTTGTGTGAGGAGTAGCGATAATGCATGGAGAGCATCGCACCACTTGTGCACATAGTAGGTCCATTCATATACGACAGTATGGTTGCAGTGGCCGCTGACACCTCTTCTGACCTCAGAATCATATCACCGTAAGGGGTTTCTCTCTGTGACCCTGGGGTCACAGAGAGAACGGGGAATATGCATGGTAGTTAGTGCTCCAGCATCCTAGGGTTGGCTGAGGAGGGAGGACGCAGGGGGAAGCTGCCCTGAGGCCCCGGGACACTGCCAGGGGCAGAACAGGCACTCAGCAGTTCTCTCCCACACGTAGGGTGTTCCCAGGCAGGGGCCAGCCGGTTTGCTCAGGACTGGGCTGAGGTCTTGCTTGGCATGGGGTGGGCGGCCTTTTCCCTGCAGGAGCATTGCCAGAGGCAGGCAGCACAGAGGTGGAGGGAGTCAGGAGGGGCCCAGCATGGATCAGGAGTTGGGGGTGATGGGGTGCCAAGCAGCTCTGTGTAGTCCAGAGGGAGCTGGCCCTGGGTTCGGTCCTTGGACAGGTCAGCTGCCTGTGCCCTGGCCCTGATCCCACGCCTGGTCCATTACTGTGCACAGGGGACCAGGTGATGGACTGCACTCTTCTCTGGAGACAGGAGGACCATTCCGAGGATCCAGACATCTGGAGAGAGTCAGGCTGAAGCTGCTTCAGACTTGCCCCAGGGCCACCTTGCTCTGGGTACCACAGCTCTGGGGCAAGAGGATTCCAGAGTTCTGAATCCCAGTCTGTCACCTGCAAGCTAGAGACCTGGGGCAAGTCTAGCCTATCTGACTCTTTGTGTCCCTTTCTGGAAAATGCCCTCCTGCGTCAGGCCCCATGCAGCAGGGGGCAGAATCAGACCTGGTCCCTGGGCCTGGTGCTCTTGGTCTAGGAACTAGACTGTTTATTACTGCTGGTGTTTGGGGCCTTCGGCAGTGGTTACAAAAGCGCTCTGAAGGGGTGTGAAGCCACCACACAAGCTCCGCCCCTGTCAGGTGTGCAGCCCCTGTATTTGGCAAATGGCCCCCAGTCCCCTTCCCCCGGGACACCCCTGGATCTGTCTGGACCTGCCAGGATCCTCTGGGCAACCTGTATAGCCCACCACCTCTCTGCAACGCACACAACATACACACACACACACACACACACACACACACACACACACACAGCCATCGCCGTGTAAAGATGGGTCCCTGCCCTCTCTCTGTTTCTTCCCCCCATCCTGAACCTCTCACTCCAGTGGCTCCACTCCTGCTTCCTGATCTGCTCTCCGTCCCCCACTGCCCCCCAGCATCTGGCTGCAAGAGATGTTGGTTTGTCAATGGCCTTACCCCATCAGTCTCACACTAACTAGGTCCTGCATCTCCAGATCATACTTCTACCTCCCCTTCCAGCAAAAAGATCTAGGAAATGTCACTCACTGTGTATTGGGCACTTGGGAGCTAGCACAATGGGCTGGTTGATGGGCTGTTTTTTCCCAGTTTCCCATCCTGTTCAGCCAGTGTCAAGGAGTCATACAACCCTGGGTTTGGACCCTGGCTCTGCTCCTTCCTAGCTGTGTGAACTCAGGTGAGTTGCTTTACCTTTGAAACCTGTTTCCTCGTCTGTAAAATGGGAACACTAATAGTACCTTCTGTGTAGGGCTGTCATAAATATTCAGTGAGACACTGTAGATGCAGCTTTTAGCACAGTGCCTAGCACGTAGTAGGTGCTTACTAAATGTTAGCTTCTGTTTTTTCGTGCCTAAGAAGATATTTGGAGTAGTCAGGAAGGATTATCTTCATTTATATACCCACCAAATAAATATTGATCTCCTTTGTTCCAGGCACTGCCCTAGGTACTGGGGATACAGCAGGGAGCAAAGCAGAGGAAATCCCTGCCCTGAGGAGTTTATATTCTGTTTGTTTCCACCCCGACAAACTCACCCTCTGCTGTCAGCCCACCTTTCCTCTCTGCATCCTCCCCTGAGGCAGTCTCTCCACCTTTTCTCCCCCAGCCTCAGCCTCCTCCCTCCGGACTCCCTGAATCTCATCTCCTGGCCCATCCTCTCGCTAAGCTCTGTATATGCTCCTCGTTTACCTGGAATGTGTCCTCTAGACATGCAAACCTAGCATATCCGAACTGGAACTCACACATCCAACCCCCCTCTCAAACCTCTTCTCCCACTGTGTTTCCTGAGGGGGGGGGGTCCCCGTCCCACCTCTAGCTATTCCTCCATCATCGTCATCTTCATCGTCATCATCACCTCTTATGGAGCACTTACTATGTCAGGCACTATTCCAAAGGCTTTTATTTATTAAATCATTTAATCTCTTGAAATCCCTAAGAAGTAGTTCTGATTGTTTGCAGATGAGAAGACTGAGGCCAGAGTGGTTAAATGAAGAGACCAAGGTCCCACAACTCATAAATGGCAGAGCCAGGATTATTAGCAAAAAATAAACAACCTAAAACATAAAATCTCAAGGCAGCCTGGCCTCAGAAGCTGTCTCCAAAGGCTGTGCTTTTCCTAAGGCTGTGCACCCTGCCCCGGGCCCTGTGGCCTCACCTCAGCCGTGCCACTCACCCGGGTCCCCTTCTCGTCCACAGGCCAAGCCCCTCTGGTCTGGGCTGTTGAAGAGCCCACTCATCTGTATCTCTGCTTCCCTCTCGCTTCACCCCAGACTCTGTTCCAAGGGCTGCCTGTGATCTTCTCCCTCACAAGGCGGGACCATGCATTTCCCCAATTTCCTGTTGTTGCTAAGAGATTCAAGACCAAACACCAAACCATTCGGAGCCTGGCCCTGAATAACCTCCCCACTGATTCCGTATTCCACTCCACCCACCCCAACGCTCTCCTGTCTCCCGTGTCTCCCTCACCCCCTCTTCATTAAATCTTCATCCAGCCTCGAGTGCTGCCTCTACTGCAAAGCCCTGCCTGACTCTCAGCCAGACTCCACTGCTCTCCCCTGTGCTCTCACAGCGCTGGACCCCACTGGTCCAGACCATCGCTGGCTGACTTCACTCTGCTTGGGACTATCGTTTGCTGTTTGTGTCCACCCATGTCCTCCACTGACCTGTGACCCTCACAGGCCGGCACCATGTCGTACTCCTCTCTGGGTCTCAGGGACTAACAGGGCCAGGTGCAGAGGAAACCTCAATGCTGAGATGAACAGAGCTGGCTTACACTGTCACTCGGTGATTCAGGGCAGGAAAGGTCCAAGTGTCTTTCTGTTTTCCCATCAAGTCCTGCTGTAGAAACCAGAAATGGGGGATGATTTCCCGATTGTCAAATCCCAGAAGGATGGCTGAGCTGGATGGGCCAGTAGAGGTCATCTGTGTTAATCCTTTATCTTTGAATTGTTGGACTGAGGCCTGAAAGGGGAAGACCTAGCCCAAGATCACTCAGCAGGGAGAAGTTGTGACTAGAATTCAGATGCCAGCATACTTTCTGCTTTGCTGAACTGTTCAATCTTTTCTTTGCTCTTTCTGTACATAAACTGCCTACTATAGTAATCCCAATTACTTCCACTGAAAATCAGCCCAAATCTCAAGGCTCTGGAACGTTCCCCTCTCCCCTTCCAGATAACCACATGAACGCTTCATTTTACACTGTTGTCATCACAATTTTGCATTCCCATTTTCTTTCTTTTTTTTTTTTTAATAAATTTATTTATTTATTTATTTTTGGCTGTGTTGGGTCTTTGTTTCTGTGCGAGGGCTTTCTCCAGCTGTGGCCAGCGGGAGCCACTCTTCATCGCGGTGTGCGGACCTCTCACTATCGTGGCCTCTCTTGTTGCGGAGCACAGGCTCCAGACGCGCAGGCTCAGTAGTTGTGGCTCACAGGCTTAGTTGCTCCGCGGCATGTGGGATCTTCCCAGACCAGGGCTCGAACCCGTGTCCTCTGCATTGGCAGGCAGATTCTTAACCACTGCGCCACCAGGGAAGCCCCCATTTTCTTATTTGGTACTTTTTTGTAATACTTAAGTTCTTATAGAGAATGGGGTATATTTCTGGGTTGTTTATTTTTTTCCATTGAAGTTTCACGTGAGATTCATATCCATCAACACACCGTTTTAGTTGTTGTCGCTTTATATTTTAATATCTAGTGGGACTAGTCCTCCTCTCATTAGCCATCATTATCAGAATTTTCTTTGCTTTTCTTAGTTTTCTTTTCCTCCAGATAATTTTTACCTGGGTTATCTAGAGGAATCAAGGGCAGGGAAATAGTTTATCCCAGGCTGCCCTAATCTTGGGCATCGATACAGGTCAATTGAATTGGGTACTCTTAACTCGTGGTTCTGAAAATGGAAAAGTGGCCCACTGATTGGGTGAAACAGGAGAAGGAAGTGGTGGCCCCAACTCCCTGACCACGCCCTGCCTTGCCACTGCGCCCTAACCTGCCATCCCGGGAGGCAGGGCAGGATGACTGCACAGTGGTAGGCGTGCTCCCTCGGGATGGATGTCGTTGGTGCTGGTGATCACTCAGTGACTGTGAGTTTGCCTGAAACTGGGAGCCTCTCTGCAGCTGCCTATGTGGGGTGGGGAGCCTGGGGAGCAGGCCTGGCCCACGCATCCTTTGACATGCACCACCAGCCCTGTAGCCTTCCCACCTCCCCGGCAAGGGCGCAAGCTTCCCGCAGAGTCTGTCTCCACCCTTAGGTCTTTTTGCTTTGGTGCAAGAGTTTGCCTCTCACTGCCCACTCTCCCAAAGTTGTTACCTCAAAAACAACACCTCACCTCTTATTAGCCCATTTACCCCTAAAAACACTCACCTGAGGTACAGAATGGACACCTAATTATATCAGTAACCCAACTGCTTTGTGAGACAAAATTTAGGAACACTCTTTTTTTTTTTTTTTATGTTGGAGTATAGTTGATTTACAATGTTGTGTTAATTTCAGATGTACAGCAAAGTGATTCAGTTATACATATACATATATCTATTCTTTTTCAGATTCTCTTCCCATATAGCTTATTACAGAGTACTGAGTAGAGTTCCCTGTGCTGTACCGTAGGTCCTTGTTGATTATCTATTTTTAGGAACACTGCTGATTGACACTAGTCAGCAAGGCAAAGCGAACACTTTGCCTTTCTTGTCATAGAACCCTGGTCCACAAACCATCTTGGCCTATGCCCTCCTGTCCTCGGGTCATCACCTAAGGGATCCTTAAGAAATCCCTGTACATTATCAAGTTTCAGAATCCCCTTCAAATTTTTCTTTGAACTAAGTGAAGTCTAATTTAGGAAAAATTACTATCTTTAAAATAGTCTTCTTATCATGTAGGAATATATTAGGAATCTCCATTCAAGTTCTTTTTATAAATCTCAATGATATTTTATAATTTTCTTCATGTGGATCACAAATAAGTTTCACTAATATTATTTTAAAACATTTCACACATGATCTTGCCATTGTAAATGAGATCTTTTTTTTCAATCTGTAAACGATGATTATTTTATAATAATAATAGAAGTGTTATTGACTATTTTCTTTTTCTCTTTTTATCTGGTGACTTTATTGAGCTTTCTGATTCTAGAGGTTTTCTCATTGATCCACTTAAGTTTTCTCAGGATCCCAGTACAGTGTGCCTTTTGCAATAATATAAATTATGACTCCGCTTCCTAATACAGTAGACTAATGAGTGTGCATCAATGTCACCCTCAGGAACTTTTAAAAAATTGGGGTAGTTTGTTTGGCTCCATCCCCACTGAACCGCCACCCTGGGGCTCAGCAGTGGGGCCTGGGACTGGAAGGGGTGAGGGTGGGAGGTAAATTCCAGACCAAGGAGACAGCCTCTGCTGAGGTTGGGAGAACATGAGCCTGACTTGTCTGAAAGCAGACCAGTATGGCTGGAGAATGGAAATTTGATCGGTTTCGTGGATACTTAAAATTTTTTTTGGTCTGTGAGCAAGGGAAGTCAGTGAAGGATTTAAAGCAGCAGGTGCAATGGTAGATTTGCATTATGAAAAGATCACTCTCACTGCCATGTGAGAATAGACTGCAGGGGAGCCGGAGGGAAAGCGGGTGCAGCTCATTATGTAACAGCAGTTCATACATCTCCTTACGATGTGTCAGGCGCTGTTTGAAGTGGTTTCTGTATATTAACTCTTAAGTCTCCAGGTGCACAGGGAGTTTGTGGCAGAGCTTACTTGAAGCCAGCAGGTCTGGCTCCAGAGTGGACACCTGAAGCACACAGGTGATCCCACAGATGAAGTAGTATGGACGAGGGTGGTGGCATTGGAAATGGTGAGAAGATTGTAGAAGGGGACCAACTGAAGAGATATTTAGGGTTTAATATAAGCAGGACCTGGTGATGGGTTGGATATGGGGTGGTAGGGGGAGGAAATATCAAGGTACCAGTTTTTCCACATATTTGTGACCATTTGGAGTTTTTCTAGGACTTGTCTATTTACTTTTCCATTGGGTTGTTCTTGTGTGCTTATCACCTCTACTCTTTTTCCTGGGGAAGGAAGGAATTCAGACCCGTTGCCAGGGTGTGTTCTGCATCTCCCATGTGTCTTCTGGGTGTATGGCTGGGTGAGGGATGGTCTCTGCTCACCATACTTTCGCTTAGGGGTATGAGAGCAAGGTGGGCCTAGTCTGAGTGTTCCCTACTCAGCTCTCCCAGGGCCTCTGGAGTGGGAGGTGGGAAATGTGCGTCCTTTTAATGTAAATTGTCAGATGGGACCCTGGATACTGGAACTCTAGTGATATTGGAGGCCTTAGACACTATCTAATCCAACCCCATCATCTTATAGATGGGTACACCAAGGCCAAGAGAACTGGGAAGAGATTTGTCGATGGTCATGTAGGAGGCCAGGGACTTAGTCAGACCTGGAATTTAGGTCTCCCAACATCCAAGACACTAAAGGCATGTTTGGACATGTTAGGACATTGGCCAACAGTATTAGCAAGTGTCTGGTCACCTGCCCTGGTCGGGGTCCAGGGACAGTGTATCAGAGCCAATAGGTGGGATGAGGCAAAGTAAAAAATAGGTTGGGTTGAGCCAGAGAAATGGGTTCTAATCACTCCTGAAAGCCAGATGGGCTGAGGTGTGAGTATGGGGAGCTGGGACCTAGCAGAGGGACGTGGGGAATTTTGGAGCAGATGTTTAGGAGGCTGGGGCAGAGCGGAGGGTGACATGAGCTAGAGGGACACACAGCACCTCCCAGGGCCCCGCCTGATGGGGAGGGGAGACCTTTGAAGTCCATTCTGAGGGCCAGCCCAGCCTGCCCACCTCCAGGGAGACCGCAGAAGTCTTGACGAGTGTGAGGGCCCGGACAGGGCCAAATGGCCTAAGAGGTTCCAGCCAAAATCCAGGGCCTCATCCCACTGAGCAGAGCCCTTCACTCCTGCCACCTGCCCCATGCCAGCCGCAGGGTGGTGGGATCAGGAAGGGGCAGGATCTGCGGCAGCAGGGAGGGTGGTGCCTGCAGGGGAAACGTGAGACAGGGTGGGCTGTGATGAGGACCAGGAATCAGGGAGAGAGATGCAGAAAGAGGTCCGAAGCAGCCTGGAGTTGGAGAAAGGCAGAGGTGGGTACCGCCCCACCCAGCCCCACCAGCCCTGGGCACTGTCTCACCTGAGGAAGTCTAGAAGGGGCTGCCCAGAGCTCAGAGATGCTGAGGCGGAGGGGCCCTCTCCTCGCCCCCAGAGCCCAGGTAGGGCAGCAGCCGCTGGCACTGCCTGTTCTCATCCTCCTCTGAGATGGGCCCAGGCCCTGAAGCACAGGCTTTGGCCAAGGCAGAGTAAATCCTTGCTGTTGTGACCACCCACAGCGCCTATGCTTCCTTTCGTATAATAGCTCCTCAGGGCTGCTGTGCGCAATCAGTGAGATGATACAGGTACCACTCAGCACAGTGCTGGCTCCACACCAGGGCTCAATAAGTGGAAGCTCTAATTACTACATGTTGTTACATCCCCGTGGTGCTTTGGACTTTCGACACAGCGATCACAGGTTCACGTTCCTTCTCTGCGTTCAGCCTCACACACCCTATGCAGTAGGCAAGATGTGCATTGTCCCCACTTAATAGATGAGGAAACTGAGGCGAGCCCAGGCAAGTGGTTCCCTGGCCACCCAATGAGTTAGCGGCACAGAGAGGACAAGAATTCAGTTCTAAGTCTAGTGTATTTTCACTGCTGTGTGTTTCTTCTATAAAATGCAAGACTTTCATCCTTATTTCAGAGTTGAGCAGACTCTAATCACCTTCCTTTGTCTCCTAACAGCCCTGCTGTAAAGAGTTAAAATATTAGAGAAATGTAGTGCTGGAAGGTAGCCTTCGAGAACATCCCACCCCCTGAATTTCATGAGGCACAGAGAGGCCACATACTCACTCAAGGTCATATAGCATAGCAGCAACAAAGCCAGGACTGGAATCTGGGTCTGGTGTTCTTTCATCTATACCTGCTGCCTCTGTAGGTCTTAGCGACTTTTCTCCCCATTTCAGAGATGAGAAAATCCAATCTAATCCCCTAGCTCTACCTTAGAGGACATCGCTTCTTCAGTGACCTTAGAATGGCTGGTGGCTTTAGAATCTGATTAGAATCTTATATTTATGAACCATTAGCAGCAAAAGGGAAGGGCCACGGAGCGAAAAGATGATGTGTTAGGGGTAATAAACTTTGCAAATAGTTTAAATTGCATTTCAGGGTCTGATTCCTCTTGCTAGAGAGATGGGTTTGCGAGTTCAGAGTAGGGTTGTTTAAAATGTATTTCACATTTTAAATAACCATGGTTTTCTTAGATGAGGGGGAAAAAAACTGGTCAAAACCGCAAACTCATAGGCTTTTCTGAAAGGTTACAAAATAAAATGTTCTTTGCTGGAGGATATAAAGGCAGTGGCTCTCTGTTTGACAAAGGAGAGGGCTCTGCTAGATAAATCTTGCATTATGAACAAATGAGAACTCCCTCCCTCCCTTCCTGATCAGCTTAATTCATTGTTGCTTATCTGCAAATCCAATAACGCTGGTAAAACAAACCCTTCCTGCAGGCTGAGGACAGGGGCCTGGGCACTTCTCCTCAGAAACCTTTTCCTATTTATAACCTCAGTGCCTGCTCCTTGGAAAGCTGGGCTTAGATGCCCTGGGGGGAAGCAGGCAGGGATGCTGTGCTTCAGCTCCGGGTCTCCCAGCCACACCCCACCCCGGTCTGGGTCCTCTGAGCAGAAGAAGCTCAGCAGATCCTCAAAGTGGAGCTGGTAAACTGGGCAAAGAGCAGGTATTAAGTATACTTCCCGCACTTCCCCATCCCCCTCCAAGATACTGATAAATTTCCCGGCTCAAAATTGCCGACGTTTTTAATGCCTGCGTGCATTGGAGTGTGGCCACCTGGGTGCCACCTCGGTAATATATCATACTACATGAGGTGACTAAGGATATTTCAATTGCACAGCTTTTAAAATATTATTTATTAATTTACCAAACCCCTTGTGCACTGAGTGTTTGTCTACTGTCTGTCTCCCCCTGGCCACGGTGGCAGGGCGTTGTCTGTGCTGTCGAGGGGTCCCCAGTAGGTCTAAGGAGCGGAAAGCTGGAGTTAAGAGGAAGCCAGCACCTGGAAGGAGGGACCACCTGAAAAGGAGGATGTGGTCCTAGGGTGGCCTCACTGATGGACTGGACTGCGTCTTTCTCACCCTGGGCAACTTTTCCTGAGACCATTTGTGCATGTGCCAGTGTATGGAGCTTCTTTATAGGACATTAGACTTTCCTACAGTATTGTATCTCGTAAACCTGTTCCTCTGTTATTAAATTCCTCGTAAAGGATGCTCAGTGGTCCATCCTGTGAATGTAGAATTATTTACTTAACCAAGTCCCAACTGATAGACGCTTTGTAAACCCCAGCTCCTGCCAATTTCCCCCATTAGAAATAAAGCTGGTACTTATTCTTCTTAAGTGATAGTCCCTTTTAGAAACTGACTATGGACTCATTTTACCTTTCTCTGATTAAAAAAAAAAAAAGCCAAAAAAAAAAAAAAAAGAAATAAAGCTGGGATGACTATCTCTGTACATAAACTTTTGACTCCAGTGCATGTTTCCCTTGGCTAGATTTCTAGGACAGGAATTAATGAGTCGAAGGTCTAAGGCCATCATCGTTGGGTTTTCTCTAGAGGATAGCCATTGTGCTGTGGGCTCTAGAATTCTCAGCTGCCTGAGTTTGATTTGAACTCTTTCACTTATTTCCTGTGGGACTTTGAGCAGGTTATGTAACCTCCTGTTTCTTCAGCTGCAAAATGGGGATAGTAACAGTACCTACCTCATAGTGTTGTTGTGAGGATTAGATGAGAGAAGCCATGTGTAGCTGTTGGGTTGAATAGGCATGACTCATGAGATGGAATCATAAAGTCAACCTTATTTTTGTGTCCTGTGGTCTCTTTAATTTTATTCTTTGAGGCTGTTTTTTCCCCCTAAGCCTAGATGAAAGTGAGGGTAAGTCCCATGACTTTTCTGGCCGTTTCCAGGTAACCAAAGGTTGTCCTGTCAGTAATTAATATGTCCTGTCTATTGTGATAAAAAAACAAACAAACTTTAAACTTCAGAGTTATACCAACTTCTCTTGCCCATCCCAGTCTACTGCAGGCCAGCTGCTTGTGGGAGAGGGTCCATCCTGCAGTTCTGACCCTCTCCAGGGTCCAAGGTGAAGGCACAAAGCAGGAGAGGAGAGGAGGGGCAGGAAAGTTCTTCCCTGACTGATACTCTGATGAGCTGGTGTCACACTCTCTGGGCCGTCTCTATTGTCGGGGTGTTTTGTGGGTTCTTAGGAACCATTCCACCGCTGGGATGTCTCCCCAAGCGAAGCTCCCTTGATGCGGGTGATGCTTTCTCACCATGGCTCATCCTATGGACCCATTCTCAGGCCCTGGGAAAGCTGAACTCATCCCCTCCCGCACTGTGACCTCCCCTGACAAGGGGGCCCTCTGGGCTGGGATCTAAGACAGTCACACCTGTTCTTCATGCTGGGGCCCACACTGGTCCACAGGAAATACTCCTGTATCCATCACCCCACAAACCTGAGAGCACAGGCTGACCCTGAAGCAGCAGCACCTTCTCAGCCATCAGGACGGGCGGGACTCAGATGCCCCAGCACTGTGGTCCCAAGACTACTGTGGCCACATACTGAGCTCTCCTCAAGCCCTCTCTCCGGATTGGAGGTGAAAGCCATAACCCCTCCACCCCTCCCACTCAGGGCTCACTGGACCCTGGTGGCTTTCTCTAAAACTCCTTTTCAACCTCCAACAACCCTTTTCTCAGCCTCCTATATTTTGTATGTACCAGAAATGTGCCAGCTAATGGTACGGCCTCTTCTCCATGTCACATTTGGTGGTATCCCACCTCACTCTGGAACGTGATACCTATTGCCTCGGAGCCTCAGTGAAGTTCCATTTCATCACCCTATTGCCCATATTGCTTTCATGAAACATGTAGAGGGTGCCCAGCATAGAGTATGTTCTCCACAAATGATGGTCACATCTGATCCAATCTCATAGGCTCTCCATTTACACTGACTTCATCACCATTACATTTGGTTTTCTTCCTATTACTTTGTTTTATGCTTTCTGAGTCTTATGTTTCCTTTAGACTATGATCATTTTTTTTCTTTTTTCCTTTTTTTTTTCTGGCTGCGCGCTGTGGCGTGTGAGATCCTAGTTCCCCGACCAGGGATCGAACCCGCATCCCCTGCATTGGCAGCATGGAGTCTCAACCACTGGACTGCCAGGGAAGTCCCTAGACTAGGGTCACTTTTGTTGTTGTTGTGGAGACTTTTATTTGCTATTCTCTTAGGCAGTGAGACAAAATAGACATATTGTTTTTAATTCTGCTAGTGGTTACCCTACATTTTCCCACAGATATCAGTAAGCCTATTTATCTCACTTTAATCATGTGTAATGGGGCATTGGTCTTTGTATATTCTGCGGTTTGAAGGGGAATCTCAGAGGGTGCTCTCTGGCTGTGCATGCATGAGCCACCATCTTGCCATGACATCTGCCCAACAGCTTTGCAAGGCACTGGGCTCTGGTGTAGGGGGTTTCATCTCTGCCCTGGACTTTCCCATTCACCATCTAACAGTTTTCAATACCTCTGGTCTTGTCTCCCTTTATCCTCCATTTTGCTCCCAATTCTCTCTTTCTAAAAGGTACATCTGGACAGGTTACCCTTGGCTTAAAACCCTTTAGTCGTTCCCCACTGGCTGCAGGATAAAATCCAAGCCCCCCAGCTGGGTGCTCAGGGGACCATGTGACCTGACCCTTGTGCCACACTGAACCGCCCACCTACATGCCACCACATTAGGTGATTTGTACCTAGGTTTTCACGTGCATTGGTCACAGACTCTCACATCCGCTGCCTTCGTTCATGTCATCCTCTTTGTCTAGAATGCCCTTTGGTAAAAGAGCCCAGGACCACGCCTGGCCAGCTGTAGAATCTCAGGAACTGTTAAACTTCCCCCCCACTTCCTTTCTTATGTGTCTATCAAAACCCTCCTCGGGACTTCCCTGGCGGTCCAGTGGTTAAGACTCTGTGCTTCCACTGTAGCGGGGGTGTGGGTTCGATCCCTGGTCAGGGAACTAAGATCCCGCATGCCTTGCAGTGCGGCCAAAAAACAAAACAAACCCTCCTCATCCTTCAAGGTCCAATTCAACTGGCATCCTTTCTTATTCTCAGGAAACGCTTGTCCTAACCTGACTCCCCTTCCTTCAGTACCATTGGCTGCTCCCAACACTTTGTACACCTGGATTGTGACTCCAGAACCTTGGTGCTTTCTGTCTCTCCTGCCAAACTGAAAGCTCCCTGAGAGCAGGGTTGAGCCTGACGCCTGCCAAAGTGCTGCATGGACCCTTGAGCCCGGTCGGGTTGAGCTGCTGTTTGGTTGATTGCATTGCCTTCCTCAGAATGCGAGGGTACGACGCCAAGCTACGAGGCAGGACACCTTGGGACCTGGTACCCAATCTGAATAGATATTCTTTTATTATTTATATCCTTTTGCTTCCAAAATTGATGAGAGGTGGCCCACACTCAATAAAACAGTTAAATTAGAAATAGAAAATTTACTACTTCCACATGGAAGTAGCAAGGTGCCAAAATGCTAACCTTCTTCCTTGGATGAACGAGCCTTGCTGAGGGGAGCTTGCACTGGGGTCCTCTCCCGCTGGGATGGCAGATGTGAGGGTCTCCTTCGGGTTGTTTCTGTTCCCATGCATTCTTTCACTCCACTCACAAACCATGCCTATGTTTGAAAATGCCTAAGATGCAACGAGGAGAATTTAAATTCACAGCAAATACCTCATCCTTGAGGAACTGGACAGGTGGTGAGGAGGCCGTGTGGGTTTGCTATGTTTCAGTAGAGATAACCTTGTTCCTGGGCTAAATTTAGAAAGCTTAGGTACTTCTTCAAGGGTCAGTGTACAGCTCAGCTGTATTTTAACCACAGCTTAGTATTCTTCACATTGCTTTCTGGAGTGGCTTTTTGGTAGAAGCCAAGGGCCTAGGCTTAAAATGTCAACCAGGGAAGTCATCTAAGCAGCAAAACCCACCACCAGTTCTGAGTTGAGTGTGAACACTCACACATCGCCGTAGAACTCACAGAAGCGCCCGCTTAGATCCTCCCCATGCACACACATCAACATACCAACTAACAAATGTTCCTGTGCAGACCCATTCTGACTGCAGGGACACCTTACACACACACACACACACACACACACACTCACACACACACGCATACATGGCACACAGCCCCACTGGCTCCCCCATATCCCGTGTGCACACACAGCCTCAGCAGGAAGAGACGCGGAGAGCCGTGTTATTTCTGCACCTCACTCTGACTCCAGATTTTGCTCCCTTAGGACAGAACTTAAAGTGTCTATTTAATAGATTCAATTACTCCAGGCTCCTGAGACCTTCCAACTTGATTCTGATTGCTTTAAGGTGTCAGATAATTTGGGAATAAAGGGGAAAAGCAGCCTCAGGTTCTTGAAGAGGAAGTCGTCTAAGCTCATCTCTGAAGTGGTAGCTGCTGATGGTCTGGAGGGTGGGGCTGACCTCTTGCTTCCGTGCAGGGTTCTGTCCATAGGTCCTGACAGACAGAGGCCCTCAGGTAGTGATTTGCTATGCTGCCTTGGTCTCCAAGGCAGGGACCAGTCCCTTTCTGCTGCCCCTCCTGGGAGCCCGACAGGGGTGAAAACGGAGGCCCAGGCCAAGTGTCCCAGCAGGCAAGGAAACAGCCCTACTTTTTGCCCCCCTGCATCCTACTCTGGGGTGAATTTTTTTGTCTGCTCTCTGTCCGCATTGACAGTGATAGCTCTTGGAGGTTGATAAATAATCAGAGGTCACAGCCTTTGGCAAGCATCGATGCTGTGCCAGACGGAGATGGATATGACCTGTCCACTCCAGAAGCCTGAAGAGGGAGGCTGGCTGTGTGTGCGTGCGTGCATGTGCCCTGCAAGAACTGTGATAGGCAGGAGGAAGCTAAGGACAAGGGCTGTGTGTGAATCCTGGCCTCACCATTGACCAGCTGTGTGACTTTGGGCAAGATCTTTGCCTTCTCTGTGCCTTAGTTTCTTCTGCTATAAAATGGGTATGATAATAGCACCTACCTCCTAGAGTGGTTGTGAGGATTACATGAGTTATAGTATATAGCTAGCACCTGATGCTCAGCAAATGCTCCAAATGTCCTGGTTATTGTTTTTATAGCAAATGGGTCAGGCTGCAAGGCTGGCAAAGTCCTGGGGTGGGGAGTCCCGGCTGTGGACCCAGGGCAGCAGGATGGGGCCCTCCCTCAGCCCATCTGGCTGTCCTTACACTCTCTCCCCACCAGTAAGGCAGTCAAAGGATCCCACATGGACACTCTTCTGGCATGGTTGGGGGGATGGCACTGCTGAATCCAGGGTAGACATGAGGACACCCACCTGCAGTGTGGAGACGGTGCCCCTCAGCAGACCCCTCCCAGATCACCTGGTCTCTCCTCCCTGCTTCTGCCAGCCCTGCTGTGGACTTGCTGTCCTTCACCTCAACATGCCACAGTTTGCTTTAAAGTTGGTGCTTGTCACAGCCAGGACCTCCTCAGTGCTCAGAGACTTTAAGATTATCTTTGTTGAGAGGTTTTTGGCTCCGTTTAAGTGTGGCCCTTAGAAAGGGCTTTGGAGGGCAGAGGCCCTGGTTCCTTTTCAGCTCCATGGCTGTCAAGCTTTATGTCCTTGGGCATCTTAGCCTTCCTGAGGCTTTATTCTCTGGGAAACAGGAACAACTACTTGCCTCTCAAGGCTGTTGTGGAGATTAAGTAATATAAATTTACAAGGGCTGGGGACGCAATAGACGGTAAATGTATCCTTGTCTTGACTCCTATAGCTTAGAGGGGAAGGACTCCTCCGGAATGAGGAAACACCTCCTTTACTAAAACCAAAGAAAGAAGGTTCCCCGGGCGGCATGTGAGAACTGGAGGCGGCAGGGAGCGGGGAAGGTCAGCCTCCATGCTTTGGACCTGAACGTTCCCCAGGACCTCTTTCGGTCTTTTTTGGCATCATTCCCTTCCTATACAACTGGGTCCCACCCCCTACTTCTCCCCTCCCCCTCCATTTGAGCATAGGTTTCCCATCCCTTAGTGGAGATAGGTAGGCCAGGTAGGCAGGTGTTAGAATTATCCCCGTTTCACAGAAGGAGAAACTCAGGCTTGAGGTCGGAGACCCGCCCAGTAACAGCGCCTGTTCACCCAAAGTGGGCTCAGGTGCGGTCACGTGTGCGGAGCCTGGGGACCCGGGCTTTCGGTGAGGGGGATGGGGGCGTTTGGGACGCCGGAGCCGGCCTGGGGGTGGGGTCTCCGCCGGGGGCGGGGCGAGGGAGGAGGGGCGGGCCGCCGCCGCCACCACGCAGAGCTCGGGCCCTGGGCGCGGAACCCAGCCCCTCTGGCGGCGTCGGGCGGTGCGGACGGCCTCTCCCGCCTTCACGCGCGCGCACGCCCGCCCGCGGCGGCCCCGCGCACTCCGCCGCTTCGCCCATCGCGCCGCGCAGGCAGTCGCTCGCCGAGCCCGCGGCCGGGGCCCTGGCGTGCAGCGCGGGCCTCGGCGGGGCCCAGCGCCCCGGCCCGGGAGGATGAGGCCCTGGGCGGCCCGGGAGCTGAGCAGGGACCCCGCGCCGGCCCCCGCGGGCCCCGGCCTCCGGAGCCGCAGCTGCCGCCCCGCCCCCGAGAGACATGACTTCCAAGCCGCATTCCGACTGGATTCCCTACAGGTACGCGGGCGCCGGCCCCCACCTTCTCTTCGACTTGGGGGCTCGGGCCTGGCCCACCACCCTCCAACGCTGAGGGCTTGGGGCAGGGTCGAGGGAGCCGGGCCAAGGTGCCCACCACCCCGAACTCGGAGCGCAGGGCTGGCTGGGGACACTGGACTGGGGCGCAGGGCAGCTGTACCCTCCTCATCTGGCCGAGCCCCGGGGGCGCGGGTTGGAGGCTCTGGGCCTTCCTGCCCCAACTTTGGGGGCCCCAGTGGACTGAACTAGCCTGCTCCGCTCCCCCACTTATCCGCCGGGGTTGCTGGAAGAGGCCAGTGCTCTGGGCCTGTGTGGGCCTTGTTGGGGCAGTCAGTGCCATGTGGCCGCCTGGGGAGGGAGTGAACGGTGCTGAGCCCCTTCCTAGGCCTAGCACACCGGTCTTACGCCAGTATAGCAGCGTACACACACCCATACATCTGCAGGCATGCATCCACAGGACCAAAGACTCTCCTGCTGGTCGGTTCACACACTCAGGGCATGAATTCCTGGAGACAGTCAATCCGAACCTAAAGCACACACACACACACACACTGATTCTCGGGCTCACACAGGTGTACTCCTGCCTATCCGTGCACATACACATCCTATATTTGGGGAATACCTGCCTCCCACTACCCACACACAAGACTACTCATATCTTTCAGAGAGTCAGAAATCCACTTGCTAACTGGTTTATACCTGGACACACACCAACTCACAATACATGAGAACTGCCTTCACGTGCACAAGAGCACCTAGGAACCCAGGCACACTCAGGGAAGTATGGCCACCTGATGTTCCCTGATGCTGTGGTCTGTCCCAAGGACAGCTGGGCTTTCCTGCCTGTGTGGAGGTCGGGGTGGGGGAGGGGTCCCTAGGGCTTGCACAGGTGCAGGCCTTTCTACATCCACTCTACTCCATTCTCTTCATTACCACTGGAAAAGAGCTCATTGCCATGGCAGCACCAGATCCTTGGCCACCCATTGGCTCCTTGGTTGCCATGGGCTACGGGGCTATCTCCAGGCCTCCCCTGAGAGGCATGTGTGTAAAAGGGGTGCCCGCTGCTAAGGTCCACTATGTTCTTGCTGGCCCAGGTGCACATGCTTGTGGCTGGTAGGCACAGACTCTCCAGACCTGCCTTGTAACGCAGCCTACCCTCAAAGGGAACTGATTCCAGTCACTGATAGAAAATAATTCTGACAGAGCTCTTCTATGAGTCTGTCCAGACAGCATCCAAAATGGAAACCAGCTGAAACCGCCTGAGGCTTGTTAAAAGCAGATCCTTCTACAAACAAGCACCTGTCACTGGCCTGGGGATTCAGAGTTTCTCTTGAGAATTGTTGTTGTCTCTAATCTCAGCACCTTTGGGGGTTTCAGGGCTTCCCAAATTAGAATTTGTGGGTGCCCCTCCCACCAACACACACACGTGTGTGCACACACACAGGTCAACCCAGGGTTTCCGGCAGATGTATACAATCACACCTCAGAGTCTCACATAGACCAGGAGATTCTCCCATCAGGGGACCGGGGCTGTGCTGACTCAGGAGGGCTGTCACCCTGCACAGGGCATCCCGGCTGGGGGCACAAGTCGTTTCCGGAGCGTCCTGGCCTTCTTGACACATGTGGGCTAAGGACCTTCTAGAAGACAGTGCCGCCACACAGAATATCATTAACCTTTTCTAATCACCCAGCAGAGGTGCCTGGACAGTGCCTGTGGACTCAGAGGCCTCTAGTGCTGTGGAAGTACCTGAACGGGGGTGCCGATGGCAAGGTGGTGGCCACAGACTAACTCAGGAGGCAGGGAGGACAGGGGAAGCACATGGGGCTGGGATATGACGGCGTGTTTAGGATATGGCAAGCTGGGGGCCAGGCCAGATCGTGGTTCAAGAAAGCCTCTCCCAGGAGCCAAGGACCAAAGCAACTTGTAGAGTGAGTACACAGGTCTTAGAGAAAGTCTGCCTCAAACTGGGGAGGCTTAAGCCTGCCTCTGGGAAAGAGGGCCCTAGGGAGGTCGGGTCGTCTCTGGAAAATGGCTCTGTCCTCTGGCGGCGAGTGCCCAGGCACTGGCATCCTGCAGAGAGTGATTTGGCACTTGCCCCAACCTAGGCCTAGCAATCCCATCCCCTCATTCCTTTCTTGAGCCTACACACTCCATCTGGAGCACAGAATCCTGCCACCCCGAAGCCCAGCCCCAACGAGCAGCTTGGCACCCTTGTGGCCCTGCCCTGTGCACTGTCCCAGGGCTCTGCCACCCTGCCTTCTTGCTCTGTGGCAGGGAGGGTAGGTGTCTAGCTGGGGGCGGGCTGTAGTCAGAAGTTGCCAGACTCTCTCCTGCCTTGCTGGGGTCTTTCTGAGCCTGCACTGTGCCTGGGAAAGCACTGGACTTGGGTGTAGACTTCCAGAATGGGCAGATCTGGCTGAGAGGAGATGCAAATTGCCTTTTGCACTAGCAGGGCTGCTGATTGCAGTCAAAGCCACATGCCTGCCTGATTACAGAGAAAACTGGGACAGAAGGCGGCAAGGCAGTGCACTTGCAGATGAGGGGGATGGGTACTTGTGCACGTGTTTTCGTGTGGGGTTTCCCTCATGTCAGAACTGGAATGTGCCATTTGGCTTGGGGACCAGAGGTCGGTCGATATCTCGTTAGCTCTCCTGGTGAGGGTTCTGCTGTCTCTGTGGTGGTTGCAGCTGCATCCCCTGGGCCCGGCTCCTTTTCTTTGAAGCAGTGACAGCTGGTGATAATCATCTTAAGGGTAATTGTGACTCAGTTTATAATGATCACGGATTAATCTCACATTCTGACTTAGAAGGGAGCCATTTAGTTTATAAAGTGTAACAATTGGAATAACTTTTTGCCTTTTTTTCTATTACTACTACTGGTTTCTATTTCTGCCATTGTCTTCACCTGTGTTCTTGAGGAGCATTAACTGTCCCTGGTTCATGATTTTACAACTTTTTATGGGTTGTAGGTGGAGCGCTGAGAGTCAGGAAAGCCTGCTGCCCACAGGTGTATTGGAGGGTGGGAGTGATGGCCAGCCCTGTCCTCAGTGCTCTGTCTGCACGGTCCTGCAGCCGTTGCCCGGTGTCTCCCTCACTGGGCCGTGAACTCCTGGAGACCAGGGACTGCACCTGGAGAGCAACCTGTTTGCCTGGCATGACCCAGCATGGACATGATGCCCACTACTTTGAATCAAAGTGGCATCCCCAGGTAGATTTTAGGACTTCCTGGCTTTCCTGGCGCCACACCTGTGTTCTCAGCACACCTGAGGGCTGCAGTACTCTCCCCTCACAGTGGGGCTTTCTCAGTGCTGCTGGAAAAGCACAGCTCTAGGTCAGAGAATGAGAACCTCAGGCAGGAGTGGCCCTCACAGGCTGTCCAGTCCTCTGTGTGAATGCTCCCTGTAGCATCCCTGCGAACAACCTCCATTCAGGTGGACGAGAACATTAGAAAATTCTATGTTGCGGTGGTGAGCCTAAGCCCGTCTCTGGGTTTCCCCTCCTCTTGGTCCTCGTTAAGATCCTCCTGGTACGTCTCACTCTGCTTACTGGGGAATGGAATGACTACCCATTAAACAAGACTCTGAGTCTTTCAGTTCTCCCTCTGGGAGGAGCCTCAGAGGTGCCCGGACTCTGGCCCACTGCTTCACTTCTGGCAACAGGAAGGAAGAGCAGAATCTCTGCTCCTAGTTCCACAGGGAGTCTCTCTCCTCTCCCACCCTGAGCGTCTTTGGGAAGTCTTCTTGCTGCTGCCTGGGGTGGAAGGAGCAGGACGCACAAGGTTGACAGATGATTCAGGGAGCAGCGATCCTGCAGATGCCCTCAGATTGGTCTCTGCCCTCCTCCAGCACGGATCCTGGAGCCGCAGGCAGGGTCCTGGGTGTGGCCTGTCCAGCTGTCCAGCACCGAGCAGAGTGAGGCTTTTATTTCCTCTCTCTGGACCCCTGCTCCTGTCGCTGCCCTCCAGGCCTCACCACCCCATGGGTTGGCTTTGATACTGATCCATCACCTCAAGGCCTCTGTAAACAAAACCGCAAAGTCTTTCATCAGGCTGATGTCAAGCCCTGTCTCCTCCATTCTGCCTGCGTGGGAAGACCTGGGTTTGGGGGCCCACCTGTAAGACTTGACCACTTCCTGTTAGGTTTCCAGGGTCTTCTGAATTCATACTCTCTTAGTGAACAGTTAGTATCTCTTCTACTTTGTGTCACCTGTAAGTCTGCTGAGAGGGCTGCGTTGTGTCAGGTCATCGATAAACTCGCTAACCAAGAGAAACATGATGCTAGAAACCTCCTTTGATGATGGCGTGACCCATTGTTGCCAGAACCTTTGTCCGTCTGACTGGCCTAGCACACCGCTTACATGGCTTTGTCTCGCCCGCATGGTATCGCTGCCGGTCCCTGCAGCTCCACGCGGAAGCTTGGCTGTACTGTCCTGTCTTTTCCGATAGGTCCGCGGACGTGTGCCCTGCCTTGCTGGCACACTTGGCCTTGCTCCTAATCCTAATGGTCATGTCCCTTGTAGCTATTCAGTCGACCCCTTCCACAGTCTTACCTGGGGCCACACTGATCTGCACACTATAATTTCTTCCCCCCTCTGAACAGAAGGCTGTGTTTGCATGCTTCCAGCCTTAGAGCAGCTCCGCAGTTTCTTTTTTGTTCTTTAGAGATCCCCAGCTCTGGCTCCTGGTCTCTATTTGCATGGCTGAGCATTAGAATCACCTGAGTCACTTGCTTTAAAAAAGGAAGTGTAAGGTGGAGGATTCATTCTGGGGCATCTTCCCCAGCAGGTCTGAATTATCAAGTGAGGCTGAGTGACCCCAGCAGTTTGGATTCACCTGGTAAGGTTGGGAGCCAGTGGCTGGAATGGAGACGCCTCATCCTGGGAGGCTGGAACTCTTGTGAGCAGCGTGGTCCTCTCCCTTCTGGAGCTGCCCCACCCCCATTCAGCCCCCACCGTGTGTCTTTCCTGCGATGTTCCAGTTAGCCACTCGGCAACAGAAGCCACAGATCTAGACATGCTGGGTGGGCGGATGGGGTCTGGCATTCGCCACAGACTTTGCAGCCAGGCACATTGGGTGGTCTTTCCTCCCCTGACAGCCCACTTCCCTGATTGCCTGAATCCAGCAGGGGCAGGTTCCACTGTGACTGAGGGGAAGGAGGGAGGGCAGAGGGCGGGGAGTGGGCATGGAGAGTGGGTCTGCCCTGAGGTTGGCCTGGCCGCCAGGCCTCTGGTCAGCTCTGGTGGATTAGCTGCAGCATGGAGGTGGGGTCTAAGAGAGGGGGCACCCGGCTTCCTAATTATGTTGGCCAAGTCTGGCTTTTCCAGCCATGGGAGAAATGTCCCTGACTCTTTTGTTGTCACACATGGTTCACTCTTCGGACACCTGTCTGGCGCCTCAGAAGAAGCAAGGGGATGTGGAGGGGCTGTCTCCTGGGAGGTGAGGGGGCCACTTGGTTGGCCTTGGGCAGAGCAAATGGACGGGTGGACACAGCAGACCAGGTTTCTCTGGCCTTCATGAGCCAGTGACCAGTGTTTCCCTGGGCCTCCCTGGTCCGCCCCTCAGCAAGAGGTGACCGTCGTGAAGGAGCCGCCAGGGTCAGCTGGGAGACCCATCCATCAGTGCCCTGTCTCCTGTCTGAGCCTCCTGGCGGGGCTGCAGCTGGCAGCCTGGGCTTGGCAGTGGTTCCATAATCGGAGGCCGAGTCATTAAAAAGCCTTTACTGTCTGCTCTCGGGGTTATCGTTTAGTGCTGTCTAGAACAGTGCCGTCAGAAAGAGGCAGGCCTGGGTGTGTCCTGAGGAAGGAAGATGCCTAGGAGAGATTCCGTCATAGGAGATGGGAAGGCAGGGACATCTGGTGCACGGGGAGGGGAGGGGGACTGGGCCTGCTGCGGAGGAGAGAGGAGCTTCGGTTCTGCTCTCCCTGGAGACGGCCATCATTGTTGTCGTTGTTCAGCTGTGTGCAGGGGATTCTTTGTCATTCATCAGGGACAGATGTTGTGCGCTCCGGATACATTGTTTCGGGCAGAAACACCACCCGGTACAAGCTTGCCTATGCTGGGTGAGTGTGGTCCACCTGGTGCCTTTGCGGCTCTCCTGGAAACGCCGTGCTGTACCAGGAGCCTGCTGTCCTGCACGTGGTGCTGCCCACTCTCGGAGCCGCCTCATTTAGCTGGGTTGTCGGCCCTCCTGGATGGGTCTTGCTCAGCCAGGCGTGTTCTTATTCACCAAGCACGTGTTGCTTCTCCCCAGCCCTGCATCCTCCACTCCTGCAGCGTGCCTGGTGGTGAGGGAAGAGGTGGGCGGCTCTCCAGGCACTTCTGGGGTATCTGAGTTTTTGGAATCTCTTCCGAAGCCTCACCCTTGTGTTCATCCATCTTTCTTTGAAGGCCAGTGACTAAGTCCATTCTACCTATAATCGTACCTGCTGACCAGTGTTACTAAAGCCTAAGGCTCTTTGTCATTCTCCCCCATCAGGGAATGGGGTGGGGACAGAGGAAGAGGAAGTGATGCTTTCATGGAACTGCGTGGCAAGTCCATGGCAGTGGGACAGTGGCCTGTGGTAGGAAGACGTCCTCCCCACATGGGTGAGGACATGAGGGGAGCACTGGCTGGAACCACCTTTTGTCAGTCGAGCAGCCACTGTGACCAGCAGTTTGGAGGTGGCATTGCTAATGTGAGCTTACCTCTCAGCGGGATGTCGCCCCTTCATATTAGGGGTCAGTGCCTTTCATGGTGTCGGCACCATGGAAATAATCGTCTGTGTCCTGCTCAGCCAAGCCCAGGGCTAGGGACGACCCAGATAACTGCCCCCGGCCCTGCCCTGTGAGAGTGCAGTGGCTCGTGTCATCCCAGTGAGCCAGGAAATGGCCTCTCCTGCTGGCAGGAAGGGGAGGAGCCAGCACTGCCTTGTGGAGGTGACATGGGCTCCTGTGGCCCAACCACCAGGACGTGCCTGAGATGGCAGGCCGCCCCGTGTGGGCCAGGCACAGAGCTTGGCAAGCAGGGCGCCGTTGGATTTCAGGCCCCATTGCTCCTCTCGGCCAGGTGGCACACAGAGCCAGACTGTAGTTGTCACCCATATCCTGGAAGCCACAGACCACAGTGCACAGTGGTGTTTGCACACTCACCCTTTGAAGATGTTTTGCCCGTGCATTCTCCAGTCAGGCCATCGACTGGAGGTGGAGAGACAGGAGGAGGAGTTGTAGCCTCTCGGACCTGACAGGGCTCCCAGGCATCCTGCTCACCCTGGTGCCCCCCTCCAGCCTGCGGTGCGGCCTTCTGTGATGGGATACTCACCACCCCAGCCAGCTGGGATTTTTCAGAGCTATTCCTGTCCTCTGGGCCTGGCATTGCCCTCAGGGAGGCCATGTGCCGCTGTGCGCTCTTAGGCAGGTGGGCTACTTTAAGTAGACTGAGGCCTTGACTAGAAGCATGTCTGTTGACTAGTGTGTTCTCCTGTGCTCTGGCAGCTGAGGGTTTGGCGAATGGGGCTGTTCTGTGCAGGGCCCCAGATCACAACTGGGGCTCCTCTTGCGTGTAGAGCAGCCCATGGGCATCAGGAAAGTCCTTCCCAGATGTCAAGTAGGTAGGACAGCTGCTAGTTCAAAGTATGCCGTCTTCACAGGTTGTGGCCAGGGAGGTGGTGAAGCCAGAGGTGGGTGGTGGGCTGTCTGCAATCCATGGACTTGCTGCCACCCTTTGGCTGGCTTCCCCAGCACAAGTAGTTTGCCTGAGCTGAGACGACGTTTCAGGTCGATTGTTCCAGTTGGAAAGGGCTACTGCTGTCAGAAGTAGGTGGAAATGCTTCACCTTGTCTTCAGGGTGATGTGACCTCATCTTTCCCCCTTACGTGTGTACTGTACTCAGCTACACAGAAGCACACCCACCTCTTAAACGGGCATCTGCATGCATATATGTTCAGGTATGTGCTTACACATGTAGATGCCCTCACACATTTGGACATCTCCCAGTGCACACGCATGAGATATTCCTACAGCCTCACAAACCCAACAACACACTTGGACATACCTGTGCAGGCATCCACACAAGGTCTGATTCAGGGGCAGGCTCTGGAATAACTGGGCCAGGGCAGGCTGGGGTTCCCAGAGCTCAGATCCTCAGGCTCCAACCCCACCCCATGCAGCTGTCCTGACCTTGGTGTTATAGGTTTGGGCCTAGGTCTCATGCATGTGTCTTAGACTAGAAACAAAGTTAAGTGGTTGGGGATCCCTACTTGTGCTCTGTCTTACTTGGCGGCAGAGCTGGTCTGTGTGAGATGACGCTGCCCGTCCCAACACCATAGGTAAGGACTCAAGGATTTGATGCCCTGCAGCCGCCCACACTGTGTCTGTGGCCAGGGAAAGGGCCTGGTGGCCGGCTGCTGGGCTGTGCGTTGTTGTGCTGTGTCTGCCCTGCGCACATCTGCACCCAGCCCTAGCCATGTCCCGAGGGACTGGTTGGTATCATAGTTTCACTCTCCCAAATGAGGGGACCTTCAGTCCTCTTTAAGTGGGGTGGGGGGGGGTTGGGCAGTGTCAGCATTTCCACTTTACCACCTGGAGAGCCAGGAGTTGGCCTTAAACAGGTGGGGAGAGAGTCTGCTTCAGAAGACCCAACCTCCACCAGAAAGGACGGAAAGATGGAGCTGGAGGGACAGGCCCTTGGGTCTGAAGCCCAGCCTCAGGCCTGGCTTGTGCCTGATGCCTCTGGATCTCAGTCAGGCCTGGCCCTGCTCATGGGCCCAAGGGGAATGTCTCCTCTATATTTACTGGGGCAGGGCGGACTGGGAAGTCCTTGGGGAGCAGGCATCCCAGCAGGAGATAAGTCCCCAAAGCGGCAGAAAGATGGCTCATGGCTTCATGTCTCAAGCTGGTTCCCAGATAGTAGCTTCACCCTTCCTCCCTCTCCCATGCCCAGCAGCCATGACGGGAGGGGTTTAAAGAGACCAGACGTTGCTGGGGGTGGCCTCTGGGCTGTCCTGGCTCCTTGTGGGCAGGCCCTGAATACTCGTCTCTCCGTCCGCAGTGTCTTAGATGATGAGGGCAGCAACCTGAGGCAGCAGAAGCTTGACCGGCAGGTGAGTGAGGCTGGAGCCGGGCGGAAGGGTGGTGAGCACTGGCTGTCCCGGACAGAGTCTGGGCTGGGGTCTCCGAGGGCCGGGGGGAGGGCTGTCCTCCTTCCTGGGGTGATCCTGTCTGGTGGGGAGAGGGGCCCCTCCCAGGAGAAGAGAGGCGAGCTCTCTCCTTTACCAGCTCGGCATTAGCACTGCCCCGGTATCTGGGGCTTCTGCCGGCAGGCAGCTTGGGTGACCGCAGTTGGACGTCTGTGCTGTGATCCTGCCAGGGCAGCTGCCTGGGCTGACACTTGGCGGCTTCCGCCGGACCCCACGTCTTGGGGCACCAAGAACATGAGGCCAGAATGGGCTGTGGACCGCACTGTGACCTCTAGAACTGAGCCGAGCGAGCAGGTCCTCTCCACTCCCAGTCTGGGCGCCTTCCCTTGGGTGAGGCGGTCGCCCTCTCAGGGCCCGCCAACCCCGGTGCTTGTCCGCTGCCTCTGTAGCGGGCCCTGCTGGAGCAGAAGCAGAGGAAGAAGCGCCAGGAGCCCCTGATGGTGCAGGCCAACGCCGACGGGCGGCCCCGGAGCCGGCGGGCCCGGCAGTCGGAGGAGCAGGCCCCCCTGGTGGAGTCCTACCTCAGCAGCAGCGGCAGCGCCAGCTACCAAGGTACCCCCACCCTCGGGACAGCCTGGGGAGGCCCCTGCGCTGCAGCTTTAGGCCCCAGCACTGCTTTGGGGAGCCCCTCCGGGACTTCCTGCTGACCTGGGTAGGTGGGGGGCTCATCCTGTCAGAGGTGCCCAGGCCGAGCATGGCTCCCGGCCCAGGTGGGCAGCTGAGCGGGGCAGGCGGAGGGAGGCTGGGACCTGGAGCCTTGGGCTCCTGAGTCAGGTGCTGGGGCCAGAAGGTACAGCTTTATGGACCTGGGAGTTCAAGAGTCCAGGTTTCTGACATTTCCCTGAGAGCAGGAGGCAGCTCCCAGGAGCAGAACGGTCTGCTCCCGCCAGCATTCTGCCTCCTGAGAGGAGTCCATCTCAGCTTCCTGCCTGCCCAGTGCCTCTTGTGACAGACACCTGTTGCCTCCCTGCCCTGGGCTCCCCACACCCTCAGTGCCCTGGCTTCTGGCCTGCAGGTGCCTGCGCGGAGCCGTGGTAGCCAGCAGCCTCCCATCTTTGTACACTCTGGTTCTCAGCAGAGTGCCCTGGGCAGGGGACTCTCTGCAGCTCATCCTGGGCGTGGGGACGGGGTGGCTCCATTGCATCCCAGTGCTCAGCACCCTCCGTCCTGCTCAGGACCCCAGGCTGAGCGGAGGGTTGGTCTCTCTGAGCCTGAAAGGAAGACTCAGACTCAGTCCCCACTGCCCCTGCTGGTGCCAGCAACCACGGTGGCTTCTCCATCAGCTAGTGACTCTAAGAAGGTTGCAGGCATCTGGCTTTTGCAGCTGGAAGGAGCCACGGAGTTCCCCTCCTTCTGCGGCTTCCTCAGGGCGTGCTGCCTCCAGCCACTTCAGTCAACTGGTCGTTGCCTCGCCTCGGGGCCCCTTCACAGCAACGCCCCTGTGTGCTTCAGTTCAGCAGCTGGGGCCACAGCTGGTGTGTCTGTGCTCCACCTGAGAGGCCCTTCAGTGGAGGGGCCAGTCTCTGGGAGGCAGTCCCAGCTCTGCTCCACATGGAACTGGCCTCCGGCCCCACCCTAACCTGGCAGCCTTCTCCGCATGCTTCGTCTGTGGGTGCCGCCCCAAGGGTGGCGGAAGCGCCTTGCAGAGAAGGCCCCCGCTGTTCTGCATCCAGTGGAGCCTGGCATCACTGCCCCGGCCCTGCCAAGCCTGGCACCTGGCCATCCAAGGCTACCCGTGGGAGGGGAGCCTGCTCCTGGGACTTTGGGCCCTGCCAGTTTGCGCCAGAGCCAACGTCTTGAGGCTTTGAGAGAGTCTGGCAGGTCACAGCTGTGTGGTCACTTTGGCAGGTGTTTCTTGAGCACCGACTGTGTGCTGCGTAGGGCCAGCCCCGCAGAAAGACTGCAGCCCCTCTGAGACAGAGCGAACGGTCCAGGTCAGAAGACAGCTTGCTCGCTTGTCATCTGCTCGCTGGTCCCCATGAGCGAGTCACTTACCTTCTCTGGGTCTGTTTCCTGCCCTGTAAAGTGAGGAAAATTGTGTCTCAGGGCTTTGAAAGTTGAAGCAGCCATGGTGTGTTCCAAGAGCCAGTCAGCTGAATGCTGTCCCCCGCTGAGACTCCAGACCGGGCTGGGTCTTCTCCACGGGACCGGGCTTCCCCAGCTTGCGGAGGCTGCTCACCCAGCTGGCTGACCTGGGATTCCGGTTTCCAGGAGCCCCGCCCGCCCTGCCCCCTGTGGCCTCCGCTGCCTCCTGCTCTGCCCTCTGCTGGCTCTTGGTGTTATATACAAGGGGATCATTCTCAGAGGAAGATGAGGGAGTTTGACATAAATCAGAACTGACAGTTTATCCCAGTGATGAGTTTCTGACCTACTGGCCATGCTCATTCATGTTGTATATTTACCCGTTGCTTAAATATTTATTGAGGGTCTATTCGTGTCGGGCTCTGGATTAGAGGCTGGGGGTCCAGGGTGAGCACACACGGACGTGGTCTCTGTTCTCTTATGGACCTTAAGGTCTAGGAGGAGAGAGAGAATGAAATAGATTGTTATAGGTGTGCTTTGCAGAAAGAAGCCGGGCCCAGTGAGTGAATGGCAGAGAGCCTGCTCCCAGGCTAGCGGCCAGAGAAGGGCTTCCCCGAGGAGATGATGTCTGAGCTGGAATCTGCGGGATGAATGGGAGTTAGTGGGAGCATGGGCGGCAGCAATGAGGGCGGTTCAGGCAGTGAGACAGCAAGAGCAAGGCCCCGTGGCAGGAGGGAGTCCAGGACGTACAAGGCATTGGAAGAGCCTGGCGTGCCTGGGACTTGGGGTGCCCGGGAGCTGAGGAGTGCGCAGTTAGGCCGAGGGGAAGGCCAGACTTGCAGGAGGATGTTGGTGGTCATCGTAAGAGCACTAAGAAACCACCCAAGGACCTTGAGCAGATTGGGGTTCTGATGTGTGGAGACACCCAGCAGTGGCCCTTCCGAGACCCCTCTGTTGGCGTGCGGCTCCTGGTGTCCGTTATTGCCCTGCCTCGGGCTCATCCCATGAGGCCAGTGCAGCTCCCTGGGGTGCTGGCCCTCGCTGTGGTCTCTCCCAGCGGCTGCAGCTTTTCTGTCTTTCACCCACCGTTTTCAATGGCCCACATTCTCCCAGACGCTCTCCCTCCCCCTCCCAGACTGCTCTGCTTCTGGGTTGGCCGTGGTGTTCACTTATCACCCTGCAGGGGTTGGGGTGGTGCCGCCTCCTTCCCGCTTGGCCTGCCTGGCAGAGACAGCGTGTGGAGGCCCTGGCAGGGCTTGGCCAGTGGTGGGGGAGCTGGGAAGTGTTGCGCTGGAGCTCTGGTCTCACCTTGCGTCCGTCTCTCTCTCTCTCTTGCTCTCTCCTGAGCAGTTCAGGAGGCCGACTCGCTTGCCAGTGTGCCACTGGGAGCTGCCTACCCCACAGCACCAGCCTCAGCCTCAGCCAAGAGAACCAAGGCAGCTGCCGCAGCGGGGGGCCAGGGCGCGGCCTCTGGGAAGGAGAAGAAGGGGAGGCACAAAGGTTGGCTTGCCCTCACTACCGGGCTCCTCAGGAGGCCCAGCCCCCTCTGTGGGGTTGGCGGGAGACTTATCCTCCAGACTAAGGGGTGAGGGACCGGGTGGGAGGCCTTGGCGAGGGCCCTACGTGGCACTCAGGGCTCCATTCCCCAGCTGGCTCACAGGCCTCCTCTCGCTCCTGCGGCACCGGGCTGGCCTGTGGGTGTGGGCAGGCCTCACGTGCTACCAGGAAGTGAAGTCCAGCTCCCCACCCGGGGGCCTGAGCGCCTCTACCTCCGCCCTGACCAGGACACTCCCTCCGGGGGGCTCACCGTCTCCCGGCAGCCCGTCCCCACCTTGGGCAGTGCTCAGGCATCTCATGGGCTTCCTCGACTCTTCACTACTCCCAGTTCCACCCTCTGGGCCCCACAGACCAGTCTGTTCCCTCTGCGCCTGCCTCTCCAGAGAAGATCCCTGGAGATCAAGGACAGTTACAGGGGCCCCTGCCCCGAGCCCTGTCTCTGCTGGCTAGACACCCTGCTCCTCAAGCCTTGTACACGGAGTGGCTTCCGGGCCTCTGGGTCGTGGTTGGACAGCGGTGTGTCGGGGTCCGTGGGCTTGTGGAGCTGACCGCAGCATTCTGGGTAGAGCCTTGCTTCTGGTCCTGAAGCTGTGGCAACTTGGGCAGGAAGGTTGACAGGGGATGGGAGCCCCTCCATTCGGGAAAGCAAGTGTATGCCGACCTGTCTTTTTTGAGGGGCCCTGTGTGTTTTAACAACGTACGTGAGTCTGCGTGTGTGAGATCAGCATTGACAACGTGGAGCTGGCCGCGTCCGTTCCTAGTGGTGGCCTTGCTGTGTCGGATCCAGCCTCGTTCTCCGTCTTGTCCTTTTCACCGTGCAGTTGGTTTTGGAGCTGGCTGCTGTCTGCCTGGGATGTGAGGCATTTCAGTCCTACCCTCAGCCACAGATGTGGGGGAACGGCAGAAGAAACGGAGCCCATGCCCCTTCCTAGCTCACTGATCATTAAGAGGCTGACAGAGAGCTGTCATTCATTTTTAAAAAATTGGTTTTGCCAATGAAGTTTTCAGAGGGTCCCCGCATTCTTCCCTCACCCTCTTCCTGGACATCTGAGAATCCAGGCTCTCCCCCTGCCCTCCCCACCCCTGGATGGGACTCAGGAGTGTCCATGGCCTGCAGGCACCGGCGGGCCAGCAGCACTGGCAGAAGACAAGTCCGAAGCCCGAGGCCCCATGCGGATCCTGACTGTGGGCCAGTCAGACCACGCCCGGGACGAGGAGGAGACAGCCGCTGGTGGGGGCACACGGCCCAGCGGGCAGGACATCCGTGCCACGATGCAGAGGAAGGGTGAGCCCCGTGGGGGTCCAGTGACGCCCCCAAGCCCAGCCCCAGATTCTCAGATGCACCCTTCTTGGGGAGCGTGACTCTCTTGTGTCTGTTCCAGCCCCTCCAGGCCCTGGTGTGGGGCACACTTGGAGAGCAATGAGAAACTTGGGCAGGGAGGGGCCCCTGATAAGGCTGAGTTAAGGGAAGAAGTGTGAACTAAGGTAACAGACCAGCCCACAGCCCAGCCCTGTCTCTCCCCATCCCCATCTGCCCCCAGGGAGGCCCAGGTTTGGGGACAGGTTTCCTTTCCCTTTGGTTCCTTTGAAAAAGCTCCTGCTTGTGAAACGTGCCCCCTCTCTGTCTGCTGAGCTAGGGGGAGCAGGGCCAGGAGGCTGAGAGCCAAGGCAGATCCTCTCAGGAAGCCTGCCCACATCGTTTCCCCACCATGGGATAGCTTCCTGGAGAAAGGGCTGTTGAGGCACCTTGAGGCTGGAGATGGCATCCCAGGTGTGGAGAAGCACGTAGCCAGGGGGCCCAGGCAGGCTTTGGAGAGGAGTTGCTGGGCCCCATGCATCAGGCTGAGTAAGGAGTCGGGCCTTTCCCGAGATTTCACGGCCTATGCTAGCCAAGGCCTCTAGTAGGCCTGAGGCCAGAAGTGGAGGCTCCCAGTGCAGGGTCAGCTCAACTCAGGCCTTGCTACACAGAGACAGGGCACCCTGACCGCTAGAGAGGGAGGGTCTGATGGCTGAAGCTGGGAGGGGGGCTGCACCTGGGGATAGGGACCAGCCCCAGCTCTCGTACGCACCAGAGAAAGTGTCCTTGTGTGCATCTGGATGTATGTGTGGGAGTGTGTGGATGCACGTGTGTACACGCAGCTCTGCATGTGTATGTCCGTGTGTGTATGGGTGACTCAGAGCCTGGGAACCGGTGACCGGGTGTGCCTGTGTGACCACCCGTCCCTTCCCGCCCCTCTGCCTGGCCCAGGCGTCTCCAGCAGCGTGAGCTTCGAAGAGGAAGAGGAGGATGAGGACGAGGACAGCTCCAGCTCCTCCCAGCTGAACAGCAGCCCCCGCCCCAGCTCTGCGACGAGCAGGAAGTCCCTCAGGGTGAGTGAGGAGGGCCCTGCTCAGCAGAGGGCAGACGGCAGTGTCTCCCAGGTGGGAGGAACATGAATGTGAAGGGACGGAGGGCTGGCTTTTCTGGGCCAGGGGCTGGGCCCAGGGGCCTATCAGGAGCTTCTCCGGCCTGGGCTCTTCTGTCCTCCCGGTCTCTTCAGCCCGGCTGGGGGGTGGGGGGAGCTGGCGTTGGACAGGATGGCCCCTGAGAAGCTGCCCATTTTCTCCTTCCCCACCCCCAGGGCTGCTGAGGTGAGGGAAGGGCTAGGAAGCTAGCTGCTGGTCCCAGGGCCAGGATAGCTGGGTCCACATCCCAGGGGGCCTGCCCTGTCTCCCACCACTACCACGTTGGGGGCAGCTTTGGATCTCAGACCACCAGTTTCAGCCGCTCAGGGTCCCTGGGGCTCAGGCTTACTCCTCTCTCCTCTGTAGGAGGCAGCCTCAGCCCCCAGCCCCCCAGCCCCCGAGCCGTCGGTGGATGTTGAGGTCCAGGATCTTGAGGAGTTCGCCCTGAGGCCGGCCCCGCAGGGGATCACCATCAAGTGCCGCATCACACGGGATAAGAAGGGCATGGACCGGGGCATGTACCCCACCTACTTTCTGCACCTGGACCGCGAGGATGGGAAGAAGGTGAGGTTGGCGTGGACACACAGTTTCACCCTGTGGGCTTGAAGTCCTGGGGGCTGGAATGGGACTGAAGCCTCAGCTCCGGCACTGACCTGCCAGTTCCCCCAAAGAGACAGAAGCCTCGGTGCCTGGTCAGTGTATCTGTGTGTGCGCACACATATGTTCAAGAGCTGAAGCAAGGGAGTCACTCGTGAGTGCAGGTGTGTGAGTGGCACCCGTGATTGTGTGTGGACCGGAGGCTGGGCCTGGAACATGACCCTGCTCCGCTCCCAAGGTGTTCCTCCTGGCGGGAAGGAAGAGAAAGAAGAGTAAAACTTCCAATTACCTCATCTCTGTGGACCCAACAGACTTGTCTCGAGGAGGGGACAGCTACATCGGGAAACTGCGGTACGAGCACTCCCCCAGGAGGCCGGCGGGGGTGGGGCAGGCAGGGGCAGGCTCTGTAGAGGGCATCTCCTGTCCCCGAGGGAGATCCAGGCCAGGGGTCGGATCCTCTCCCAAAGTCGTCTCTATCAGATCAACCATAGGCCCAGGCCTGTGCCAGCCTAGAGCCGATTTGAAGATGGGCCTCACACGCCCTACCCTAAGCTGCTCCCAGGCAGAGGGGACGCAGGCCCGCTAAGAGGGTTGGATCAAACCCTAGGATGTCAGTGATGACGTAGGCCACCGTGGAAGAGCCGCCTTAGCCCCATGGTCAGTGCCAAGGGGCATGGCTGAGAGTGAGCCCTTGAGGGAAGAGAAAGCAGCCTTAGGGTGGGGGAAAAGGCTCTGAGCTAGGCCTCAGGTGAGGGAAGGTGTGCTGAGGAAGAGTGCCCGATTTGGGAGCATAAATCAAGCTTAGCAGTCAGGAGCTAAAGCTGGAGATGGGGCTGGACCAAAGCTCACAGGCTGAATGGGACAGAGCAGAACATCTCCACCCTCCACGGGGTGCTGAGTCCCCTCTGCAGTCTTGTCAGATGCCACTCTGGTGGCTCACCTCCCGTGTGGGGAGCCACTCCCGTTCTTCCAGGGAGACTTTCTGTGGAACTCAGATTTCCCTGAACTGAACCGAGATGCTCTTTGATTAAACTCGGAGCAAGTCGAGGCCTTCTGTCCAAGAAGCGCCTTCAAAGATGGGGATTCCGTGAGCAGTGTGCCCCCAGGTCCACTCCTGGCCCAGCCCAGAATACTTTGCAGGCTCCTCACAGGACAGCCTCTGAACTGCTCCATGCTTTGGGGCACAGGGTGCATGACCCTGTACTGATGCGTGCCTGTCCTTCAGGTCCAACCTCATGGGCACAAAGTTCACCGTTTATGACAATGGAGTCAACCCTCAGAAGGCATCATCCTCTACTTTGGAAAGTGGAACCTTACGTCAGGAGCTGGCTGCTGTATGCTACGTGAGTCATGGGCTCCCGGGTCTCTGGTCTCCAAGTTAGACGTGACACTCAGGACTTGCTACCTGTCTGTGGCCTATCCCATCTACCTTTATGGGCAGACAAGGAGGCGCAGTGGAGTGGCCCCTGCCTGGGACAGGACACAGCTGGCCATCTGCCTGGCGAGTTCTGGGGACTAGGCCTGGCTCTCTGAAGCCCAGCCTGGATGCCTGCTGGAAAGGAGGAGGCAGAAGGCCTGGGTTCCTGTTGGTGCAACCTTCCAATCCTCCGTCCGGTGTTCAGGTCCTGAATGGACTGTAAGGCCCTTCGCATAATCATCTCACTGAATATTCAACCTAAGAACTCCATCCTATCTTCTTGATTGTATAGATGAGGAAACCGAAGATCAGAGGTTGAGTCACTTGCCAATGTCACACAGCTCATAGATGACCAAACTGGAATATAAACACAAAGGATTTCTCCATCTCATTTCAGAATGAGGGACTGGTACCATCAGCCTGGGAATGCATAGCTGTTTTGTATGGTCCAGTGGTGCCACCTGCTGGTCGGCTTTGGGGAGGCAGTCTGACTCTCTTCAGATACTGAGCCCCAGGTGCTGTTGGAGGCCCTGAAGAGATAGTAGTGAACAAAGAGACAAATATAGACCCTTATGGGATGTGAACCCCTAGTGGGGAGATAAGCTATAAATCAGTCATATAAGCAAAATAAATACATTCTGATAAATAGTAAGAAGGAAAAAATAAAGCAGGGAAGAGGGCTATGAACGTCCTTTTAGGAAGGATGGCAGGGAGGGCCCCACCAAGGTAGTGCTTAGGTAAAGGCCAGAAGGAAGTGAGAGCCAGCTGTGCAGGTGTCGGGGCGAACACAGCGAGTGCAAAAATCCTGGATGTCTGGCATGCAGGGGGAATGGCAAGGAGGGCAGAGAATGCAGGGGAGTGAAGAGAGGGGGTAATGGGGCCGTATCATGTGAGGCCTTGCAGGTCGAGGTAAGACCGTCAGCTTTTACTGAGTGAACTGAAGAGGAAAATGATCTGACTTACCAGGACCACTCACCGCTGTGTGGAGAACAGATGACGGGGAGGAGGGCGGGGCGGGTGAGGAAACAAGGAGTCCAGCTAAAGGCCAGTACTGTGATCTTGGTGAGAGATGGTGGTGGTGAAAAGTGGTTGAATTCTGAATATAATTTGAAGGAAGAGCTGACAGCATTTGCTGATGGATTAGAAGTGGGGTGTGAGGGAGAGGGGGGAGTCAAGTATGACTGCAAGTAGTTTGAGCAGATGGAAGAATTGAGATGCTCCTAACTGGAGCGAGGACTGTAAGAGCAGCTCACTTGGGCAGAGTGGAGATTCAGGAGCCCACTTCCGGACATGGTAAGTTTAGAGATGCCTATTAGACATGTGAGTGGTGAAAGCTAGCTCATCTTTATTCCCTCCCCCCAGTCTCTCCAGTAGGTAAGTTGAGTCCTCAGATGGCCAGTGTTGAGTTCTCTGTCTCTATTTCCTAGGAAACAAATGTTTTAGGTTTCAAGGGGCCGCGGAAGATGAGTGTGGTTGTCCCAGGCATGACCATGGTTCACGAGAGAGTCTCTATCCGGCCCCGCAACGTGAGTCTCTACCCCATCCCACCCGCCTTCCCCATTATCCCAGCGTCTGCATGAGCGTCTAAGGGCAGAACTCCAGCTGGTGTGTATGCGTGGCAGAGACACAGTGTGAGAAGCCCTGGAGGTCTAGGGAAATCTAAGGACTCCCACCCCTGGGGCAGATCCCTCTTTGGGGTGGTCACGGTGCCAAGGCCTGGGCCTGGCTCAGCTGAGGCTGCCCTCCCAGGAGCACGAGACGCTGCTAGCACGCTGGCAGAATAAGAACACGGAGAGTATCATTGAGCTGCAGAACAAGACGCCTGTCTGGAATGACGACACACAGTCCTACGTACTCAACTTCCACGGGCGCGTCACTCAGGCCTCCGTGAAGAACTTCCAGATCATCCACGGCAATGACCGTGAGTGTTTCTGCCCTGACTTATTACTGTCCACGTGATACCCGGGGCCCTCAGCTCACCTAGCCCTGCCCGTAGAGGTCAGAGTTTAAGGACATGGATTATACGGCTTAGATTAGATGTAAAGAACTTTCTAACCATAATGACTGGGAGGCCCTGGAGGAACCTTCTTTGGAGCCCTGACCCTAGATTCTGTGCACTCAGCAGAGTCTCAGGCGTGGGAACACCCTCTGAATGGACTTCCTCTCTTCTTCCCTGTCTCCTGGTGTTTGTATGTATCTTTCTCCTTTGCTACCTGTTCCATCCTCCCAATTGGTCTGTGTTTTACCTCCTTTGGGATTCTCTTGGCTTCTCTGCTTCTCGCTTTCTCTTCCCTCTTGTGATCTGGGTGTCTGTCCTTCCCCATCTCTGCCATCCCTGCTCTGCCCTTCTGTCTCTGTCCACGCTTGTGCCTGGCTCCAGCGGACTACATTGTGATGCAGTTTGGCCGTGTAGCGGAGGACGTGTTCACCATGGATTACAACTACCCACTGTGTGCGCTGCAGGCCTTTGCCATTGCCCTGTCCAGCTTCGACAGCAAGCTGGCCTGCGAGTAGAGGCCGCCTCGTGCCCTCTGGGGTTGCCCAGCCTGGAGTGGAGCTGCCTGCCTGCGGAGACAGCCCTGCCGACCCCCTGTACATAGGCCTCGTGCCAGATGACCCTTTGGCTCTCAGTGGGCTCCTGGGCCCAGCCATCCAGGAACTGGCTCCTGCGCCTCCACTGCTGAGGCAGAGGAGTGGGGGATATGAAGGGACCAGTGTGAATTCTTTCTGTGCCCCAAGATCAACACACACCCTCCCCACCCTTGGGTTAGTATCCTGCTGCAGTCATGTTTGCCAAGCTGAGCAGCCTCTTCAGCCGGGGAGGCAGGAAGAGGTGTAGAGGGAGAGGAAGCACAGTGCAGGGCTGCTGGGGCCCAGCCATGCACTCAGCCCAACTGTGAGGGGCACAGCGAGTGTGGTGTGTTAGTGTAAGTGTCAGGGCACACCTACTTTACAGAGCAGAGGGCTGGGTAGCCGAGCCTGGCCCTTACAACTACAGAAAGTCCTCCAGCTTCAGAAGGCCTCAGCTGGGCCTGGGAAGAGTTATGGACATGGGGAAAGGTGAGTGGCAGGACCTTGCCAGGGTTGCAGGGGCCCGGCTGTGGCTGTGGGAATTGGCTGGTGGCCTAGGGTTTGAGCTCATTTGATTTCTCTGTGTGCACAGAGGCGGCAGGCGGCCAGCCCGCAAGGTCAGATCTCTTAGAGGATGGGGCCTGCAGGACGCAGGCTCAGCATACAGGCGGCGCATGGGACAGGGCTGTCCTGGAGCTCCGTCAGCTGCCCCGGGAGCTCCCTGCTGAGCAGTCCCTGCACAAACCCCAGGACACCAGCCCCAGACTGCACACAGGTAGGCGTGCCTGGAGCTCCTGCCTGTGCTTCAGCTCCCACTGCAGTCAGCCTAGGCTGTGGTCGCTGAGGGCTTGTATGTGGTTCTTCTTAGCTGGGAATGGGACAGGGTAAGGAGAGCAGGAAATGTTTTAGAACCACAAGAGATCAGAGGTGGCAGGACCCTGAGAGATCATCTAGAAAATAGCACTTGCCCTGGGTCACCTGGCTGGTTAGGGGCGGAGTTCGGAATTTCAGCTCCCTTGATTTCCTTGTTTCCACCATCCCCCAAGAAACTGCTCTCTCTGACCTTCCTAGGGCATAGTCCGCATGCCCGTGCACCTGATTCCAGAGACTTAGAAATGTCAAGAGGTGGTGAAATTGAAACCATTTCAGTGGGAAATTGGGCAGTTCCCTGCTGAAAGCTGTCTGGATTTTTGCATGTCCGTCTGATAGGGACTGGCCTATGCCTGGCTCCTCCCCAAGGGCAGGCCTTAGCAAGGCTGCTGCCCATTTTGCTATCTAGGTGTGACAGGTGGGTTGTGAGTGTTCCAGGGCTGCGCCTGATCTCTCCCTCTACCGCCCTCCTCCTCGGATGGCACCATCTACTGTGAAGACTTAGAAAGTCTTGCATAT
Organism: Eubalaena glacialis; assembly: GCF_028564815.1. NCBI lineage: Eukaryota > Metazoa > Chordata > Mammalia > Artiodactyla > Balaenidae > Eubalaena > Eubalaena glacialis. Next base: position 73,919,885 of record NC_083725.1, read on the forward strand.
TTGTCATTTACCCTGACAGAGGCTTCTCACCCAGATGGAGATCAGAAATCAGTGGGAAGCAAGCAAGAGTTGTTCCCCACTTCAGAGTAGATAGATCTGCTTGGAAAGACTACATAGAAGTTGGTTTTTTAAAAAGTAAAAATCATACTTTTAACATGTTAGCAAGGCTCTGAGGTAAAGTTGTTTTGACTTCAGTGGGAGTAGTATGCTCTCATTTCCTGGTAATCTGGGTTTTCCTACGTTGAGTGCTTAAAGCAAGGCATTCTTGTTCTAGCAGGGATCTGCCCACACCTGGGGCATATGTCTCTGTGAGAGGCCCCTCCAATGATCCAGGTTTTGTTAACATGGTCTAGTTTCTAGACAGCTCTTGACTTGAGGCCATCTTTAGGGCACTAGAACTTTCTATACTGGAGCTGTTCCACTTGCCAATGAAATACTGTCGTGCCGTCCACCTTTCCATAGTCCCAGTTTGGCTCTTCCTTTCTTGACTTCGAAAAGAGAGACCTGCTGACATTTAGAATGATGGAAAGTAGATGATCTCTGAAGTCTAGTCAAGCTGTTTCTCTGGGTCAATGATTTTAAGGTAGAACAGGTTGATTCTGGATCCTCATGAGAGAGGGGATCCTGGTGGCAGAGTGGAAAATTCATCAGAAGCACAATGGAAAACTAGTCCCCTGCTTTCTCCTCTAGTACACAGGGGAGGGGGTTGACAGATGTTTTGGTAGGGTCAGGAATGTGGCCTGAGAGTTCCAGCCTGGGTATGGAAAAGGGTAGTTCAGCAACAAAACCCTCTGTTGGCATTGAGTGACAAGCAAGAGCACTCGAGTCACCTGCTTAAGACCCCAGCCTCGCAAGGTCTGTTCTTAAGACCCCATCCTTGGTGATGCTGGTTTTCCTTGACCACTGGCCTCATAGCCATGGGCCCAAAGACTCATAAAGCTGCCAGTGCCCCTGGAGACCACTTGGGCTCAGCCTCTCCCACAGTAAGCGTTCTTGCCCTTCATACCCTCTAACCAGATGGTCCTTGGTTGGGCAGGGAACTTGGTGATGGAATGAGCAGTCCCTAAGGGTGTTGGGTAGCTGGGACCTTAGGCAGCTCCTCTGTAACTGCTCCTAGCTCTAACTCCTCCTGGGGCCACACCCCCAAGCTCTATGCCCTCTGCCCCCAAACAGTTCTACAGAGCAGTGAAGTTCACTTCCCTAACTCTTCCCCAATTCTGGCTTTTCTTTCCTTCTGGCTCCAAGGTGCTCTGTGTCTGTCTGTGTGTCTGTGTGTCTCTGTGTGTATTTGGGGCAAAGGGCAATCTGTGAACAATCAATTGAGGTTTCCTATTACAATCATATTTCTACAGATGAATAGGAAAGGAATAAGGATGTAGTTATGATCACCGGTGGATTTTGTTCATTGCATGCTCTTTGATCAGAAAGTATACTTGGGAAAGTACCAACTCTTTCTCCCAAGGTTCTGATTGGGAAGACACCATCCCAAAAAGTTTAGTTCTTCAGTTACCACTTTGCATTACCTGAAGAAATTGGTGTGTTGCATGTGTGCTTTTGGATGAATTTGAACTTATTCTAGTTGAATGTGCCTTAAAAATCATGACACTAATTCAGAACGAGCATGTAAGGTCCAGACCCCTGCTGAGGACAGGTGTTAAAAGCCAGGGAGTGTGATAATCACGGGCTAGAAGACAACATTTGGGGCCCACCTCCTTCAGTGACAAGGGCAACAAAATTGTAGAAGCAGACATCTTTCTTTGCTCTGGAAATAGTGGGGCATTTACGAATTTACCATATATTTAGAGGCAGTTCTGAATTTAACATGCCACAGCGATGACTTCAAACTAAGATGCTTGTGCCTTCCTTACAGTGAGGGGAGAGGCTGGGCTGGCTGTGTCCACGGCTTTGTTTTGCAAGCACAAATTCCATCTCCTAGATGGAGTCCCTGGCTTTGCCTTCCTGCGGTAACACTGGCCTGTCCCTCTCTACAATTCTTCACCCCAGCTGAGATACCCCTGTGACCTCAGGATGCCAGGTGGCCCTCAGAGCACATTTTTCCAGATAGCTGAATGAGTCTGCTTTCTTCTGGTGCCCAGCACTGAGGGGGGCCTGACTCCACTGCACTCAGGGCCCGGCGTTGGGACCCTACACTGCCCTGGGCCCTGGCTTGTAGAACTGTAGCAGCCCTGGGAACAGGCCAGAGGATGGGCTCTTGTTTGAGTTTAGTGGTCACCTGTCCTTCCATACCTCCTGTTTGTAATTTTCTGTCATCTCAGGATATGGGGGGAAAGGTACAGCAGAAGTATTTGGGACAGGTTTGGTTTTTGAATTTTCCAACCAAGTTGAGAGGCAAGTTGGTCTTACAGAATGCACTACTGCACTTAGTAACCATGTGATTTTGAGCAAACCACGTGATTTTTCTAGGTCTGTTTTCTCACCTACAAAATAAGGAGGTTGGACTGTCACAGCTTGCAGTAGGATTCAGGGTGAATGAAAGTTGATCCTTGCTTTCATCACTTTCTAGCTCATCACCGTGCCTTTTTTCTTTCCTAAGAAAGACGTCACACCCCTTTCCTCTTCTCTTCTGTTGTCCCTCCCTCCTTCCCTATCAAGGTCCAGGCAGAGCTGGAGATTAGGCCGAGATCCAGAATTTCCTAGAGAGTAACAGAGTGGCTTAGAAAGGGAAGCCCGACTCTGGCCTCTTTAATCCTGCATTTGGTGACTAAGGGGACTTAGGATGGTGACACTTCTCTTGTTGGGAGCATACATTTAGCCAGTTTTCATAATGCCTAGAATGTGTATGTCTATTTGCACAAGATTGTCTCTTCCTATTTTGGAGTGGTCAGACATTTTATTTTTGTTCAAAATCATCAAGTTTTAGACAAACTTGCAAAACTGTGCTTTTATTAAGTGACTTTTTGAATAAACTCTTTGGTATTCTGGAGCAAATGTATTTATTTATTGGTATGTGCAATGACAAAGTTGGTATTTTCCCATGTTGACATTATGTATGTTGTAGAACTTAGTGTTTGTCTAAGTACAGACCACAAACCATATATCAACAAATTAAACTTGAACTGTTTCAACACTGCTGTGCACTTTTTTCCCCCCTATAAAAGAAAAAACATGTTTCTTACCTAAAAGTTTTTTTCTACATCATTCATTCCTTCTGTCCTAAGAGCCTCAGGGGTGGGCAGGAGGGTGGTGGTAACAAGGGGATCATAGCTTGTTTAGAAACCATCACATATGGGTGGAAACTGTCTTCCCTCTGGCCGTGCTCGTCAAGTTTAAGGATGGTCAGAACCACACACGCAGAGGCTGGAGGGGCTAGAAGAAGGGTAAGGACAGAAGGTACTTAAGTTAGAGCATCCTCTGCAGGGGCAGCTGTGCCAGCTGGAAGAATGGGCTGCTGCTTCCTAATTACTTAGGCCCCTGTGGGCCTGGCCCGTACGAACAAAAACACGGCCACAGAGCTGAAAAAAGGTGAGAAAGGCCCAAGTGGTAGAAATAACATGAAGACCCAGCCACTGGGTTCCTGTAGCCCTATGCAGAGCAGCCTAACCTGTTTAAACAGGACTTGGACATACTACACACTTGGGAATTTTCTTTTCGGCCTGTGGCAGATCTGAAGCCAACAGCAAGGGAGGCTGCAGTTGTGGCTGGAAGCAGACATGAAGGCTATGGGTCTGATCCTGAGGGAGGAGGTCAAAACTGAAGTCACCCAGAGACTGCAGGACCTGTGCTCTGGGCCATTCCCAGCAGTCAAGGTAGCCTTGAAGGGTGTCAAGGGCGACAGCCCAGCAGCACAGGACTTGATGACAGAGTGTGATGCTGTTGGTGGCACTGGCATGAGCACCTAGCACAGGCGACACCCTGAACAGACACTGCGCACAGCATTGCGAGGGGGGTACTATTCCCGGTGCGTAAATGAGGAAATTGGTGCTTAGAAGAGTTAAGGAGTAATCAAGAAAAAGGAGAAATTTGGCCTATTTACTTTGTATAAGAAAATGGGAAAGGAAAACCATAAGGTTAGGTACATTTTAGACACGCTTGTGTGAAAATGGTCAAGGCAAAGTCTGTGATACTTCATGTTTTTCTCATTGCTGGGTAGCTGAAGTATTAGATTTTCCTTTGGTATATAAATAGTCTGGGTTGAGGGAATCTAAGAGTGTGGTAATAAGTAGGGTTTGTTTATTTATTACCCCAGATTTGGAGTTTTTAATGTGGTCAACAGCATTTCCTACCTGAACTGTGGCCTCTCTCCTTGGCTCTGCCTCTGGGAAATAACATTTGCAGGGCACTACTAAAAAGGAAAGAGATTTTTGTTGTTTAGTGGTCAGGTTAAAGACAAATCTCGTCAATAGCCCTGGACAGGGTCCATGGAGAGTCCTAGTTTACAGCTATTATCCTGGCATAATTAAAGCTCCCTTTTCCCAAGTCCTAGTTTACAGCTATTATCCTGGCATAATTAAAGCTCCCTTTTCCCAAAGTGTCCCAGACTGGACCATAAGTCATTGGATCATCCAGGCCATAGAGGGGGCAGAGAGTGGGGTCCTCATAAGCCATCTCTTCTAGAGGCCAAACGTGCCTGCACTCCTCTATGCAGCTCTCTGGGCCTGGCTCCTGAGCTCCCATAGCACTAGTCCTGGAACTAAGGAGGTACTCTCCTTGTGCTCTTATTCTGACCAGGAAAAGGGATCTCCTGGCCGGATCACCCACCTGATTTACCAAGCATGGTCCCAGGTGATGCAGTTGTTTCCTGGGCCAACTATCTGCCCCCAGAGGTATGAGTGTGCTCTGCCACGGTGCCTAAAAGTCACTGCAGACCTAGTGCCAGGGGACTCAGCCCAGATCAGTTCTGGAGAAATGAAGACCAGGAGGAAAGAGACAGCAGGCATGACAACAAAAACCAGTCCCATGCTTTTGGTCATCCTGGATTGTATATACAAATATAATTGTCATCCCTGAAGAATAACATAATTCTGAAAAATCCAAAAAGGATTGCCTACTCTGAAATTATTGAAAAGTACATTAAAAATTTTGAAATATAAATACATAAATATATTCCTGCTATATAAACCCACCAAGAACCAGGGCAGCAAGAGCTATCATGAAGTCTTAGTACTTCCAGCAGGAACTATTTCCATAAGCCAATTTCCCCCAAAGATTAACATTCCAAAAAAGAGTTGGTTATGTGACACCTTACATACCAGCCTCATCAAAATACCTGAACATCACCCTTTTACTTTCACACCCCACTGCTCTACCACCACTCTTTCTGCCAAGAATGTCTTCTCTTCCTTGCACAGCTGAGAAGTTCTTAGCATCCCTCAAGACCCACCTCCTCTGTGAAGTTTCTTGAAGTACTTTAGCAAAAATGATCTTTTTTTGTGCTCCTATAGATTTGGGTCCATATCTCAAATACGGCGTAAAACCTTGTACAATAAAAGTAAAGTAGCTACCGCTTATTGAGTGGTTATCCTGTATGAGATAGGATAGTGCTGTTTCATAGGCACTGATGATTTCATTTAATCCTCATAACTACCCTGTGAGACCTGGACTTTGACCCGTCAGCCTTAGAATGAGAAAGCCAAGGTTCTTGGGGTTAAGGAGCTGGCCAGATTCTGCAACTAGAATAGACAAGGATGGAACTGTGACCGACATTTCCCTGCCTGCAGAATTCACGATCTTGAGCCCTTTTATAGTTCACAGTTCATTTTTAAAAATAAATTGGATAAGGCTCCCACATTCAACTGAGTTTTTTAAAGGTAGGAATTGAGCCTTCTGTTCCCACTGCCTAGCTCTGAGCAGTGTCTGCTGAATGAATAAATGAGTGAATAAGCTAGAAGGAAACAAATACATACCTCTAATAAGGGAATCATATCCTAAGGCAAAAAAGAAACTCGAAACAGGGTCCCAGAACTCTTCTTATAAATCAACCCCTCATTGTGAATGAAGAGAAACAACACAAAAAATAATGTATCGAAACAGTAAAGAGCACCTACATTATTTTTTGCCTTCGGCATTACATTACATCTAGACTGTTTTCAGTACATTTTAAACTGTACTCTTTACAAGTGAATCAAATGTTCCACACAGAGACAATATGCTTTCTATAGACTCAGTCTTCAATGACTTTTCTCTGTAGTCATTAACTAACAAGAAATGCACAGCAGTAGCTGATACATTATCTTAATATGATCCTGTACCTGTGACAGCAGTGTTTATGCTTATGTGATTTAATAGTGATTAAACTATTTTCCTGGCCTCTTGCTCATGCCAGGCACAATGGAACTCTAAAAGCCAAGTCTACCTTTACATGATTTCTTAATTTTCAAGTCTTCTGCATTTCATGACTGGGAATATCCTCAGGAATGTGTCCTCTTTAAACTCTTAGGTCTTACCTGTAAACTGAATTCACTCATCCTTACTAGACAGAATACATCTTACCTCAAGGAGACACATGACAGATGGCAGCTCAGAGATTAGGCTTTTGGTTTGGTCACAATCCTCCCAGTCCTAACCTACCTCCTACTTTGCCCAGCTTTCTCAGTAGACTCAGATATCCAAATATGGAGCAAATGGTCTCTTCCCGGGCACTGCTACATTGGGTCCCTGCAACTTCCCTGCTGGGCTGGCACTTGGTCTATAAGCTCAGTCCTCCTCGTTTCTATTTCAATTGAATTTGTTGTGAGAACAAATTTCCCAGAGGGTACAACATTCAGAAACAGCAGCTAAGCAAGGAATAAGCGCATGGGTTCTCTCCCCATCACCGGCTCCCTGGCCTTCTGAGCATCTCATGGCAGGACCACCACCCTTTGGCAGGCTTTCCTGAAGCCTCAAACCTTGGCTCTGCAGGGCAAGGACTAAAGTCTCTAACTCAAGTTTCCTCCGGCCACTGAAGACCAGAGGTACAAAGGTACTTATGCATTTGGCAGTTCTGTTAAGCAGAACAGGGATAAAGGAAGCTAGAGATCCAGGCAATATTAGAGCAAAACCATCCCCCAACAAGCCTCTAGGTTCACTCTCAGGTCAGTGGGAGTCTTCTACTCTGGAGAAAAGTGGAGATCTGAGGCAGCCTGGGTGCTCCTAAAAAGGGCCTTGCTGTGAGCAAGGGGCTTCAGTTCAGACAGCAGAGTCTCACCCTGCTCTGGCCCCACCATCCCCACTAACAAAAAGGTTTTCTTCTTGAGCTCAGTGGACTACTAACCTGCTCAAGGCCCACAGAATAAGGCATTTTGGACTCTGAAATCTTCACTCTTACAACCTTAAGTCCTCATCATGTATAATCTGATGTTCGTTCACAGGTAAACCATCTGTTACTCCTAACACGAAGAGTCAGACCTCTGCCCTGAGTGGTCCCATCTGTAATTACAATAGATGGAAAATTACTCAGTGGATCAACTCTCTGATGGAGGAAAGGCAGGAAGAGAAAGAGGGAAGCTGTCTTGTGTTCATACTGATTACTGTGATGTTTTACAGGTGACAGGTGTGTAAGCACCAGGAAGGACACATGATATCCATGGCAGTGGCCCGATTGGCTATGATATTTAAACACAGAGAATGAAATACAGGGCACAGGGCCAAGGATGAAATCAGAGGAGAGAAAGGTCACCTTGGGACACTAGAGTAATGGGCACCTCACCAAACTGGCTGGCTGTACTCTAAACGGTGGGGGTCCCGCTTCCTCAGCATGCCCCCTGGATCTGCTTTATCAGCACTGACGCCTGGCCCTTCATCTCTCAAGTCACGGGGCCACATTTCTTCGGTGGTCTCCTCTTGCTCACGGTAACTATCTGCACCAAATCCAGCATTCTCTGCCAAGACAGCGGGATCCTCTTCTTCATGAAAACAGCAGGAACGTGTTTCTGCCTCTGGGTCACATGAGGTAACAGAATTATCTTCCTGAGCTCTGGGGTCAGTAGGTATTTCCCACCCCAAACGGCCTGATCCTTCTTCTATCACTCCCATTCTTTCAGCTATTTCCTCGGCAGAGGGCTCTTTTGGGTCAGGGTAATCCACCAGGATTGTTTCTTGCCTACGCTTGATGCAATCTGAAAGGTCATAAATTGGATAAGTCTCTTCAGGGTAACCTAGAGAAAAAAGCAGAACAAAGTCTTACAAAGAATGTCTCTTCCAAATGAAGTGTCAGGCTCAAAAAGGCTTCTCAAGCAGCAGCCATCCTATCCCAACAAATCCATTCAAGAAATCTCCAAGATGATTCTAATGGTTCTCAAGTTTCACTTGAGCAAATTCTTGGCGATCTGGCTAACTGTCCCCCAGCTCTTTGAAATACAAATCAATTCAGTTGAAAATCCCTTCTTAAGTGCAGGGTGCTTGGGGCAGAGTGTAAGTCTCACTCCTCAAGCTTCTGCAGTAGTGATGAAGATTAAACAAACAACATGAGCCTCAGTTTAAAAAAAATGTACCAAACACCAGATGGAGAGAGCATAGCTCAAGGCTAATGTTTATAATTTCTATTTGGAACCATTTCCAAATCTTCCTGGGGGGCGGAGGGGGGGGAGGAGGGAGGAGGAAAGGAATGCTGAGCTCTTTGAAAAATACACGACAAAGCCTTCTACTAATCAAAACAATTGAAATGGCTTGCAAGCCTCAGAAAGAGAGAGCATTTTAGCAATACATGCCCAAGATCCCGAAGGACAAGGACTGCATTTTCAGAAGACAGAATTTCCATTGTTGGCTTCTTCCTCTTCACAAAAGGGAACAAAAGAAAACAACAAACTGGTAAACAAAATGAATCCCAGCAATGATAATGAGAAAAGAGAAAATGTTGCCAAACTGAAGAACAAAATGAAATACATCTGTGTCAGCCAAGCCGAGCCTGAGCAGCAGATGGGCCGTGCTGGAGCTCATATGCCAGTGCTGGCAACAGCGGCCATGCTCACTGCACAATGTGAAAGCTGGAGAATTTGAAATCCATTTGCACATTATGATAATTGACAATTTGAACCCTAACATAAACCATTTTTTTGCCTACAAATTCTGAAAAGCAGGGGTCTTTTTTGGTGCCATGTAGAGTGTGGAGAGACATTTTTACAACATTTATAATTAGGGGAAAAAAACAGTCACACAGACTCATTTGTAGAAAATTTGAAAAACACAGACAAGTTTTAAAAAGACAACACAAATCACCTAGAATCCCACCACTGATAACAATGTGTTGTGTTACCTCTGGCCTTTTTATCACATATAAACATGTATCTTTCTCTTTTTTAACAAAGAGGGATCATACTGTATATAAAATGTTGTACCCAGATTTTTTTCATTCAACATTGTATCATGAGCCCTTCTCCATGTTTTTAGGCATTTTAAAGTTGGCTGCAAAGTATCCCATCATACAGCTACGCAACTGACATGATTTAACTATGCCTCTTCTATAAGACATCTAGATTCTTTCCAATTTTCCATTATAAGTTTCATATTAGTTAAGATCTCTGAATATAAATCTATGTCCACTTCCCTATTTCTTTAAGATAGACTTTTAGAAATATGAAAACCAGACCAAAGGGAATGGACATTTTAAAAGCCTTTTTTACACTCTGCCAAATTACTTTCCAGAAGAATGGTACAAATTTTTAGTCCTACCAGTGACATAAAAAACTGGCCATCTTATCACATCCTCACCAGCACTAACAGTAGTATGTCAAGAATCTTGCCAATGCAGTCTTAGTTCCCAGGCTTAACTTACTGTGGATGGAATGCTAGGTAAACTGGAGCTTCGCTACCCAAGGCCCTCACAGTCTCCTTGGTCAAGGGCAGAGGCTGGGGAAGTCCATTTGCTAGTTAGCTCCTAGCCACCGCATGCCTAAGAGAAGTCCATTCTCTGGCATGTTGCTGCCTTGTCCCCACCAGGAACAAAGCTTGCCGTTGGAATTCCATGACTATCTGCTTTGGTTTACGAGGGGGAAGCCTGCTGAGGAGAATCAAATAGTGACTCATATAACTACTTAGGTAGCCCGTATCAGCCAAGGCACTGGTTACCCAAAACTTCATTAGAAACATGAGCAAGCAACAAAAACTCACTGGTCCTACGAGGAAATCAGCAGCTCACAACAGGAACCAAACTAAGCAAACTATGTAAATAGCCCCTGAAAAAAGTCAATGCAGGAAACAAGAGTTAATGTCAATCAGCTTATAATTGATGTTCCCAGTAATATTCAACAGGTTATTGAACGTATAAAACCAACCAGGCTTCAATATAAAAAAGGGAGCAAACACAATGTAAGAGAGAGCTGTTAGAAACAGAAACTCATCATTACAAAAAAAATTTAAACTTAATAGAGGAGGAAAAGAGTAGGTTGAAATAGACATGACTGAGAACCAAATTAATATATTAGAAGTTCAAGGTGAGGAATTCTCCCAGGACAAAGATAAATATGGCAAAGAAATGGAAATTATGAGAAAAAAGATAAGCTGCATAGAAGACCCATCCAAGATCCAATCTCAGAATTACTAGAATTCTACAATGAGAGGGCAGAGTAGGTTAAATGGAAGCAATAATCAAAATTATAAGAAAATATTCTTTAGTTGAAAAAATAACTCAAGTCTTCAGATGGATAAATGCTAGGTAAAAATACCTTGAAAAATCCATACGGAGACATATGCTGATGAACCTGTACAAATTCAAATTTGGTGGGGGGGAGGGATGGGGGAGGGACTTAAGGAAGTATTCTGACAGATACAAATATTAATCAAAAATTTAAATTCAAGAAAGAAGATACTGCATACAAGAAAGTGGTAAAAAATGAAATCAATAAGAATTATCAATGTAAAATAATCATTGATAATGTGGTTAGAAATTTAATGCCATTGTTAAGAAATACTTAAAAGAAAAAAGGCTAATACCTGTAAAAGCTAACATCACTTGTAGCTAAAATTCTACATAATTTCAACAAAACCTAAGCAGTAGGTAGAAAATAAATATGATAAAAACTTTACCTTATTTGGGAACAAGATTATATAATGAAGATTTGCAATTTGGAAGAAAAAAAGGAATTCCAATTTTCATTTCATTGATTACTAGTGAGAATGGAATAATTTTTCTTCTGTTTTGTAGCCAGTTGCACTGTTTTCTTTTGTGCACTGCATATGTAGGTGGATATCAGTGTTTTCTAAATTAGTTGTAGAACTTTTTATATGTTAAAGATATCGGCTTCTTTGCTGATATCAGTCATATTTGTTACAAATCTTTTTGCAGTTTAGTGTTGGCTTTGAAAACTTTTTGACATTCTCTGATCTACAGAAAAGTTTTATGTACACTATGTAAAACACTATCCTTCCCCTTATAATTTCTTGCATTGCTTTTTTAAACTAATTTTTTATTTTGTGTTAATTGTAGATTCACATCTGGTTATAAGAAATAATACAGAAATCCCATGTACCCTTTACCTAGTTTCTTCTAATGATAACACCTTGCAAAACTATATGCTACAATATCACAACAAGGATATTAATACTGATACAGTCAATATACAGAGCTTTTCTATCACCACAAGGATCCCTTATGTTGCCCTTTTCTGGCCACACCCATTCCCTCCTGCTCCCACTCCCTCCTTAACCTCTGGCAACTACTAGTTTGTTCTCCATTTCTATAATTTTGCCATTTCAAGAATGTTATATAAATAGAAACACATTATATAACCTTTTGGAATTAGTTTTTCATTCAGCATAATCATCTGGAAATTCATGCAAGTTGCTGCATGTATCAACAGTCCATTCCTTTTTATTGCCGAGTAGTACTTCACAGTATGTACGTACCAACACAGTGTTTAACCGTTCACCTGTTGAAGGATGTTTGGGTTGTTTCCAGTTTGGGGCTATGACAAATAAAGCTGCTATAAATATTCACGTATAAGTTTTAGCTGAACATAAAACTTTCCATTTCCCTAGGATAAATGTCCAGGAGTACAACTGCAAGGCTGTGTAGTAGCTACATATTTAGTTTTTTAAGAAACTGCCAAACTTTTTTCCAGTGTGGGTATATTTTACATCCCCACCAGCAACATAAGAGTGAATCCAACTTCTTGATCTAAAGATTCAATATAATGCCAATTAAAATCCCATCAGGCTTTTTTTTTGTAGAAAGTGACACAATGATTCTAAATTTATATGAAAATGTGAAGTGCCTAGAATTACCAAAATAATTTTGGAAAAAAACATAGTTGAAGAACTTGGACTACCTGACTTCAAGACAATATAAAGACACAGTGATAAAGACATTATGGCACTGGTGTAAGTATAGACACACAGATCAGTGAAACAGAATAGTAAGTCCAGAATATACCCACACATACATGGTCAAATGATTTTCCATCTTCCAAAAGGGGAAGGGTTGGTTGATTTCCGACCAACACACCAAGGTAATTAAATGTAACAAAATAAACTGGAACAATAGGATATCAATATGGAAAAATATTAACCTCAGTCCTGATACCTCACATCATAAATAACTAAAAATAGATCACAGGCCTAAATGTAAGAGCTAAAACCATACAATTTCTAGAAGAAAACAGAGGAGTTAGGCAAACTTTGAGTTAGGCAAAGACTTCTTAAACGCACACAAAGAAAGTGAGTCATAAAAGAGAAAATGATAAACTTGACTTCATCAAAATGAAAAAAACTTCTGTTCTTTGAAAGATGTCACTAAGAAAATAAAAAGGCAAGCCACAGATTAGGAGAAAATATTTGCAAAATTCATAACTGACAACTTATATCCAGACTATAGAAGGAACCCTTGCAACTAGAACACAACCAACTCAATAAAGAAAGTGGCAAACAATGTGAACAAACACTTCACCGAAGATATACAGATGGCAAATAAGTGTGTGAAAAAATGTTCAACATCATTAGTCATTGGGGAAATGCATACTAAAGTCACAAGCTAGATACCATTATACACTCACTTGAATAGCTAAAATTAAAAAGACTGACGATACCAAGTGTTACCAAGGATGTGGAGGACTGCAATTCTCATACATTTCAAGTGGGAAGGCAAAATGGCAGAGCCACTTTGGAAAGCAGGTTGACAGTTTCTAACAAAGTTGAACATACATGTATAAAGTGCCAAAACCTCATTCCTAGATATATACACAAATATATGTTCCAACAAAAACACGTACGTAAAAGTTCATAGTAGATTGCTTCATAATAGCTCAAAGCTGGCACCCAAATGTTCCTGAACTGGTGAATGGAGAAACAAACTATATCCAGACAAAAGAACACTACTCAGCAATTAAAAGAGAGAGAGAACTACTAATACACTCAACACATGAAGCTCAAAAGCGTTATACTAAATCCACAAAGCCAGAAACAAAAGAGCATGTGCAGTATGATCCATTTATATAGAAAAGGTAAAATTCCAGGGACAGAAAGCAGTTCAGCTGTTGCCAGAGCAGGAGGGAATTAGCAGCAAAGGGGTGGGAACTTTCTGAGATGATGGAAATATCATGACTAAATCATCGCTATGGTATGATTATATTTGTCAAAACTTATCCAACTACACACTTAAAATTGGTGAATTGTATTGTATCTACATTATACCTCAGTAATAAAGCTGACTTTTAAAAATTTTGTAAGATCTCTTTTCTGGGCTGATGGTTAACAAAGAGATAAGAAGACACTGTTTACCTTCCCAGTCCTCCATGTAAGGGGCCTCCTCAGCTTCTTTCTCTGGAGTGGGTCTGTCAATGAATTTTCCTTCTTTCATGACCCTGGTGATTTCTCGGAGCTGATGCAGCAATCGTTTTTCTTGGTCAGAAGTCACGGCCTGTGCTCTGCTTAGAAACAGCAGACAATCCGGCCAGTTAGTGGTAAATACTCCTAGGCAAGGAACATAAACATCACTGTGATCTGTCTGGACTCCAGGAAGTTCAACAGCAACAGATAATTACTCTGGGAACTGATCCTGGAACTGCATAGCTGGGAACTAGAGATGTTAGTTCCATGTTTTGATTTTATAAATGGGAAAACTAAGGCCCAGAATAGATCAAGTGACTGTCCAAGGTCCCAGAAAGATTTAATGTCAATACTGGGACAAGACCCCAGATGTCTTAGCCTTCAGTTCAGTGTTCTTTCAGTACACCTCACTGCCCTGATTCTCTAATCTCAAGCAATTTCACCATTACTTATATTATTCCATTTACAAACTAGCCACTTTTCTCTGAAGTAATGTCATCGAAAGAAAATGTGCTGGACCATTTGCCTCAACTAGGGAAAAATATGCTACTAGGCCAACCCTGGAATTACCAGGCTGAATCTGCTTGTGCAGAAATAAAGATATATCCTAAAATTTCAGAGCTGGATCATTCTGACAAATCACCTAAACCAGAGAAATTGGGGAAACTGAGGCCCATGGAGGGGAAACTATACATTATCACACTGTTAGTTAATGTCAGATCTAAAACTAAAGTCTCCTGACTTCTGACAGCATTCTGGTGCAATTCTTGAAGCATAGTGCTCAAGCTGCACAGTTCAGAAAACCTGGGTGTGACCCCTAACTTAGCTGTGTGGCTCTGGGGAAATGTCTACACAAGTAAGATGAGGCGCAAGGATAATGGTGCGACTCTTTGAGAGGGCAGCGCTGCATGGAACTGACAGGCAGGCAAGGCCCTACTCAGAAGACTGAGAACTGTCTGCTTTGGGACCAGTTTTATCTAGTGGCAGGACTTAACAGAGGCTACTCATGCTCCTCTTAAAAACCCAAAGCACCCGACGTCAGTACAACACTCATGAAGAAGAAATGATACACTCTGTACCAGCCTCATGGAGGTGCCATCAATCTTTCTAATAGTCCAGCCCCGAGCCTACGTTTCTTTTTACATTTAACCTACATTACGTTACCCTTAGTGACTAATAGGGAAGAAGAAAAAACTGCTTCTCCCGCCAACATTAAGATGGCAACTGAGGAAAATGGAGATGCAACATTTCTACAGACCTCAGTGGGAGGAAAACAAAAGCCCCATGAGCTCCACTTTTTCTACAATAAATGGCCTCAAAGCCATGAACTGAAGAAGCCTGTCTGTTCTACATGCAGCTGAACACCTGATTTACTCTTTCCCATCAGTACAGGAGTGCTGACTCACCCTAGCTACTCATGTATTCTATAATCCCTAATTCTTACTGTTACAACAACTCACTTTGTGGGAGGCTTCTGGGGCAGCTAGGTCACCCCTAGCTAAAAGAGCCTATGTGATTATCACAACATGCTGCACACGTTACTTCTCTGGACTGTATTTAGTACATTCTGATTTTTACTGAACGAAACAGTCTTAACTTTGTTTCCTAACTCATGGAAAATTGGAACCTTTAAATAAAAGGGGGATGGGTAGGCTAAGAGAAGCAGAAACAGACAAGAGAAGCTTTCTTAGAGAATTCCAAACTAAAGTGTCCTCAGGTGTACTCAGTGTCCATATCATACGTTAGGCAATTAATCGTGGTCCACCTTACATCTCCTGAATTTATTGACATGCAGACGTTCATGGATTTCTCATTGTCTCAACTTGGTTTGATACCCCTGGAGGGCAGTGATAAGTTCACAACAGGCACAGTGTACAGGCACAGTGCCATGAGCATTTTAAGTGCTCAATAAATATGTGTTAGTTTGATTGGTCCCCATTTCCTCACTGTACCTTTTCTTCTACCTCCCTGAAATCTGGCTTCCACTCCATCATTTTACCAAAACTTGTGAAAATCAATGATCAGTGACCACTTTACTTTTTTTTTTTTTTTTTTTTTTTTGCTGTGCAGCATGTGGGATCTTAGTTCCCTGACCAGGGATCGAACCCATACCCCCTGCAGTGGAAGCATAGAGTCGTAACCACTGGTCTGCCCAGGGAATTCCCCAATGACCAATTTAAAGTCCAAAAGTCTTTTTTCTCACATTTCATGCTTCTTGACTTTTCTGTACTATGGACCATCCTCTCCTTGAAATGTCCTCCTCCCTTGGCATTTGTATTCCTCCCACTTATTTAACCATTCCTTGTATCTTTGATCCTGGCTCACTTTCCTACTCCCACATCCTAAAACATGGTTTTCCTGAAGGCTCAATCCTAGGACTCTTGTTTCTCCACTCCTACAGGCATGCCCTCAGGAAGCTGACCCAATTACACAGATTAAACCATCACCTCTACACAGACGATGCCCAATCTCTACCTCTAATCTTGACTTTTCACACAAAGGCCAGTCTCATAACTCCAGTTACCTCCTGGGCATTTCTACTTGGAGGCCTTGTCACTATAATAAAGTTAAACTTAAATTCACCCTTCAAAACCCTGTCCTAGTTGGCCCAGGATCATGAGCAGCTGCATGAACAGGTAAGCTAGGTGAGGTTGGCTATGGCCGATTCCAAGATGTTAGAAAAATAAAACGTCAAGTTGGGAGATAACTCAGACTTCTGAATGCTATTGCTGTAAATCCAGAGGAATCATCAAGTTCTGAGTCCAGGAGTTAAACACAGAGAGAAGAATGAAACAGTTTCTTCCAACACCATTCATGAGAACAGAAACCAGACCAGCAAAAGAATGCTGGCGACTGCCACACAGTAATTATATGCCTCAAGGATTTGGTGATCTCATCTTTCCCGCATGGCCCTTACCTCTTACTCCGAGCCAAATGACTTCCGAACTTGTGTCCTCTGTTCTGACCTCAATGCCCAAATTTCCTATTGTTGTTGTATATCATACATAGATGTTCTGATGGCACTTCAACCATACTCAAAGCTGAACTTATGATCCCTATTCCAAAGCCTTATCTTCATTCTTCTGTGTTTTTATTTTGGTTGATGCCATAATCTTCCTCCCAGTTTGGGCTGTAAGTCTCCAAATCACCCATCTCGTCCCCTTCACTTCTCTTATCTAGTTTGTTCTCCTTTGGAAAACCAATCCCTCTTCTGCTCACAGTGCAGAGGTTGAAGCCATCCATCCCCTCGCTTCTCCTTCTAGAGTGGCCACGTGGCCCATGGCCTATCATCACACTCCATCCCCTTGGCTGCAGTGACTGATTCAGTGATATATACAGTTGGGCCAACTATACTTTCTCCTAAAACTGGATCTTGAACACAGTGAAGCCTGAACTGAAAATTTTTCATGTTAATTCATCCTGGCAGCAGTCCTTGAAGAGACTGTCTATTTGCTCCTGCTCCTAAATCCCTAGAGCTGCTCTGGTTCCCACTCTTCCTAAAACTTAGATCTTCAGCTATTCTTTTAATACTGTAAGCTACCCCCTACTCTTCCAATAAATTCGGCCGCACCCCCCAAAAAACAAATTTTTGCTACCCAGAGTTGTCTGCTTGCAACCAAGGAATCCTGATACAGCCTGTGATTCTTTTTTCCTCCTTGAAGTCCCCTTAATTTGCCCCCCACCTCTTTTCTACTCTCACTGGCCTATTTATCACTTTTGCTAGAACTTTTTCAATATCCTAGCATATAGCCACCCTAAACATGAGTTATTTTTCTCAAGCACAGCAGATTATGCCATTTCTTTTCAAAAGCCTTCAGAGGCACTCCACTGTAAAGACAATAAATTCCAACTTCTCAGCCTACCATTCAGGGCCTTCCAGTCTGCCCCCAGTTTACTTTTCTAGTTTTTTCTCCCATTAGTTACCTCCCTAACCATTTACCACAGCCCTGGTGTACCCTACTCCCGTTACTTCGAACTACTTGCTATTCCAAAAAACATGCCTGACTTCTCACCTTGTTTGCTGCTTGTGCCACCCTCTCCCTCTGGAACATTTTTCCCCCAACTCTGCCAGAGGGAATCCTTCCATCCTGTAAGGCTTATTTAAATTCTCTCTTTTTCTTGAGACCTTCTGTGGTAGGCAGAATAATGTCTCCTCACCACCCCCCAAATATGTCCACATCCTAGTCCCTGGAACCTATAATGATGTTACCTTATACATAAGGGGACTTCAGGTTGCAAATGGAATAAAGGTTGCAAATCAGCTGGCCTTAAAATAGATTATCCTGGATTATCTGGGAGGACACAATGTATTTACGAGGGTCCTTAAAAGTAGAAGGGGGAGGCAGAAGAGGCCAAAGTAATAATGTAATGTACGAAAGTCTTAACCCACTGTTGCTGGCTTTGAAAGTGGAGGAAAGGGTCCATGAGCCAAGGAATGTGGGCAGCTTCTAAAATCTGAAAAAGGCAAGGAAACAGATTTTACCCCAGAGCCTCCAGAAGGGAATGCAGTCTGGCAAACACCTTGATTTTAGCTCAGTGTAGGACTTCTAACATACAGACCTATAAGAAACAACATGTATTGTTTTAAGACATTAAGTTTGGGATAATTTGTTATAGCAGCCACAGAAAACTAATACACGTTCCCAGAGCACACTTTTTCTCTCTGAGACGCAGTTCCTTAAAGAGAAAATAATACCTGCTATTGACAACCATAGAGGGCTGTGCAGAATGAATCAAAATAGGTACCAAAGATATTCTTATTATTGCTGAAAATGCCTGCTTTAAACTACTTTCTTTACATCTACCTCATTCATTCTTTCAACATGTATAGACACTGTCAATGTGCCAGCACTAGGAACAAAATTTGAACAATGAGCCAGCTCTAGGAATGCAACTTTGAACAATGAAAATTCCCTATCCTCAATAAGGTTACAGGGCATTAGGGAAGACAGAAAAGTTAACAGAAGATAAGGAATATGATGCTTACATTATCCAGCAAACAGAGGTGGCCAAGGGAGGATATGGGAGGAACACCTAACCAAGTTGTGGGTTCAGGGAAAGACTCTCAGAGGAAATGATGTCTAAGTTGAGACCTCTAAGACAAGAGTTAAAACAAGTGTGTGTGGGGAGGCAGTCAGGGGCAACATCCAAGCAAAGGAAAAAAGTATATGCAAAATCCTAGAAGCGAAAGTGCCCAGGTTATTTCAGAGGAACAGCAAGCAGTCAGTGTGGCTGGACCACAGACACAGAGAGAGTAACGGAGAAAGATAAAGCAATTGAGGTATGCAGAGCCACGTCACCTAGGACCATGTAAGTCATGTTAAAGATTCTACTCTTTATCAAGAGCAACAGGGACCTATTGAAGGGTTAAAACAAAAGACGTAATCCACTGGTTTGGAAAGCAGAAAGTGAATTGAAAGGAGGCAAATTAGAGGAAAAGAAACCACATGAGATAGTTCTAACCTATGTCAAAAATAAAGGCATTCTCTACTCACTCACTTACTCATTCTTCCATTTCAATTAATACTCTTCTAAAGCCTACTACTGGCTTGTGCTAGGCTCTGGGAATAAGAAGGATAATCCCTGTCCTAGTAGAGTTTAGAGTGTTTTACAGGGAGACAGACTTATTAATTAGGAAGAAATGACAAGACATGGTGATTAATGAGATATGGGAAGTGAAGGAAAAGGTGAATCAAAGATGACATCTAATTTCTGCTTTGGGCAACTAAGTAGATGGAGGAGCCATTTGCTGAGATGGGGAACATTAAAGGTAGAATAGGTTCATCTAGGGGTAGATGATGAGTTCCATTTTGGATGTTCATTCACTCAGGGGACATTTACTGTTTGATGAGGATAAGAGTAGCTATGTATGAGACATGTCCAGTAGGACCCTGAATATAGAGGTCAGCAAATGAAGAGAAGGATCTCAACAGGGAATGGCCATGATTTACTCTTCTATCATGGTAATAAGTACAGATGCTTGCATCAAAAGTGAATATCTACTCTTTTTCAATGGTATTTACTTAGTACCTACTATGTGAACACACTGAACAAGAGAGACTAAGCCTGTCCTCAGAGTTTACACCCCCACAACGCCTGCCAGAAATCTGTGGTCCCACATACATGCTCAACATGCCTGCCAAGGTGTTTGCTGCCAGAGGCTGCACCCTCATTTCTCCTCTTGGGCCACTCCATGCTTCTAGGTAAATAATTACAGTGGGACATGCTGCTCCAGGAAGCAACTTTCACTGACCACAAGGACAAAAATGAGGACACCTTGATTCTGATTCCTAGATCCTTTCCTTAGTCTTTGTGTCCTTGGGCTAGAGAGTCTGCTTAATATCAGACATAACATGGCACAATACCAACCTTCCAGGAGGCTTAATTATTTAAAAATGTGTGCAGACTTATATCGCTTACAGGTGAAAGCTGTCTGAAAAGTTTTGTTCGATAGTATTAAAAACCTTTCCCGTATTTTGATTCTTACATAAGCATTAAGATGAAGTATCAGAAAGAGCATATTTTGGGAATTTTAAGCAAAATCTTACAGTTATGGAGTGATATTACATAAAAGGACTTGGAAGGCTGCAAATGAACATGTCTTCTTTGTCTTAAATCCTCTCCTTGACCTCCAGAAGCCTGGCAATGTGATAAAATCTTACCTGACAGAAAAAATACTGGGGTATTTTGGGCTCTTCTAATAATCCTAGAAGCACAGACTTGTAAAAGAACAAATGCCACAGAAACTAAGGTTAAAGGCTTTAAGTATAAAAAGGAAAAGAATGTAAAACATGCAGCTACCTAGCCCTTGCAGTTTTGAAGGTGGAAGTCCCATAGGGCCTACCTGTAAGGATAAAAGGTTTTAGATTAAGGAGTTTCAGAGAGAAGGTCACCTCCTTATAGACTGGAAAATGAGACATCTGGGAAAGAGAGACACAAGCTATGCTCTCCTGAGTGGAAGGAGAGCTGCTCCCTGGTTGCTGAGAGGTACTGTGGAAAATGTTTTACACAATCATTGCCATGTGGCAGGGGCCTCAGCATGTTCGCAAAGAGCCCGCACTCCAGCAACTTACTAGGAGTACATAACCTGCGCTAGGACCCGCTGCCCCAGAAACAATGACTTGGCGCAGCTCCAGGGGCGGTGGCGGTGGTGACACACAACTCGTCTGCCTTCGCACATAAAACGTGGAGCAGCAACCCTGGCTGGCACAAGGAGGACAGACTGTAGTTAGGGGTCACAGTACTGCACCCCAGCAATGGACAAATGGTATGCGTGGTGGGGTTATTTGGTTTGAGCTAAGGGAGTCTGAATAGCAGTGAAGAATAGTGAGAAAATATCTTCACACGGTTTCTTAGCCCAAAGCCCAGGGGTTGGATCTCCCAGGTGGGAGGCCCTGCCCACAGATACTCACCTATAGTTTTCCTGACACTTAGGTGTGGCCTAGGGCTTCAAATAGACCAGGGTCAGGGTACAGATATTTTCTGAGGCACAAGGGTCTATAGAAGTCTGGTACTTCTTATCCTGTACCCACCCAGACTGTGAATGGTACAGGATAAGGGGAGAAAATGCCAGAAAAGTATAGCTGCACAAATTGGTTTAGTCACACTCATACGAAACAGTCAAACATTAGATAATGTATATAAAGCATTAGCTTAGAGCTTTGTTCTTAGTAAGTGCTCAATAATGCCAAATAGTATTATCCACTCACAGAGATATACTCATGTATAGATATGTACACCTATCTCTACCACTCTGGAGAAGTCCAGATAGTCACTCTGCTTTCTGGACCAAAAGAAGGTCAAGGGTCATGGGCCCAGATAGGCAAGGTTCACCCTCATAAATGTCATTTCAGCAGCCATGCAGACTTTGCAGGGAAAAGCCAAGCCAAGGGACTTCAATTCGAGGATGCTTACTCCTCTCCTATCTGGCCAAAGATGGGCAAGGCGGGAGCCAGGAAGCAGGGAAAACAGTATGGGGCACTAGTAGCACAAGGACGGCAAACAGAAGAGGCTAAGGTAGAGCAGTTTTTTGGGGCAAAGACTCCACCCTGAGCCCACGGGGCTATAGGAGGGACCTTTCAGTACACCCTCGTGCATGGGATTTTGCCGCTCACCCCCAGTGCTTCCTCCATTCTTGTCAGAAGGCCTAGCGCAAACCGAATCCCTCTTTGTTCTCAATCTCACATTCTGGTTTCTCCTCCCTGGCCTTCCTACACCCACGTTTTCTTAGTTGATGCCCACTTCCATCAACCCCCTGAAGCCACCTTTTCAGATCCTCAGCCAGCCCTGTAGCAAGAGGAGTGTATTTTCGCTGCAGAGCATCCTAAAGGGCTAGTTTGGCTCCTGACACCTACTTCACATGTCTAGTTCTGTTCTGGAACAGTCAACACAAAACAAATGCGTACTCTGATCGTACTTGCTCTCTTCTCTCATTCTGCCTCAAACAGAAACCACAATACTTAATAATCTGGTTTTACTTAAAATTCTGCCTTTTTTCAGACAGCTAGGATATTGTCTTCCTTAAAACCCAGTTATTTTAGCCTGTAGTAACTGCTCACAAATTTACTCACTCTCACAATAATGCTGCACAATATGGAACATATACTCTTGAAAATGAAACTGCTTGAAAGTGTGAAAATGGAAATGTTCAGTGAAAAGTAATATGTTAGTGACAAATATGATAACAATGAAAGCAAGTGGGCCAGAAATCAAAGAAAAACAAAATTTTGAATTGACTCTCTAAATGGGAAACAGTCTGATCTCTGTTATGCGAAAACGTACCTCTCACCATTAGGCCCCACTCTGTTGATTAGTTTTTCCATGGCTTCCTCTGTCTCCTTCAGTTTTTCTTGTAGTTGAACAAGCTCAAAATTGGCTGAAAAATAAGCATCAATCTAAGAACCATCATGTACAACTCTCTAAGCCCTTTTCTGAAACATGGCTGGCTGTGACGCTCTACAATAATCCAGGCTGGTCCTGAGAGTCAGGCTGGTCCTGAGATTCAGCTAATCCAATCAGGACACAAAGGGTACTGAGGTCTAGACACCAAGATCTAAAGGATACATGTGTAGAAAGTGATGAATAAATCACTCTCTCACACACAGAAATATAGCAGGACCAACCAAAGAAAATACCTAGGAGTGAAAAACATAGCCCTGCACAGTCAGCCAAGAAGGAATGAAGATAACTCCTTTCTAATTCAAATGATACTTGAGGATAAAGTACCAAATCTGGTAAAGGACTTCAGAAAAGGTGTTAAGACCCTAAAATGAATGATATTTCACCTGTCCCTAGGATCTGAAAACTTATATGGAAGATAACAGTATAAAAGTTACTCTTCTTCAATAGAAGAAGTCTTGAACTAGGGCTGAGACCTTCCTGCCCAAGGTTTTCTACTTCAGTCATCTGGGGTGAGTGGTATAATCCTGTCTCCCAGAAGCAGCTTTCTCAACAAGGGTCAGAAAGGACCACAACTACTGAAAGTAATGTTAAGACCCTAAAAGTAGAACATAAAAAATCAATCACTCAATCAGTACATGAAATGAACTTTAAGGTAATAGGAAAATAAAATGTTGCTCATTATGTAGATAATCTAGTTATTCTGTTTCACACCCAAGTATCATTCTACACAGATATATTTAGAGGGTCACTATAAAATGTAATATTTCAAAGGCTTTTTAGTACTTGTACAACAAATTCTTATGCATGCAATTAACATCTGTGCCACATAAATGCTTAGGTTATTTTTATTTTCTGTATGATTCAAAATTGAAGCATAAGAAGTTGATATAATTGCTACTACATTATAAAACAGCTGCTCTTAGGAATTCATTTTATTTATTCCTTTCTTTTTTAAATGCATTATGTGACAGGATACAGAATTTGCTACTCTTTAGTTCACAAGTCTTTAAAAACAATTTCATGATGCATTTACAATCACTTTTGGTAAGACGCTATTTCAATTAAGAATACAAAAATTCAAAAAAAGAAAAGAATACAGCAGGGATCACAGTCATTTTGCTGATGTCTTTCTTTTAAAAACCTCCGATGAGGCTTCAGTATCCACAGGATAGTTTGGCCTTCAACAACACAGCTTATCCTACCTACTCTTCATGCCTTCTTTCCCGCAGCTGCCCTCTGTCAGACTGCGTCTTACTCAAGCACCCTATCTAATAGGCCCTCCTTCATACACAGCTAGGTGCGATTTCCCAGAAGGCTTTTGCCAAGTCCCTTCCTTCTAGGTAGTAAACTTTTCACAAGTTATTTTTCCCTGACATTCATCCTAGACTATAAATTCTCAGAGGGAAGAGCCATGCCATATATATTTCATTTTTCCAGAGAGCACAGAATATTCTCATTGGTCGGTAAATATTTGATGATCATGTTTCAAGAGTAAGAAGTGTTAAAGAGACAGATCTCTAGATCTAATAACTGACTTTGACAATGACTTGATCTCACTGCCTCAGTTTTCCTCTATGTGAAATAAAGAAATTTGCTACCAATATTCTGAAGTCTAGAAATGAGAAGTAACCCATTCCGAGCGTAAAATATTAATCTCCTAATATATAAAAAAGTGAACTGGTGGTTGTGTACTTTTTATAACTATCTTTCCCTCAAAAGCCCAACATCAATATGGAAACTTGAGAATTCCCAGAGCTAAGGTAAAAATCGGCATCAGATTAATCTGGGACAACTTTTGAGAAATGCTTTTAAGACATATCCACAGATTGTCCCTCTGGCTGTATTACAGCTGTCTGACTCAATGAAACTTATAAATATACTGAAAGGGGCACTTACTAATTTTCCTGTGGGTGCTTCCAGGTGTGGCAGTAGAGCACTTCCGATCCTCTGCAGTACTTTTCCCCTTTGAGAGCTGAGAATTGAAGGAGGTACAGTACATCAACAGCAGCTCAGAACCTCAAAGTCATGGAACCCCTCATATTAAATGGAAAAAAAAAAAGGTTGGGAGAAAATCAAATCAAATAGCAACATTAGAGAAACATCTCAAAAAAAAAAAAAAAGCCAACAGAAGGTTTCCAAGTAAAAAATTATCAAGGTCAAGGCACAAGAAAAAAAATCTCTTCACAAGCCATCTGCCTTGCCCATGCTCATCCAAGACTCAACCTGGGCTGCCTGCAGAATTCCTAGGCAAGAACGAAGTCACCTCTTACTCTAGCTAGGAGGGCAGCCTCCTGCCTCTACTTACAGTGCCCAGGCCCAGGCCCATGGCTGGCCAAAGCCTGCCTGGAGGCAGAACTTAACTGACAGTCTACTTTTAAAAGGACCCAAATCATATCTCCCCAGAGCTGGGAAATGTCAGGCTTAGTTTCAGGACGCAGCAGTTCTGTTTCAGGAGAATTACTACAACCGATGTTAAAAACAGCACCTCATACTCCTGGGGGTAAAAGGAGGAAAAAGTGGTGTTGGTACAGTCATTATTTGGCCTCACAGTGGCCACCTGGAAATCATTATGCCAATCCTCGTGATAAAGTTCTTCTTAGAACATCTTTATGCCTTTACAGTTTGCAAAGATGCCCAATCAAGAAAAAACTGGGGCAGGGTCGGGGGAGGGTAGGCTTTGAACTTTACTGCTCAGTGGATTAGGAACTAGAAGATTCAGGTTCAAGTCCTGGTTCTGCATTTTTAGTTGTGAATTCTGGGGCAAATTGTTTAGGTTCTGAGTGAAGATTTTCTCATCTGTAAAACTGAGATACGTGACAGCTATCCTAGGTACCTCATAAAGAGGAGGCAAGATTTAAAGAGATGATAGATTTGAAAAAGGGTTATGAACTATAAAGGGTTTTAATGCTGACAATGATTTTTATTATGATGATACTGGATTTTCATTGATGTAATATGATCAGGATGACTCCACTTACCTTAAATAAAATGTATAGTATATATAAAAAAATCCCCAAACCGTAGATTGGAATAATCTGCCCCATCAGGCCTCTTCCACTACCTCCTCCTCCAGTGCCTCCACCTGGTCCTTTAGCCTTTGCAAAGGCCTCTGCAAGGTGAGACCTCTGGAAGCGAGCCCCAGAGGTCTGGCCATCTGAGGGTGCCTGGTGATGATGCATCATAGGTGGAAATCGACCCAACTTCCCTGAGAAAAGAAATTAATCAGTCTTTATTACTTCTACTATTTTAAATATGGCTATTAGGAAAACACCTCACGCACTGAGATACATAACAGAAGTCAACTCAAACAAGTTTAAGAAAAAACGGGAACTTGATTATAAGGATATAGAGGCATCACGAGAGTATCACACATATAATAAATATGATGTGGCAATCTCTAGCTGTTCACCAAACCCATTTTCTCTTCCTTTTGGGTCCACAGGTGGATAACATTTTTCAGCTTCCCATACACTTAAATGTGGCCGTGTGACTGAGTTCCAGACAAAGCAATGTGAATGACAGGTGCTAGTTCAAGGCCTGGCCTATACAACATCCCATGTATTGAACTCCATGTTCATTTCCTTTCTGCAGGCTGGATGCTAACACCTAGGGAGACATTGGAAGTCATGTGTTGAAAATGGCAGAGCCTCCATCAACCCGAGTTCCTGAGTAACTGTGTGGCACAGAGCCCTCCACTGCCACCACCTCACCAACTTAGAACCATCTGGACCTGTTTATGTGAGTGAGAAATAAACTTCTATTGTGTTAGGGCCATTATACACTTTGGAGTCTATCTGTTAGAGTAGTTAGCCATCCCTAACTAATACACATAAGGAAATGCAATCTGATCTCAGAAGAGAACACAATCAGAAACTGGAAAGCCATCAGGATACAAGACAGCTACTCTCACATTCTACTTCAATCGTTCTCCCTCTCTGTGGGGCCAGAGGGCTTTTTTCTCTGTTCCTCTGTGCATATCTTCCTCATTCTCATTTCTCCGCCAGCATTTCTCTAGCTTCTCTGTGAACATAAAGGAAGATGTTCACCCCCAAACCCCTCAAACTGCATGTCCTTCAAGGGGCCAGCAGAGACTGGTCATAATTCCAAATTCCCTGCATACCTACTCAGCTTGGGTAGGTAGGCAGCACTTTCCAATCAGCTGTAGCTGAGCAGACAGGATTCATGTAGTACAAACAGGGTCACAGGGGCTCAGTCCTGTGAGTGGAAGTGCAGGGCTTAGAGAAAGGAGCGTGCATCAGTTTTCTCACATTTTTTTCCTCCATCAGGGGCAGCCAAACATTAACAGCGTCAAGCCTCCTCCAAGTCACAGGTGAGAAAGAAAGGAAAGACATCTCTTCAAAAGGCCATGTAAACAGGCTTGTGTGGATAATCCATTGACAGAAAACACTAAGGAGCAGAAAGACTTCCCGACTCAGGCTCTAAAAATACAAACTACACAGTAAAAACTGTTGGATTTGACTTCAATAAAATTATGGATTTCTGTTCAATAAAGAATACCATGAACAGGGTTAAGATAGATGACAGACAAGGAAAAGCTTCTGCAACGTCTAAAATTGACAACAGATTAAATCTCTAGCATAGACAAGGAATTCCTACAATTTGATATGAACATCAGAGGAAACCCAACAGAAAAACGGCCAAAAGATATGAGTAGGAAACTCACAGAAAGAGAAGTTCAAATGGTTAACAAGTACATAAAGAGATGATCAAAATAAAACCAACGAGAAAAATACTAATTAAAACAATGAGCTAGCACTTATACCTATCAGAAGGGCAAAAATTAGAATGGTGGGTAATAGCAGGTACTTTCAAAGATGTGGGGAGGCAAGAACTCTCATGCATTATGGGTAAGAGTGTAAACGGATACAGCCATTCTGCTAAGTGATCTGGCTGCACTTAGTGACATTAAAGCTACGTCCTATTATCCAGTGATCCTATACTGGTGGATAAATTCCAGAGAAGTTCTCAAATAAGGCTGTCTGTATCCGAATTTAAACTATAGACTCTATAGACCTGTGTGAGAATGTTCACTGTGATGATGTTGTAGCAGGGAGCCTGAAGTAACTTCGATCTCTGTAACTGTTAGAATGTAGAATCAAAATGGAGTAGATACAAATATGAAATTCCACATAGCTTTTAGAAAACATTTTAGATATACCTACAGCAATATGAACATATCTTAAAAACACAGCATTGAAAAAAATAAGCAAATACCATATGTAAGCTAAAGACACACTATAATTATACTACATATCTTTCAAGCAAATATGTAGGTATAAGGACATAAAACAAACACATTAGAGTGGGTGCACATGAACGGAGAAAGGAATGGGCATGTGGAGTGAAGGTAAAGGGTTAAAAAGAAAGTAACGAAATAAGAAAGCAACCTTGCACTGGTGATGTTAATCAGGGGCTATGAACTGAGGACTATCTTCAAGTCAACTTTCTGCTCCTGAGGTGAGAGAGATGGTGGGTGGGTGGGCAGGCAAGGAGTGAGACAGCCAGCCTCTGGGCCTGGGAGCTGCCCTCTGCCTGTATCCTCTCTCAGCCAAGCTCCACCCCACCAATCCTTTTTTCCCTCTTGATACTGACTTCGGGTGACATGGAAGTTAGAAGAAATGCTTCTTTTTAAGAGGAGGTCAGCAACAGAAGCACAACTTCAGACAGTAGAAGAAAGTAAGCAGGTCACTACTCCTTATTCCAGGTGCTGGTGACTATTTTGCTACTAAACTGTCAAGGATCTTAATATCTTAAATGGTCCTAGCTTTAAGGCTATAATGCACTTTGAACAAATGCCTAGCCAGCATCTAAGAAGCTAACCTTTCCCTTGATATATCGGGTGGTTACTGCTGAATAAACTAGATTTAATATCTGTAGTAATATGTTGTTGAACTTCATTTAACTGAACTGAGAAGACTGTTCTCAAAACTTGGCATAAAACAAAATATAAAAAATTAAAACCAAATAATGGCACAAAAGGCATTATTTTGCATTTCTAAAATTGAAAAATGATGATGATGCTAAACATCACACATCTGCCCCCAAAACTTTTATAGATCTGTCAGCCAAGAAGATTTATTGGACCACTATTATGCTCAGGACTCTGTGCTGTAGGTAGGAAAGGAGGAGAACCATAAATGAAACGGAAACAATGGTTCCCACATGAAACAATGCTTTTAAAAAGTAGTATATCCAAAACAAACAGCAAAAAAGGAACAGGGTACTATGGATCTTATTACTAGACAAACTAAATGTCTAAGTATTGAAAGAATGCAAAAAAAAAAAGGAAGAGGAATCAGATGGGATCAATCATTGAAGGGAGTGAGATTCAGAATAGAAGAGAAGCAAAGGCACACTAGGAGAAAAGAGGACTGTGTGCAATGAGAAAAAGATGAGAACAAAGAAATAAGAACAAAGAATAAATAAGGTTAACTACCAAATCCATTAAGGGAAGTAACAAGAGATAAGGAGAGGAAAGTAGCGGTGGGTTAAATGTTAACTTGTGTCATATAAATTTAATACTGTGGGTCTAGGATCAGGGAAATGATTCAATCAGAAGGGTGTCTGAGGAGGATTATTCCAGCAGTTGAGTAAGGACCTAACAGAGAGAAACTAGGGTCTGGGAAATCAGCTAGAAGACAGCTATAGCCATAGGAAGGAAAGGATGGGTTCAAGGGCTTTTACCATGTAATGATCAGCAACATTTAATAATGAATGGGGAGTGGGGGGTTGGAAAACTCGAAGGTTGGTTTAAGATACTAAGAGAAGACAATGAGGAAAACTGGGAGGGCTTATGGTTAGGGGAAGACTGAACACCTATTTTTCACATGTTAAATTCTAGGTGTTGTTGGCATATTCAGAGGAAATTTTTATTAGACTGTAGTTAGGCTTGAGAAGACACGCTGAGCTACCTAAATGACAAAGCTAATTAAAATTGCATGAACAGTTCCCATACCAAAAAAACTGGAGGGGTATGTATACTTATGTGCAAAAATAGGAAGAAAAGAAAACTGCGCTGGTCAAAGAAGACCAGAAGCAAACCAGTATCATAAAAGTCAAAGGAGGATAGACTTTAAAGCAACTGAGAAATCTAGAACAAATTGATAAAAGACTAATGGCTATCCCTGTTTTTAGACACAATGTATTCTTGGGAAAAGGATGGCCATCATATGTAATCTTGACTGTCCACCTATTTGGACAGTAACAGAAACCAATGTACTACAAAGCATCATAGAATCTTCAGAGTCAGAAGGAGCCTTAAAAGTCATCCAGCCTCTCAACAAATGCTATGGGGACAAGACATTCACATGCAAAAGAATGAAGTTAGACCCCTACCTCACACCATATTAAATTTCTAAAAATTAACTGAAAATAGATTAGAGACCTAAATATAAGAGCCAAAACCATAAAAGTCTTAGAAAAAAAATAAACATAAATCCTTGTGACCTTAGATTAGGCACTGTTTTCTTAGATATGACACCAAAAGCACAAGTAACCAAAGGAAAAATAAGTGGACTTCATCAAATTTTAAAACTTTTGTGTTGCAAAGACACCATCAAGAAAGTGAAGACAACCCACTGAATGAAAGAAAATATTATATATCTGATAAAGATTGAGTATCCAAAATATATAAAGAACTCTTACCACTCAACAAAAAGACAACCCAATTAAAAATGAACAAAATATCTTAATAGACATTTTTCCAAAGAAGATATATAATGGCCAACATGCACATGAAAAGATGTTCAACATCACTAGCGATCAAAGAAATGTAAATTAAACCCACAATGAGATAGAACTTTATACCCATAGGATGCTATAATCAAAAAGACATAATCGATGGGACTTCCCTGGTGGTGCAGTGGTTAAGAATCTGCCTGCCAATGCAGGGGACAAAAGTTCATGCCCTTGCCCGGGAAGATCCCACATGCTGCGGAGCAACTAAGCCCGTGTGCCACAACTACTGAGCCTGCGCTCTAGAGCCCGAGCTCTAGAGCCCACGAGCCACAACTACTGAGCCCGCGTGCCACAACTACTGAAGCCCATGTGCCTAGAGACCGTGCTCCGCAACAAGAGAAGCCACCAAAAAGCGAAGCCTGCACACTGCAATGAAGAGTAGCCCCCGCTTGCCACAACTAGAGAAAGCCCGTGTGCAGCAATGAAGACCCAACACAGCCAAAAAATAAATTAATTAAAAAAAAAAGACATAATCAAAAGTGTTGGCGAGGATGTGGAGAAAATGGAACTACTGTACTCTGCTGGATGGGAATGTAAAATAGTGCAGCTGCTTTGAAAAAGAGTCTGGCAGTTCCTCAAAAAGGTAAACAAAGTTTCCATATGACCCAGCAATTCTGCCCTTAGGTATATACCCAAGAAGAATACGCTCACACAAAAACTTATGTACAAAAAAGATCTTGCTGTGATTTATGTCAAAGAGTGTTCTTCCTATGTTTTCCTGTAAGAGTTTTATAGTGTTCGGTCTTACATTTAGGTCTTTAATCCATTTTAAGTTTGTTTTTGTGTATGGTGTTATATATGTATATATATATATATACGCACGTATGTGGAATCTAGAAAAATGGTACAGATGAACCTATTTACAGGGCAGGAATAGAGATGCAGACATAGGGAACAGACGTGTGGACATGGTGGGGGTTGGGGAGGGAGGGTGGGATGAACTGGGAGACTGGGATTGACGTCTGTGCATTGCCATGTGTAAAACATAGCTAGTGGGAACCTGCGGTATAGCGCAGGGAGCTCAGCTCGGTGCTCTGTGGTGATCTAGATGGATGCGATGGGGGGTGGGGTGGGAGAGAGGTCCAAGAGGGAGGGGATATATGTATACATATAGCTGATTCACTTCATTGTACAGCAGAAACTAACACAACATTGTAAAGCAACTATACCCCAATTAAAAAAAAAAAACTTGTACAAATGTTTAAAGCAGCATTATTCATAATGGCCAGATG
Organism: Eubalaena glacialis; assembly: GCF_028564815.1. Classification (NCBI taxonomy): domain Eukaryota; kingdom Metazoa; phylum Chordata; class Mammalia; order Artiodactyla; family Balaenidae; genus Eubalaena; species Eubalaena glacialis. Next base: position 73,951,471 of record NC_083725.1, read on the forward strand.
TTCATCAGCTAACAAATAAAAATGTGCTATATCCATACAATGGAACAGTATTTGGCCATAAGAGGAAGGAAGTGCAGACACATGCTACAGTATGGATGAACTTCGAAATCATAATCCTAAGTGAAGAAAAGCCAGTCATGCAAGACTACATATTATATGATTCCATTAATATGAAGTGTTCAGAATAGGCAGATCCATAGAGACAGAGAGTAGATTTGTGGTTGCTTGCTGGGGGGAGGTAGGGAGGGTGGAGAGGGGGCAGAGGAGAGTGACTGCTAATGGGTATGGGTTTTTTTTTCTTGAGGTGTGATGATTCTGATGATGGTTGTACAACTTCGTGACTATATTAAAAGCCACTAACTGTGCACTTTAAACAGGTAAATTGCATGGTGTGTTATTTATCTCTCAATAAATCGGAAATTTTTTAAAAGAGTCATCTAGTGGTGGTCTTGACTCTGCTGAATACCATCAAACAGGAAACTCAGTACTTCCCCCCACAGGAAGCCCATGCCACCTCTGTACAGCTCTGATTGTTAGAACTGTCTTCTTTATATTGAGTTAATGGGTGAGCAATGGGAGTAAGAAAGGAAGTGTGATATAGGGTTTCAAAAAGCAATACTAAATGAATGGTGATGTGGCAAGAAGTAGAGAAACATTAAAATTGATTTTAAAAGAGATTATTGATAAAGAGATTGTAGACTAGAATCAAAGAAGCATTGAAAAAGTAGAGAATACTATTTTCAAAGGTAGGAGGGGGAACTGAGAGCAATGGAAGAGACAGGATAGATGGTAAAAATATGTTTTATATCCTAGGAGAAATCTGTGCATTTTATATTCAATGTAATAGTTCACATATTTACTACTGAACACTTAACAACATGCCAGGTACTGTGCCAGACACTGAGATTAAAATGATAAATAAAACAATTCCTGTATTTAAAGAGTTTATGGATAAGAAGTATAGTTACAACATGGTAACTGTACTGTAACCATCAAATCCAATGGCTTTTACTCAGCTCTCACTCTTAAGACCCCTCTGCTACACAAGAAAGTGATTACCACAAGTCATTCAATAAATATTGGATTAATCTGAACAAATTCTTGTCAAACTTTCCTGCCTTAATATCTGTGGCAAATCACTCTCCTGATTTCTTCTTTCCCCACTGACTAGTCCTTCAACCTATTTCTTCCCATCTCTTTTACTGGTTCTTTAATCCTCTCTCCCCGAGGTTTTGTTTCAACCTTTGTTCTTTCCTTCTTCTTCCTTTGGTAAACTCATTCATTCTCAAGGCATACACTGTAATGTCCAAAATACATAGCTCTAGTTCTGACCTTTCCTCCAAGCTCTTATCTCTTATCTCTAAATCCCATTAATATATATGTCCTTTTGTGTGTCTATCAACTCAAACGTAAAAACGAAACTAATTCTCACCTTCCAAAACCTGCTCTCCTCCTGTATTTCTTTTCTTTGTAGAGTCACTCTCTCACACCTTTAGGCTTCAGACCTATAACCTCTGCCACCTGTGACCAAGGGTACACTTGAGATGGCAGGCTAGGGTCAGAATGCTGAATTTGGAACAGATTTTTCTCTTCATAAATTAACTGTTCTCAATAGGGAGCAACCTCACCTCTTGGATCTTGGTATCACCATGTTTCTTAGAACTGAACTGCCGAGAATGCCTAAAAAGTCAATGGCTAGCAAACACTTGGAGATGTCTAGCTGAAATGATTTTTTAAGAAAAAAATTTTAAAGAAAATACTCCAAGTGTACAAAAAACTACAGATGATAATACACGAGCACCTGTATACCTACCTACCACACAGATATAACTGGAGCCCCTTATGTCTCTTCCTCCCTCCCTCACTGAAATAGCCACAACTCTGAATTTGGTTGTTATTAGAATATGTGCTTTTAGACTTTACTATGTAAGTATACATCCATGAACAATATACAATATTGACTGAGTATTTTAAAACTTTATATTATGAATGGATGGTGGTGATGGTTATATACCAGTGTGAATGTACTTAATGCCTCTGAACTGTATATCTAATGGTTGAAATGATCAATGTTATGTATATTTTAACCACAATTAAAAAAAAACCTTTATATTACAGTATCACACTGTACTGATGTTTCTGCAACTTCCTTTTTGCCTTTTTCTGGCAAAATGTATCCAGTTAATACATGCAACTAGTTCATTCACTCAAACTGCTATATAACATCTCCTTGTATATCATCTATATCACAATTTTTCACTATTACAAATGTTCTACTTTATAGCTACATTACAAAAAGGATTCGTGGGGTTTTAATTGAAGTATAGTTGGTTTACAATGTCATGTTAGTTTCAGGTGTACAGCACAGTGACTCAGTGTTTTTTTATTTTGGCTGCGTTGGGTCTTTGTTGCTGCGTGCAGCAGCTACTCTTTGTTGTGGTGCACAGGCTTCTCACTGCGGTGGCTTCTCTTGTTGCAGAGTATGGGCTCTAGGCACACAGGTTTCAGTAGTTGTGGCTCGCGAGCTCAGTAGTTGTGGCTTGCGGGCTCTAGAGCACAGGCTCAGTAGTTGTGGCACACAGGCTTAGTTGCTTTGCAGTATGTGGGATCTTCCCGGACCAGGGCTCAAACCTGTGTCCCCTGCATTGGCAGGCAGATTCTTAACCACTGCGCCACGAGGTGAAGTCCCAAGTGATTCAGTTTTATATGTATACATACATACATACACACACACACTTTTTCAGATTCTTTGCCCTTAGGTTATTACAAAATATTGAGTATAGGTCTCTGTGCTACAGAGTAGGTCCTTGTTGGTTAATCTGTTTTCTATATAGTAGTGTGTATATGTTAATCCCATACATATGGTAATATATACACAATGAAATACTACTCAGCCATAAAAAAGAATGAAATAATGCCATCTGCAGCAACATGGACAGCCCTAGAGATTATCATACTAAGTGAAGTAAGCTAGACAGAGAAAGACAAATATCATAGGATATCACTTATATGTAGAATTTTAAAAAAAGATACAAATGAACTTATTTACAAAACAGAAACTCACAGACATAGAAAAATTTATGGTTACCAAAGGGGAAAGCGGGGAGGGGTGGGATAAATTAGGAGGTTGGGATTTGTGATTTTGTTTTTTAATTGCTTTAAAACAAACAACTAAAGAGATCAGAACATTAAAGATATTAGAACATTAAAATTGCAGACCTTCCAAAATAGAAAACAGCTGTGTTCCCTATCTCTATATGTACTTAAGTATTCTATTAAATGGACTTGACTAAATCCCAATTGTTTATTGAAAGCTTTCCCCATATTTAGGTTTATTTAATTATTAAAATTTCACTTAGCAAATCATTTAAGCTTGACTAAAAACTTAATGGATTTTACAGACTGCAGCTCTACTTTCCCTTGTTAATAACCATCCCTATTGCTAAAAACAAAAACAGAAACTCTAGCACTGTTAACAAAAGAGCTTTCTGAAAGCAACATTAAACCATTTGCAGCATTTCATTCTTAGGGCAAATAAATCAATAAAGAACTGGATGTGTTTATATTTCTGATTACCACAGAACAAGAAAGGTCTTAATGTAGCCAGTCCTTTAAGATACAAAAGCTTCTCCCTAAATACTGAGGAAGTTCTTGAGGTCATATTTAATTCAGCATTACTTAAAGTGGAGGCTCCAACAACAGCTGACTGTTTCTTCCTCACCAGTCTCCTCCAAGGGCCCATCTTATCGCATTCCCCCTCCTACCTAACTCTACTTTGCTGACCACTGCTTTAATGTTTTCTGCTTGTCTAATCAGATTTTTTTCTTCATCTTTTACCAACCTCCCCACTCCCAATTCATCCTACATATTATTAAAAGAGAGATTTGTCTAAGTTGCTTAGCACAGGGCCTAGTCCATATATTCAACACATGTTAACTATTACTGTTTGTTACCAGAGTAATCTTCCTAAAGCATAATTCTAACTGGTCTTGCCATTCCTTTGAGCAACAGCTTTCAACGGTTCCCATAATGACAAGAGACTGCATCACACAGGAGACAGCAGAGGGAAGTATCAATAAAGTGAGTACCACCTTTTCAGTCAGAGTTATTAAGATCCTCGCTGTGTGTCCAACTATTTAAGTGGAGGGTAAATTAACCTTACTAGAGCTCATTTTCATCATCTATAAAATGGCTATCATGAGACCTACTTCTCAGGGTTGTTACAAGGGTTACAAATTAAATAAGATAACATATACAAAGCTCCCAGAACACACAGTAGGTATTTAGCAAATTCTGATTTTTCCCTCCCTACAAAGTGAACTCCTAAACAACTGAATTCCATAATCTAGCCCAAAAGTACCTCTTCACGCTTCTTTCCCATTACATACTCCTGATTCAGCCAAACTAGACTTCTCACCACGCTTTGAGCCTGCCTTGTGATTTCTTACCTCTCAGCCTTTGCTTACTCCAATGTTTTGCTTTTCCCTCCAACTCCACATATCTAAATCCAGCCTATCCTAAGCCCAGGCCAAATACTGCCGTTGTCCCTGAAGCATTTTCTCTTATCATTCCCATTGCTTAGAATACACTGTCTGAACCTCTTTAATTGCACTTATCACACCTGGCCTTATTCAAGAGTTCTATTTATGTGTCTTACATCCTCTATTTGAATGGATTGGAACAGAAATGGGTAACATCTTCCACTAAGTACCATTTCTACCCAATTTTAGCTAGTGCTGATTAAAACCTACAAATCGTACCTGAGAATAAGAAAAGCAGCCTCTGATACCCAGGAGCTGGCCTGGTGTTGCTATGAGCTGGCCTGGCACTCACAGTTAGGTCTTGGGTGTTCTCCTCTTACACATAAGCAATTTCAGACATGAACATCAGACAAGACCATTCTGTGACCATGATGGATCAGACAAAAAAAATAAGAACACTGTGTAATCTCTCTGAACACACACAAAACATGAACACCGCCCAAACCAAAAAAATATCAAATAGCCCCTATTGCTGGATGATGAGTGACTGCTGCTTCTTTGCCAATTATAGCTATAGCTTTTCTTTAGACTGCTCTCTCTTTACATAAACTCTACTAAGATACCCAGTCATAGAATTTGCCCCACTTTCTGACAGCACCCGATCCACAGCAAAGCCTGACGTCCTTAAACCTCCCTCACAATCACCTAACACAAGCCTAAATCCTATAGTAAGACTTTTCTAACACTCTTACTGAGATGCTGCGTGCTTACTCATGGTGTGCATCCTCCTTTGCTGCAACAAGCAATAAACCCAATTTATTCAACTGCAGGTGCATTCCTGGTGCTCTGTGGCTGAAGGACAAACTATGAACTTCTTTAATAGAAGTCTAGTATTTTCTTTATGCTTACAGGGCATGCTCTGGGTCTTGCATGCTATACACTTTGTTGAACTGATCTGAATGACTTACACTAGGCCTGCTGGCCTTGCTGTAATCTCAAGATCCAGCCCAGTCACTCTCAGAGCTAAAAATAGTTTTTTACTTCATTATCCTGAGTGTTTTCAATTTCACAGTTTTGAGAATAGAAAATGGCAGTCAGACTGATCGAGGTGCCCCACACTCAACCACCTCTGAGTTTCTGAAATTGAAAAAGTGTCTAATTTACATGCATTCACAGACTCTCAAATTGTCTCTGCTCCTCTTTGCACACTTTCAGAGTAGATGTCTGATGTTTCATTAAGAGAAAAGGTAAAGGACCAAAATAATCCATTTGTCTCAGGCACCTACATACCAACACATAAAGAGCTAATTTAAGATAACAAAGAATTACATATATATGTGTGTTTACATATGTATGTATAAATATGTATACACACATATACATATATGTGTGTATGTATTTTCACATCTTGGAGAGCTTCAGACTCAGTGAGCAGGACTCACTTGAGGAGAACATGGTGACAAAAAGAGTCTGAACTATTCCAGAGGAACAGGGTTACTGGGGAGGGGCTGGTAAGGAACCGTGTTTACAGGCATTCAAAGTGAGACGCTCAATGGAAAACACAGGTGGGCAGGGTCAGCAGGAGAGATGCCAAACGTAACATTACTGTAGGAGCCCCCCCAGGCCCCAGCCAATGGAGGTGGAAGGTAGGACTCTCTTGAAGCCAATTCTAGCATAGAAGCAGCACACTGTCACCTTGGAGGGCTACAACTACTCTGGAACCTGTTCAAAGTCCCAGTCAGCTAACCAGGAACAACTGACAAGTTCCTGACCTAGTATGCTGACATCTTCATGTTTCAAAGGTACATAAAATGAGTCAGGGAATGGTTACTCTGGCTAAAGAAGAAACCTGTTGGTGAAATGAAAGGAGAACCATAGGAGAAAGAGATCATGCCATCTTAGAATTTGTGGCAAAAAGGTAGGGGTTGTGTGGCACAGGCTCTAGGAAGGCAGAATTAAGAAGTCCTGAGAACAGAGACATGTGGTTCCATTGCATGAGACTCTAAGAAGAAAGCTCTTAAAATGCATTTTTGCTTGGGCATTTAAAAAATTCTTAAGCAGGTGGGGAAGGCAGAGGAAAACAGTAGATGTACTGGTAGCTATTCTAAAAGAACAAAAAATGAACAGAAGAACACATCAGCAATCAGCATGAAAGGGTAGCAAGACTTGGAAGAACCACATGAGGAGGCCAAGGTCCAAAACAAATTAAGGTTTACAAAAAGGCTAGCAAAAGCAAAAAGGGTACTTTTAGAGTGAAAAGGCAATCTGCTTGATGATAAAATGTAACGCTGAGAAAGCAGAATTTCTCAACCTCTATTTTGCTTCCATATTCTCTATCAAAGGGTATGAATTTGGGGTTAAATGGGAGAGAATTAACAATCCTAGAGGGAAAAAAAGTCCCAGATGGGTGAGGAGGATAAGATCAAGTCTGTTCACTAAATAATTTCTACCAGGAAGACTGGTAAAACTTGCACATAAGGTCACTGAACTAAAGAAAATTTTAAGAAATTATATTGATAAAAAGAGAAATCTTGAACGAATGGAGATAGATAACTATTGTTCCAGTTTGCAAAAAGCAGAAGGTGGATAGTGGACTTTTCAACTATAGAGAAGTGAACACTTCTTGGGCTCAATTCTAAAAAGGATTCTTCCTTTTTTTTTTTTTGATGGAGTGGACATGGAAGGGAAGAAACTTTTTTTCTGGTTATAAAAGAAAAAAAAAACGCATACCTATAGAAAATTGAGAAAGTAGAGAAAAGTATAAATAACAACCACCCATGTTTCCATGACCCAGAAATAACCACTGTTAAGATGTTGACCTACTTCTTCCTAGTGAATACATACAGTGAAAATATCTTTACTCTTCATTTATAGTATACAATTTTCCCATATTATTTAGAACTCTTCATGAGGAGAAGAAACAGAAAAGGAGATCCACAATGTATTAAAAGAGATTATGGCTGAAAAATTCCCAAACCTAAAGAAGGAAACAGATATCAGATACAGAAAGCACAGAGGGTCCCAAACAGGTAAACCCAAACAGACCTACACCAAGACATATTATAATAAAAATGGCAAAAGTTAAAGAGAGGATTCTAAAGGCAGCAAGAGAAAAACAAAGAGTTAATTACATAGGTTCCCCCATAAGGCTATCAGCTGATTTCTCTACAGAAACGTTGCAGGCCAGAAGGGAGTGGCAAGATATAGTCAAAGTCCTGAAAGGGAAAAATCTGCAACCTAAGGTACTCTACCAAGCAGGATTATCATTTAGAATAGAAGGAGAGACAAAGAATTTTTCAGACAAGCAAAAACTAAAAGAATACAGCAATACTAAAACTATCCCCTAAAAGGAAATATTGAAAGATCTCTACATAGAAGAATATATAGAAAAGAGAAAATCACAATTGGAAAGCAAATCACCTAAATAAGCCAGTACACAGATTAAAAAAAAAAATCAAAAAATTTCTGTGAAAGTAATGATAACCACAATGAACAGCAAAACGATGAACATGAAGATATAAAAGAGGACACCAAAATCATAAAATGTGATGGAGGAGAGTAAAAAAATGTAGATTTAAAAAAATTTCCTTGAATGTGTTTGAGCCTATATGACTACCAGTCTAAGGCAAGTAGATATACAATGGGGTTAACATACTTGAAAAACAGGATTACCACAAATCAAAAACATAAAATATATTCACAAAAACCAAAAAGAAGAGAACATAAGTATAATACAAAAGAAAATTATCAAACCACAAAAGGAAAAACAACAAGAAAAAGAAAGGGACAAAGAAGAAATATAAAATCAACAGGAAAACAATGTTTAAAATGGCAATAAATACATATCTATCAATAATTACCTTAAATGTCAATGGACTAAATGCTCCAATAAAAAGACACAGAGTGGCAGATTAGATTAAGAAACAAAAGCCTACAAGATGCTGCCTACAAGAGACCCACTTGAGGGCAAAGGACACACAGAGACTGAAAGTGAGGGGACAGAAAAAGATATTTCACGCAAATGGAAATGACAAGAAAGCGGGGGTCACAATACTCATATCAGACAAAATAGACTTAAAACAAATGCCATAAAGAAAGATAAAGGACACTATATAATGATAAAAGGATCAATACAAGAAGAGGATTTTACGCTCATCAACATACTTGCACCTAATATAGGACCATCCAAATACATAAAACAAATACTAACAGACATAAAGAAAGAAAATGACAAGAATACAATAATAGTAGGAGACTTTAACACCCCACTCACATCAATGGACAGATCTTCTCTGGACAGATCTTCTAGACAGAAAATCAATAAGGCAACAGAGATCCTAGATGATACAATAGAACAGTTGACATTTTCAGGAAATTACATCCAAAAAACCAGAATACACATTCTTTTCAAGTGAACATGGAACATTCTTTAGGACTGACCACATACTAGGACACAAAACAAGCCTCAACAAATTTAAGAGTATAGAAATTATCACAAGCATCTTTTCTGACCACAATGGCATGAAACTAGAAATCAACCATAGAAAAAAGAAATGAGAAAAAAGCAATTACATGGAGACTAAACAACATGCTACTAAAAAAAAACCCAACCAAACAAACAATGGGTCAATGATGAAATCAAACAGGAAATTTAAAAATACCTTGAGACAAGTGACAAGGAAAACACAACCATACAAAATTTATGCGATGCAGCAAAAGCAATTCTTAGAGGGAAGTTCATAGTGATACAGGGCTTCCTCGAAAAGCAAGAAAAACTTCAAATAAACAACCTAACCTACCACTTAAGAGAATTAGAAAAAGAACAAAAACCTAGAGTCAGCAGAAGGAAGGAAATAATAAAGATCAGAGAAGAAATAAATAAAATAGAGACTAAAAAACAATAGAGGGCTTCCCTGGTGGCAAGGTGGTTAAGAATCTGCCTGCCAATGCAGGGGACACGGGTTCGAGCCCTGGTCTGGGAAGATCCCACATGCCACAGAACAACTAAGTCTGTGTGCCACAACTACTGAGCCTGCACTCTAGAGCCCACAAGCCACAACTGAGCTCACAAGCCACAACTACTGAAGTCCGTGCGCCTAGAGCCCGTGATCCACAACAAGAGAAGCCACCACAATGAGAGGGCCGTGCACTGCAACAAAGAGTAGCCCCCACTCGCTGCAACTAGAGAAAGCCCACGTGCAGCATGAAGACCCAATGCAGCTGAAAATAAATTAAAAAAAAAAATAGAAAGAAAAATCAGTAAAACCAAGAGCTGGTTCTTTGAAAGGGTAAACAAGATTGACAAACCTCTGGCCAGGCTCACCAAGAACAAAATAAACAAAATAAGAATTGAAAAAGGAGACATAACAACCAATACCTGCAGAAATACAAGAGATCATAGGGAATACTATGAACAGTTATATGCCAACAAATTTGATAACCTAGAAGAAATGGACAAGTTTCTAGAAACATATAGCCCACCAAAACTGAATCAAGAAGAAATAGCTAATTTGAACAGACCAATCACTAGACGTGAAATAGAATCTGTAATCTTAAAACTCCCTACAAACAAAATTATAGGACCAGATGGCTTCACAGGCGAATTTTACCAAACATGCAAAGAGGAACTTATACTGATCCTTCTCAAACTCTTCCAAAAAACTGAAGAGGAAGGAATATTCCCAAAGACATTCTATGAAGCCACCATCACCCTGATACCCAAACCAGACAAAGACACCACCAAAAAAGAAAATTACAGGCCAATATCTTTGATGAATATAGATGCAAAAATTCTCAACAAAATATTAGCAAACCAAATTCAACAACACATAAAAAAAATCATATGCCACGACCAAGTGGGATACATCCCAAGTTCACAAGGATTGTTCAACACACGCAAATCAATCAATGTGATACACCACATAAACAAAAGACAAAAACCACATGGTCATCTCAGTAGATGCAAAAGAAGCATTTCACAAAATGTAACATCCATTCATGATAAAAACTCTTACCAAAGTGGGTACAGAGAGAACATATCTCAACACAATAAAAGCTATTTATGACAAACCCAAAGCCAATGTAATACTCAATGGTGAAAAGCTGAAAGCCTTCCCACTAAATTCTGGAACAAGACAAGGATGCCCACTCTTACCACTTCTATTCAACATGATACTGGAAGTTCTATCCACAGCAATCAGACAAGAAAAAGAAATAAAAGGTATCCAAATGAAGGGAAGAAGTAAAATTGTCATTATATGCACATGACATGATATTATACATAGAAAACCCTAAGGACTCCACACAAAAACTACTAGAACTGATAAATGAATTCATCAAGGTAGCAGGATACAAGATTAACATACAGAAATTGGTTTCATTTCTTTACACTAACAATGAAATATCAGAAAGGGAATGTAAAAAAACAATACCTTTCAAAATCACATGCCCCAAAATAAAATACTTAAGAACAAACTTGACCAATGAGGTGAGAGTTATATGCTAAAATTATAAAACATTAATAAAAGAAATTGAAGAAGACTCAAAGAAATAGAAAGATATCCCGTGCTCTTGGATTGGAAGAATTAATATTGTTAAAATGAGCACACTACCCAAAGCAATCTACAGATTTAATGCTATTCCTATCAAATTATTCATGACATTTTTCACAGAACTAGAACAAATAAATAATCCTAAAATTTATTTATTTATAAATAATCCTAAATTCTGGGTCCATAAAGGACCCAGAATTGCCAAAGCAATCCCAAAGAAAAAGAACAAAGAAGGAGGCATAAGCCTCCCAGACTTCAGACAATACTACAAAGCTAAAGTAATCAAAACAGCAGGGTACTGGCACAAAAACAGACATATGGATCAATGGAACAGAACAGAGAGCCCAGAAATAAACCCACACACCTATGGTCAATTAATCTTCGATAAAGGAGGCAAGAATATACAACGGGGAAAAGACAGTCTCTTCAGCAAGTGGTGTTGTGAAAGCTGTCCAACTTTCCCCATACACAAAAATAAACTCAAAATGATTAAAGACTTAAACATAAGACATGGCACCATAAAGCTCCTAAAAGAGATCACAGGCAAAACATTCTCTGACATAAATAGTACCATTATTTTCTTAGGTCAGTCTCCTAAGGCAATGGAAATAAAAACAAAAATAAACAAATGGAACCTAATCAAATTTACAAGCTTTTGCACATCAAAGGAAACCATAAACAAAAAGACAACCTACAGAATGGGAGAAAATATTTGCAAATGATGCTACTGACAAGGTCTTAATTTCCAAAATATATAAACAGCTCATACAACTTAAACAAAAAAAAAAACAACCCAACTGAAAAATGGGCAAAGACCTAGACATTTCTCCAAAGAAGACATACAAATGGCCAACAGGCATATGAAAAGATGCTTAACATCGCTAATTATTAGAGAAATGCAAATCAAAACTACAATGAGGTACCACCTCACACTGGTCAGAATGGCCGTCATTAAAAAGTACACAAATAACAAATACTGGAGAGGATGTGGAGAAAAGGGAACCCTCCTACACTGTTGGTGGGAATGTAAGTTGGTGTAGCCACTATGGAAAACAGTATGGAGGTTCCTCAGAAAACTAAAAATAGAATTACCATATGATCCAGAAATCCTACTCCTGGGCACATATCCAGATAAAATTATAATCCAAAAAAGAAACATGCACCCCTATGTTCATAGCAGCACTATTCACAATAGCCAAGACATGGAAACAACCTAAATGTCCATCAACAGATGAATGGATAAAGAAGATGTGCTACATTTAAGCAATGGAATACTACTCAGCCATAAAAAAAGAACGAAATAATGCCATATGCAGCAACATGGATGCAACTAGAGATTACCATACTAAGTGAAGTAAGTCAGAAAGAAAGACAAATACCGTATGATATCACTTATATGTGGAATCCAAAAAATAGGACACAAATAAACTTATCTACAAAACAGAAATAGACTCACAGATATAGAGAACAGACTTGTGGTTGCTGGGGGGGTATGTTGCAGGAGGGATGGAGTGGGAGTGTGGGGTTAGCAGATGCAAACTACTATATATAGAATGGATAAACAACAAGGTCCTACTGTATAGCACAGGGAACTATATTCAATCTCCTGTGATACACCATAATGGAAAAGAATATGAAAAAGAATGTATATGTATGTATAACTGAATCACTTTGCTATACAGCAGAAATTAACACAGCATTGTAAATCAACTATACTTCAATTAAAAAAAAGAAAGTCTCTCAAAAAAAATAGGTATGGTACACAGTATCAGATTTCAAGTTCAGGTATAATTAATTCTGTATTTGTACTGTCTACCCTGTTTATAAATCCACAGTGATCCCAGACAAACTGGTATTTTTTCCCCTTTGATTTCAAAGAAAAAGAAAACTGGCCACCAAAACAAACAAAAAACAAAAAAAACTCCAACTCCTCATGAATATAATTTACTAGATTCATAATAGTCTATCATATGGATACACAATAATTTATGTAACCATAAATAATAGTAATAATAATGTAATGGCTTATAAATGCTAATAGAGGAAACCATGATCCCTGGGAGCCAGCATTCATTAATTCACTCAATTCACTAATTCCTTTATTCATGAATATTGATTTTCTACAATGTGCAGGCCTGGTCTAAAGTTGGAGATATAGCAGTGAACAAAACAAACAAAAATCCTTACCCTCATGGAACCTCCTTTCTAAATGGGAAAAGAGATGATACACAAAATAATGATAAATACTAAAGAGAAAAAATGAAGCAGGCAAAGGGGATAGGATGTGTTGGGGGGAAATAAAGATTTTAGCGGGAGTATCCAGAGAAGGCTCAGGAGATGAAGACCTAAAGAAGATAAAGGAAAGGCACATGGCTATCCAAGGAAGAGCATTTCAGGCAGGGGAAACAACAAATGCAAAGGCCCTGAGGTGGGAGCACACCTGGCATGTTCAAGCAACAGTGAGAAGGCCAGCGTGGTCAAAGCAAAATGAGAAAGAGGGAAAAGGAGAAGGAAATGGGGACGAGGATTAAGTAGGGCCTTGTAGGTCATGTACAGACTTTGTCTTTTCATCTGAGTGAGTCAGGAAGCCACTGGAGGGTTTTATGGAGGGAGAAACTTATGCTTTAAAAGGATCAGTATGGATGCTATGTTGAGAACAGACTTAAGGGAGAAGGGAGGAAGAAGGTGGACCACAGCCTAAAACAGACAGAATAAGATGGAGTAAAGCAATCAAATGACCAACTAGTTTAATGACTCTACACAAAAGGTTTCAATGAATAGACTGGGGTGACCCTAAGAGCAGTTTCAAATGACTGATAGATTTTAAAAAATAATTTGAATGATCTACCAAGAAGACATGCTAATCAAAAGCAAGGGTGAAATTGTGAAAAAAAATTATGAGGCAGTCAGAGACATTTGAATGCCGACTGGATATTTAATGGCATTAAGGAATTATTGATTTTTTAGGTGTGGTAATGATATTGCGGCTATGTTTTAAGAAGAATTCTTATTTTTTAGAGATGTATACAAAATTATTTACGGATGAAATGACCCAATGTCTGGAATTTGCTTCAAAATAATTGAGTGTATGGGGGGAAAAGTAAGTGGGGATACACATGATACAAGATAATGGTTGTTGAAGCAGGGTGATGTGGATTCATCTTACTACTCTCTTGACTTCTGCTTATGTTTGAAAATGTCTAACAAAAAAGTTTTTTGAAAAATCAAGAATGGCATATAGCTGAGAGAGACAGTAAAACAAATACATTGAATGGAACAATAAATATTCTGAAAAAATGTCAAGAGGCTAGAATTCTGGACCAATAGATTAAATGCAACAGGGAAGGCTAGAAACTGCTATATTTGGTTCCAAAACATCAAGTGAATGTACAAAATGGACAAAACCTAGATGAGTAGCTCCTATTAAAAAAAAAAAAAAAAAAGTTTAAGATTCAAATATACAGCAAGGTCAGCAAGTAAAATGCCAAAAATCTAAAGCAATCCCCAAGATGCATTAATTAAAGTAAAGAATTTTAAAAATGGGGGTGGGGGGGTTGCTCATCCATGAGCTAACTGGCTTACACTTGCTATTGTTTGCCATCTAAGAGGGCTATGTTTAGATACTTGCAACTATGTCATATGAGGAGTGGATGAGGCAGCTAGGGATGTCAACTTAGGAAAAAAGATGGAAGAAGGGGACGTGATACTAGTCTACAAATTCCTGAACTCATCATCTTTCCCCTTTAATCTACTTTGCTTCATTACTATTTTGGTAAAGGGTGTTACCATCTATGTATTCACCTAAGCCAATAAACTGAGAATAATTCAAGATGCCTCCCTCTCTCTCACGCTCCACGTCTATTTAAAAATGTCTCTTAAAATTGTTCTCTTCCCTCCTATCCAACGTTGATGCCTCCCCTGCTCCATTTACTCCTTCTTCTTCCTGTACCCCTATTTCCCTTTGGGAATCACTCTCAACTCCACAGTGGTCAATCAGCATATTCTTTCTACCCACAGCACTGCAAATAGCTTAACTCAAGCTATTAAGATGGGAGGATGCGTTAGCTGGAACTACTGGGAAAGAATAGGTGGGGGGGAGGGGGAGGGGGAGGGGATAAGAGTAAGATGGGAGTGAAGGAAGAGTTCAAAAGAACAGAAACATTCTTTCTCTGGACAATTAAGTGTGAGGAGGTGATATCTGGAACTGTTGCAACTATTGTTGCTTACCCTGAGAGAGAAGTCAACAGACAGAGCCAACTTGAGAAGGAACCCAGAAGTGAAAAGGACATGGAAAATCAGACTGTGAATCTCTAGATCAAACCACACAGGAGGCCAATTCTAACACAGGGTCTTTTCATTTGCACTAGTCAATACATTCTCTTTTTGACTTAAGACAGTTCAGCTGAATTTCCTGTGACTTATCATGAGAATCCTAACTGATGAGCCCAAAGACACTGGCTTAATGATGTTCATGTCTCAACTGGACTACTGCAACAATATTCTCCCTGAAAAAATCCTCACGATACAGACTCTACACTGTCGCCAAGGTGTCCTTTCAGACTGTATGTTTCTCTTCTACTCATAAACTTACAGTGGCCTCCTCTATCTTTAGAATAATATCCAAACTCCTTAAGTATGGCAAAAAAAAAAAATCTTTACAATTTGGCCCCTAGTCTCATCTCTTACAACTCTAAAGCTATTTCAAGGCTCTGGGTGTTGTTTTTGCTCTGTGTTCCCTCTGCCTGGAATGTTCTTCTTAATCTGGCTAATAAAAACACTTTAGAATTACCTCCTCAATTTAGCCAAGGAATGCAAGGTTGGTTTAACACCCCAAAATCAATTATGTAACGCATCATATCCATAGAATGTAGGACAAAAACCCCATGATTGCTTCACTAGACACAGAAAAAGCATTTGACAAAATTCAACACCCCTTCATAATAAAAATACTCAACAAACTAGGAATAGAAGGGAACTCCCTCAAAGGGCATCTTTAAAAAAATCCACAGCTAGCATTACCCTTAATGGTATGAAAGCTTTCTTAAGATTAGGAACAATCAAGGATGTTCCCTCTTCACTACTTCTATTCAACATTGTACCAGAGGTTCTAGCCCAGGCAGTTAGGCAAAAAAAAAAAAAAGAAAGAAAGAAAGAAAGAAAAGGCATGTAGATTGGAAAGAAAGAAGTAAAACAATCTCTGTTTGCAGAGAACAAGATCATGTATTGGAGCTAATAAACAATTCAGTAAGTTTGCAGAATACAATATTAATACACAAAAACTGTGTTTCTAAAAAATAGTAGTGAACAATTTGAAAATAAAATTAATAAAATAATTCAATTTACAATAACATCAAAAAGAATAAAATACTTAGGAATATATTTAACAAAATAAGACTTGTATACTGAAAACTACAAAGTTCTTTGAAATCAATTAAAGACCTAAATAAATAAAAAGAAATCCTGTGTTCATAGATTGAAAGACTTAATATTGTTAAGATGGCAATACTCTCCAAATTGGTCTACAGATTCCACACAATCAAAATCCCAGCTGGCTTCTGCAGAAATTGATAAGCTGATCCTAAAATGTGTATGGAAATGCTGGGCCACAGGACTCAGAAATTAATCTTGAAAAAAGAACACAGTTGGAAGACTTAATGCTTCATGACCTCAAAACTTAACTACAAAGCTACAGTAATCAAGACAGTGTGGTACTGGCATAAGGACGGGTATATTTGATATTTATATCAATAGAACAGAATTGAGAGTCCAGAAATAAACTCTCACACTTACAGTCAATTGAATTTCAACAAGGGTGTCAAAACAATTCAATGTAAACAGAATAGTGTTTTCAAAAATAATGCTGGGATAAATGTATATCCACATGAAGTGGGGCTTCTACCTCACACCATATATAAATATTAACTCAAAATGGATCAAAGACTTAAATATAAGAGTAAATATTATAAAACTTGAAAACATGGGCATAAATCTTCATGACCTTGGATCTGGCAATTATTTTTTTAGATATGACACCAAAAGCAGAAGAGAAGAAAATAAATAAGTCAGACTTCATCAAAATTAAAACTTTTCTTAAAAGGACACCATCGAGAAAGTGAAGACAACTTACTAAGTGGAAGAAAACATTTGCAAATCATATATCTGATAATGAACTTGTACCTAAAATACATAAAGAACTCTTACAACAATAAGAAACCCATTTTAAAGATGCGCAAAAGTCTGAATAGACATTTCTCCAAAGAAGATACACAAATAGCCTATAAAAGATGTCAATGTTGTTAGTCATCACGGAAATACAAAAAAAAAAAAAATCACCATAAGATACCACTTCACACCCATTAGGATGGCTATAATCAAAAAGGCAAGCAATAACAAATGTTGGTGAGGATATGGGGAAAGTGGAACCCTCACACTAATGGTGGGAATGTAAAATGATGCAGCCACTTTGGAAAACAATCTAGCAGTTCCTCAAAACTGCTCATAGAGTAATCATATGAGCCAGAAATTCCACTCTTAGTTCCAGCCACACTAAAATGCTTACATTTCCCAAATGCATATACCCAAGAGAAACCAAAGCATGTATCCATACAAAAATCTGTACAGAGATGTTAATAGCAGTGTTATTCTTAATAATCAAAACCCAAAATGCCCTTCAACTGATGAATGAATAAAATGTGGATGGAATATTCCACACAATGGAATATTATTCAGCCATAAAAAGTAATAAAGTACTGATAAATGCTACAACATTGATGAACCCTGAAAACATGCTATGTGAAAGAAACCAGTCACAAAAGATCACATATTGTATGATTCCATTTATATGAAATGCCCATAAGAGGCAAATCTATAAAGACAGACAGTAGATTAATGGTTGCCTAGGGCTGAAGGGGTTGGGGGGTGTTGAAGGGTGATGGCTAAATAGTATGGGTTTTCGGGGGGGTGAAAATGATGAAATGTTCTAAAAATTGATTGTGCTAATGGTTGCACAACTCTGTGACCATGCTAAAAACCATTCAACCACACACTTTAAATGGATGAATTGCATAGTATGTGATTTATATCTCAAGAAAGCTATTACCAAAAAAAAAAAAGGCTCTCCTTCTCCATGACACCTTTCTTGAGCCACCAATAAAACTGACCATTCTAACATGTGTCTCCCCACTTCCGTGCAAGGACTTGAGTACCTGTAATTGACACTTTCTTGCACTTATTTAATGTTTGTTTCCCTCTACTAAACTGTGGATTCCTCAAGGCAGGGATTTGGCTCATTTTTTCATGGAATTAACAGTATTTATACGTTGTGTGTAAACTATGTAAAAGTGTACACCATAAATATTTGCTAAAAGACTATCCTAACAGTTGTTATGTGGAAAAGGGACTGTGCTTGTTTCACATATATGCCAATGGGCAGAAATGGAAGCTATTGATATAATGGCATGAATTTTAAGAATTTTCAAATAATCAGGGCTGTCCCTTTATTCAGAACAGGAGTTTCTGGGTTCTGTGGATTCTCTGAGTTGATTCTCAAATTCTGAATGTATGTATAAAAAGCATGTGCATTTTTCCTGGGAAAAAAATCCATAACTTTCATCAGATTCTCAAAGGGGTATATAACCCAATAATGGTTAGGATTCACTGTTTTTAAAATGTCAGTGTACCAGGGCAGGGATTTTAGTTAGCAAATTTCAGTTACTGGAATACATCATTCAAGGTAGGTTTCTGCCTAGATTATACTACTTTGGTAATTAATGCAAAAAGAACTCACAATATTAGTATCTTCATAATCTTATTCATTTAAAAGTATTTATTGACTGTCCATTATATGCCAACTGCTGAAGAAATAATAGTAAACAAGACAAAGTGCCTGCCCTCAGGAGCTTACATTCTAGAAGGTGGAGACAAAAAAAAGAGTAAATAAATAATAAAATGTCATATCATATAGTAATGCCTTCAACAGAGAAAATAAAACATGATGGAAAAGGGAATGATGGGAGTAAAGAGTTATTTTAGCTAGGGTCATCAGGGAAAGTCTCTCTGAGGAGATCACATTCGAGCTGAAACTTGAGCAATGAGAAGGAAGCTGAGGAAAGAACACTTCAGGAATGAAGAGAACAGAAAGTGCAAAGATTCTAAGATGAGAACATTGATTATTACCACCTGTGTTCTTAAGAGAAAAAGCCATGTCTAATCGCCTCTCTATACAACATTCAGAAGAATGTCTCCCACTCACAATGAATAGAACTTA
Source organism: Eubalaena glacialis (assembly GCF_028564815.1). Lineage (NCBI taxonomy): Eukaryota > Metazoa > Chordata > Mammalia > Artiodactyla > Balaenidae > Eubalaena > Eubalaena glacialis. Next base: position 73,970,769 of record NC_083725.1, read on the forward strand.
TTCAAGATAATTCAGCATAACGAAAATTCACTGTGATAAGAGACTATTCTAGACAAATCTTTACTGCTTAGGGTCATCGCAAGTTTACTCTTCTTCAATGCAGACAATATCATTAGACAAAGTGAGTAAAACCTTTGGGGTTTTGTAATAAAACAGAAAGAAAGAAAAAAAAAACTTTTTTTTTTTTTTTTTTTTTTTAAGAAGTCTCTCCCAGGTAGATAGTTTTACAAACAAAGATTATCAAGCAAACTCTATAAACAATTCTGGGTTCGATCTGCTCTCCATCCCTAGAGCTTGGTGCTTTGCATTTGTAGTATTTATAATCTGTGAGGTACAAGAGGGTGGAGTTACAGCCAGTGTGCACAAATTAGAGGGAAATGAGTTTCAGTTCAAAAGGAGCTGTCCAACAATCAACAGGTTGAATATTAGTGGAAGTGTGGAGACTGTAAAACCATGACTCAAGTTACGGCAACTTCATGACCTACAAAGAACTGTTCTAGTTCCTTCTCCCAGCCTTGGCATCCCTGCCGTGTTACACTCACCCATAAAACCCCAGAATGCAAACCAAAGGGTGGATTTTTAACCACCACATACATCATGCCAATAGCAAAACATTAACAAATACTTGTTCAGGTAAGGGGAACGCAGAGCCTTGTTCATCTCAGCAATTGAAATTCGTATTATTAAAATCTTCAAGTTATATTTACAAAGGCACAAAAAGAGCCTGAAGCAGTGAGCACCCAACACCAAACTAAAAGTACACAACGAATTAACGTTAACAGTACCAATTCCAACTATTTCATTCAAATGCACGACACAAAGCATACGGAAGCCCTGAAGAGGGGAAGCCAAGAGAGCCCTCCTGACTCAGAGCACCTGAGCAGACGGTGACTAGTTGCGTTAGGCCAGTGAGGGGAAGGGGCTGCCAGCAACCGGGGAGTGTGCCCAGGCTTGTCTGCGTACGCTCCTGGTCCTGCCTGCGGTGGAAGGTCAGGAGGGCCCCGCTCGGGCAGCTGCCCGCTGGTGTCAAAAGAACCCAGGGGCTTGGCACCTCCCACACGCCGCCGGGTCCGCTTTCTCTAGCGGGGACGGAGATTGCCGGAGCCGCCCTCCCTGGAGCACCGCTTACCTTCGGGAGCCGGCGGTGGCTCCTGCCGCTTTCCGCGGGACAAAAAGGCCTTGGGCAGAAGCAGCGACACAGCCAGGACGAGCCCCGAGGCCAGGGCCACCCTCTGCACGGTGGAGTACGCCATGGCCACCCGCCCTCGCCGCAGGTGAGCTCCAACCGGAACCGGAACTGGAACCGCAACGCCCGCGGCCTCCTTCGACCCCACCGAGGGCTGCGCGGACGGCGACGCGCGAGGGACAAGTGACCAAGCGCCTCCGGCTCCGCGGCGGGGGGCTGACCCGCTCCTCCCGCGCGGTCACCAGGTGCGATGAGTGGTACCCGCGCCCTCTCATTTGTACCGACTAGACACGCCTTCCACGCCCCACGCCCCACGCCCACCTGGGCGTTCTACCGCCGAAACAACTGATGGTCGTCCCTCCTCTCCATCCCGCTCACCACACTGCTCACTCCCCGCCCCAGACCGCCCATTAATTTCCTCGTTAAGGCCCCACCCAGGCCCCGCACCTCCATTGTCCATCTGCAGAGCAAGGTGATGATACTAAAACGCAGCTCTAATGCGTTTTAAGCTCTCCATAGCTTCAAATCTTTCAAAAACTCCTCTTTATCCTCATAGAAAGGTCAAACTGCTTTCTATGACTTCAAGGCCCTGCGTGATCCGGTCTTACCAACGCTCCGTCCAAACTAGATCATTTGCTATTTCCCCAGCATATTTCTTACCTTCAGGGAACCTTTGCTCATCGTGTTACCTCTGCCTGGAAAATCACTAACGCATCTCCACCTGTTAAAAACTTCTCTGAAGAACAGCTGAAAAGTACTACCCTCATGAAACTTTTTTAGTCAGCCTCTCTTTCCTCTGTATCCCTACAGTTCTTCGTTACTGTCTTTATGGGTTTATTTAACAAACATTCTTTTGGTTCTTATTATGTATCAGACCCTGAAATGGCACTACAGAATCTGATGAATAAGCTGGCTTCCGTATGGGGTAGATAGTTATAGAAACAAGAAAATGCAGGAAAAATTATGGACTCTGGAGCACTCAGCTCAACTGGAAGGAGGAGGAATGAGGAGAAAACTCCTGAGAGTAGGTGAAATCTGAGTATTTGAAGAATGAGTAAGTTACTAGGCAGGTGGGAAGAGTTAAAAGGGTATACCAGGGAAAGGATGCAAAGAAAGCAAAGGCGTAAACTCGAAGCTTCCTTACGTGTTCTGAAAACTATTAGTAATTCGTTTTGGCTGGGCCATGGGATTGGTGACAGGACATAAAGTGATAAGGCAATATAAGCAGGAACTAGGTTATGAGAAACTTGGATATCATTTCCAGTTAAGCATGGCAGATGGAGCACACCCACTTATCTTTGCTTTCCCCAGACACCTCACAATAATGAAAATAAAAAGATAGTGTATCAACTAAAAGACTAGAGAGAATGGGAGAAAACATGACAGCAGACAACAAATGTCAAAATTTTATAAGATGCAACATTATCCGATAGAAATATAAGGCCAGTCACATATGAATTTAAAATTTTCTAGTAGCCTCATTTAAAAAGTGAAAATAAACAGGTGAAGTTAATAATATATTTATTTAACCCAAAATACCCCAAATATTATCATTTCCACATGTGTAGCACTAGTCAGTCACATTTCAACAGCTTAATAACTATGTGCCTAGTGGCTACCATATTGGACAGTGCAGGTTTAGAGCATAAAAAGTGAAGTGCCTACAGAGAGAAAGACTCTAAGAAGCAAACAAATTTGGCCTTCAGAACCTATAAAGTATTAGGAATTGGAAGCACTGAGTTCCTTTAAAGGCAGAAATGTGGAGTGGGCCTGAATAAAGAAGGATTGGTTGAAAGTCTGTCAAGAAGCAGTTGATATCCTCCAAGTCTGGCTCCTCAATTATTGCAGCCAGGTGGTTGCCCCTACTGGCATCACTCAGGCATCATCATCATTGATATCATCAAAAGCACTGAAAGTTATTGAGCACTTCCTATGTTCCAGGTGTTTCCCATATCATAACAATTGATTCTCCTAACAACTTTATGAAGTAAGAAATATTATTATGTACCCACTTTACAAATGAGAAAACTAAGGAACAGAAAGCCTAAGTAACTTGACAACAACTACACAATATACATTGGAAGTTATTGTTTGAATCCAGGCATGCTTACTCCAAGACTTGCTCTCTTAACTACCAGTTTTACTTTCTGGAACCAGAGATGCTCTGGACTCACAGACAGCAGGTGCAGCTTAGGAAGGTGATGACTGATGGGATAGTCTAAGAGGTGCAGAGGAATCCCAGATCACCCCCCAAATTCTCACTTGGGTGACCGGATAGACATTGATTCCATATAACAAGATTTTGAGAACAGAAGAATCAGATCTGTGAGAAAGATGAGTTCAGATTTTGACGAGTTGAGTTTGAGGTTCCATGAAATGTCCATGCAGAGCTGTCCAGTTGGGTATATGGGTCCAAAGCTCAGAAGAGACGTTTGGGCTGGAAACAAATATGGAAGTGATCAGCCCACCAATAGTAAATGAAGTCTGGGAGAAGATAACATTAGCAAGAATGCTCATGTAAATGATAAGAGGCCACAGTGGAAACTTAGGTTACACCCTTATGTTGAAATTCCCAAGTATGAGGACAGAAATGCAGTGGAAAAGAAGATAGTGATCCAGGTGCTAAAATCTTGAATGAATGAGGAGTTACTGGAAGGATGAAAGGTGACAGGAACAGAGGGTGTAATAAGCAATCAGATGACACGCTCTTCTAAGAGTTGTAGTTTGTTTTTAGAGTAGTTGTAGCAGTGGCAGCAGCAGTCACTCGGAGGCATACTTCTAAGTGCTTTACATACATAAATCCTTTGATGATTATACAAAACTTCCTGAATAAATGCCAGCTCTTATTAGTAACTATTTGGTCTAATTCTATTTTTTACGGTTCTACACTCAGAACAAACCTCTTTTCCTTTCACTTGCAGTCCCACTGTCATGGAACTTGTAAATTACTCCCTAGCAGCTTCTCCTGTGTTGCTGGCGTTCTTTTCCCTGTGATAACGCCTTCCCAATTCTCCTGATTTACCTCCTTTCTGCTTTCTTAACACCCAATTTCAGCACAGAAACAAACTGCTCATGGGCCACAAGATCCAGGGAAGAGAACCTACCTTCCTCTGGTGTGCAGTAAGCTGTCGAGAGGGGCTCTCTCAGCCTTAGGCCCAAAGAGAGGGGACCTCTGTTTGCCTCCTTCTCCTTGGAATCTATTTCCATTCTGCCTTGTGATGACCAGCGGGGCTCCCTGATATGAGGCCCTCGAGGCACTGCAGCTAGAGCAACTTAACTGCAGCTGCTTCCAATTGAGACTGCCTACCTAGGGGCCCCGAACTGTTCCTCCATGAGAGACATTGGAAAGTCACTCAGTGTAAAGTTGTCATATTCATAGTCATGGATCATAGTCTAACCTTTAGCCCTCTGTCAAACAGGCCGTTGACTTACTTCTATGACTTGTATTAGTGATTTTCAAACTTGATATTTTTCTGATGACAGATCTTGAATCCAGAAAGCACGGTAAGCAGAAGGTTTGGGACGTCAAGGGGAGGAGATGGAGTCAGAGTAAAATATGTACTGAGCAGTATCCAATTGGTTCTGTTTCTCTGGGGAACTCTAATACAGTGACTTTAGCTATTTTCGAAAATGTAATTCCTCCTCTTATTGAGGCTTCTCCATCCCAGAGGAGATTCCAAGGATGTACCTTGGCCTCTGAAAACAATTTTAAAGAGCCTATAAGGAACCATAGCAGCTCCACTGTAGAGTCATGGACCCTTATTAAAGGCAGGAATCGGGGTGGTGAGCAGGGAAGTGAGACCCAAATATCCAGAACACTGAGCAGAAGGGAGCAAGGCCTGTAACTTCAAAGCCCAGAATGAAAAAGCTAAAGGAGGCAAGCAGGAGATGGGACAGGATACACACAAGAGGGTATGTTGGACCAGGGCCTTGAGAGAGGGATGGAATTTCTATCAAGGATAAGGGGAATGTGATAAACATCTGCCAGTTGTGGTTGTCCACAGTCTTTTAAATAGCCTTTCTTTGTCAGATGTTATACACATTGAGAACCTCACTTTCTCAATGTAGAATCCAACAAACTATATTTCCCCTGGCCACTGGGGTGCAGATACATAACTCTGTTTCCCCAGTCAGATGTACCCATGCCTGATTTCAGTTTGGAAGTTATCTATGAGAGGAAACATCAATGCCTGGGCTGCCTTTTTTGACGGCCATAGGTGGTAGCAGAAGTGGAAGTTCCCGCAGTTGGTGGCGGCCACAAGTAGCTTCCTAAAGGCAGAGCAGAGGCCACGCAGGTCTGGGGTCAGTGGCGGCAGAGCTCCCTTACTAGGCTAGTTCTGTGGAGTTTTCCCAAGCTAGTTCTGGGGGTTATTCCAAGCTCCAGAGCCCCAGTTTTCTCACCTGTGAAATGGAGACTATACCACCCCCTTCCCCTCCCTGCCTCCCATGAGCTAGCAAATGTGATGGAGCCTGGAAGGCAATTGTGTGTGAGACCAAAACAGCAGCAGGAGCTGCAGCTCAAAGCATGTCCAATGAAAGGAAATTGGAATCAGAAAAGGGAAGATGGTTTCGGAGGAAAACCTATAGGGAGGAAGCCTCTAGAAGGCCCATATTCCTCACCCTAAAGCTTTACCCAACTGGGACTGTGTGGGTAAAGGTCAACGGCATGAGGACCCAGATTTCCTGGTGGCAAGTGGTCGAGGTGAGAATACCCTTACTGCTTTGCTACCAACACTCCTCGCTGGCCCCTGCCCCTGGTGACACAGAACAGAGAGAAGTCACAGTTGGATACCTTGGGCCTTTCTGCCTTCAATGAGAAGAAATGGTCTTTGGCTCCAATTAATTAAGCAAACTGATAGAAATTCCCTGCTTAAGTCACACTTTGCATATCCATAATCTCTGCACTACATTTTCTGTATACTTTACCCCTGGGTAAAAATTGGTGAGCATTTAAATGCTTGCTCACATAATCTTGCTAAAGCACACTCTTGCCTATAAATATTCATGCCACTGCCAAAACATTTGCAAGCTTTCCCCAAAGGTGAAATTTGTGTAATGTACTTTGTCTTCTGGGTATAAATATTATCTAATACATTTTAGTTAATATGAATACACTAATTATTCCTGTAACCCTTTTAAAAAGGGTCATCTTCATGATGTGAATTTTTAAAAAATGTAATTACAGTAATTGGATACTTAATCTAATTAAAATTTGCTTTATCTTTAATGGGAATTTTTCTAAAGAGGCTGAATGACAATTGGCCTTTTGATAATGACTGTTTTCTTTCTGCAGGGAGATCAAGTTGGTGAAAACTGGAGGACCAGGCAGTTTTGTGTCTGTCAGTGCCTTTCTCCTTGCAACTCAGTCCTTCTGTAGTGAATGTGGGTTTTGGTAACTAAAGAGGGTAGAGGAAAGGACCAAGGGAATCTTTCCCATTCCAACAGTTGAAGCTACTCCCCTTCCTAGGAAGCAGCCCTCTGCTCCCCTGGACTAATGATTGGTCCACTCATGATTGGGCATGTGACCTAAGCCTGCTAGATCAGGGTTCCTCACAGGGCTTGCTGGAACTGGAGTTGGAAAAGCAGCAGCTCCACACTGCTTTGGGGGCCATGGGGCTGGACGGAGTTGTTGTGGATGTTATAGGTGCTTCAGTGTATCCCATTGGTCCACCCTTGAGGTCACCTGCTGACAGGTCCTACACAGAATTTGGGGTCCTGTGTCTCTCTGCATAAGGCCATTCTCTGGCTTGGGGAGCAAGCTAGGCCTGCTGGAGAGCTCCCATCCCCAGAGCAACTCTCAAACAATGAGAGAGGGGAGCTGGTAGATAAATACCTCGGCTTCCTTGCTCCAGGTGGACAACCTGAGGGATTCTCTGCACATTCCTTCTGAGGCATCCCAGTGGAATTGGGCTCTACTTGCTCCAGCTGTGACTGTTCATCCACACACCCATTTGGGGGCTTCTTCTCCTCCCTTCTCTCACTTCCCCACTCCCTCATCATGCTTCTTGAGATCGTCTCCCAAATAGAGCAGTGCACCCAAACTCTTGCCTTGGAGTCTGCTTTCAGGGAGCCCAAACTAAGACAGATACACAGTTGGGGATTCCAGATAACTGTTTTTTCTCCACCATGTGGAATAGGCCTGTCTGAAGGAGGAGAGCGAAGCCAGAAGAAACGAGCAGAAAAGAGGCGGATGGAGAGCGAGGCTGGTGGTGTTGAATCCTGGTTCCACCCCCAAGACTCTCCTTGCTCCTGATCCTCCCTTGATTCCTTGAGCTGCCCTGAATCTATCCCAGCTCTGTGAGCCAATGCATTCCTCCTATCTTTGGGGTGTGCATTAAGCTTACTTGAGTTGGACTTCTATCGCTTGCAACTGAAAGTATCATGACTCTTGCAACAAATAAGTGAATTTGCACACAAAGCATTTAGAATAGAGCTTGCCTCAGATTAAATGCTACTACCATCACTGCTACTATTATTAGTAAGTGCACATAGTTACTATTCAATGTCTAACCTGCTTCCAGAAAGGACTATGGATCAAGGACCTAGAGCCTAGAAAAGAGTCATAAAGAAGTCAGTTTAATTCTAGCTAACTTCCTCCCTTTTGTCTTTTTTTCATAACTTGATTGGATTGATGCCCACTTTCTCTCTCACTGGGAGATATTTATGCAATCAGTAACTATAGCTTTACTGTCTTCTTATTGATCACTAACAACGAGCAATTAAATATTATGCTATTTTGTTTAAGGGTCACATTGGTTTTGCTGTAATTTTGTTACCAAATCTGAGTGGCTTAGACAAACTGCTCAGCATGAATGCCCAGTCAGGTTCAAGTCATGGCAGCTCTGACTGGCTGCAGGGTCACAGTAGGAATGTCATGAGCCCCATCCTCCAAAAAACATATTTAAAATTATATTTTATGACTGTACTGCTATAAAGACATATATGTTAATATTATATATTAAGACACTTTCTACCTAAAAATCCTTCTTGCCTTCTGACTTTTAGAGAAATTAAAGCATTTTAGTAATGTGGCTGCTGCTTTCTGTTTTCCCTGACACATAACAGTTTTTACTTGTATCAAGCATCATGTAAGTAAAATGTTGCCATTTTTAGAAAAGTTGCCAGCAGACGTGTTTGCATTCTAGGCATGATGAAAGACTTGATCTTGGCAGAGGGAAAATGCATCCAGGAATCTTCTGGTTAGGCAAAGGCAAGGTCCAGAGGGTCATCTAGACTGAGTTGAGACAAGACAAAGGGGCTTCTCAGAATAAATTCAAGTGATGTTTTCCTTCAATGAGATATTGTTATATTGCAAAATCTGGGACTACTTCTGGTGACCCAGAGACAGGAATTTGACAGCCTAGGGTCTGGGGAAGAGAAGGCAGGGTTTGAAGGCTGGTGGTTTGTGGAGGAGCTTGGGCTAATAGAGAGTCAGCCAGGAAAGAGCTCCCTGGGATGGGCAATGCCTGGTGGCCTATGGATTTAATACAATGATATCCAGATTTTCCTCTTGCACTGATTCCTCTTATGATTTCTTCAAGCCTTTAGAAAAGTCTGTGACACAACATGTGCTGTGTCATTGGTGCTAGGGAATAAGGGAGGGGACTCTTCTCCACTCGGAGCAAGGAACTGTCATCTTGTAAGGCCAGGGTGGAGGCAGCAGCATTGAATCAGTAGAGAATGCTAATCCCAACAGCCAAGGTGACCTGAAACAATGTGAATGGAGGGCTGTGGGTTGGCCAGGTGAATGCAGAGAAGTAGGCTGCAGTGTATCCGGTCAAGAATGCACTTGAGGCAAAGGCTATTTCTCCCAAATGTACTGGAAGACTGTGATCCTTCAAGCAAAAAGGGCAGAGAGAGGGGTTGGATCCCGCTATGAAGTTAGGGGGTCCCAGGCAGCCAGGGTTCGTAAATATCCTCACCTCTCTGAGTACATCTCCCGGGATGTCTCTTCCAGCTCCAGCCACACTGGCCTCCTTGCTGTCACTCACACGTGCCTGGGCAGTGCCACCCTGAGCCCTTGCAATGTGCTCTCTGTTGGGATGGTCTGACCCCAACCATCTGCATGGCTTGACCCCTCACCTCCTTCAAGTCTTTGCTCAAATGTCACTTTTCTCAGTGAGATCTTCCTTGGCCAACGTTTTTAAGGTAAAACACCCCTTAGCCCCCTGTTCTGCTTTATTTTCTTCCATGGCACTTGTCTTAGTCTGTTCGGGCTGCTGTAAGAAAGTTCCACAGACTTAGAAACAGCAGATCTTTATTTCTCAGAGCTCTGGAGACTGTAAGTCTGAGATCAGGGTGTTGGCAGATTTGGTGTCTAGTGAGAACCTGCTTCCTGGTTCATGGATGACCGTCTTCTCTGTGTTCTCACAGGGCGGAAGAGGCAAGGGAGCTCTTTGGGGGTCTCTTTTATAAAGGCACTAATCTCACTAATGAGATTATGACTTAATCACCTCACAAAGTCTCCACCTCCAAGTACCATCACATTGGGGGTTAGGTTTCAACATACGAATTTCAGGGGGACGCAAACATTAAGTCTACAGCAGCAACTTATCACCTTCTGCTGCTTATTACTTTCATTTCTCTCCTGCCCCTCCCCTCTAGACTATAAGCTGCATGAGGGCAAGGAGTTTGCTTGTTTTTGCATACCCAGTGCCTAGAACAGTGCCTGGCACATGGTAAATTTCAATAATATTTGGATGAGTGAATGAAGATGATAATGTCTAGGTTCTACAGACAAAGTGCTTTGGAAAAACTAAACTGATTGGAAATCAGTTTACATGCCTATTATATAACAGCTGAAAACCACAATTGGGTAAATAAAGTGGGAACAGGTTGACATTGAATGATTGATCATCCACATTCTTTTTTTTTTTTTTTTAATTTTATTTATTCATTTATTTATGGCTGTGCTGGGTCCTCGCTTCTGTGCGAGGGCTCCCTCCAGTTGCGGCAAGCGGGGGGCCACTCTTCATCGCGGTGCGCGGGCCTCTCACTATCGCAGCCTCTCCCGTTGCAGAGCACAGGTTCCAGACGCGCAGGCTCAGCAATCGTGGCTCACGGGCCTAGTCGCTCCACGGCATGCGGGATCCTCCCAGACCAGGGCTTGAACCCGTGTTCCCTGCACTGGCAGGCAGACTCTCAACCACTGCGCCACCAGCGAAGCCCCATCCACATTCTTATGTTTGGCTTAGATGGTGTTTACCATGCTGTGGCTGGGTGGTTTTTAAATGGTGTTCTGTAGAAATTCAGGTGCTGCAGCGCTTCCTTCGATGTTTGTTCTTAATTTTATTTTCAAATATATTTTAAACTATTTTGAGAATAGAATACGTACTCGAATGCAGTATATATTAAATTTGAATATATTGACAATTTCTGTTGTATTAACGAGCACTGTCAGGTTAACTCATTTTAAAAAGTACAGCCTAAGGATAAAGATTCTTCATTCTTCTGCCATTTATATAAATATATTTGGATTTCTTATAAATGTGTTCATAAAAGGTGATAAGTTTGGAGTTCTTCATTTGTGACACTTTATTCAATAAGGAATGCAAACAGATAACTCTGGTGATTCTCTATTGGAAAATAAAAGTTTTCTACTGTTTACTTTCAAGCTTCTGAAACAGGTTAATTGAAGATTATCCTGAGGTTGCAAAGCAAACTTAACATTTGTTGCCGTTTTCACTACATTCCTCTGGCATCAGAATATTCTCACTACTATGTGATCAAAACAAAAGGCAGAAATAAATTGGGTGCCAAAACTGGTAAGGAGCAGAAACTCTCCTCAATAGCCCTTGCTTTCAATATTTTTTGAAATGGTAATTATTTGGGTGGTCTTCTTTTAGTTTTATTTTTCTTACAAAACTGATGCAGCTATGTGAATAAATAAATAGTGTCACCACAAGGATACAGTCGCATGTTTTCGTAAAGTTTTGGCACCTTATAGATCTTTACACTCTCCCTCAATTTCTGGGTTGATACAGCTGTTCATTCACATCAGTGTTTTGAATGTGGAAAGTTGAATCACTGGGGATTTTTTTTTTAAGTTTTAAAACTGACAAATGTAAAATTCACTTTTTTTCTTATGAGTTTTATAGGTATGTAGATTCTTATAACCACCACCTCAGGATACAGAACAATTCCAACATCCCAGAGAATTCCCATGTGCTGCATCTTTGTCTTCACATCCTCCCCCTACACCTTCTCCTGGCAACTACTTATCTGTTTTCTGTTTCTATGTTTTTGCCTTTTTCAGAATGTCTTATAAATGGAATAATATAGTATGTGATATTTTGAGACCAAGTTCTCTCACTTAGCAAAATGCATTTGAGATTCATCCAAGTTGGTGTGTGTATCAATAGTTCATGCTTTTTGTTGCTGAGTGGTATTCTATTGTGTGGATACAGCAGAGTTTATTCATCTGTTGAAGGACATTTGAGTTGTTTTCAGTTTTTACCAATTAAGAAATGTTGCTATAAACATTTGTGTACAGGTTTTTGTACACAAATGTTTTGTACGTAGAGAAATGGCTTTCACTTCTCTAAGATAAATACAAAGAAATGGGATTCCGGGGACGTAGGTAACTGTGTGTTTCACTTTTAAAGAAACTGCCACACTATGTTTTCCAGAGGCTGTATTATTTTGCTTTTCTACCAGGACTGTATGAGAGTTCCAGTTGCTCCACATCCTCATCAGCACTTGATATTGTCAGTTTTTGTTTTTTAATTTTATCCATTCTAATCTATGTATACCAGAATGTCACAATATTTTAAATTTATATTTATCTAATGACTAGTGTTGTTGAGCATTTTTCATGTGCTTATTCAGTGAAGTGTCTATTTAAAACTTTTGCCATTTAAACAATTGGGTTGTTTTCTTTTTGTTGAGTTTCAGAATTCTTTTCATATTCTGGGTACAAGCCATTTATCTGGTATATGATTTGCAAATATTTTCTGCCAATCTGTGGCTGATATTTTTCTTCTTTTAACAGTATCCTTCAAAGAGCAAAGGTTTCTATTTTGATAAGGTCCAATTTATCAATATTTTCTCTTTTGGATTGTGCTTTTGACATCATATCTAGGAACACTTTGCCTAACCCAAGGTCAAGAAGATTTTTTCCTACATTTTCTTCTGTGAGTTTTATATTTTTACATTTAGGTCTATTACCAATTTTGAGTTAATTTTTTATATGGTTGCTTTTAATTCTTGACATTTCAAAATAATTGGTTGTTTTAATTATTTGATTTCCTTTTTTAAAGATAGTGATTTTGTTTTTATAAAACTAATACATGTCTATTATAAGAAACAATACAGGATACAAACAAGAAAGCTAATATCCACTCTGCTACCTGGAAATAACCAGATTTTGTCAAAGAGGAGATTTTGCCTTGTTTATAGCCTGATTTATTAGCCTTTCCTGTAAGGCTTTGGGGTTGTATGCTTAAGAAAGCTTTCCTCACTTTAAGAATTTGAAAAGCATCCATCCATATATTCTCTTGGTACTTTTATGGTTCTGTTCTCCACATTTATATTAGATCCATCTGGAATTTACTTTGTTAAATGAGTGAGGCAGGAATCCAGCTTCTTCTTCCCATCCTCCTCCTCCCCCCAACTCCCAAAAAAGACTAGCTGTGAATGAGCACTATTTATTGAATAACACAACACTTTAATCATTGATTCAAAATGCTACCATTATAGTAAATTTATATATGTTTTGATTTCTGTCTGGACTCTCCATTCTGTGCCAATGATTGTCTATTATGCCAGTAGTATACTGTTTTATTTACCAAAGCTTTATAATATATTTTATTATCTAGAAGAGCTGATTATCATTTCTCTTCTTATCCAGAGTTTTACTGCCTATTCTTACAAATATATTTTTTCAGATTAACTTTAGAATCATTTTCTAAACTGATTGGTAGGATTGGTATCATAATTAATGTATCAATCCATTTATTGATGTTACCATCTTTATAAAATTGAGTTTTCCCAGCCAAACACTAGTTGTACCTTCATTTATTCTAGTCCTTGAATTCCTCAGGTGAAGTTTATAGTTTCTGAATATATTTCTCTTAAATATATTTCTGTTTTTGTTGCTATTTGAGTGTGAATCTTTTTCTTATATTATTCTTTAACTTGTTATTTTTCATATAGGAAAAATCTGATTTTATATATCAATTTTCTAATTGTCATTTACCATTTGTTGTTTTCATTGAATTGTTTGGATTTTTCATATCATTTAAAAATAATCATAATTTTACCTCTTCTTTCCAATTTCAACTTGTATTTATTTCTCTTGGCTATCTGTATTGGTTGATTCTGGCCCCAAAAGATGGTGGAGTAGAGGGAACTTGGGATCACCTCCTCTCACAAGCACACCAGGGACACAACTAACTGCTGAACAGCCATTGATGGAAAGGACTGGAGCCTACCAAAAAAGATGTTCTGCATCCAAGGATATAAAGAAGAAACCACAGTGGGACAGTAGAACGAGGACGCTTGCGATATGGTGAAATCCCATACCCCCCGGGTGGGCAATCCACAGGCTGGAGAATAATTATATTGCAGAAGTTCTCCCACAGGAGTGAGAGTTCTAAGCCCCACGTCAGGCTCCCTGGCCTGGGGGGTCTGGCATTGGGGAGGGGAGGAGCCCCCAGGGCATTTGGCTTTGAAGGTCAGCAGGGCTTGATTGCAGGAGCTCCAGGGGACTGGGAGAAGCAGAGACTCCACTCTTGGAAGGCACACACAGGGTCTTTCACGTGCTGGGACTCAGGGCAAACTCAGTGAATATATAGGAGCCTGAGCCGGACCTACCTGCTGGTCTTGGAGGGTCTCCTGGGGAGACGGGGTGTGGCTGTGGCTCTCCCTGGGAGCGTGGACACTGGTGGTGGAGATTTTTGGGAGTGTTCAGCTACATGAACTCTCAAGGTGGCAGACATCTGGCTTGGGTCATCAGCACCAAGACCTGGCCCCACCCAAAAGCCTGTAGGCTCCAGTGCTGGGACACCTCAGGCCAAACAACCAACAGGGTGGGAACATAGGCCCACCCATCAGCAGACAGGCTGCCTAAAGACTTCCTGAGCCATCTCTAGACACACCCCTTGACACGGCCCTGCCCACTAGAGGGCCAAGACCCAGCTCCACCCACCAGTGGACGGGCAGGCCCCTCCTGCCAGGAAGCTTGCACAAGCCTTTAAACCAGCCTCAACCACCAGGTGGCAGATACCAGAAGCAAGAAAACTACAGTTCCCCAATGCAGGCCAGACCCTACCCTGGAACCAGCTGGGCCCTGGCCTTTGCCCACTAGCAGGTCAACGCAACCTTCAGGACAACCCAGGCCCCATACCCAACAGTGTCAGGAACCACCCCCCACCCCTCATCAACAATCTGAAATGAACCCTGGGATCCTTGTGCCCTGTAGCCAGACTCCAGGAACCAGCTCTGCCTGCCAGTAGACCGGGGCTAACCCCAGGACCTGGCTTCACCTGCCAGTGGGTGGACAAAAGCCCCAGAGTCTTTGGGATCCTGACTCTGCCCACCAGTGAGCCAGCAAGCACTAGCCCCAGGGCCTCCTAGGGTTCTGCAACCAGCCACCTCGTGACCAGGCCCTGCTAAACAGCAGCCAGCGGCGTCCGCACAAGGCAGGGCCTGGCAACCAACCAGACTAGGGGCCAACCAAGCCCACCAGACCACCCACATAGCCCGCCACAACAGAAGGGCCCACACTGCCCTCTTAGGGGGAACCCTAGAGCATATAGCTTGGGTGATGAGAAGGGAGTGTGCTGCTGGGATGCAGAGGATGCCTCCTACAGAGGGCCACTTCTCCAAGGTTGAGAAACGTAACTAACCTACCACAGACATAAAAATACAAATAGCACTTTAGAATGAGGTGGAAGAGGAATATGTTCCAGAAGAAGGAATAAGATAAAACCCCAGAAGAACAATTAAGTGAAGTGGAGATAGGTAATCTATTTATATTGGTCAATAACTGCACAACAGTGTTAAAAAATAGTAGTGTTAGAGTATATTCTGACCTTATTTCTAATGTGATAGAAATTATCCTATTGTTGAGACAGTAAGCAACATTAAAAATGATGCTAACTTTTAGTTTGAGAACATACATCTGGATGTATTAATATGGTAAATTATATTTCCTAATTTAAAATCACCCTTGCATTTTTGGCATGAATTTCACTTGATAATCATGTAATATCTGCTAAGTTCTATTTGCTAATATTTTATTTAAGATTTTTGCTTTGTTATTCAAAAGTGAGATTAATCTATAGTTTTTTTTGCCATGTCCAGTTTTGCTATCAATAATTTACTAGCTTTGTTACAAATAACCTGGAGCTTTCCTTTCCTTTTTATGCACTGGAACAGTTCAACTCCAGATTATTTGCTCCTCAGAGGTCAGAAAAAATTCGCTTGTGAAACTCTGTGTGTGTATATGCATGTGTGTGTATACACACAGGAGAATCTTTTTTTGGGAATTTTCTCAATACCTTCCATGATTATTAACATATCTCTAGTCAATTTTTGTAGTAACAGTTTCTAGAAATAATTTCACACAGTTTAAAATATATATTAGCATATAATTGTGACATTTTAAAATTATATTTATTTTAATTATCTACATATTTGTGATTATTTCCCTGTTTTGTGTACTTGTGCTTCTTTGCTTCTTTTTAAATCTGATTAACTATTTTATTTTAGTCTTTTCATCAGTTGGGCAGTTAATTAATAAATTGTTCTTAATGAATTAATTTCTACTTTTATTATTAATTTCTTCTTGCTACTTTTCTTAGGATGATTTTTTTTCTAGTTTTTTTAGTTGGATGCTTAGTCATTTATTTTAATTGTTTCTTGTCTAATGTTTAATGTGTGGCTGAGACAGTGCTCACTGGATACATGTGTGCTATTCCCCTACATATCACAGGGTCCTGCGACATGGTTTCAGCCGTATGATTAGCAGCTCCAGCCAATGGACTGTGAGCAGAAGTGATGTATGTTTAGTCTGGACTGAGAGAGTTAAGAACCAATATGTTTTCTCCCTCATCTTCCTTACACTTCTACCACAGTCTTGTAGGCCTTGTATTTTAGATGGCCCAGCTATAAGGCAAAAGATCCTGTAAAAGCCTGCATCCCTAAGTGACTGAAACAGGCATGTAGCATGAATAAGAAATAACCTTTATTGTGTTAAGCCACTGCAATTTGGGGGTTTGCCTGTCATGCTAGGTATCAGTTACTTATCTTGTCTAACAATATATTTGAGGCTATGACTCTTCCTCTGAGTATAGCTTTAGACATATTCAAAGGTTTTGATATGCAATTAAAATAATGATTCTTGGAGTCAAGATGGTGTACTAGGAGGATGCAGAATGCATGTCTCCTCACAACTAGGGCACCTACCAGGCACCCGTGGGGAACCGTGGACATCTAAGGGGATGGCAGGAACTCCCAGCAACTGGGTACGATGTGGGGTGTGGGGGGAGTGAAGAGGGAGGAGATGTGGAGGCAGGACGGGACTGGCGCCCCTGAGGGGTGGCTGGGGGAGGGGAAGGGATCCCACGCCCAAAGGGGGAAATTGGGGGACCACTGGGAGGGCAGAGGATCAAAAGGGAGTGTGGCCAGGTTTCCCCTGACCACTTGGGCCCCCAGGAACATGCTGAGATCCTGGGCCTGATCCTCTGCCCACCTAGGCCCCCTCCAGCTGCATGGGTCCTGAGGGAGTGGGAGGGAGGGAAGGGGGAGCAAAAGTAAAGGCCAGACCTCCAGGACCGGCACCCCTGAGGGGCGGCTGGGGGAGAGGAGGAGTTCCTACACCCACTGGGACCCACCCATGGTTAGGGGTCCAGCAGGGACGGGGGAGACCCTGAGGGAGACGGTGAGGGGGGAACAAAGGAATGGAAGGGAACAGGGCCAGTGCTTTCCCTGTCCACTTAGGCACCGGGAAGCCTGTTGGGCTCCTAGGCCTAATCTTCTGCCCTCGGAGCCTCCCTCCTGCTGTGCAGAACCCAAACCCCACCCTTACACCCCCACCCAGGGCCCTAGCTCTACACTTGGAGACCCCCTCCAACAAGCTGGGCCTGAAACTCACCCACATGCCCTCACTCAGGGCCCTACCTCCAAACTCCAGAACTCCACATTCCAGAGGCCCTCCTTCTAACGTGCTGCCTCTCCCCTTCTACACAGGTCCTAAGCAGAGGCCCCGCCCCATGCTCAAACCTTACCCCCCCCACCCGTCTAGGTCCTGCTCCACCCTAAACCCCACCCCTGCCTAAGTTCCACCCCTGCCTAAACTCCGCCCCCATAGCCAAGGCTTTTTTTTTTTTCCTCTTTTAGATTGGTGTTCTGTTTTACCTGGTTGATCATTGTTGTTAATTCTTTTATATTTTTATTTTTCCTAATAAATCTT
This sequence comes from Eubalaena glacialis, assembly GCF_028564815.1. Lineage (NCBI taxonomy): Eukaryota > Metazoa > Chordata > Mammalia > Artiodactyla > Balaenidae > Eubalaena > Eubalaena glacialis. Next base: position 73,988,369 of record NC_083725.1, read on the forward strand.
TTATTTTTCTAATTTTATTTTATTCTTTATACTTTGTTATTGTTCTCTCCTTTTGGCTTGTTTCCCCCCCCACCCTTTTTTTTCTTTTTTCTGTTGTGGTTTTATTTTACCTTGTTGCAGTTGTTTCAATTATAGTTTCATTTTTCCTAATATATTTTTTATCTTTCTAATTCTATTTTGCTTTTTATTCTTTGATATTGTACTGCTCCTTTTTTTCTTTCTTTCTTCCTTTTTTTTTTTTTTTTTACCACACCACGAAGCTTGCAGGATCTTGGTTCCCAGGCTGGAGGTTGGGCCCGAGCTCCTGTGGTGGAAGTTCTTAGTCCAAACCGCTGGACTAACAGAGAACCTCAGACCCCAGGGAATATCAATCGGAGTGAGGCCTCCTGGAGGTCCTCATCTCAGCACCAAGACCCAGCTCTATCCAACTGCCTGCAAATTCCAGTGCTGGACGTCTCAGGCCAAACAAGGAAGACAGGAATACAGCACCACCCATCAAAAAAATATATATATGAAATGACAAAAAAAATGTTACCGATGAAGGAGCAAGGTAAAAACCTACAAGACCAAATAAATGAAGATGAAATAGGCAACCTACCTGAAAAAGAATTCAGAACAATGATAGGGAAGATGATCCAAAATCTCGGAAACAGGTTGGAGAAAATACAAGAAACATTTAACAAGGATCTAGAAGAACTAAAGAGCAAACAAACAGTGATGGACAACACAATTACTGAAATTAAAAATACTCTAGAAGGAATCTATAACAGAATAACTGAGGCAGAAGAATGGATAAGTGAGCTGGAAGATAAAATGGTGGAAATAACTGCCAGGGAGCAGAATAAAGAAAAAAAGAATGAAAAGAATTGAGGACAGTCTCAGAGACCTCTGGGACAACATTAAATGCACCAGCATTTGACTCATAGGGGTCCCAGAAGAGGAATAGAAAAAGAAAGCATCTGAGAAAATATTTGAAGAGTTATAGTTGAAAACTCCCCTAACATGGGAAAGGAAATAGTCAATCAAGTCCAGGAAGCACAGAGAGTACCAAACAGGATAAACCCAAAGAGAAACACACCAAGACGCATACTAATCAAACTATCAAAAATTAAATACAAAGAAAAAATACTAAAACCAGCAAGGGAAGAGCAACAAATAACATACAAGGGAATCCCCATAAGGTTAACAGCTGATCTTTCAGCAGAAACTCTGCAAGCCAGAAGGGAGTGGCAGGACACATTTAAAGTGATGAAAGGGAAAAACCTACAACCAAGATTACTCTACCCAGCAAGGATCTCATTCAGATTCGATGGAGAAATTAAAATCTTTACAGATAAGCAAAAGTTAAGAGAATTCAGCACCACCAAACCAGTTTTACAACAAATGCTAAAGGAACTTCTCTAGGCAGGAAACATAAGAGAAGGAAAAGATCTACAAAAACAAACCCAAAACAATTAAGAAAACGGTAATAGGAACATACATATCGATAATTACCATAAATGTAAATGGATTAAATGCTCCAACCAAAAGACATAGACTGGCTGAATGGATACAAAAACAAGACCTGTACATATGCTGTCAACAAGAGACCCACTTCAGACCTAGGGACACATACAGACTGAAAGTGAGGGGATGGAAAAAGATATTCCATGCAAAAGGAAATCAAAAGAAAGCTGGAGTAGCAATTCTCATATTAGACAAAATAGACTTTAAAATAAAGACTATACAAGAGACAAAGAAGGGCACCACATAATGATCAAGGGATCAATCCAAGAAGAAGATATAACAATGGAAAATATTTAGGCACCCAACATAGGAGCACCTCAATACATAATAAGGCAAATGCTAACAGCCATAAAAGGGGAAATTGACAGTAACACAATCATAGTAGGGGACTTTAACACCTCACTTTCACCAATGGACAGATCATCCAAAATGAAAATAAATAAGGAAACACAAGCTTTAAATGACACATTAAACAAGATGGACTTAATTGATATTTATAGGACATTCTATCCAAAAACAACAGAATACACTTTCTTCTCAAGTGCTCATGGAACATTCTCCAGGATAGACCATATCTTGGGTCACAAATCAAGCCTTGGTAAATTTAAGAAAATTGAAAATGTATCAAGTATCTTTTCCGACCACAATGCTATGAGACTAGGTATCAATTACAGGAAAAAATCTGTAAAAAGTACGAACACATGGAGGCTAAACAATACACTACTAAATAACCAAGAGATCACTGAAGAGATCAAAGAGGAAATTTAAAAATACCTAGAAAAAAATGACAATGAAAACACAACGACCCAAAACCTATGGGATGCAGCAAAAGCAGTTCTAAGAGGGAAGTTTATAGCAATACAATCCTACCTCAAGAAACAAGAAACATCTCAAATAAACAACCTAACCTTACACTTAAAGCAATTAGAGAAAGAAAAACAACAAAAAAAAATCAAAGTTAGCAGCAGGAAAGAAATCATAAAGATCAGATCAGAAATAAATGAAAAAGAAATGAAGGAAACAATAGCAAAGATCAATAAAACTAAAAGCTGCTTCTTTGAGAAGATAAACAAAATTGATAAACCATTAGCCAGACTCATCAAGAAAAAAAGGAAGACTCAAATCAACAGAACTAGAAATGAAAAAGGAGAAGTAACAACTGACACTGCAGAAATACAAAGGATCATGAGAGTACTACAAGCAACTATATGCCAATAAAATGGACAACCTGGAAGAAATGGACAAATTCTTAGAAAAGCATAACCTTCCGAGACTGAACCAGGAAGAAATAGAAAATATAAACAGACCAATCACAAGCACTGAAATTGAAACTGTGATTAAAAATCTTCCAACAAACAAAAGCCCAGGACCAGATGGCTTCTCAGGCTAATTCTATCAAACATTTAGAGAAGAGCTAACACCTATCCTTCTCAAACTCTGCCAAAATATAGCAGAGGGAGGAACAATCCCAAACTCATTCTACGAGGCCACCATCACCCTGATACGAAAACGAAAGATGTCACGAAAAAAAGAAAACTACAGGCCAATATCTTTGATGAACATAGATGCAAAAATCCTCAACAATATACTAGCAAACAGAATCCAACAGCACATTAAAAGGATCATACATCATGATCAAGTGGGGTTTATCCCAGGAATGCAAGGATTCTTCAATATATGCAAATCAATCAATGTGATACACCATATTAATGAATTGAAGGATAAAAACCATATGATCATCTCAATAGATGCAGAAAAAGCTTTTGACAAAATTCAACACCCATTTATGATAAAAACTCTGCAGAAAGTAGGCATAGAGGGAACCTACCTCAGCATAATAAAGGCCATATATGACAAACCCACAGCCAACATCGTTCTCAATGGTGAAAAACTGAAACCATTTCCTCTAAGATCAGGAACAAGACAAGGTTGCCCCCTCTCAGTGCTATTATTCAACATAGTTTTGGAAGTTTTAGCCATAGCAATCAGAGAAGATAAAGAAATAAAAGGAATCCAATCTGGAAAAGAAAAAGTAGAACTGTCACTGTTTGCAGATGACATGATACTATACATAGAGAATCCTAAAGTTGCTACCAGAAAACTACTAGAGCTAATCAATGAATTTGGTAGAGTAGCAGGATGCAAAATTAATGCACAGAAATCTCTTGCATTCCTATACACTAATGATGAAAAATCTGAAAGAGAAATTAAGGAAACACTTCCATTTACCATTGCAACAAAAAGAATAACATACCTAGGAATAAACCTACCTAAGGAGACAAAAGACCTGTATGCAGAAAACTATAAGACACTGATGAAAGAAATTAAAGATGATACAAACAGATGGAGAGATATACCATTTCTCAGATTGGAAGAATCAACATTGTGAAAATGACTATACTACCCAAAGCAATCTACAGATTCAATGCAATCCCTATCAACCACCAATGGCATTTTTCACGGCACTAGAACAAAAAATTTCACAATTTGTATGGAAACACAAAAGACCCCGAATAGCCAAAGCAATCTTGAGAAAGAAAAACGGAGCTGGAGGAATCAGGCTCCCTGACTTCAGACTATACTACAAAGCTACAGTAATCAAGACAGTATTGCACTGGCACAAAAACAGAAATATAGATCAATGGAACAGGATAGAAAGCCCTGAGATAAACCCACGCACATATGGTCATCTTTGATAAAGGAGGCAAGAGTATACAATGGAGAAAAGACAGCCTCTTCAATAAGTGGCGCTGGGAAAACTGGACAGCTACATGTAAAAGAATGAAATTAGAACACACCCTAACACCATACACAAAAATAAACTCAAAATGGGTTAAAGACCTAAATGTAAGGCCAGACACTATAAAACTCTTAGAGGAAAACATAGGCAGAACACTCTATGACATAAATCACAGCAAGATCCTTTTTGACCCACCACCTAGAGAAATGGAAATAAAAACAAAAATAAGCAAATGAGACCTAATGAAACTTAAAAGCTTTTGCACAGCAAAGGAAACCATAAACAAGACAAAAAGACAACCCTTAGAATGGGAGAAAATATTTGCAAACGAAGCAACTGACAAAGGATTAATCTCCAAAATATACAAGTAGCTAATGAAGCTCAATATGAAAAAAACAAACAACCCAATCCAAAAATGGGCAGAAGACCTAAATAGACATTTCTACAAAGAAGATATGCAGATTGCCAACAAACACATGAAAAGATGCTCAACATCACTAATCATTAGAGAAATGCAAATCAAAACTACAATGAGGTATCACCTCACACACGTCAGAGTGGCCATCATCAAAAAATCTACAAACAATAAATGCTGGAGAGGGTGTGGAGAAAAGGGAACCCTCTTGCACTGTTGGTGGGAATGTAAATTGATACAGCCACTATGGGGAACAGTATGGAGGTTCCTTAAAAAACTAAAAATAGAACTACCATATGACCCAGCAATCCCACTACTGGGCATATACCCTGAGAAAACCATAATTCAAAAAGAGTCATGTACCACAGTGTTCATTGCAGCTCTATTTACAATAGCCAGGACATGGAAGCAACCTAAGTGTCCATCGACAGATGAATGGATAAAGAATATGTGGCACATATATACAATGGAGTATTAGCCATAAAAGGAAACAAAATTGAGTTATTTGTAGTGAGGTGGATGGACCTAGAGTCTGTCATACAGAGTGAAGTCAGCCAGAAAGAGAAAAACAAATACTGTATACTAACACATATATATGGAATAAAAAAAAAAAAGGTTCTGATGAACCTAGGGGCAGGACACAAATAAAGACACAGCCATAGAGAATGGACTTGAGGACACGGGGAGGGGGAAGGGTAAGCTGGGACCAAGTGAGAGAGTGGCATGGACATATATACACTACCAAATATAAAATAGATAGCTAGTGGGAAGCAGCTGCATAGCACAGGGAGATCAGCTCGGTGCTTTGCGACCACCTAGAGGGGTGGGATAAAGAGGGTAGGAGGGAGACGCAAGAGGGAGGGGAGATGGGGATATACATATGCATATAGCTGATTCACTTTGTTATACAGCAGAGACTAACACAACACTGTAAAGCAATTATACTACAATAAAGATGTTAAAAAAAATGATGATTCTTTTTTTTTTACTGCTCAGAAATATATGTAACAGTTTCCATTTGCTCAGTCTCACAGCTGCAGGATACATCTGCTCAGCCTATTTCTTCAAATCCCAGTCTGGCCAGAACTCTAGGCCCTCCTACTCCACTTCAGTCAGTTTATAAATGCAAACTGCGATTGCCCACCAAGCCCCTCCTGGGCTTGCTGCTTCTGTTCCTGATTTGCTTCTGCTCGAATGCCATGCCCTGGTAGGTTACCAATTCTTGGCTCCATCTCTTCTTCACAAATCTGCTTCTTCTCCTTTGGTTTTGGCATTTCCAATCCATCTCTATGTTGACTTGAGGCTTTCCTGTAGACTACGTTGGATTTGGCTCCCTCCTTCAGATGGCTTCAGGCAGCTGGTACCCCAATCCAGCCCTACCTGGTCAGCTCAGGAAGGAGGCGTGGGGAAAATGCCATCCTCAGGTTTCCCTGCAGACCCCCATCCACTCTCATTCCTCCTCCTTCTCATGCTCTCTCTATTGGGAGCATGCTGCACTGAGTGGGTGCTTGGGAAGCTCTAGGTGGTCTCAGCCCTCAGCTTGGTATAATGAGGACTTACTGCAGCCCCGCTGGGGAGCCCCCAAGGGGGATGCAGATGTGCTGCAGCTGCCACCTTTTTTACAGCTTTTCAACAATCTGTATTCTTGGGCCTTTTCGTTAAGAGGGAGTGTGGGAATACATATGATTTACAATGTAAACAATATACACTGACATGATGGGAATGAATAAAAGATGAATAAATAAAAGTGCAGGAAAAAATAAGCCTCCTACCTTGGCCTTGCTCTGAGCAGCAAGGGAAATGGTAAGAAGTCACAGCAGGACAGGGCAGTCGGTGACTGCTGCCTCAGCATTCTTCCTCACCGGAAGGCTAGGCGGCCTCCCTGCCCATCTCCTCTCCCAGAGCCCTCCTGTCTTCAAGCAGATCCTACATTAGGAGCTGACCTCTTCAAACTGGGGCAGGCTGGTGCCCAGAAAAAGCACAGGACAGATACTAAGTAGCATCGCCACCTGGAGCAGGTCAGCATCTCTCCCTCCTGCTACCCTCCAGGCCTTGCTTTCCCCATCCGTAAGCGAAAGGATTAGACTAGCTGTCCTCTGAGTCCTTCAAGAATGTGCTTTCATGGTTCCTCTTATCTGAAAGCTCAGTGTGATGCACCCTATTTCCGGGCCTCAGTTTTCCCATCCATAAAGTGGGGGTTGTGGTGGGAGGTCTCAGAGGTCTCTTCCCTCTCTTCCCTGCTCTGCTACGTGGCTCTGACTCCCCTGACTTCCTTGCAGAGTTCACAGGCAGGGGCACACCCCACCCTGCCCCTCCCCTCCCGGCTTCAGGTGCAGCTAGCTCTGGAATGGGCCTGGACCTGTGGGCTGGCAGCCCTTGGGCTGACTGGAAGCAGCACATCCATGTAGCCTCCCCTCCAGACCTATGACAGGTTGAGCCCTGTGGCCCTCTCTCCCTTGCCTGGCCTCGTCTGGCATAACAGAGGGGACAGGCATCATCTTCTGCTGGAGGGGCCACGTGCCCCAAATCTCCTGCTCTGTGCCTGTACCTCCATGCTCGGGACTGAATCCATCCTCAGGGAGCAACTATGTAAGGTAGGGAGTTGGAGGTGAGGAACCCAAGACAGAGAGGGATGGGTACCCAGAGGGGGTATGAGAGAGGGTTTGGGAGGTCAGAGGAAGAGAGGGAGACTGGGACCTTCTGGCTGGGACTAGCAGGAGAGAGGGGCTTTCCTTGGACGGGACTTCTGGCTTGGGCCCAAATGCAGGGCAGCCCCCGGATCACTCCTCCGTCCTCCCAGCAGATGGCACTGTGAGTATGGGAACCAAAGCAACAGTTTCTGGGATCACCAGCTGACAACTTTGCAGGCTAGAGAGCAGGAAGAGGGCCACTGTCCCTCTTGTCAAAGAGCTGGATGACCAGATAAGGAGTCCTCTATCTTGCTGAAGAGTCACCAGCCACCCTGGTGAGCTGCTAAGGGGAATCTTGTCCAGGGGTGCTGGACCCGATGATGGCATGTCCCTTCTCTCTTTCCCAGTGGTCAGACCTACCTGCCCCGCCAGGCGCTTAGGCTACTGTGGGCCTGGGTGGGGTCAGGATTTGCCACAGGCCCTCAGGAAACCCCCACTTGGGGGCAGCCCACCCCTGTGTAGCTAGCTCTGCGGCCGTAGCTCAGCCCCAGCTCTCAGGTTAAAGCTGCTTCTAGGCAGCTTTCCCCCGTTCATCCATTCCAGCCCAACTCCTAGCCCTGCAGCATGACTGGATCGTGGGCCCTGAGCCTGTTCTCAGGGGCCCCTTCCCTAGGCACAACTCTATATGTCCCCCATGGTGCCCTGAAGAATGGGGCCCAGAGAAGCAGATAACCGGCTCTTGTCATCCCACCCCTGGAACCCCACACTGGCTCCCAAGCCAGGACCAGAAAGAAGGTAATAGATGAATAGTGGTGGTGGCGGGTCCACTTGACTTTGGCTCTGAGGCCTCAGGTGGTGGAGGATAACCTTCTGTCTTACTCAGGGGTCTTTGGTGGGCAAGGAACAGAGCATCCCAAGGAAGGGAGGCAAAAAAACAGGGAATCTGCATCTTCCAGCAACTCAAGGACAGGACCCTAACGATGCAAGGTGTCATGAGCCTGGGCTGGAAGGTTCCAGATCTTTTGTGGCTGGTCTTCATATTCCTCACTGCCATGCTCTGTCACTAACCCTGCGAGTCTGCCCCTCCTCTCCCACACACCCTCTGTACGCCTGTTGAGTTTCCAGCTCCTTTTTACTCATACTTTGTCAATTTCCGCTTGCCTTAACCCTCAATGGCCCTTCAGGACTCCTGACCACACACTCAACTGCAAGTCCTTTCTGGATGCATCTTTTTACTTTCTTGCTCCTGCTACTAAGTGATTTTCTCCATATTTTATTATCCAGATTTCCAAACACAAGAATCTGATTTTCCAGCTCCCGGTCAGATACCAAAGTCTTGTCCAGTTGCCTGTGTTGGGGGATTTACATAGCACAACACTTGCTGCCTAGAGGGGGTGATATCAGACACTGGGATGGCATGCAAGGGGGCTGCTTACAGTTGGGTAAGGGGTGCCCTGTACAAGGGTGTCTGGCTGAGGGGGCAGGTGGGGTTTAACGTTCTATCCACACTCTTTAGCAAGCCACACAGCTTTGTGTGGGGCTGCACCAACCTGGAGGAAGAGAGAAGAGGGTACCTCTAGCTGAAGAGAAGTGGCCCTGTGATGAGTCAGATACTGTGATTATCACATAATCTTTTTATTACTTAGGACAATGCATCTCTTATCTATCCTCCATGCCACCCTGTATCAGCTAGCCTTTGCTGCATAACAAACCAACTCTCCCTGCAATGGACTGAATGTTTGTGTCTCCTCCAAATTCACATGTTGAAGCCCAATGTGCCCAATGTAATGGCATTTGGAGGTAACACCTTTGGGAGATAATGAGGTCATGAGAGTGGAGCCCTCATGAGAGATTAGTGCCCTAATAAGAAGAGGCACAAAAGAGATGATCTCTCTATCTCTCCCACATGTGAGGTTACAACAAGAAGGCAGCCACGTACAAACCAGAAAGAGATTTCTCATCAGGAACCAAATCAGCCAGCACTTTGATTTTGGACTTCCCAGCTTCCAGAACTGTGAGAAATAGGAGTTTGTGTTTGAGCCACCCAGTCTATGGTCTTTTGTTATAGCAGCTCAAGCTGACTAAGACACTCCTCCAAATTAGTGACTTAAAATAGCAACCACTTATTATTGCTCATGAGTCCCTGGACTGGCTGGGTGGTTCTGCTGATTTGCACCTGGTTTCACTGATACAGGCTAAGCTTCTTCATGTGTCTGCCTTCAGCTAGAGGCTTAGCTATGGGCTGGATGACCCAGGATTGCATCACTCATATGGCTGATAGTTCTGCTTCTGGACATTGGCTGACTGTCAGTTGGGGGAACAGTGGCAACTGGGCTATATGTCTCTCATCAACTAGCAAGGTAATCTGGACTTGTTAACGTGGCTGCTCAAGTTGGAAACAAGCATGCAAGGCCTCTTTTGTTCTAGGTTCAGAATTCATACAATGTCTCTTCTGCCATATCCTTTTGGCCAACAAGTCACAAAACCGTCCGAGATTCAAGGGTTAGGAAAAAGACTTTTGATGGGAGATGCTGCAAGTCACATTTCAAAATAGAGAAAATAGAAGAAGAATAATTTGCAGCCATTTTTGCAACCTACCACAGACCCCAACTCTGACCATGATGTTCCTTTGCAGGCTGAGAAATGGTGACCAGAGAAGGGACCTAAGCATAGCTCAAGGGAGCTCTTAAGAGCAGAGCATAAGAGACATAACAGTGGGACTCCTCCTAAGTCTTGTATATTGATCCAGTGTTTTTAGATGTAGGCTTAAATGGGTGTTGATGGCAGGGAAGGAAACCATGGAGATTTTTTTTCACTAAGTGCCTCAACTTTGCTCTCACAATTCTTATAAATGAAATTCTCATAGTTGTCAATGGCTCCCTGAAACTTATGCCCCTTAGAACACAGTCTTAGCCATCACGGGGGTGGGGTGAGAGGCTCTAATATCTATGGGGACCCACTCAATACCCTGGCCTTTCAGTGTTTCCACCTCCTTCTTCTATCTGCACATCACTCCATCCCTCACCTCCATGCTCCTTCTCTATAGGCGCACTCTTGACCTTGTCCATACCCAAATTGCTTTATCTGTTGAAGCCTTATTCTCTAGTATTCCCAAGTGACCACGACCTGATACTTTCGGGGTATTCACACTTCCTTGCCCCTGCTTCTACTCTTTTGGTCCTTACTGTGCCTGGCAGCTCTTCAAGTCCTTCTTTTCCTAGAAGTCTTTCAGCCTTCTCCTGGCTTTAGTTCCTCTCGATCTTTCCAGCAATCTATCACTTTTTTAAAAAAATTTTTTTCTATTTCTTTGTTTTATTTATTTTTGGCTGTGTTGGGTCTACGTTGCTGCACGCGGGCTTCCCCTAGTTGTGGCGAGTGGGGACTACTCTTCGTTGCGGTGCGCGGGCTTCTCATTGCGGTGGCTTCTCTTGTGGAGCACGGGCTCTAGGCGTGCATGCTTCAGTAGTTGCAGCACGCAGGCTCAGTAGTTGTGGCTTGCGGGCTCTAGAGCGCAGGCTCAATAGTTGTGACGCACGGGCTTAGTTGCTCCACCACATGTGGGATCTTCCCGGACCAGGGCATGAACCCATGTCCCTTGCCTTGGCAGGCAGATTCTTAACCACTGCACCACCTGGGAAGCCCGCGATCCATCACTTTAACCACTGTCTTGCCAACACACTCAACCCCATTGACCTCTGTTTTCCCACTGCCCTAATCTTGGGTCAATCCAAGCATTTATCATTCCTTCTCTGCATGCAAGGAGCTGAGTGCTACTGGGGACAATCACCCAAACACAAGGACCAGGATCCTATAAACTATAGGCTCTTTTCTGCCAGACCCTCAACACTACCCATCCATCCCTCTGTTGGTCCCCGGTACGTCTATCTCCGGCTTTCTGCAGAAACAATTTCAGAATTTATTCCCTCTCCTTTAACCTCCCTTCACTCATATCAGAAAACTCTAAAGAATAGAAAACTTCATATGGATACTCCTTTCATGCCCTTCTCTATCAATAACAAATTGCAACCTCTCCTGTCTATTGGCTTTCACTCTATTTGTAAACTCCAGCTTTTCCTTCCTCTCCTAGTGAGCCACTTTGAAGATATGCCCACACCGATTGTCTGTTTAGGTTTAGTCTAGAGGGGACACAGAATATGGCTAACTTGTGGGTCTGGGTGCCATGTGGGAGCTCCTATTCAAGGCAAGGCAGAGGAAAGCTAAATCAGATCCCATTTTAGGAAAAATCAAAGCTATGCACTAGAAACATCCAGAATAAACTTGAAGTCCAAAAGGATAGTGGCAGGATCAGAGTTTGGGTTGTGGAGCAAGAGTTCAGAGTCACATAAAATAGTGTCACAAAGAAAAGCAGATGAGGAAGGAATAAGGAATAAGAACAGATCTGGGTGATTTGTCTGAGCAGCCTTGGAACATCCAGATAATCTTTCTTGGCCTTTGGGTGCCGTATGCTAAAGGGATGGGGTATAGATTGACTTTAATGTGCGGGAGATGTAGGGTGAGGTCAGGTTTTCCCTGGATTCTCCCAGAGGAAGTGAGGATTTTCCTGAAAAGACAGGAGGTGGGTGGCACCTTCTGCCTTCCTTCCTGGCCTATCCCTCTCACTGAGCTGTCGTGGTACCAATGCCTGCTGGTTGTGACAGCCAGACTGAAAGTGGGAAGGAGGGAGAGGGCAGAGTCTGGGGATTGTGACAGATGTCTTCCATACCCCAAACGCCTTTCAGGACAGCATGTGGCACACAGTAGGCTCTCAGTTAATATTTGTTGAATGAATGATAAATGACTCAGGACACTCATACGTGTGTGAGAACGTCTGGAAGATGATTTGTCCATTTGTTGCTTTCTTCCACCCATATAAGGTTGTTTGCACCCTGGCTTCATGAAGACTCATGCTCTCTGTGTGGGTCCCAGAGGCCAGGTGAGTTCTACCCTGTTCATACCACACTGGATCAATCCTGGCATAGCAGAGTTCTCCTCTCTACCACCCCTTCCCAGGAGGCAGTGTACTTTTATGGGAGGAGTTCTGGACTCGGAACTAAACACTGGTATTGTGGTCCTTTCATTGTCACTGACTTGTTGAATAAGCTTGAAAAGGTCACCTACTCTTGGGGCCTCAGTTTCCCCTGGGAATAATTATTTCTCCCTTTATAGGGTCATTGCAAAATTAAACAAGCTAATAAATTAAAGAGCTTTATGGATCATAAAACATGGTGCATGGGGGCAGGAATGTGATGGTAATGATACTGAGTGTGACACCCAAGATAAGATAGGGTCTTAGCCAGGCAAACTATACAAGCTCTTTGAGGGCAGGGCATGTGGGTGATTCTCCTCTCGCATCTCCCAGGACCCAATAAGAGCAGTACATGGATGCCGAGTAAGTCACTGAATGGAACTGAATTTCTTTCTTCGGAAGACCCCTAGTAGTGACCTAGATCTAGAGGTTTTAGACCCAAAGAAGGCAAGGCTCTCCATCCTGCTATTCTCCAGGGATTAGCTGTTCCTGCTTTGGCACTCATCTACTCATCCGTCTGGGCCTCAAGGAAAACAGCCTAGAATCTGAAGCCTCCCTCTTCACCAGCTGCCTCCTCTGGACTCCTGTCATCATGGACTGCTACTGTCATCACTGTGTGCAATGTGCCTGGCAACACAAAGGGAAGGCGATGGGCGACACCAGCATCTGCTAATCAATCTCTCCCTTTTGAAACACTACTTAATGTGGAACCAAAAGCAACATATCTTGTTATTCAAAGCTATTCAGTTGCATATAATTATGTGTCATTTTACAGTTTGCAATTTCTTAGCTATGTTTGACCAAAAATTGATAAATACATAAATTACAGTCCAACCCCACTGATTCATACCATGCATGGGACTATTGGGCACCCTCTGGATCTGCTGTATCAATGCCCACATGGCTTTGCCTCCCTCCACAGCTGACCACTGAGGATGCTCAACCTCAGTCCCCTGGGCACTGTCACAGGGCAATGTGAAGAGAAGCAGCTGAGGTGTAGGTGGCTGTGAGAGGGCAGATTTAACCCAAGCCCAGAGAACAGACTTGGGGCTCAGAGAGAAAGGACTCCCAGTCCCCAGAGAGTGAAGGATGCAGCACAAGGACTCTCTAGTGTTCATGGACACTTTACAGCCTTTTGCAGATCGTCCGGAGAGGGAATCCAGATCCAGGGAGGCTCTACTTCTCCCAACTGAAGCACGTGTCTCATGGCATTATGGTTCTTCTCACCCTCTTCTCCCTTTCTCTGCTCCTCCAAAATGACCTCTAGCCCTAGTGCTCTGCCTTGATAGTCATGTAGCTTCTGGGTCTATCTGCCCCCCACCCCACCCCTCCAGCCATGTCTGGCCCATATTTGACTCTGGAAATGAACCTGGTGTGGGTGGTCAGATTCGGAGAAGAGAATGTGAGGAGCCTCAGCCAAGTGTTCGACGGCTTAGCAGTAACCAACTAGCCTGTTCCTGGGCACCATTCTGATACTGGAGCCTCAGACACCCCTGCAATCAGTTCTGGATTTATTCATCCATCTATTTAATAAGCATTACCTGAGCACACAATATGTACCAGGTTCATTTTGACCATTTTTGTTGATTGAAACATGAAATACTTGTGGGAACATTTTGATAAAAGGTACAGTATCAGAGTTGGATGCCTATGGAATCAGAGCTCTTGGTCTTCCAAAGATGGCACCTGGCCCCACTTACTTGCTCCGTAATTTGGGTGAATTATTTAATTTCTCTGTGCCTCATTTTCCTAATGTGTAATATGGAAAGAGTAACAATAATGGTAAGGGCATGGTAAGAGTTAAATGAGATCTGAGGTTGAACAATATGAAATTGCCACCAGCTGGCTGCTTCTGAACTACAAAAACACTAATGTCATATGGTTTTAACCTAAGTGCTTAGCACAAGACTTGGTACAGAGCAGCTGCTTAGGAAGTAGTACCTTTGCTTCTTCTTATCCAGACAGTACAAGCCTAACGGTGAGTTCCCTTACCTCGACTATTTGTCTAGTGCTGATATTTGGAGACGAAGCTCTTTCTAGCACCACCAGGAAGGTTTTGACTCAAGGTCTACACACTCAGTGGGTTAGTTTTACTTAAGACTAGGGACAATCATGTTAGAGCAGGCAGTGATTGCCACAGTTAAAAACTAGCCAAGGAGCTACCTAATTGTGCCTAGAAGTTGGCATTTCTTTAGGTCTTATTCAAAGTACACATCAGTTAAATATAAAGTTAACCACTAATGCTAATTAATACCCTCAATTTTTTTTTTAAGGTTTTTTTGGTTTTTTAAATTAATTAATTAATTTATTTATTTATGGCTGTGTTGGGTCTTCGTTTCTGTGCGAGGGCTTTCTCTAGTTGCGGCAAGTGGGGGCCACTCTTCATCGCGGTGCGCAGGCCTCTCATTATCGCGGCCTCTCTTGTTGCGGAGAACAGGCTCCAGACGCGCAGGCTCAGTAACTGGCTCATGGGCCTAGTTGCTCTGCGGCATGTGGGATCCTCCCAGACCAGGGCTCGAACCCGTGTCCCCTGCATTGGCAGGCAGATTCACAACCACTGCGCCACCAGGGAAGCCCCTACCCTCAATTATTTTAACAGAGTTGCCGTTCTAGGAAATCATAATGGAATGGGAATTGTCTCTATGCTTAACCACAGATAACATGTCCATTAATCACAAGTATATGTTTTCAAGAGCCAGGAAGAGGCAGAAGCAGAAGCAAGTTCACCACGAGCAGAGAAGAGTGCAGGCCTCAGTCCTAGCGGGGCGAAAAGGGGAGTGGGAGGTGGAATGAGCGTCGGCTTTCCAGAAAGCTTGAATCCAGGAGACACACAGAGCCCGGAAACCACGGCCATGGACAAAGCCCTCCTTTCTCTGCATCTTTTTCTCTTGAGTGAGCTACTCAGGCAACACTGTCACTGGAAACATCAAAGACCCTACCGTGCCAGAAACCAGCCCGCCTAACCTCGCGTCCGGGCCTCCTCCCACGGCCGTGCTGGTCTCCGCTCTGATGCAGAGGACCTTGTCTGCAAGGCAGCCTTCTCAGGGCGTCTTGGGTTTCCTCAATGCCCTAGGGCTCTCCCTGCATTTCCTCCAACCAGGGCCCAATTCCTAGTTGTCTCAGAAGCGAGGCAAGGCTGCTAGCTCTGTAGTCCCCTGGGGCTTTCCGGCTTGCAAGAGCAAAAACATACTGATACCTGCTGCAGCTGCAGGCCCCTTCCTATTTTTCCTCATCTTCCTCCTCCAGCATGTTTCCAGTCCTTAGAGTATGACCGGGACGCTGAATTCCCTTTGGCTTTTACCAAAGAGGCTATATTTTTATTTACAGAGTCAACAAGCTGAGTGGCAAACAGAAAGCAAAAATACACTGTGGTTTGCCAGTCATTGCCTTCGAGCTGGAAAGTCCCACCCCACATGTTGCACGTGAGGCAATGGAGGCTCAGAGAAGGGGAGGGGCTCATCCAAGGTCACACAGTGAGTCTCTTTTCCTTGCTCTAATAAGCTTTTCTTTCCACAGTTCTGTATTAAGTGCCAAACTGCAGGCCACCCCCAGAGAAGAAGAAGAACAAGAGAACCAATCTCAAAGCCTGCATCTCAGCCATAGAGTCCTCTGTGTTACGAGGCCCTAGGGAAACGCAACCCCCCAAGTTTGAAGTGAGGAGGCCCCCTCTTGAAAAATCAGTTAAAATGCCTTCCTTTATGCACATGCCAACTTTGACTTCAAAAAGACTTTATTCCCAGGGATAAACAACCCCATGTTTGTGTAATATAATTAAGTGAAGGCATCTTTAAATGTCATACTAGCTTGTGCCCATTTCAAATTGTTATGCATCAACAGAACTTAACGAGATAGCCAAGCCTTCTCCTTGCTGTGAGACCGAGATAAGCCACAGCACTGTGGGCCCTTTAATAGATTGCCAAAATAAAGCATTTTCTATGCAAATTATTCATGCAGTGGGACAGCTAATCGCTTGCCAAGAGCCCGCCCACGCCTCTCTGCAATTAGTCGCAAAGTTGAGGGAGCTCCAAACTCTGTAGGGGCACTCAGGGCTCCTGCTCCTCTGGCTTGTTTTCAGGTGAGCAGGACTTTCTTTTCGCTGGTGGTGGGGCCTGGACTCCCCCGCCATGGAGACTGGTGAGGGGTGTGAGAGGGTGGGCAGCAGGTAGATGGGTAAAGGTGAAAGAGAAAGGGAGTTCCTGGAGTGCCATCCCAGCCCAGCACCTGACTTCAGGTGTGTAGTGTGTACTTGGGCCGCCTCAGTTTCTTCATCTGTAACTTGGGGTGAACGCTGGTCTGATGTTCCCAATAGCCTAGTGTTTCAAGGAAAAGTGGCAAAGGGGATTGCGAGTAAGCTCAGCCTTTTTCCTGCTCAAGGAAGAACTCACTTTGGGCTTGCAGGAAGCCAGAGATTCAAGATCAGAATAGGGATTTGGAGTCAGGAAAACCTGCAGGGTCCCAGCCTGCTATAACTCACATCCTGGCAACTGTCATCGTAGACATAGGAAGTCTGTGTGGCAGCCAAAGGAGAGTCCGGATAATTCAACCAATGATTAGCACTCCCCCCAGCTCTCACACAAACCAACCAGCTGTCTCTGCCCCTCCCAAGTCTGTCTCTGAGTCTCTCACTCTCTCCCACCAACAACTGGCTATGGAGGGCTCTCCAAAGGGGGCCAGCGTTCAGTGACCTCTTGAAACCAGAGCAGATATGATCTAGGAAAGGAAGACTGGGGTATCTTGCTCTTGCACCAGCTTGTGCAGGGCAGCACCCCCGACCTGGGATCACATGTTCACTCCCCAAAAGGGGATGGGGCCAAGACTCCACCCCACCTTTGGCCTCCAATCCCAAGATCTGACGACATGGGTCAAACCTAAGTTGCCCAAAAGAGCAGACTTGCTCTGTGAGGGATCAAGGGGCACCGTGAGGGCAAAAGTCATGTGTGTGCACATATGTTCAGAGAAGGAAGGGACTGTTTTTGGTATTTGGGGCAGCTTCAGAAGCTAACTGCTCACTTGGTAGGTTAGGGCCTGGGTTAATCCGTAGGTTCTCAAGTTAGTGGTTTGCTTACTTAACAAAAAGTTATTTTTCTTATTAGGGTTTGTTCACACATCAAAATGGCAGTCATTTAACCTAGCAGAGTGATGGATGATGGGTACTTGCCTTTGATATTCTTCGACAGCCTTTCGATGCCACCAAGAGCCGCAGAGAAGTCACCGATGAAGGGATCATTTGGTTGAAAACTTGAGTATCAGCCGTGCTCCTTCCCTTGCTGCGTGCCGGTGACTCCCACACCGACGGAGCACGCGTCTGAGCCTCCCCAAGGCCTGGGGTGGCTCTGGAAATGCCTGTTGATCCTCCCACACAGAGGTCAAGGCCCAGAAGGCCCCGGGTTCTCAAGACGGAAATGACCCGGGAGGAGCAGCACATTGAGCCCTTGCTGCTGAGCCTCATTAAAGGCAAAGAAACGGCTCAGATTGGCTGCTTGCTGCTTCCCTCCCTCTCTCATCAGCCATTCGACCCCACCTGTGGCCTCAGTGGGGCCCAGGAGGCGTCACTCTGGTCTCACTTCGCATCGCACCTGGTCCCTGCCTCAGGCCCCAGGGCTGATCCCTTCACTCTAACTTATTATGAGGCTCGAGGCCCCACCGGGTCACCTGCTCATTGCTTAGAGCAGCTTCGCCCCACCAGCCCTGCCCACGGCCCCTGTGGCTGGGGCCCTGTTGCCTGCTGATGCTCAGCCCTCCTTGCACCTGGCCCTGGCTGTGAATACCTATCACCAAGCTCCGCGATCTGCAGATCACTTCTGCACTGTGTGGGATCAGGGCATTGAGCCAGAGCTGGGTTATGCCTGGTGATTGGCCCTCCCTGTGGCCTCCTGGTTCCTATTGCTTGGCTAATTCTCACTCAGCCCCGGAGAGAAGATGGGGTGTGATCAGGGCGGGGGGGGGGGCCCTCCCAAACTCCTCATCCTAGGAGGGCTCCAAGTCCAGGTCCCCCTAAAGCCCTTCTACCCCTGTGACTCAGACTCTTTCACACGTAGAGACATGAGCAAGCTGTCCCCTGAGTATTGTGACTCTGGACACGTGGGTCTGGGCTGGGAGAAGGCAGGGCTCAGAAGGCTGGGACTCTGAGCCCTACATGTGAGGGCAGGCTGGAGAGGGTGCAGTGATAGAGGATGGGGTGAAGAGAGAAGATGGGGCAGGATGGGAATGTAGGACACAGAGGCAACTGCCCACTCAGAGAGCAGCCAAGGCCTGACTGTGTTGTGAACCCTGGGAAGAGAATTGACAAGTTCCTTTTCCATACTTTTCTTCTCTTTCTCTACTTCCTTCTCTTCCTTTCCCCATCCCACGGCCCCGCCTGTTAAGGAGATGTGCTGAGACAGCTTCGCTATGGGTCTCATGGTGTCTGGGGACTAGCCTGGGGACCCATTCTCCCATGTGGAACATCATTTCTGTAGAGAGTGCATTCTGAATACCTAATGGCTCCCAGGTGGGTTCCTGGAGCCCAAATCCTGTATAGCCAGAGCTTGCCTACACTGTTGCAGCTTTGTTCCACACTAGACATATGCAGCCTTGTTCCACACTGGACAAGAACCCCACCCCTGCCCCCCGGAGGGCCGTGACCATGGCAGCCTGTTTCCCTGCCTCTTTGCTGGCCAGCCCTGGTGTTCTCAGAGTACCTTGTACCCACCAGTGTTCAAGGCACACACTTCAGTGGGAATTTGTGTATTTAATTCTCCCCCACCGCAGGTGATTCTGAGACAGCCAGCAGTGGGAACTCTGATCTTGTTAACTGCTTCTCAAACTTTAACAAGTATCAGAGACATCTAGAGAGCTTGATTAAAGCCTAGATTCCCGGGCCCCATCCCCTGATATTCAGATTCAGGAGATCTAAGGTGGCACCAAGAATTTGTGTTTCTAACAAGCTCCTGGATGATGGATGCTGCAGGTACATGGACCACACTTAAGAGTCGCAAGGGTCTGATCCAACCTCTGGCCAGCAAAACAGGGCAGGGGATGCTGGCCAGCCATTCAAACACCCGTCTGAGGGTTCGAGTTCCCATTTGAGGAGGGCAACAAAACTCAAGCCAGACCCAACTGGGCCACGTGTCAAGCCACTGGCCTGGCCCAGATGGCCGGGGCATCGAGTGTCAGCCGCTGCCATTGGCTGGTCCCTCATTGACGGGTTGTCATTGACGGCAGAAACTTGGCCAATGGCAATCAATCAGGCCCCCCCCCCCGCCCCCCCGCCCCCCGCCCCCCTCACTGCCTTAAATACCAGCAGAGCAAACAGCCTCAGACAAAGCTGCGCCATATATCAATTACCAAGAGGCTGTGTGCTCCTCTGGGCGGAGGGAGCCTGAGCGAGCGGCCAGGGCTGCTGCCCCAGCTGATAAGGGCCCGCATTGTTCAGGGACAGCTGGCGGCTCGATAAGGGCCTGCTCGTCTGAGATAATGCCAGTGGGCAGGCGCCTCGCGGCAGTTTAGAATTTCTTGGGTCTCCAAGAAAGGTTCTATTAAGCCCACTGACCCCAATTGAATATTAATTAGCTAATTAACGGATTTATTGTTCCACGCCATTTCTGGAGAGGCCATTTTTTTCGAGTGCCATTATTTTTGTAAATGATTTTTCACATTGTGCATAATTGAATCTTTGCAGCTGCCAGCATCTTCTGCATGATTTGGCAAAAAAAAGGAAGCAGAAGCACTTAGGGTCCCCCCCACCCCCCTCCCGCCTCTCTCTCTCTGAACAAATGTTTTCAGCCCCTCCTGCTAATGCTGGAGCGAGGGGGAAGGGGAAGGGGCGCTGGTTCTGTTTCACAGGTTTGTTTTTTAAGCTAAACTGCAACGTCCGCACTCCTTTCCTCCCTTTTATAGGCAGCTGAGGGCCGAGGCACTCTGCGCGGTCCCGCACCAGGCCTTTGTCTAGCTGTCTTCAGACTGGCCAGACTTCGCTTTTTGCAGCCCAGACTGCTTAAAGCATTGCGCTTTATATTAGGGGTAGGTAGAGGGGACAAGGTCCAAGCTTGTCCCACCCAGAACTCCCAGCAGGGAGGCCAGCTCTGACGAGCAGAGCAGCACCCCTTGTGGGCTCTACCTCGGCTCCCGCCTGCCCTTCCCGGCTGCAGCCCAGCCCTTCCCTAGCCGGAGCCTACCTGGGTCTGGTTGCTCTGAGGGAACAGAACCCCATCCCAGCATCTCTCTGCTGTTCTTTAATAAGCCTGCTCCAAATTCCATGCCAAGGCTGTCTGACTCCCTGGAGCCGGCATCTGCCCATAAGTTGACCCAGGCGGTCCCACAGGCAAATGGCTGATTGAATCAAACCCATTCCTCAGCAGAGGGTCTGGAATGGGGGGCGGGGTATGTGTGCTGGAGTGGGGCTTACGTGGAGGGCTCAGCAATATCGTCAGGCAGCACTGGGGAGCCCCGCTGGACATCTCAGCCCCCTTCAGAATCATTAATGAAGCTGGGGGCAGACAGAGGCTCCAGGAATATCAGTCAGGGCCCCCCGGTGGGTGGGTCTAAGGAAGGCTTATACCCAGGACCTGCCCCTGGCCACCAGGGGCTGCAGAGTTTTATTGGGATTTTTTATTAAGCCACCTCTTCCTGCCCTCGTCCCTGTCCCTATCCTGCTGCTTGTGTTCAGAAAGAGGAATTCTGAGGGCTTTCTGAGCATAGAGATGAGTCAGGAAGAAGGTCTTGCATCCCCCTGTGCAGACACTGGCTGGGATCATGCCATCTGCCCATTTCCTTTCCTCTGGGCCGGAATAAAGTCCCAGCAGACAGCCTGACAGATGTCATGGGCATCCCCACCAAGTGCAAAAGTTGTGGAAGGGACCCCAAAAGTCTGACTAAGAACTGGAGGTGGCTCTTAGAGTTGGGGGGGGGCTCATTCAGTCTCTGCTTGAAGACCTCCAGGGAAGGGTAGCTTTAATAATAAGAGTCATCCTTGTGTGGAGTCTGCATGCTCCTCCCTCTAACACCACACCCCGAATCTCCCTGTCCCCATGACAACCATACAGCTAATAACAGCAATAATCATAATCGTATCTAACGTTAATTGAGGAACTACTATGTGCCACACACAGTACTAGGGACCTATCATGCACCACCTCATTTAGTCTTCCTAATATCCCTGTGAGGTAAGTGAGATTTTGAGGCACAGACATGTGATGTAACCTAGGCAAGGTCACTGATGAAAGTAACAGCACCAGACACCAAACCCCACTTTGCCAGACACCACTTTTGACAACTCTACGCTCCAGACAGGAACACCATGGCCTGGAGGCTGTTCTTCTGTGGTTAACAAGCTCAGCTGCAGGGAATTCCCTGGCGGTCCAGTGGTTAGGACTCCGTGCTTCCACTGCAGGGGCTCAGGTTCGATACCTGGTCGGGGAACTGAGATCCTGCAAGCCGTTTGGTGTGGCCAAAAAAAACAAAAACAAAAAACAAACAAACAAAAAACCCCCACAAAAACAAAACAAACAAACAAGCTCAGTTGCTGCAGATGCTCCTCATCTAGCAAGGTCTCCCTTCTCCCTGCCATCCTGGACCTCCTTTCCGATGTCCAAACCACAGAGGTGGTCTGGCCAGGAGAGAGCAGAGTGAACCCATCACCTTCCACATTTTAGACACTACACTGTGTTAATGCAGCCTAGCTGGCAATAAGTTCTTAGCAAGGGGTCCCACTCCTCCCAACACCTCCTATCCTCCAAGGTTCAGATTCATTGTTTTGAAAAGGAGCCAAAAAGAATAAAGACACCAGAAATAGGGCGGGCCCCAAGTATGTACTTCCAGCAGCTTAATGAAGCCATCAAGGACATAGGGGTTTCCATTCCTCCATTCTGCCTTCCTGAGTGTCAGCTTCATTCTAAGGCTGGTTTCCTTTGCGGTCATAAGATGCTTCCAGTGGCAAACAGAGCTTCCTCAAGACAACTTGTATACCTACTCACTCTGGGCCAACAATAGGGGCCAGGTGTACTCTTTTGATTTAGACTGATCATCTGTGGGATGGAGGTTGGGAGTCAACCAAACGTCCACCATCTAGGGTGTCTCAGGGAGCTGCTCCCTTGTTCCTGTGGGAGAGAAAAAGATGTTCAAGCTTTGGCTCTACTTCAGTCTCTCAACCAGACATACACTGCTTCTTCCTGGATTTACCTAAGAGAAATTCACCACTGCAACAAAGCTGATTCTCACCAGAGGAATGCATATTCCTCCTAATAACTTGATTTTTATTTCTCTCCAATAATTACGACCTGGAATTATTGTACTAAGAAAGTGTTTGACTCATTTCTGATCCTGCTTTCACAGGTTCCTCCATTCACAGAAAATGCTCCCCCCTGAGTCATTTGGGATATTGGCACCATTCTCAATTCCTTTCTCTGTAAGCCCCAAATGTCTTCCCTGGTAATGGGGGGTTGTACTGAGGAGGTGGCCACAGTCCATCTCAACTCATAAAAAATTGTTTACCCAATATGAACACCGTTCCTTTGGCTGTTTTATTCTCTGTGCTTGCAGAAGCCCTAGGAGCAGAACATGGGTAAAAGTCCTTGGGAGGAGATACGGGAGGCTGGGTTTTCTGAAAAGGGAAAAAGCAGACCTGAGAGGCTATGGCAGGTAGAGTATTTCACCTCTGCATCCCCAGGAGGGTTCTAGTATATGGGTTTTGAATGGGTATAAAAATAAAAACTCCCAGCAGGGGCCCATGAGGAGCAAGTTATGCAAAACTCATTTCTCACCTGGGCAACTGAAACTGCAGGTGTCCCCACCCCTGGTGTCTGCTCCCTCTGATTCACCCTTTATATCACCCCAGAGTGATCTTTCAAAGAGTACAAATCTGATCATGTCCTTGTTCCATTTACAAAGCTGTGACATTTCCCTGTTGCTTCGAGGATAAAGGCCCAGCTCCCCTGCCTGGCATGAGGGCCCCTGCAAGCAGCCTGGCCACTCTGCCCTGGGGCCTCTGTGTTCTGTGTTGCAAGCACACCGAGCTCCCGGACACCCTCCACCCAAGCCCACTCTCTCCCACTCCTGGGCCTTTACCCACTGCCTGCCGTGCTCATCCTCCCTTGTTTGATGGTTCAAGTGTCCTTTCCTCAGAAACTCTCCTGTTTCCCAGGCTGAGTTAGTCACCTTCTCTCCCTTCTTTCTGAAGCTCTATCATGACACCGACAACTCTGAGTTATGACTTTTTCACTGGCTGGCTCCTGACTCCCCTCTTTTCTGTGAGAGTCTCTGAGGGCAGGGACTTTGCTCCATTTCTTTTGTATCTCTCTTGCCTTATCCTATGTTAGATGCTCAACATGCATTGGTTAGATAGAAAAGTGGATGGAAGGAGGAATGGAAAGAGGGAAGGATGGATGGAGGAATTAAACCAACCTCACTCTTTTCTGCCTGTGTCACTAGACAGCTATCAGGGATGATTTGCAATGTCTGTACTTCAGATAAATTCTTTCACAACCTCATCCGTGCCTGTGATGGAAAATTGTGTGACATGGTACTACTCAGCTCTTTGAGGAACTGCCCCCAAAGAGCACCAAATAATGGTAGCCTGATAGGAGGTGCCTAGTGACCAGCCACAGAACTCTGTCCTAGGCCACGTCATGCCCAATTTTTAGCCAAGAGAGTGATCATCTCTGCTTGCAATTAGCATTATTACCCCTCGGGAGAGGCAGCGTTTAAAAATATCACCTCATGGTGCTGAACTCTGCCACCTGTTGAACACTTCTGGTCTATCAGACCTCAGAGCCCTCTGCAGTAAAGGGCACCCCCTGACCCGAATCATGTGCCTTGTTCCCCAAGCCAGAGACCATCCAGTATCTCTGTGAACTGTAGCTCTCTACTTCTAGCCTACTTCCCTATGTGCCATGTGTCCTGCTCAGGAACGTATTATAGCTCTCTATTGCCTTGTACGTAAAGGCTTAAACTCTTCTTAATTTCTTGTCTCCCATGTCAACTCCAAACACATTCTACCTCCCCATGTCCCGGCTTCGGTCTCAACCAGTCAACTTCCCCCTGTACCTGTAAGGGCTTCCCTCATATTTCTAGCTATTCTTTCTGTAAGAAGCAACTCTGTATCCACCTCCTCTCAGATATTTTTTTACCACACCTCCTCTTCAGAGTTCTCACAACATGATACTCATTCATTCATCCTCACTGTGGATGGCTTATATTGATGATGTATGCCTGAGGAACCACAGAGCAGGCGTCCTGTCCCAAGATACAGAAGAGCTGACTTCTATTCCCTCCTCTGCACCACTTGGCCACATTACAATGTCTTTTATTTCCTCACCTGTAAAATGGGCATATGAACCTGTGCTCTCCCAGGGAGGTTGTGAGACAAATACAGCAATGGTGGGGACATGAATTTAATAAGCAGAGACATTTCCATTATGGGGGGTTGTCATTTGCGCTGTTGGGTGGATAAGTTCCCAGAGGGTACAGGCCTGTGACCTCAGGAATGTAGACGGTCCACAGGGAACAAGGGGCTCTTGATATCCTGCCTCTAAAGTCTCTTCAGGCCTAAGGGCATTATTTTACTGGACAAAGGGGCTACTGATGAGCAGTGGGGGTAGGTAGAAATGTGAGCATTCCTTTAGGGAACAAAAGCAACCAGAAGTGTAATGGGGATCTGCTCATCACCCAGGTGGGGTCAGGAGCCCGGAATTTACATGTATTATGGGACTCTGGGATCTGTGCCCCTTCCTCTGTGTGGAGCTTTGATCCTTGCCTGTTTTCCTGCAAAAATCAGAAGGTGAAGCTTGAAGGTGTACAGGACTGGTAGAGTAGAGGATGGGGGGTTAGGAATACGATGCTTCACTTTTCAAAGTGCTGCTGGTGGTGAGGGTCACAAGAGACAAAGCCAGTGGTGGAAGGTAGAGTCTGACCCCTGCTTGGCCTGAGGCAGGGCTTGCACTGTGGAGGCTTGGGGGTCCCCAGCAGGACAGGCCATGCCACTTTTTTTCTTATATTCCCACTTTAACAGGTTATGGGCTAAACATTGGTGGACATCTACTGCTGGTGGGGCTGGGAAGAAAGCATGCAGTAACAGCCTACCACCACATGTATTTTGACAGGGGACTCAAGGGCTCCCAGAATGTGGGAGGGGAGGGACCTCTAGGATTATGTAGCAAATCCCCCAGTGAACACAGGGGAGCAGAGCCAGATGGCGTTGGGAGCCCAAGTTAGAGGCCCTAAATTAAGGAAACAATGTTAGGGCATCCCCCTGTATGATTTAAAATAAATATAATATCTAAAGTGCAAAAGAAAATCGTATTTTTGAAATGAAACAAACTTACACATATGACAAAATTAAGATTGCCCCTTGGGAATTCCCTGGCAGTCCAGTGGTTAGGACTCTGTGCTTCCACTGCAGGGGGCCCGGGTTTAATCCCTGGTCGGGGAACTAATCCCACAAGCCACATGGCATGGCCAAAAAAAAAAAAAAGATTGCCCTTTTTTAGTTTGGTTTTTCCACCTTGCAGGTCCCAGACAGGAGGCAGAGGGGAAGAAGACAGGTCACAATGAAGGGCACTGTTGGCATCATTTCCCGGAGTTAGAGGGGCCTAAACAGGGGCATCCCTTAGAATCCAGCTGCTTCTGGAGGCAGTGAGCTCCCGTCTTCCAGGCGAAGCCCACATCATAATACTTGGAGGTGCTTTCCACCACGCCTTCCACTCTGCGGCCGATTGAGGACCAAAGGGCGCAGCCTCAAAAAGTTCAGGACCATGGAGAGCTCCAGGGAGCGCCACAGCCCTAATCCCATTCTCCCTTCTACAGGGCCTGTTCAAGCCTTGCCTTTAAGCAGGGAAATTTTGAAGCTCCAGAGGGGATGATGGCCACAATTCAGCACTGATTTTCCCTTTACCCCTCCTCCTCAACACTCTCTCTTCGTCCAACCCTACCAGTTCGGGCCCATCCTGCCCAGTCTCCTCCAAGCTCAGCCTTCCTGAACTCACTGGGGCATCTGCCTGGAGGGAGAGGAGCCTCTGATGATGCTTCCACTGCGTTCCTGCCCAACAGCCTGGAGGCTTCTGTAAAAAGCCACGGCCTGAGGCTGGGTGGGAGGACGAGGAGCAGGGTCCCTCTTCAGATGGGAAGTGGTAGTAATTAGCCTTAACAGGGAGGGAAGGATAGCCCGTTTCATTACAGGGAAATGAGATTTTTAAATCCCATTTTAAGGGCCACGTCAGCTCTAAAATGGCCTGTGGTGGGGCCTCAGATCGGTTAGTAATTAGCTCTCTTGTTTCTAATGAAAGCAGAGGGGCGGGAGGAGGGGTCACTTAATGAACACAGGGATTAGCTTGAAAACAGGCCCTAAACAAGAAGACAGGTGCAGGGGAGGGTGTGAAGGCCAGGCCAGGCCAGCTGGGCCCCAGGCTGAGGGGCGGCCAGCTTGTGGGAACTTGGAGAAGGGGGTCCAGGGTCTCCTGAGCCTCACGGAGCCAGTGTCCACTCCAGCCCTACTTTATGCCAAGTCTCCCGCAGTTCTTCACCGTGAGAGGGTAGGGGTGGATGGTCGCCTGGTGTCCCCAGCCTAGAAGCAAGGGGCTCTAGTGTTAGCTGGATTCTGGAAATCCGTGGCCCTGCATGAAAGGCCAGGATGAAGCAGGAGGGGTGTCCACAGGAGCCAGACAAAACAACCCTTCCTCCGGGGGGCACCTGATGGGGTGCATTGTTGGCAGCAGCAGGAGCCCCCAGCCTCAGCTCTGTGATGCACAGCTAAGAGAAACCCACCTCCCTTGGCCCCTCTCTGCACCAGGACAGTCCATTAGGAACCCTGAGGCTGAGACTCAACCTGGACCTCCTCCCCTCAGAACAGCCCAGCCAGGCTGAGGGTGGTGAGGTCTGGAGAAGAGGAAAGGGAGGATTGGTCATGCTGCTCCCATTGTCCTGTGGCCCTCTGTGCATTGCCAATTCCTGCTTTTACAGCAAATCTTCTTTTTCCCTGGAAAACTGGTCATGCAGAGTCTGCAGAGAAACCTACTTTCTTGATGCCTCCTCTGTGGAGGGCAGTAATTCCAAGTGTTCAGAACAAGCAGGCTAGAATTCCCCAGAAGACATGGATCCAGCCAACATGTCCCAAGTTAGTGGTATTATGGGGCAGGGAGACCTGTGATGGCAGCCAAGAACCCAAGTCCAGTTTCTTGGTATTTTAAGGAAAACTATTTCTTGTTAACCTGGAAAACAAAGGGAGAGAAGCAGTGAGCAGGCGTCAGGGCTGAGTGATGCTTTCTCTCCTCCATGCACTGTGTGCCCAAGTAGGACCCTTGGCTGGAATGCAGGTCTCAAGATGCAGGAGACAGAGCCCTGGGCCAGGCTGAGGGCCAGGAGGTTAGGCTTCCAGACCAGGCTGGCTACAGTGTGCCCTAGCCGTTGCTTCCTCTCTGGTCCTCAATTTCCCCAAAGTGAGCCCTTTGATTAAGATGCTCCATAAGAATGGGCCAGAAAAGGTCATTCCTTCCCACTCTGTCTAAAGTAGGCCTCCCTCTAGCCACTCAGAACTATATTTAGCTTGTTATTGATCTATTTGTTTATCATCTGTCTCCCCCACTAGGCTGTAAACTACACACAGAGAAGGACCCTGTCTGCCTTCTCCACTGGCATTTCCATTCCTCTGCACCCAGCACCATGCCTTGCATGTAGCAGACACTTGATTCATGTCTGCTCACTGGCTGGCAGGCTGGTTCCCTGACTGAATGAATGATGATGCACTGGGGACTGCCTCCCTGAGAAACCTCCAGCTCACGGATTGGATGACTGAGAAACCTCCAGCTCAGGGACTGGATGACTGAGAAACCTCCAGCCAAGGGACTGGATGACTGAGAAAACTCCAGCACAGCGATTGGATGACTGAGAAACCTCCAGCCCGGGCACTGGATGAGCTGCCTGGAGTCCCACCACTGCTCCACCCTGTACTGCCTCTGACTCCATCATCTGGAATTGCTCATCCCACTCAGCACCCAGCATAGGCCAGGACCAGTGACAGGCTCAGTTAGGATGTGCAATAAGGGACAGAAGTGCCCAAGGGCCCTCCTTACCCAAGAAACAAGTTCTCAGTTAGGGGATGGTTTGTAGTGAGAAACAGGGGTGGGGCAGGGGGTCCAGGGGCTCTGTCATGGGTAAAAGCTACTGTGCACTCCTAGATCCTTCCACTGCACAGGGTTGCCTCTAGGTGTCCATTTCACATGAGAATTACCTGTCTGGAATCTGGAGTTAGAACAGGTCTGAATTCAGATCGAGGTTCTATTACTTACTAGAATGGCTCTTTGAGCCTCAGTTTCTTCAACGGTGAAATGGGGATGATGATAATAGTAGCACCCATAGCAACGGGGGTGATAAAAATAGCACTTCCCTAATAGAGTTACAGAGTGGCTCAAGTGGGTTAGGCGTGTTTTTACTTATGAAAGCCCACTGAGTTTGTCCCACACTGGTCCCAGGGTGCAGTGCCCTTTCCAGAAAGCACACACCGATGCCCAGGAACAGCCTGTGGGGTGCAGTTAGAGGCTGCTGTGGGGAGCCCAGGCCTCCTGTGGGAGGGTCCCAGGCCTCAGAACAAGTGGACCTAGACCTGGCTGTATAGAGTGAATGTTCCAGCAGTGACTACATGTTCTGGTGTTTACCATGAGCCAGTCGCAGTTGTGAGTATGTGCTGTCCATGTGACGACTCAGCTAATATTCAAGGCAGCCCTGAGAAGTAGGCACCATCAACACGCCCCTTGTAAGGATGAGAAAACTCCTCATCTGTAAGATGGGAGCTAAGTAAGCTGCCCAAGGCTGTACAGCTGCCAAGCAGAGGATCTATGATCAGAACCCACGTAATCTGGCTCCTGAGCCACATGCCACCACCATGCCACACTGTCCTTTGCCACCACGGTCGCCCTCACCCCACGCCTTCCCTGCAGTTAGAAGATTCTTCCCAGACTCTTTGCCCACTCTCTCTCCCTTCTCTCCTGCCCTCTGTCTCATCTCTCCCACATCCCCTTTCTCCTCCCTTTCCTCACTCTCTCCTTTCCTCCTCCCTGCCCCCTCTCTCATTCCCTCCCTCACCTCTCCCTGTCTCTGTGTTCCTCTGTCTCAGGTAAGTGGTCCCTGATCTGTGCTGGCAGATGGGGAGGGAGGCGGGAGAAGGGGAGCCTGGGTCATTTGGGGGAAGCCTTTGGCCCCCTGTGGGGAGAGCCCCCGTGGTCCCCAAGTGCAGCAGACCAGGTAGAACGAGAGGTGTGGCCTGAGAACTGCCTCAGTCCCTTTAGCACCTCAGACTCTGGAAGACAACAGTGTACCCGTCGTCCAGAACTATAGGGAACTCTGGCCAGCACAGGGCTTCCCACTGCTCACAGAGCAGACCCAGGAGGTGTGAGTCTGTAAGTCAAGCTGAAGGAAGAGCCCCTGGCCCAGCTCTCCTCTGGAATCTGGTTGTGCCTGCAAAGAAGGCAGGGGAATGGGGGGATGCAGACCCCCATTCTGGGCGCCACAGGCAGCCAAAGGGCGCCTGAGCCCCCAAGGGACTCACGCTTTCCCTGCAAAGGCCATAATCTCTGCCAAACCCAGTGCCAGTGGGATAGACTTGGGACTGGGCTGCTTGTCTTGGGCTCCGAGCATGTGAGTTCAGAGAATCGGGGTCTAGGCAGCACCTACTGGAAGCCTTGGGTAGATGCGCAGCCTGGGGTCTAGAGAGAGGGAGAAACCAGTGTTTTGGGGAACCCAGCAGCACAGAGGGTTTCCATCAGTTCTCAGAAAGACGGATGCTGCCCCAGAATAAAAACCATTTTGTAGAGTCCAGAATATTTGAATCCAGGTCTTTTTCCCCCCACTGGAAATAGGTTTTAAAAGCTAATCTCTCTCTCTCCTTTCTGAGGCCTGGCCCAGCTTCTCCCTCTTCCTGCTACAGCAGTTTCATAGTAAAGTTCCTCTCACCTCTGCCCTGCACCCCTGATGAATGCCCTGAGCAGCAATGGCGTTCCCCTTCCTAGGTGCAGCCCTGAGCCCCTAGAGAGGGTCATGAGGGTCTAACCCAGGTAGAAGGAGCCCCAGCAAGGGACGTCCCCTGATCCAAGAAGGGGGTGCAGGTGGTGAAAGGGAGAAACCACATGGTGGAAAGAAGTTTGATGTGAAACTTATTATGTGAGCACTGGACCCAGCCCCGAGGGGAGAGTTGGTGAGTGTGATCTCACTGGAGCCTTGGGGCTCAACACGGCAGCAGAAACAGAGAGGTGTCGCTAGGTTGCAGGCAGACCCACTGGTTGGAGGGGCTATTGCTGGGTGACGGAAAATGGCCCCAACAGGAGGGAGCTCAGGAACAATCTACTCTGGAGGTACCAAGAGTCTGAAGAGATCTGGACACCCTTCAACCTTGTGTCTGGGGGTAGGAGGTTGCTACCTTTTCTGGGATAAAGCAGTATGAGAGTCTGCCCCAGGGGCCAGGAGCAGAGATGAGGTTTGCTCATGAGGTGCTGACGAACCAGCACTCTTTTCTGGATTTTAGCTGCGTGTGCGCATGTCTCTGTGTGTCCGTGTATGTGTTTAGTTCATCTGATCATTTTCTCATGATAAACCAGTCTTGATCAAGTATTTTTCTGGACCAACTTACCTTCGTATCAGCTCATCTTTATTCATTCATTTTTAGCTAATTATAGTTTGGGAGGTAACATATAGCTAAATATTGACTTGCTGACTGACAGAATCCTCTCACTGGAATTTTCACCAGGAGTGATGCACAGTCACAGCTACAAAGCATCTTTTCTTAACCTACCCTCACCTGGTGGCAGCATCCGCAGATGGGTGGTGCTGGGGATCACTCAGTGCCAGATTTAGTCTGGCCTTGACTATCTCTGACAGCTTTAAGGGAGAGAGCAGTTATCTCCATGTAGAGATGAGATTTCCCAGGCAGGAATTTCACGTGGATTCCACCTGTGGCTCCTACATGTCTCATGATGTGGGGCATGGTTTCTGGGACCAGGCCCAGGAGAAGAGGACCCATATGAGATTCCATGATGGGCCCTGCAGCAGTGTCAAGGTTAGAATCAAACTTCTTTCCAAACACAGACTATGTGGTCCAGCTTCAGACCAAGGAGTCGGGGCATAAGCAGGTGCCATGTTCCATGGGTCCCAGGCCCCTTGTTAGAGTGTATCTGACACCAGGGCACTAAGGAAAGCAGATGGGGAGATGGGGTCCCAGGGGCTGGCTGGGGATGGAGGGGATTTGTGCATAGCTAGTGCAAGGCTTTCCACATCCCCACTACCCACAAGCCCCAGGCTGAGGCTTGAGCTGCTACAGCCTCTAATGGGTCACGTTCAGTGCTCCCTGGCTTCCTCAACTTCAGTCCTCTGTGATGAGCTACGGCCTCAAGGAGAACCAGGTCAGGACCATTCATGCCCTACACTTAAACAAGTTTCTCATACACAGTGGCTGGGGAGGCGGGGGAGGTCAGGCTTTTCCTGGGTTTCCTCTGGGGGTTGCAAATCCTCTCCAGGTGCATAATCCCCAGCCCCCAGTAGCCATTCCAGCCCCAGCTTGGTTGCCCTGCTACAGAGAGAGATTGGTCCCCTCTCTAGCTCTCTCCCCTCCCCCCCACCATTGGTTCTACACCTGCCGAGGCAACACCTGTGTGGCCTCTTCCTGGGGGCAGCTGTGGACTGCTATGGGTCTTCCTGTGCAAAGGGTTTCCTACTCAGGACCTCATGATATCCAGGATGGTGACCCCAGCTCATGTAAGCACAGCACTTCACAGTGTAGATCTCAGCCTTGTGGCTGTCCCAGGAAACAGATCATCCCCATTTCCTGGATGAGGATGGTGAGGCAGCAGTAAGTGGAGCCATGATGCTGAACTTGGAATGTTCCATGCCATGTTAGGCTGAGGAAGCACCCCGTCAAGGTATGGGGCAAGCAGAGTGGGGCTGGGGTCATCTTAGAAGGCCAGCTCTGCTCTTGGGGGCTTTCAAAGCCCGGCTGCCTGACTTTGAGTTGATCTCATTGTGAGTGAATTAATTGTTGTGCAACCTAGAGTGTGAGACAAGTTAATTACATAATTACTGCAAAATGACACGTTATTTCATGGCTGCAATATGGTAACTCTGTTGGAAACAATTGTAATTGCCCAGAAACTGCATTCGAGTGGCTCCGTTATCTCTCGATAACCATGTAATTAACTTGTTACAACTTTATCTGCAGCAGACTCCAAAGTTAGGACTTGGGTCCTTGGGGTGGGCACAGCCATCCTAGACATAAGGGCCCAGGGAGGGTCTGGCATTGAGGGCTCTGCTACAGTCCAGGGAAATAATGTTCATGTTGAGTGAGAAAAAAATCCCTCATTACAGACTCCAGCCTCAAGCTCATGTGCTCAAACCCATTCACAATCTCACATGGTGACACACAAATGACAGCTCCCTGGTCTCACCAGACTCACTCAAATATACCCACTGCAGCCTCTCTTTTCTCTCACATACACAGGTGCAGCTCCTTCATAGAAGGTGGAAGCCCCAAAGTAGAGAACTCCTACCCCAAGATCCTTGGCCCTAGAGATCCCTTCCCACGGACTGGGCCATTGGCCACAAAATCATATCTTGGAGACGTAGCCTCCTCCAAGTGCCCGTAAGAGCTCAGCCATCCTCCCGCTTCACTCAAGCGGAGGAGCAGGCCCGGGGGCAGGTGACGTGAGATGGCAGTGCATCCCCTCTTCACCCAGGCAGCCAGTTCCCTGCCCAGGAGCAGGCAGAGGCTGAGGCTGTCGGCTGACTCCATCTGGGCTCTGGTCTGTGGCCAGGATAAAAACCGTCCCTGGGGAAGGAGGAGTGAGTGGCCTGATGGTCAGGGGAGCCTGTCCATATAGCCTTCTCTGTTCAGGCTTTGGACCCAAGGAGCCTCTCTTTTTAATACTGTTCAGTGACACCTTTTCAGTTCCAGGCTATGTGCTCGGCACTATGGCTTCAGCCATGACCAAGATTCCCTGGATTCCCTGCTGCCCTGGGTGAGCCTAGCTCAGCCGCTGGATGTCTGGCTGTCTTCCAGTCTGAGTACCTGCCGGCCTTCTGTCTGTCCCTACCTATCTCTGCCTACACATCCGTCTACTTGTGTGTCCATCTCTCCTGCTTGCCAGTACACGTATGTGTCTGACTGTGTGTCTGTTGACTTGTCTGACTCTGCAGTCATCACAAATGGTCCCATGCCTGCTGGAGGGAACCAGCCTGTCCCAGGTCTCCCCATGGTGTTCATCCTCACCTTGATGTACTCTGTTTGTTTTCCTGGCTTTCCCCCTTCTCCTCAAGGGCACGGACTGTGTCCAGTCCATGATTCATCCTTGTGTCTGGTACTTGCAGCGCAGGGCTGAGACAGACAGATTTGCCAACTGAATGAACGAAACCCTCCCGCCTGCGTGGGCTGAGTTACAGGGAAACAGAATTGTTCTCACTCATCCAGGGGAGCAGAAAGGCAGGCCCCAGGTTGGGCCCAGGCTGTAAGGAAGAGACAGCAAATGCTGTCTGTCCCCATGAAGGTTAAGAGGGCTTTAAGAATGGTGCTCCCATGGCAGGGAGCTCAGGATTTGGGGTCCTACCATGGAGGTAGACCAGAGCTGGGTCCCTGTCTGGGCAGTCTGGGGGGGTTTCAATGGTGGATGTAACACAGGAGCCCAGGGAAGGAAGGTTTTCATCTTGGGGGCCAGGGTATATGCTCTGCCAGGGGAGCCTAGCCCCCCCTTCTGGCTGAGTGGGTGCTTGGGGTTGTCCCCTCCCCTCCAGCTTGTTCCCGCTAAAGCCCACCTGGAGCCGCCCTGCCGGCAACGGCATACGCTAGAGCCCCGTGTCCTGCTCCAGGGCCCCCTCCCCACCAAGGGCCAAGGGGAGGGTCTTGTTTTACTCCCAAGCCAAGGGGAGGGGCCCCAGGTCTGTGTCAGTCATGTGATCAATGCAGAATAACCTCCCCGGAAACATTCATAAGTTTAATCCACGCCAGTAATAAAATCGCATTACATTTCTCATAAAATAAATGTTCCCATTTATATACAGAAGACAGACTGTACAGGCCCAGCCTGGCCCCAGGAGGGGTCACACACAGACGGGCGGCGGTGGAGGAAGGGCCATTCCTCCCATCGAGGACAGAGGAGTTCTAATCGGCAGGAGAGTGGCTGGCCAGCCAGGCGGGTGGGCAGGTGGGTGGACGGACAGACGGGCCGGGAGGCCAGGTGCCGGGCGTTACTGAACCTGGGATTCAAAGGTGCCATTGAGTTGCCCCTCCTCATAGTCCATCTGACACAAGATCATGTTGTTCTTCAGGAAGAATTTGTCTCCCACACAAAATCTGGAAAATCCAAGCAGGAGAGAGAGGCCATGGAGGGGTTCCAGTGGATGGTGGAGGCTCCAGACAGGACCCCACCCGGCGCAGGAAGTGGACGTATGGGAAGTGAGGTCCCTGGGAAGCCTGCTCCTCGAGCTTTCCAGAGGGGACCCCTGAAAGTCCTATGCAAACCCGGTCAATCCAGAGGGGACCCCTGAAAGTCCCATGCAAACCCGGTCAATCCAGAGGGGACCCCTGAAAGTCCCATGCAAACCCGGTCAATCCAGAGGGGACCCCTGAAAGTCCCATGCAAACCCGGTCAATCCAGAGGGGACCCCTGAAAGTCCCATGCAAACCCGGTCAATCCAGAGGGGACCCCTGAAAGTCTCTCAGCCAGGCCCTGCAGCCTGAGGTGTAAGACAGACAGATAAGCCCGGGCCACAGCCCTTCCACATAGTGAGAGCTCCTGTGGAGGTGGGAGCAGGGGTGGGGTCGGAGGGGAGGTGTAGAAATAATGTACCTCAGTGCCAGAGAGGGAGAAAGAGAGAAGGAACAGAGAAATAGGAAAAGACCAACCGAGGAGAGGGAAGGAGAGAGGCAGAGATGGAGCAGGAGGAAGGGATAAAATGGCTGACTTTTCCAACCCTCTGTTCTGCTCCCCAGCTTAAGGAAATGGCTCAGTGAAGGGCACTCTTCCTCTAAACAGAATCTGTGGGTTTCCGGGAACATCCTTCCAGGAGGAGGTGACCCTGTCCCACTATCTTCCCTCTAACCCAAAGAAGGCCCTGCTTTGCCTCTCTGCCCCTCCCAGTCCTCCTCAAGCACTGGAGGACTCAGCCCTTCCCCCAAAGACGTCCCCAGGGTGTCTGAGGCTGTAGTGGGACCCCAGGGTCACAGGCTCAGTCCCAGCAGATCCCACTTCAACCACCAGGTGGCGCTGCAACGTCACCGAGCCCTCCCGGCAGTAAGTCTGGGCAGAGCCCCAGCCAAACCAGCATTCCCTGCAGGTCCCTCTGGACCTCACCCTCTGGGAACACTTGTATGAGCTCCTTCCTCACCTGGGGGCTCTTGAGAAAAGGGCCTGCCTTCTGGGGCCCGGCCCACAGCCAGGGTTGAAGGGCTCTGGCTCCTTAGGTCCCTAGGATCTCCCATAGGGCTCGGGGCACAAAGTAGGGGCCAAAAGACCAGAAACAAGGCTGGGCTGGAACCAGAATCACAGAAGTGAGTGACCGTTCCCCAAGGGGATTTCACCCTCCAGGTCTGGGAACCCTTTTTCGCTAGAACGTCCATGCGTGCTCCTGCATGTAGCACGCACACAGGGCACAGGACATGCATACAGAACCCTTGTGCACACACATTTAAAACATGCATGCACAGGCATACTCATTTATTATGCACACACAGACACCCACCACCCCCCCGCCCCGTACATGGACATTTCAAAATACATGCATGGGACTCCTCTGGTGGCGCAGTGGTTAAGAATCCACCTGCCAATGCAGGGGACACGGGTTCGAGCCCTGGTCTGGGAAGATCCCATATGCCGCGGAGTAACTAAGCCTGTGTGCCACAACTACTAAGTCTGCACTCTAGAGCCTGCAAGCCACAACTACTGAGCCCACATGCCACAACTACTGAAGCCCGTGCGCCTAGAGCCAGTGCTCTGCAACGAAAAGAAGTCACCACAATGAGAAGCCCGCGCACCACAACGAAGAGTAGCCCCCACTCGCCACAACTAGAGAAAGCCTGCGCGCAGCAACAAAGACCCAATGCAGCCAAAGATAAATAAATAAATATATTAAAAAATAAAAAATAAAAATACATGCATGGACACTACACACACTGCACACAGCTCATGCATGGCCCCGTCCATTACATTTGCACAGAGCTGTACTCCACAAACATGTACATGCGGTATTGGAGGGCACACATTTGGCTACAGGGCTCAGGCATACATAAAACACACACATGAACATACATGCTCACAACAACGTGCACACACAGAACCCGCATTTGCATGCATGTCTCCATGGCACTCCTGGTCTGTGGCAGCAGGTGTCAGCTGGGGTCTGCTGAGTGTGTTGGGTTTGTTACAGGCCAGCACTCACCTCTGGTTGCAGAGCTGGCAGGCAAAGCAGTCGAGGTGATATACGTTGTCCCGGGCCCGCATCACCATCTCGAAGGCTGGAATCAGCTTGCTGCAGGCGGCGCAGTTTCCTGTGGTGCCGAAGAGCCTGCAGGGGGAAGGGTGCAGAGGGCTCAGGGGCCTGCTGGGGTGGTGTGGGGGACAGGGGAGTTGCCTCCACCCAGGGCCCCACCTGCCCTCCCCCTGGTTCAGCAGGTGGGCCTGGGCAAGAGGGAAGGAGCACAGATGACAGTGTCTAGATTCTGCTAAGAGAGAAGTCTTCAGAGAAATTGGCACATTCACCCAGGAAGGAGACTCTGGGGACCCAGGTGTTGGCTGACACTGCCCGTCCCCCCGCTTCACTGACAATGTCCCCTCCCAGGCTTCCACTGGGGTCCCTCAAGTACCTGGGGTCACCAGAATAACACTGGGCTGGGCCCTGAGCAAGGACTCCAGACTCACACAAGCCTGAATTTAGAGACAGTCTGTTGATCATGGGCTGTGTGTCCTCAGGCAAGTTACCGAGTCTCTCTGAGCCTCATTTATTTCAGGTAAAATGGGGACCATAATACATTCTTCACAGGTTTGTTGTGAAAACTGTAACCTCTCAGTCACAGCTCCTTTAGTAAATGCCTATGTAGCATTTGCTGTGTGCCAGGCACTGTTCTAAGGGCTCTCCAAAGACCAACTCATTTAATCCTGACAACAACCCTATGGGGTGGTCTTTTTCTGCTACCACCTCATGGTTTGACTTGCCTAACTCCTTTTTCTTGAACCTCAGTTTATCCTTCTTTAAAATGGGAAGGCTGGACTAGATGATCTTGTTCAAAGATGCTTCTAAAACAGGACTGATGCCAAAGGGAAGTTCCAAGGCCATCTGGCACAACGCCTCTTTGGGGCAGGCACCCCTCCTCTTAGCTGCCGGTTGCAAAGCTCTAAGGACAGGGAACTCACTCCTTCCCCATGTAGGCCAGTCCTTGGCTGAATGTTCCAGGGGTCTGAGCCAGCCAGGCCTCTGCTCTGCATACTGGCAGAGCAAGCCCCAAGTGAGGCAAGGGGGCTGAGAGGCGGGCGGGAGGCCCTCTAATCCCTGATTTGTCCAGCTCAAGCTCGGGCGCCTGCAGATGAGCTTGGCTCCATTATTCATCAGCCTGAGCTGCCTGGTGGCTCAGATTAAGGCAGACAAAGGCCAGGCCAACAGCATCTGCTTGCCAAGAGGGGCCTTTCTGGCCACCAGTCCAATGAGAAGTGACTGCAGAGAGGCAGGCTCTGGACAGCCATTCTCTGGGGCTGAGCAGCTCAAGGAAGCCCCATACCCACGCCCACCCTGGCCCACTGGCCCACCAGGCCCCGAAGTCATTCCTGAGCCTCTGCCAGAGTCCAGGAGAATACCTTCAGGCTCCAGTAGCTGGCAGGGCCCAGGATGCTTGTGGGTGCATCAGCTCTGTAGATGAGCCCATCCTGCACTGTGGTCGTCCCTCTCTAGGTCCTGTGGACTCATCAGATGGTCTGCCACCTCCCCTCAACCTGGTAGGTTCAGCCCCCAGGTGATGTCCTAAACCTCCAGACTTGGAGACCCCCTTCCAGGTTGTCGAGGGGTGAGTCCCCAGAAGCATCCTTAACTCCTCCTCCTGGCCTCAGCATCTCTCCTCCAGCCCCAGTCGGGAGCACTGAGTCACACATCCTGGTTTCTAGCACCACTTAAAAAAAAAAAATACTCCTGCAAAGGCAGAAGTTAAAAGAGAAGGTGCAGGCAGGTAAATCTTAGGCTCTTCGGGGAAATAGGGGAGCCTCTGCTGATAACCCCGCCCTCCCCCCCGACATGTCCAGTCCTGAGCAGAGGGAGCCCCAAGAAGCCCTGGCCATGACCTACTAATTAATGCGATGGGCCTTCCTTCCCCGCAAGGCCCTGCCGCCACCCAGCAGCCTGCATGGGAGCCAAATGCAGATGCTGGGTCTCAGCCAAGGCCCCTGCTTTGTGGCCTCCTTCCAGCCTTGCTGATGTCATAGATGGCCTAAGGGAGGGTTAATTGGGGAGGGGGAGCCCCGGGGAATAGGATCCAGGTTGTGGAGGAGGGGGGGTTAGAGCTCAGAGGAATGCGAGGAGGGGAAGCGTTAGTCTTTTTACCATTCACAGAGGGGTAACCTGAGGTGGGGGAAGAGGTGCAGAACTAGTTCAGACCCAGGTCTTTAAGTTCCAACATCAGCACCTCTTCTTCTAGGGTCTGGCTACCTACCAGGCTCCCCAGGCGTGGGGGTGTTTAATCCCAGGGCCCACCTGGAGGATGGGGAGCTGGGCCCTGGGGAGATTGAGAAGGAGACCATCAGGCCAGAGGGGCCCAGGGAAGCCAGAGCTTCCCCACCTGCTCCTGGAAGCCCCTCCAGGGCGTCCCTTCCCAGATTTCAGGGATGGGGTGGGTCAAAAGCACCTGGCAAAGGCAGGGCCAGAGCCAGACGGGTGCCCTCGGGAAGCTTCTCTTGGGTGCCCAATGGTAACAGATGTGCCCGCCCAGGACCCGTGCTGGGCACGGAGTCCAAGGGGCAGGGCAGGGGCGGGGATGAGTGCAGGCAGGATGCTGGGGCTAGAGCAGGGCAGAGCGGTGCCAGCCTTGGAGGATGGGGCTTTCTGAGCAGAAGGGCTGGGGTGCAATGGGGTGGGAGGCCGCCCACCTCAGGTAGTCGCGCCGGCACAGGATGAGGTTGGCCTTGGTGTAGAGCGTGGAGCCCACCTCGCCCAGGCGGCAGTCGCAGCAGGCGCACTTGAGGCAGTCCTCGTGCCAGTACTTGTCCAGCGCCTTCAGCAGGTAGCGGTCCTTGATCTTGCGGTTGCAGCCCGCGCAGCCCTTCTGCTTCCCTTTGGGCTGGACGGAGAGCATGGGCATACCTGCGGATGGACAGACAGTGGACACGGTGGGCCCCGCGGCTCCCACCTCAAGGTACATCCCTCTGCTTCTCTCTGCTGCCCCCTTCCAGGAGCCCTCCCTGTCTCCCCAGCAGCCGCCTCCCCTGGGCCTGGGTCCCGCCCTGTGTGGGCTGCATGGCACGGCCTCCTCCCCTGCCCCGTGAAGGTCCTCCAGAAGCTGCGGGAGCCCCGGGTCTGCTCTGCTGCAGGGCACACAGCTAGTCCTCAGGCCCGCCTCCCTGAGTTGTTCCTCTCCATCCAGCCACTGCCCCCTGTGCCGTGTGATCCACGGTGGGCCTGAGGCCTCCTCATGCAGCCACCATCCATTGGCTCTTTCGGCAGCCCTGAGAATGGAATCTCGGGCTTGGGGTCCACTAGAACTCCCAGATCTTTTTGCCACCTCAAGACTTCCTCACACTGCTGTGTGCTTGACCATTTTAACCTAACACGTCAGGCTACAGCCTCTTGATTGTGGAGGCGTCAAGAAGAAAGTGAGGGCTTCCCTGGTGGCGCAGTGGTTAAGAATCTGCCTGCCAATGCAGGGGACACGGGTTCGTGCCCTGGTCCGGGAAGATCCCACATGCCGCGGAGCAACTGAGCCCATGCACCACAACTGCTGAGCCTGCGCTCTAGAGCCTGCAAGTCACAACTACTGAGCCCGCGAGCCTACAGCTGGTGCTCCGCAACAAGAGAAGCCACCGCAACGAGAAGCCCGCGCACCGCAACGAAGAGTAGCCCCCGCTCGCTGCAACTAGAGAAAGCCTGCGCGCAGCAACGAAGACCCAACACAGCCCAAAATAAATAAATTTTAAAAAATAAAAAAATAAAAAAAAAGAAGAAAGTGAGATGCCCCTGTGATACTCCCAGGGGGCAGCAGGAGCTCTGGAGCTCCTGGTCAGTGCTTGGGGAGGTAGCTGGGCCTGGCCTAGTTGACGCTTTCCTCAGGAATGTTTCTAGCTAGATTCAAACTTCCTACCTGCCCTAGCCTGAGGAAGGGGAGCATCGGTGCCCCAGCATCCTTGCTCATCCTACCAGGATAAGAATCTTGGAGACACTGGCCCTCTCCCAGGGCCCATATGAGCTTCCCGACATACAAGAAAGTGGTAAGTACAAAAGACAGGAATCGCAGCATGGCCTTGACCGGAGGGAGAGGCAGACCTCCCAGCAGGCAAGCATGTACACTCACGCATACCCCATGCACACAGGCAAGGTGTGCAGGCGTGGGCATGTGTGTGCACAGAGGCACAGGCTCCCAGCCCCCGGCCCTGAGGCCATAGGGAGGGGCAGTTGAGAAGGAGGTGGGACAGATGTTGTCTGGGAACCTGGACATCCACGTGGAGTCCTGAGGCTCGAGGGTGGTGAAGACTAGGCTTTGAGGGAAGTGCAGAGAGTCTCAGAGCCCAGCTGGATGGTGGGGTTGCCTTGCACTTGTCTAAGTCTAAGCGACCCTCACAAGGGCTCAGATGGGTTGAGGGGTCACCGCTGGGGGGAACAGCCCACGCCCTCCTGCCTCCACAGTTTTCCAGCAAGCCCCTGAAGACTCCCTCCCCCTGGGCCCAAGGTCTCCACAGGACCCCTGCACTCTCCAGGGCTCTGGGTTCAGCTCCCATTCCCTGGCATCCCTCCTCTCCCTCTCTCCCCCTCACTGCCCCCGGCCCAGAGTCCGAGCTGCTTCCTTTCCCTTCCCTCTTCTGGGTTGTGACCTTCCTCAGGCTCCAGGAGAGAACCAGCTTCCAAAGGACCTCAGTCTCAGAATCCACAGATGTCAGGTGAAAGGGGCCCCCAGAGTTCATGCAGGCAAATGCTCTCATTCTACAAATGGGGAAACTGAGGCCCAGACGGTCCAAAGAGCTAGTGTGAGCCACTGATCAAGCTGGCCTCTGGGGTTCTTCCTCCCTCCTATGCTCTTTCTCAGCCTCGCTGCCTCCTCAGACTTCTCTTGGAGAGGGGGCGGCCCCCCGGCACCCAGGAGCAGCAGGACAGGTGAGGGCAGGCAGGAGGCGGAGCATCCTCCCTCCTCCAGTGCCCGCGGGCCCATCTGTTAGCTGGGAAGTTTGCTGCCTAATTTCCTTAATGCAGCTCTAAAGGTTAATTGGTCTGAGAGAGTGATGGGGCTCAGGATGACTGTGTCCTCAGGCCCGCCTGCGTCTCCTCTGACAGGGGCCAGCCCGGTCACAGAGCTCAGAGGAGCCCAGAGAGGCCGCTGGGGAGCAGGCCCACCCGAGAGCTAAGGGGGGCCTGAGAGGCTCCTTCCTAGGCCTGGCCTACAGGATCAAATAGGGGAGAGGTTCAAAGTGCTGGATATGGAAAGGTCTGGGGGCTCCCAGGGTAAAACTACTGTCCCTGGGGCCTGTGGAAGGAGCACCCAGCCAGCATAGCTATGCATATACATTCCAGCTTGGAAAACCCCAGACCAAGCCTCTCTCTATTCCCCCCACGGCTGATTTTCCCCTTGCTCCCCAGGGCTAGCAGCAGGCCTGGCTCCCTTCCCAGCAGCCCTGAGCCCTCCCAGGGCTCTACACTTGTGCTATCACTGGGAGGGGGGTGAGTGGCTGGAACATCATTACTCAGGGGATACATCTGGCCCACTAAGTTATGCCCCCAAATGAAGGGGGATCCCAGCACTAGGAGCGTCTGTCCTGCTCCATCTTCCATCTGGCCTGGCTCCTAGAGAGGCTGAGCCTGCAGGGCTATGGACCACATGGTAGCCGGTCATTCCATCACCAGTGGGACCCAGCCCCTAGAGGATGCAGGGACGATATGGGGGGCAAAGCCACACGCTGCCCCAGGTCCCCCACCTGGCATACAGCGAGTGCTCTGTAAGGCCTGAATACCCTGCTTTAGGGTGCTGGACTCTGCTTCCTGGGCCCCAGAGAACTCTTTAAGAAGCCACATGGCTTCTGCCAGTGTCTGATGTCCACTGAGACACAGAACACCGGGCCCAGCCTGGCTGAGGAGGTCCCAGAGCATCTGGGGACCTTGAGCTTTCTTCGCCTGGGAAGGCTGAGGTCCTGGGAGAAGTCTGACTCACCCCTCCCTTCTTTACCGAGCACCCACACTGTTTGCTCTCACTGGGCTAGTCCAGGAGACTTGAAAACACTCCTGGAAGGGTGAAGGGGCTTTAAGGGGGGCATCTATAGTCTCCTTCTCCCAAATAGAGCAAGATGTTCCCCAGAGGGTCTGGGTTCTCCCTTCCTGTCCTGCCTCCCCAGCTCCCACCCAGCCTGCCTGTCGGCCCTGCAGACACCTCTTCCCTCCCTCCCTCCCCTGCCCGGCTCTGGGAGCTGAGCCTCAGGCCATGCACTTTCCATTAAGGAGATAGCATCCCTTTGCTGAAGTCCATTTGGGACCCATTTTAGTGTTATCTAAAAATCAAATCTACATGGTAATCCTTTTAATGTACTCCTGACTTTAGAAAAAAACAGCTTTGCGCTCCTTCAGGAAAGGTTTTAAAGCATTACCCAGTAATTACTACTCACCCATGAAAACACTGATATTTTACAATGGATGATGTTTGCCCCTGCATGCGCGTGTGGGCTCACGCTCAGACGCACACACGGGACCCAGCAAAATAAATCAATTCACTCAGCCCCGTGTGTTCCCCCAAATCTCGGGGTGTGAGGGGGACGACATTTGCGAGGAGATGGGCCAGACTCCTACCCCACCTCTACCCTGGGCAGGCTGATGGTGGAAGGAGGCAGCCTCCCAGTCTGACTCATCCGGCTGCCAGACACTTACCC
This sequence comes from Eubalaena glacialis, assembly GCF_028564815.1. NCBI lineage: Eukaryota > Metazoa > Chordata > Mammalia > Artiodactyla > Balaenidae > Eubalaena > Eubalaena glacialis. Next base: position 74,031,723 of record NC_083725.1, read on the forward strand.
TCAGCTCTTTAATCTGGGGAAAAGCCAGACAGTCCCGGTGACCGGGAGGCACTGCCAGAGGTCATTCAGCTCTTCCCGCATCCCCGAGAGTGGTCTGCCAGGCCAGACCCAAGTCCTCAGCAACTCCTGCCCACCTATCCCAGGACAGCGTGTCCCTCAGATGGGACTTCTCTAAGGTGCCAAGGCCACCGGCTCCTGGTCCCACCCGTGCCTCCAGTTTGGACAGCACACTGAGCCCGGCTGTGGAGCACTCTCTCTGCTCAGAGTGAGCTCCTCTGAGGCAGGTCCTCCTCCCCAGAATGCCCACGCCATCCAGCCCCGCGTCACTCCAGGTCACGCCCTGTGGCTCCCCTGCTGGAAGCCACTGTGGTCACCACTGGGAACTCTACCTGGCATTCGAGGCCCCCTCCCACATGCCAGCACCTCCTGCCTGGCACTGCTGGCTCTGCTCCCTGTAGAATCCCAGGAATAATATCCCTTTCCATCCTGCAAATGGATCTCATTTGCTTCTGCCCTAGAGCCTTCCCTCCGCCATTGCTCCAGGAAGAAATGCCTTGTCCTGCCTGCCCCACTCTTCCCCAAAGGTCAGAGTCAACAGTGGAGTTGAGGCTAAGAGCACAGACTTTGAACTCAGATAACCTACTTTCCAATCTGGGAACTGTCCCAAGTAGCTGGAGGGCTTGGCACAAACCCCTCTACCTTCCCAACTGTCATCTGTGAAATGGGGCCATACTAGTCTCCTTCCACCAGACTATAGTGAGGGTAGAATAAGGTTCTGCAGAGGAAGCCACAGCACAGGGTCTGGCAGCCAGCTGGGACCAACAAACAGGAACTGGTATATTGTTAACATGCACCCTGGGATGCCTTTCCTGTTCTGACACTTGTTTTTTTGCTCTTTTAACTTTTTATCTTGACATTTCAAACTTCCAGATTTTGCAAGAATAGAAAGAATTCCTGTATACGCTTTACCCTGATTCTCTAAATATGAACATTTTGCCATATTTGCTTTATCCTTCTCTGTTTATCTATCCATCTACCTCCTTCCCTCCCTCCCGTCCTATAATTCTTTTCCTGACTCATCTGAGAGTTGGTTTCAGACATGAAGCCCCTATACCCCTAAATACTTTGGTTTGATTTCCTGAGAGCAAGGACATTCTCTCACGTAACTCCAGTACAATGATCAAAACCAGGAAATTATCATTGATCTAATACTATTATCTATCCATTCAGATTTAATCAGTTCCCCCAATATCTTTTATGGCAAAATAAAAGTCTGGATCACGCATTTCATTCAGCTGTCAAGTTCAGTCTACTTAAATCTGGAAGAATTCCTAAGCCTTTCTTTGTGTTTCAAGACACTAGCATTTTTGAAGAGTACGGGGCCAGTTATTATGGAGTTTCCTTTAATTTGGGTTTATCTGACACCTTTGACTATATGACCTTAACTCCTCTGTACCTCTTTGTTATAAAATGAATATGAGAATAGCCCTCATAGAGTTTCCGTGAGGAATCCAGGAGCTAATACGTGTGAAGTGCTCAGGATTAACCGAACCTGGCAGTCAAAAGTTAGCTCTGATTGGTGTCACCCCATTCAGCACATGGGGAAGGATGACTTTAGTCACAGCTCCATGTCAGGCCGCTACAACAGTGATGGGCACATTTGGAGGAGAATTACCTGATTTGAATGTGCAATCATGGTTAAAGTCACGCAGGCACTGGTTAGAGCCCAGTCTTACCCAAAGGATAGTCTAGTGGCCACTGCAAATGTGTGCAGGAGGTCAGCCCCATCTGTCCCACAGGCTGCTTCAGGGACCAGTCAGAGGAGAAGGGGGCTGTGGCAGCTCAGGGCAGGTCCCCCTGTGTGCCCTGGGAGGCCTGGGGCACAGGCTTGGGATTTCTCATCATCTCTCCATGTGCCTCAGTACTGTTCCAAATCCGTGCCCACATAGCAAAACACAGCTGCCCAGCACAGTGCTGGGGCTTCCTTTTCTCACACTGGGGGACAGGCAGGGAGCCTGGGCTGGACTCTCCTGGGGGCGAAGGGCATTCTGCAGGGAGATATCACTGACTGAACACTGAGCAGTGCTCAGCTCACAACTGCTTTATGAGACGGGTACCATGCAGGCCCCACGGCTGTCTACTGTTGACACGTTTTCCCCCCTGAGCCTGTCCTAGGCTCCGCTGGTGGTGTGGGGCGCCTGCCCCTCCTGCAGGCAGATAGAGCGGGGGCTCCATGGATCAGCTGCTGTCTGGCCTCCTGTGTGGAGCCCTGTTCTTGATCCTGGATAAATCACTGTGTCTCTCAAGGCCTGTCTGTCTCCCCACCTGCACAGTGGGAATGATTCTAGCATGTACTTCTAAGGATGTCCTCAGGCGTATGTAGGATAAGACCTTGCATTAAATGCACCTCTTTCATCACAGAAACCAGCAAATACCCTTCCAGATGAAACCTATTCCCATTTTAACAATGGGAAAACTAAGGCACAAGAAAGGTTGTGACTTGTCATGGGTCACACAGAATGAGACAGAGCTGGGATTTGAACCCTGGCAGCCTGTCTTCAGGGCCCGAGCACTGGACTCATCTGCTCTGATGTCAGGCGGGGCGCTGCTTACCTTGAGATGCTAGTAGACCTGGGAGGGAGACATCACAGAGATTAGGAGACACAGAAGGTATGCACATGCAGGTCACACGTGCAAACAAACACAGCTGCACACATACTTTCACACATACGTGTAATTACACACATGCGTACAAGGTCCACAAGAGGCGGGACTGTGTCTGCTTATTCTCCCCAGAACAGCTTTATTCCGGGCTCCAGCACAGCGCTAGCATACAGTAGGTGCTCAGTAAGTTGCATGAAAAGACACACCCCTGCATCCAAGGACACACGTGCACGGGTGTCACATAAAAATATACACACATATGCCTGAGCAGTCACATGCACATTTACTGCCTTTTAAAAAACTACACTTCCAAAAAGTGGATCGTAGCTATAAATCAAGCTCTGATTTGAACAAAACCCATGAATGAGAGGCCTGGTGCTCTGTTTTTAATTCCACTTTCCCCAGGAAATGGAGGAGCACAAGCCCTGAGGTTTCGCCCACATGGACCCATGCAAAGCAGGGGAAATTATCCAGAAGTGATCAGTCCCACAATCGTCACACCCATGTCAGCTGCTGGAGGGGTAGGGTCTGGGTCCCTGCCACCTGCAAGGTGCTTGTACCCAGCGGGGCCCACACCCGGGTCTGGAACTGCAGAGTAGGATCCCAAACAGAGCCAGCCAGCGGCCCCTCCTCGGCATCAATCCTGTTTAATAAGGAAATTTGAAAGTGTAATCTAATTTTGCAGAATCTCTTTAAATCTCGTTTTCTCAGAAGTAACTTCATTTCGCACGGACACATCCAGCCTCATGCGAAGGCCTCCATTTCACACCAGTTTTATCTCCACAATTTCTCGTCTCACTGCACTCCTATCCCAGGGCCTTGCCATGCACCAGGCGAGGCCTGAACTAATAGCATTTCCTACTCATTTGGAATCAAAAGCCAACGAGAACAACTGTTGAAGCGCACGGCTACAGCCACCTAGAGCACGCTCATTACTGCCCCTGTGCACAACCCCTCGCCGGTAGCTGCTCACTGGATTTGATGAGGGAGGGAAGTGGGGTTCCTGTGGCCTCCAACTCCCCTAGGGGCTGGGGGGCTCGGCTCCCGGGATGGCGGTCAGCGCGGCGGGGGGACGGGCCCCTTTGACTCTAGCAGTGCCCCTCAACGGGCTCCGAGAGAAGAGGCAGGCAGGTACACACTGACGGTGGTCCCTGCAGACAGATGACCTCAGCTGGAATTCTGATTCCATCACTCCCCAGCTCTGCCTCAATATACTCACCTGCTAAATGAGAACAGACTACTTTAAAGGATTATTTGGAGGACTGAATTAGATAATGGACATGAAATACTTATAACAATGTTGGACACAGTAGCTTAAAAAAAATCAACTAAGAAAACTTATGCACATCTGATGACCCCCCAATTCTCTTCCTAGGTATGCGCCCAAGAGAAATGAGAGCTTATATCCACCAAAAGAGATGTACGACGATGTTCGTAGCAGTTTCCCTCATAATAGCCCCAAACTGAAAACTACACAGATGTCCATCAACAGTAAAATGGATAATAAATTATGCTATGGTCATACAATAGAATAGTACACAGCAATGATAAAGAATGAATCACCAGTACACACCACAATATGCATTAATCAGACAGTATAATGTGGAACAAAAGAAGCCAGACACAGAAAGGTAGATACTGTATCATTCTATTTATATGTAATTCCCAAACAGAAAACCGATCCATGGTGATCAATGTCAGAATAATGGGGTGTATCATCACCTGGCAGGAGGTGTGAGGAAGCCTGCTGAGGTCCTGGAAATGTCCTTTATCTTGATCTGGGTGGTGTTTAAATGGGTGCATACACACAGAAAACTTCACTGAACTGAACATTTGAGACTTGTGTCTTTTACTGCATATATATACCTCAGCAACAACAAAAAAACTAAGGAGACACCTCAGTCTCCGTCAAGACTTTATATGCCTCTTCATAAAACCCACCATTTACCCACTGTTCACTACATCTGTTGTCTCAGTGAATCCTCATTTTAACCCTGAGGCACTAAATGATTACCCTATTCAACAGAGGCCCAGAGAGGTTCAGGCCATTACCCAAGGTCACACAGCTGAAAGGTGGCAGGGGGAGGATTGGAGCCCTGGCCTGCCAGAATCCAGAGTTCCGTTTCTCACCCAGAACACACCCCGTGGCCTCCCTGAACAGCCCAGGTGAAGAAGGTTTGCTGGGGCAGCATCTGGGTTCTCCTGTGCAGCCTGGACACAGGTGATGCTAGGGTGGGACTCTGGGGGGCAAGCTTAGAGCAGGGCCCGGACTGAGACCCGGAGGAATGACAGGCAGTGCACTGTCTCCAGGCTCTGGTGGGTCACAGGCTATTGCTTCTCACCTGTTGTTCCTTCAGAAGCTATTGCTGCTGTAGGATCTTGAAAGGGCTTCTGGCAGGGCCAGAAAGGGGACACAGACCAGAATCTAAGAACAAAGACAGCACAGGGGCTGGGAAGGGAGAAGGAAGGCCATGTAGAGGCAGAGCAGAGATGTTTGCATCGCAACCTTGAGAGAGATGAAGAAGCCTCATTGGGGAGAGCCGAGCTGTGAGGGGAGAGCTGGTGGCTGCAGACCCAGAGCCACAAGAGTCGGGGAGCCTCAGTCAACAGCCAGGGGCTCTGTGTGAATGAGGGGAGAGGGGAGGGTGTGGGGGGAGCTGGAGAGGGGCCCAGCTAAAGGTAAGAAATTTAAAGGGGGTCCAGCAAACGCTTGCCTTCTCTGAAGTGCCAAGTTCCTCCTGGTCTCCACAGATCACCACAGTAGAGGCCGAAGGAAAGCACTGCCCAGTCCCATCCCCAAACAACTGCGGCGTTTGACCACATGACAACACCTCGCACCGAATGCCTACTACGGGCCAAATGCTTTATATTTGTTAATGTTCATTCTCATCATGACCCTGAAGTCAGGGAAATCACACAACCTGCCCAGGGGCATCCTGCGAGTGGCCAAGCAGGGCTTTGGATCCAGGCTGCTGGCCAGGAAGTGCCCCACCCCCTTCCTGCTCTCTCTAGAGGCAGCATCGTGTCATTTTTTTCCTAAGCAATGGGGAAAGTGAACTTCTGCTTGGACCCAAACTGGGCCCTGCCAAAAGAAGGCAGCTCTGAAACACACCTTACAGGGACAAATCAGGGAAGGATGGGCCTCTGGTCCCCAGTATCCCCCCAGAGGACCCATTTCCTATGCAGCAGTCCGAAGCAGCAGGCATTTCTGCAGCAGGTTCTGGCAGAGACAAACATCCTGAGGAATGGTGGGTCCAGAAGCCTGAGCCCGCGGGGACCTTCCAGTGTGGAGAGATGGAGGGGCTGAGGCGTTTCCACACATACCTCACGGGTCTTCCTTGCTGAGGGAAGCCGAACCCAGCACAGCCTGCTGTTAGGCAACGGCTTTAGGGGACCCAGTCGATAACTTGAAGGGGACCTGGACAATGCACCGAGACATGGGAGCAGCTGCAAACAGAATCTGAGGGGCACTTTGAAACATCAGAAGCTGCATGTGCTCTTTGGAGTTTGTCACAGGGAATGATGCCTACGTTATCTGCATAGTTATCTGCAATGTGTGCTCCTCCGGCACGGGTGTAGGCCTTCTCTTCTCATCCTCAGGTCGTCTCTGTAAAGCCCCAGACACATCTAGAAAGCAACAGATCCAAAATAGGACTCTAGATCTCCTCCCCCAAAACCTGTACCCTTACCCAGGCTTCCCCTCACAGTCCTAACACCATCATCCAGCCAGGTGCTCAGGCCAGAAACTCAGAGTCATCTTCAGACCTTCCATCATCCTCATCCCCTCTTCCCTGCTTGGGCCCCACCCCGTCCCACCTGCTTCTTTCCATTTCCAGAGCCACCACTATCTTTCCCTGCACTATCAGCTAAGCACCCCACCAGCTTCTTGTTTAGTATCTACAATCCAGCTTCAAACAGCAGCCGGAGAAATCTTTCAAAACAAAGTAGGTCAGGTCACTGCTCAGCTTGAAACCCTTCCTTAACTTCCAGTGGGCTGGGAATATCATCCACACTCTTCATTAACCCCATGATATCCTTATGTGGTCTGGCCTCTGCTCCTCCACCTGCAATGTGCTTCAGCTACACTCCATATCTCCCTTCTGCCTCAGGGCCTTTGCATCTGCTGTTTCCCTCTTCCCAGAACACCCTTCCTTGTCTCTTCATGTGCTTGGCTCCTTCTCATTTGGGGGCTTCAGCTTAAATATCATCTCAGAGAGGCCAGCCTTGATCTCTTTATTTCCTTATTTAAATGACTCCCTGGTCATTTCCTTCTCAGTTTTTTACCACAATCTGTAATTGTTTTACTTTTTTGTGATTTTACCTAAGAAAATGTTTAAGAATTTTATTATAAGAATGTAAGTCCCATGAAGGCCTATTTTGGGGGCTCTGTCTTGTTCACCACTGTGTCCCCAGGGTTGAACGCCATAGCGGTCACTTTTTAACCAGTTTCTTAATCAGTTCAATTAATGAATGAAGAGACTGAACGGAATCTATCCGGATATTACTGGCAAGAGTCTGCTGGGCAGAGTGGGCTGACACAGATAGGCAGGCTCCCCAGAGATGGGAGCCTTAATCTGGCTTGGTGCTGCCCTGTGCCACACACCTGTAGCTATGCAGCTCTAAGAAACAAATGCAGATTCAACTGTGGCAGTGCCTAGGTCCCGCCTGCCACTATCTGGAATTTGAATAGGCCCACCCCAGGGCTCCAGCTGAGAAATGACTGCTCCTGTGCAAATATAAACCCTCTACTCCTTAGATAAAGGGGCAGCAATCCTGTCCTTCAGCCCTGCAGACCCATGAGGAATGAAGCCCCCCTCGGTGCCTCTCCTCATGCGTAAATACTACATCCCAACTCTCAGTCCTGGAGCTCAGGCATCTGTGTAACCTTGGCAGTTCAGTCTTTCCCTTTGTACCTGTGGCCAGGGCACCCCTCCTCCCTGGCATAGACCTATCCCCTGCAACTCTCCACTTGAGGGTCCTTTTGGCTTAATGATGTAACCCACTCCCCGCTCCCCGCCTAGTCTGAGCCTCTGAGGACCAGTAGGAGGAAAAAGCCCCTGAAGTTTGCTACAGAAAATCTCCAGGTCCCAAGTCTTTCTCTATCTGTAGCCTCCTCCAAGCCCCATCCCATCCTGGGCTGCTGCAGCCAGCCCCCAGAGCCCTTGGCAGGATGCTGTTTGGAGCTGCACAGCTATGGGAACTAGCGGGGAAGCGTCTGGAAGCTGCATTCCCCAGACAGCAACTCAGCTGCTCCCTGGGCACCCGGAAAGCTCGCGTCACCCATCTAATGAAACATGGCTCCCAAGGGGCCTGCAGTCTCCACAGAGGAGGAGGAAGGCACCGATTCTCAGACGAGTCTCAATTTCACAGCAACAGAGACGCGAGCACCAATGCGCTGAACCAGAAAACGAGAGTCTGGCAGGAGCTGCAGACACACCATGAGCGCCAGGGGATCGGAGATTAGGGCCCTTCAAAATCAATTTTGAATTCAAACTTTTAAATGTGTTCTCTAGACGCAAGGAGGGGACCCTCCAGGCAGGCTTGGTCTAGCCAGCTGCTGGGTCCTGCTTGCATCTCAAAGCAGCCAGGGCCCATCTGCTAGCCACTGGGCTGCACGAGGGAGGGGAGGATGAGGGAGCTGGGAGAAAGACCCCGGGAGCCGCAGGGACAGGAGCGCCTTCGGCTCTTGTGGACCCAGCACGACCTTGGGGTACTTGCCTGAGGTGCCATCCTGGGGCTTCTTGTTGAGGCCTTGGGGGCTGCTACCCCCTCCTTTGCAGACCCGGATGAAAAGAGCCGAAGGCAAGGCCCACGTGAGCTAGATCCCCATGCACCCCCAACCTGGCTGAGGAGGCTCATGGGGCCCCAGTGGATGAAGCTGTTAAGAACATGAGCTTTGGAGTCAGACAGGCAGGGATTTGTATCCTAGAGCAGCCATGGGCTCCTAGGGAGAAGGTATTGGTTCAGAAGTGAATTTCCCTTCAAGAAACCTGGTGGGAGAAAGCCTGCTGTGAGGGTCTTGGAGTGCAGGCCCTGGGAAGTGAGAGCGGTCTGAAGCCCCCAGTGCAAAGGGAGAGAAAGCATCACAGGGTAGCCAGGCTGCTGGGAAGGCTGCTGTGGCCACAGGCTGCGTGATCTGAGGCATGGTATCTGTAGCCAGGGAGCTGACAATCATGCTGCCTGTCACCTGTCAGACCATGTATGGCATACTGAGCACCATCCTGGCCCTGCGCTGTGAGGTGGATGGGGACACACGGGGCAGCGGGCCTCAGCAGGAAGCTGAGCAGAACAGACTGCTTCAGCCAATCCTAGGAGGAGGTCCCAGGGGCCGCAGGAGGAGGGCCTTGGGACGCCTGCAGGCAGAGGATGCTCCTGGCAGCCCCTGTTCCTGCCGGGGTTCCTGCTCAGCCACATTGGTTCCTCTAAGTGTACGATCAGCCTACCACTGATGCCTTCCCATCTCCGGGTGGGGAAGCTGGTCCACAACAAGCCTGTATGACCTCAGTGACTCACAGCCCCTGCCCCTCAGTTCTCCAAACCCGAGGCTAAACCCCCAACTGTAAGCCACACTCCCGAGACAGAAACACGATCGACTGTGAACCACTCTTCCTCTGAGAGGCACCAGGAAGGTAGCCAAGGCCTTGGGCCTGCAGAGACCTCAAGGGGCCCCTTCTGGAATGAGCAGCCCTGGGAAAGGGCTGGGGTCACCAGACCACTTATGGGCGAGGAGGCAGGGACTCCCCAACCCCTCCCACCCCCTGGCTTGGGAGTGGGCTGCCAGCTCTGTAAGGAAATTACAACATGGGCCTGGGTAATGCTCCTTTTAGTTACAGCGTAAACTGCGGCAATAAAGCGTACCTGGGGAATGTTTAGAGAAAGCACTAATGATTTCTTCCCCAGTGGTTAATAAATTCACTTCCAGATCAATTTGTTCGCAATAGAGCCCGGAGAGCGGAACCTACGTGGCGGGCACAGCCGACTGTGTCTTTTTCAGTATAAATGATTTATTATGATGATTAGCGGCACATAAACAATTTAAAATACAACGCTAATTAGTTTGGGGAAGAAAGGAGGGGAAAAGCCACCCTGCCTCTCTCCCCATTATGTTCTACTTCCCTAAGTGTGTACTTTTTAATTAAATCCAAATGTCACAATAAATTTAAAGTGTTTTCTTACCATTTGGGTTAACTTAGGCAGTCATGCAAGCCCCCCTCTCAGGCAGCTGTGGGCTAGGCTGGGGGTGAGGACTGCTGGTGCCAGCAGGGCCTGTCTACAAGCTCTCCTGGAGATGGGAGGTTTTTGTGAGATCCCTGGAAACCTCTCCTGGTTTCTGGCAGCCCCAGGCTGGAGAACACTGGCACAGCCCACTTTCTCTCACCTTCCCTCTCTAACACCGGCTCTGACCAGCCCAGAATCCAGCCACTTCTCCTCAAAGGTCCCGCAGCACTCTGCACCCTCTTCCAGCCCTCCTCGGGTGTTCTATAACCTAACACCTTCTCCCTGCCTGGCATCGTGCTTGGCATTTCCTATACAACATCTTACCATGTTCCCCTTCCAGTGCTATGAGTAGTAATTACTGTTTCAATTTTGTGGATGGGGAAATTGAGGCTCAGAGAGGTGGAGCAACTTATCCAAAGTCACACAGGTAAAAGGGGACTTTTGCAAAGTCCTGATTCCTAGAGCACCATTCTGCCTCAGAGCCCACACCTTGCCACGTCTGGGCCCTGACTTCCCAGCACCCAGGATGGAGAATAGAACGTGATGGCTGCTCAGACAGGGATCTCCCTTGCATAATGCCCTGCTTTGCCCAGAGACACAGGTGAGACAGGAGTTCAGGCCAGGGACCTGAACTCTGATGAGTCTGGGTTCAAGTTCAGGTTCTGCCATTAACCCACAATGTAAACTCAGTCAAGTCCTTTAGCCTCTCTGAGCTTCAGTTTCCCCATCAGCAAAACTCGAGTAATAATACCCAAATTGTGGGGCCAAAGAAGCAAAGCAGCTAAAACAAGCGGAGTGCTTTGCAATCCTTGACACGCTATGTAAGTAGTAATTACTAACAAAAGCCCTTGAGGTGAGCAGGGATCCATAAGAATCCCATTTCACTGATCAGAAAACTGAAGCCAGCAGGGGAAAGGACTTACCCAAGGTTCTGCTGACCCTTAGGAGCCCGGGGGACCAGGCTGCAGGCAAGCTCCTTTCCCAAAGCTCAGACAGCCAAGCATGGTTTCTCTCCTAAACACTCTTGTACTGTTTATTTAAAGTGAAAAACAAATATCCCTAAACATAGAATTACCATATGACTCAGCAATTCCACTCCTAAATATATACCCAAGAAAAATGAAAACATATGTCCACACAAAAACTTGTATATGAATGTTCATAGCAGCATTATTCACAATAGCTAAAAAGGAGAAACAACTCAAATGCCCATAAACTGATGAATGGATAAATAAAATGTAGTATATACATATAATGGAATATTATTGGGCAATGAAAAGAAATGAAGTATTGAGACATGCTACAACATGGATGTACCTTGGAAACATTATGCTAGGGAAAAAGTCAGCCACAAAGACCACATCTTGTATGATTCCATTTATATGAAATATCCAGAACAGGCAAATCCATAGAGACAGAAAGTAAATTAGTGGTTGCCAGGGAGGAGGGGATTGGGGAGTGACTGCTAATGAATATGGAGTCTCTTTTTAGGGTGATGAAAATGTTCTTGAATTAGATAATGGTGATGGTCACACAACTCTAAATATACTAAAAACCACTGAAATGCACATTTTTAAAAGGTTAATTTGGTGGCATGCAAATTATTCTCAATAAAGTTGTTAGAAAGAAAGGCAAAACAAACAAACAACAAAACAAATATTCCTTTGAGAACAGGAGAAACCAGTTCATAAAAAATTAAGTCCTGGGATCAGGAGAGGGGCCCTGGGAGGTCCAGCAGCCAGCCCTCAGAGAGGCCGGGCCCTGGTCACCCTACCTCACCCCAGCTACTTCATAGGGAAGGGCTCCAGAGCACCCCCTTGCTTCCCTCCCCAGTCCCTCCCATCCAGAAATCTGACTGTGCCCACTCTTCCAGCCCTGCTCCTAGGCAACTCAGACCCTAGTGGATCCATCAGTCTTCTCTGACCCATTTGCTTCCATTACTACACTCGTGTTTTGTCTTCCTAGATCTCTCTTTGTTGAAATTTCTGCATCCTCCGAGGCCTATGCTCCACCTGCAAACTGGGCACACTCTTGGGTAGGGTCCCTGTTTTAGACCCCAAGCTTGTCCTACATCGGGTACCACAAGTTACGGTACATGCAGTATGAATAGGATCGGAGTGAGGTCCTCCAGGCCCCCAGCCGAGGTTCAGTAAAGAGTGCTATCCTCTCCCAGGGTCTGAGAGCCCCGCCCAAGACAGGGTGTGCAAGCTCAGATCCAGGCCACGTAGGCCAGGAAGGAAGGCAACAAGGCTGCCTTTGGGTCAAATGAAAACTGCTGGAGGGAGAGAGTTCAGTGCCCAGGCTGGGGCAGCACCCTTTGTGGCTAATCTGAGAGGGTGACTCGAGATGAGGCACGTGGCCGGCAGAGAGAGTCAGGCCTGCACTGTGGCAGGGTGCACCCAGCTGCCCCTGAATCTGAGGTCTGGACGGACGCTATTGGGGTTTCTCTCCTCTTGAGGGAAAGAATCCAAAGCCTTCACCCTGGAAGGGAAGGCAGAGCACCTGGGAATGTGGGCCATGGGGAGAAGAGTGTGGCCAGTGTGGAATGGGCTGGGTGGCTCTCTAGGCCCTGGGCAGCCAGGCAGGAGTGGTGCTGCACACAGATGCCCCGAGGGACAGTTCACTGCAGAGGCAGGGCCTTAGACTCAGCTCCCCATGGAAGTGCGCTTAGACACAAGTTCTGCTCTTCTCGGGCCAGTCCTACTCACATATATAATCAGGGGGTGGACTGTATTCGACACAGATAAGGGTAGGGAGACTTAGCTCTTTCCCAGAATCAGGAGCTTTCGTGGAAGCCAGTCTGAGAAAGAAAACCGGCCCAGAGCTGGGAAGGCCACGAAACATTTTACAGACAGATCACATGAGATCACAGGAGTTCGGAAGTGGGTAGCTGGGCAGGTCTGGACTTGCTGTTTCCCTGCCCTGGTGTGCTCCCGCCTGCCTCAGGCCTACAGGCTTTGGCTCACTCCTTTGGAGTCTGGAAAGCCAGGATCTTGGTCCAGTCACAGGGCAGCCACAGAAGAGGACGTGTAGGGGCCGCGGAAGCCTCAGGCCAAAGCTGGGCAGGGCCAGCAGGGGCCTCCGGGACAAGAGTGGGTAAGGACAGGCTTGCAGTCAGAGTCTGCCTTCCCTGGGGCTCACCTCCAGAAACTCAGGCCCTGCTGCTGGTAGCTGAGACGCTCTAGCCAAGATCTTGACCACCAGGAGACCTCAGAGGAGCCCCCCACATTCCCAAGGCCGCAGCTCTAGTCATGCCCTCCACCATTTCTTTCCTGGACTTCAACTGCCTCCTCTCTGACCATCTGGACCCCCATCTGCATCCCCCTGCCACTGCCCCAGGCCCAGACTGCAAGCTTGGAAGGAAGGAAACTGCAGGAAGGAGCAGGGGGCAGTCTGAGGCTGGAGGTCACACTACAGTGGTCACACTATAAAGCTCCAAAGGAAGAACGCTTCCCTCCTACATCATGGCTGTTTTTTATTTTTATTTTCTGTCCCTAGTTTTATCCCCTCCAATTATTCTCCATATGAGTAGATGTAGTATAATAATATATTTGGTCTTTGTTCCAGGTTCCTGGCACAGAGCTCCTAAAAACCTCGGAATTTCCTGAGTGATAGGAGTATCTTTTGTTATTCATAAGGAGTCCCTTTTGAGCACCTCTGAGTTTACGCTAATGAGGTGACTTAGGGTGAGGGCCCTAGGTAGCCTCAGGATGGGGCTGGTCACCAGAAAGACCAAATGATTAGAGGGTTAGAACTTTCTGCCTCACCCACTCACTTCCAGGAAAGGCTGGGGAGTGGCCAGTGATGAAGTTCTATACAAAGTCTTGAACAAGATTTGATAAGGTCTGGGTTGGTGAACATGTCCACCTGTACCCCAACTCCACAGGGACAGACGCTGCTGCTGTGCTCAGGACCCTTCCAGACCTCACCCTATGTACCTCTTCATCCACCTGTTCATCTGTATCCTTTATCATTTCCTTAGAGTAAACTGGTAAAAGTAAGTCAATGTTTCCCTGAGCTTTGTGAGCCATTCTAGGAAACTATCACACCTGAGGAGGGGGTGAACCCCGATTTACAGTGTGTTGGTCAGAAGTACAGGTGACAACCTGGACTTGCGACTGGCCTCTGAAGTGGAAGCAGTCTGGTGGGACTGAGCCCTTAACCTGTCATCTCTAGGTAGATAGTGTCAGAATTGAGTTAAATTTGTAGGACACACAGTAGGTGACCACTGAGAATTGGAGAATAGCTTGGTGATGTCGAAAAACATTCCAGAGTAGCCCAAATGATCTTAATAAAATGGAAATGTGCCCTCTCTCTGGGATAAAGGAACTCTTATGATCCTCTCTGCTCTCCTCCCGCCCTCCTTCACCTGTTAACTCATTCACTCACAGGTCACTCAACAAATATTTACTAAACATCTACTAGGGGCTAGCCCCTAACACCTATATGTTAATAAGAATTATATCAACATTGATGATTTTTCATCAAGAAAGTAGTTCTTAGGGAGCTTCATTAAGTCAGTTCAATGTCTTGATCAATTTTCTATTCACTAGAGTTAAACCATTTCTTCCTCTTTCTCCATTTTCATTTTATTGAAATTATTTTCATTGGGATAAATTATTTTTAAATTTTTAAGTGACTATTTGGTTTATGATCAGCTTTGGGTTCAAATCAAATCTTACAAATTAGAACTTCCATTGTTGCTGAGACTTCTTTTGTAGTAATTATTTCTACCAGAAGATATTTCCTGAGCCAACTTTGGCAGATAAATTTTATCAGGAAGATTTGATTCCTCTGTCAATTTTTAGTCACTAACATATTTTGCCAGGTGCAGTCTTAGCTGTTGCCAGTTTTGCTTTGTGTTAATTATTTCAACCAATTTAAGTTTTTTCCTGGATCATTTTGTTCCTTTACATTTTCAGTAATACTAATGAGATGTTATTCTCGTTATATAAGGCATATTTTAGCACCGCTCTGATAAAGCATTCTGAGGATCAAAGAGTAGCGTGAACACATCCTCGGGGCAAAAAGGCAGGTCAAAACATCACACTCTGCACTTGGGCTGAGTACCAGGTCAGGACCTGGTGCCCGAGGTAGCCCTGCCCACTGCCCTCTGCTCCTCTGGAGCCCTAGCCCCTGCCAAGATGCCTGGCAGTTGGGAAACAGCTTCTGGCTGGGGTGAGAGCAGCCACCTGCAAGAGACAGCCTCTGATTGACAGGCAAAGAGATGGGGTTCAGCCCTGATGTCCCATCCCAGGTTGGATGCAGCCTCTGCTGGGCCCCAGACTTTTCTACTCAGAAAGTATCTCAGCTGAGATTTCAGCTGAGTATCTCAACGTCAGCTGAGAGAGGAAATAGATGCTTCTTGGTGCCTCAGTCCCCCCGCCCTCCAACCATCGATAAAAGGAGATAATTGACCAGGGTCCTCTCAGGTCTGAGGCTGTGACTTGCTCACTGGCCTCCAGGCTTTGGGCCTACTCCAAGGGTCCCCTCTGCCTCCTAGTTGAGGCTCTGCCTGGGAACAGCCAGGGATGGGACCGTCCACCTGGATTCAAATATGGCAAGACCAAGTATGGAGGGCCGGAGGCCACAAATGCTCTCATCTGGGATCTCTACTTCTCCTGACCCCAGGAGACCAAAGAAAGACACAGAAACGTCAACGGGGTGGTTTCTTTCTCCTGGCCTTGGCCTCACCCCACCCGTTCCCCACCGGTGGTCACGTCTCCATGCACAGTACCACTAGGCATCAAGCAGCCAGCGACCCTTGAAACATCAGTGGGAAAACGTAAACCCAGAGAGGAAAAGAGGCCTGCCCAGGGACGTACTGGGACGTTCCCAAGGAATGTGAGTTGGTGGCAGAGCCAGGCTGAGGATGCATGAGTTCTGGTCCCAGACCAAAGGAGAGCCTCCTTCAGCCCTGTTCCCACGTGAGGAACTGCTGAAGTGGCCTCTGCCCAGGCCACCTCAAAGACACCGTCTCCACCTGGCCCGGCAACAGCCAGCGAGGGGTTGAGGCCCTCAGTCCAACAGCTGTGGGGAGGCTGGCTCAGGAAGGAACCACCCTCACCTCCTCTGAGTCAGAAGAGGGGCCCTGGAGTAACAGATGGCTGCTTTGCAAGATTGCCCTCTCTGGGCATAACCTACTCCTCTGCAAAATGGGGCTAGTGTTTGATCTCCAGCCTCCCAAAGGTGCTGTGAAGATGAAATGAAAGGCTTTGAGACATCTGTGGCCTTCCCTGGGGTGAGGTGATGCAGGAAACAGAGGTACCAGGCCTCCCGATACCTTGGACACCTTGGGGCCTAAGACGCTGTTCCAGAGGCTGACCTCTCACAGTAGGCCAGTTCCTAAAATGGTCCTAATGATCCTCTGTTACACAGGGTCTTCATACCCTGTGTAACCCCCCCTCCCCCAACTTCCTTGAGTATGAGCTGGACCTAGAGACTTGCTCCCAAGGAAGAAAATACAGCAAAACTGATGGAATGTCACATCTGTGATTACATGTGTCACATCTTATAAAAGACTGTGACTTCCTGCTTGCTAGCAGACACTCTCTCTTGATGGCTTTAGGAAGCAAGCTGCCCTAATGGGGGAGCCCACGAGGCATGGAACCGAGGGCAGCCTCTGATCAGCCGTCAGGGAGGAATGGAGGCCCTCAGTCCAGCAGCCCATGAGGAACGGAATCCCACCAACAACCACATGAGTGAGCTTGAAAGCTCACTCCCCCAGATGACCCTTCAGACGAGACCACAGCCCCGGCCAGCGCGTTGATCATCATCTGTGAGAGACCCTGAGCAGAGGACCCAGCTAAGCTGTACCTGGACTCCTGACCCACAGATGCTGTGAGATTAAAAAATGGGTGTTGCTTTAAGCTGCTAAATTGTGAAATAATTTGTTACGCAGCAAGAGATAACTAATACACCACCACACTGGCATACACACACAGGAGAGTAGGGACCTTTCTTCAGGCCAGAGAGACAGAGCCTGTGGACAGATCTCTGTCCCACAACCCCTGCTGCTGTGAGCTTCCTTCTGGAGCCCCATCCTTGTTGTGTAGTGTTGTAAGGAGAGGACAGAGGACAGCAGGCTCCCTGCTCTCCACTGGGCAGACCAGGAAAGTGGGTGGAGCTGACCCACTTCCTCGTGGAACCATCACCCTGGGTCCTCTCCAGAGAACAGTCCTGCCAAGCTCTGAACCCCAGGCATGTCTGGAGCAGAGTAAACGTTCCAAAGCACACCCACATCCGCTTTCTCCCTTGCTCCTCCTAAAACCCTAGGAAGGGTAGGGAGACCGCACCAACCATCTCTAAGACCAACAAGAGATGTGCTGGGTGAAGGCTCAACAGACCTAAAAGGTGTTCGTGATCATACCCATTTTACCAGTAAGAATTACTATTCAGTTTACTATCTAGAATTATTAAGTGGCCGAGGCGGGATTTGAACCCAGGCTGTCTGACTCAAAGCCCGAGCCAGTTCCACTTGTTTTACAAATGGGAAAACTGAGAAACAGAGAGTTTAAGAATTCATGATGGCACCCACAGGCAGCCCCCCCGCCCCAAATCCTTCCTGGACAATCTGTCACCAAGGGATCAGGAATTGGAGTTTTTAAAGATTCAGGGGAGAGGAAAGACAGGATGGAGCGGGTGCTCGTGGGAGCCATCGGAGCCCAGACCAGAGCTGCTCCCACTTACCCGAGAAGAACCGGCCTCCCTCCCCTTCTCTATCAAGTCATTGTGCCAACCAGCAAAGTTGAATTATTAAAACTCCCTTCTGAGGTACCACATGGATTTTTCTCCACTGAGACTCAGAGCAGAGGGGTGGCCACTCCTACCACACAATATTAAAATGTCAGGAGTTTAAGGCTTGCGTTGGTTGAGTCATAAGTTATCAGCACCCAGTGAGGGCCGACAGAATGCCTCCCTTAAATTATTAAGCAGAAAGCGTCAGACTGTAATATTTTGCTAAACCAAAGTACAGACACAGACAAAGATGTCATTTCAATATCTGAAACCAGCAAGTTTAATTTAAAATAAGAGCAAACCAATAAGCTCAGAACATAGCGGCGTATGAGAGGAAAATTATACTGAGAGAGGAAAAAAAGTGGAAGGACTTAAGAAATTTATAAAAGTAATCTCCAAGTGGAAATTAGAAATCAAGGCCTAGAAACAGAATAACACAAAAGAAATATTACTGTCCACTTTCTAAATCAATATAACACTGCTCCACGCTGGAATTACCATGGTAACTCAAGTAAAAAGAATCAAGCAATTCTTATTATTTCAAAATAAAATCACAGCCTGAAGCCTGGGTTTTATTACAACCACTGATAGATCGCTGGCTTGTATTTATCTGAAATATTGCTTTTCAATCAGCTGGTTTATGAATGTACACGGGCCTCTCACCAGCCCACCTACTGCCCTGCTTTGAGGCAAGGGGCTAACCAATGAATTGATTCTCGCCTGGCTGCATCTGCATGTATGTCCAGGTCTCAATCAGCTCTGGGAACCACGGAGCTTCACGCCCCTTCTAACCGATGGGTGGCTTTGCAGGACAGAGGAAAAGCCAGAGAAGGCAGCGGGGACTGACCTCACTCTGGTCCCCCTCCAGGCTCACCCATGGAGGAATGGGCCAGGGCTCTGATATCAGCCCCCAACAAGTGCCCCAACCGCAAGCCCCCCTCACCCCCACCCCAAGTCATCCTCTTGCTGGCTCCACCCCTCTCCCATGAGCTCCCCTTACCCCGAGTGTCCTTCTCCCCCATCCCCAAGCCTGCCAGCCACAACGGGGGAGCTGGGAGCTGGCAGAGCACAGAGGAGAGCAGATGGCCTGGGTTCCCAGCCCAGCCCTGGGCTTGCGAGTTGTGAGACCTGCACACGGCACCACATCTCTACCCCTTCCCCTATCCACTCCCTTTGCAATGTGACTTTTCACCTCCTTCCTTCAAGGATAGAATCTGTTTCCCCATCCCTTGAACTTGGGCTGGGCTTGTGATTTATTTTGGCCAACAGAATGTAAAGTGACAACATCCCAGAGCCAAGTCTAGGTCTCAAGAAGATTTGCGTCCATTCTCTCCCCTGGACCTGCCTCCAGCCTGAGAACAATCTGGAAGAGCCTGCTGGATGATGAGGGACATAGTCTTGTTACCCCCAGCATCCAGTTTGATCAGCCATCTCCCAGGTATGAGTGAGTCTAGCCGAGACCCGAAAAACCGCTTAGCCAAGCCCAGCCTCCATCACTGACCCACAGGTTCAAAAGCTAAATAGATGCTTGTTGTTTTGAGCCTCTGACTTTTGGGGTGGTTGGTTATATAGCAATAACTAACTGATACACATGCACGGTACAATGCTCACTTTTAATTAAGGGTTCACTGAAACAAGAACTGTTGTGTAAAGACTGAGAGGCCGAGGCCAAAGAGATCATCCTGTAGCTGTGTAGAGAGCACTGTCACTTCACATAGGCATGAGGCTTCCAGGCCTATCAAGTGTGTACATGGACATTAGGTGTCAGTTAGGTGTTGCTCCCATTGTAGAGACGTGAAAACTGAGGCTCAGGAAGTTGTCTGAAGTCACACAGCAGTCAGCTGGGACTAGAAGCCAGGTCTCCTGACTCATGCTAGCAGGCTACACCTGAAGACAGTAGGCCATTCAAGAAAGCCCACTTAGGAAGGGGCAGGAGGTAGAGCTAGGGACCCAATCTGACCCACTAGGCCTGCACTCTGGGGCATCTGCCTCGGCTACCTGGACCAGCCTGCTTACTCTTCTCTACCATCTGCTTTTAATTTGCCCCCAGTTATGTCAGCCACTGTAGGCTCCTGCCTTAGCCAGAACACAAAATAAACATACTCCAACCAATGAGAGATGAGCTTGCTGCTAGGTTGGGTGGATGTGACTCTGAGCAGGACCTGGAATGGTCTGTAAGAGGCCTTGACTGCCTGTAGGCTCCTACGAGGCCAACCAAAGGGGAGAGGATGCGGCAAGGGGACAACATGAGCAAGGGTATAGAGGCAAATGCCAGGTCTGCATGGGACACAAAACCAGAGTGGACATATTAGACCTGCCCAGCTTAGTGTGGCAGCAGGTCTCAGGCAGAATGTCAGGGTAGCAGAGGCTGGGTCCTCTGAAAGGAGGTAGATGGGATGGGAGAAGGGTGGTGGCAGAACAGAAAGAGCTGGGTCCAGAGTCCCAGATGAATGCAATCCAGTGGTGTGCTGACAGATATCTCACAACTGATTCTCTGGGGAAAAAACCCTTGATTTGTAGTGTTTGCCAATTTCCGTGGTGTTCATACTTCCACCATGGCTGATGTCAAGCTACCCATGTGATATCACTGAACTCTTCCCAGAGCTGGGAAGAGATGTGCAAAATCAGCTCTTGCAAGCCAGTGCAAGTTGACTCTCCTGGTGTAGTCCTATCTTGAGCACAGACCTACCAGGAAAACTCACTCTAGCAGCACCACGAAAAGTTCAGCCTGAGGGGGGAAAGATGCCCTGTGTGCCTCAATGTCTTTCAACTCCAGGTAGGGCAGGCAGGCCGCAAGGGCTACAGGTCATATGCACCTCTGGGGTTTCTCCAGTCCGTGAAGGTTCAGGCCACGTTAGCAACCATCAACACCTGCCAGGAGGACCTACATCTGAGGACAGAACCATGTGCCCTGGGCTGTCAGTAGGGTCATGAGTAGGATGCCCAGACACATGGCCTTGGTCCAACTGACATTTCTCCTCATTGGAGATTTCTACCATTCAGCCTTATCGTGTTTTGGGTACAGGCAGAGGGCATGGAAGCTGGGCATGGAACACTGAAAGATGCAGAAGCTCTGGGCTCTAACTCTCTACATAACCCTGGGCAACTCTCTTGCCCAGCCTCAACCATGCCCGTATACATGGAAGGGCTTGCAAAGAGTGATCTTGGAGCCTTCTTCCCATGGTGCTACCCGCCTTGGAAATCTGGACAGGGGTGAGTAGTGACTCTACTCTGCTTCCTGGACAGTGGTGACTGATGGCCATTATGGATAAACTAGAAGAGGGAGGGTTAGGATCCAGTGCCTGGCAGTGAGCAAGGCACTGACCTGGGCACAGGACTATTTCAGATCATACTGTGGCTGTGTAGAGAGCACTGTCACTTCACACACGCATGAGGCTTCCTGGTTTATCAAGGGTGTACATGGACATTATCTCATTTAATCCTGATAACAATCATGCTGGCTAGATGTGGCTGTTCTCACTGTAGAGATGAGAAGGTATAGAGGCAAAGCAATCTCAACATTGGGTGGGCACAGAACACAGAACTACAGTGGATGTACTGGACCTGCACGGTTTAGCACTATAGCAGCTAAACCAGTCCCAGTCCCGTGGTACTTGCCACACTGGGGGTACCCAGGTCCTTTTTTCTACCTTCTTCCCTAACTCCTTCCAAACTCCCTAATGTGTCTGATCGGGGTTCCTGGGAGGCCCTCTGGCCCCTGGAGATGGACCCCAACTACAGCTTTGGCCTCCTGGCTACATGCGGGCAGCTCTGCCCTGTGTCGATGCAGCTCTGGAGGGGGCCTGCATCTGCTGAGGACCCCAGCCTGGCTTGGGTCACTCCCCCATCAGCCTCTCCATCTCTGTCTTCTGCTCAGAAGGCCCAGCCAGGAGTACTTGCCAGGTCCAGCAGCCTTGCTTGCCCCAGCAGCGCAGCTGCACTGAGGCTAAACCTCGTGTCTCCTTCGGCCACAGAAGGTTGGCCGCCAATGCTTGCTGGCAATCATCCATCTGTTCCAAGGGGGAGAGACCAAAATAGACCTCCCCTTGGTCCTACTCTCAGATAGGGCCTGCTGAGTGGTTCCTTAAATGGAAGTGGGTGGGGCAGCCACCCCATCTGACTCTGGGACCCGGAGCGGGGTAGGAAATCAATTCTCAGGAGGGATGAGAGGCAGGCCCCGGCTCTAGGAAAATGCACATTTCCATGTGCTAAAAGCATCACTGTGGGATGAGACAGACAGAGAGAGACAGAGAGAGAGAGAGAGAGAGAGGCAGTTCCTATGGCCACAGAGGCCAAGTGAGTGGCCAGGCCAGCACTGGGCCCCGGCATGCAAAGGGTGAAGCTTTTAGGCGAGCAGCGGCCAGTGATCTCAGCTTCCCCCAGTCCTAATGCTCCCAAAAGGCTCTCTCCCACTCCCTGTAATTGGGCATCAGTAGTTAATGCAGTATTGACTGCATTACACGCTCCCGTGCCTCCCCTTGCTAATGCCAATTGCATCACCTTGTACAGTCACTGGCTTGCTTAGCCAATAGCCGTTAAAAGCAATCCAAATCATGAATCATATGGGAAACTTTTAGCAAGACACTGCCATCCGAGGAGACAATTTACAGTTGAGTTAATCTGGGTACATTAGCAAGACACGGATTCTGGACGACAGACCAATTTATGTTGTTTCCCTGTCCCCCCCTTTAGTGCTCCGCGTGGGCAGATGAATGGAAGAGCAGGGAACAGACAGAAGCACCTGCTTTTTTACCCCAGGCTCTGGGAGCGGGTGGGGGAGACCCATCTTTACAGGCTCCTTGCCTGGCTGAGTTTCGGCAGGAAGGGGACACGGCTGTATGTGCTGCTCAGGTTCTGTCATGCCTTGTTTCCCTGTAGTGAGGAGGCGGCTGCAGCCCGGGCTGGCCTGGTAGGTGCAGATGGAGACCTTCCTCTTCTAGGCATACAGTGGGTGCCAGGCCTGGTCCCTACCCTGCCAGCCCCACAAGGCCTTTACCAGCCCTCAGCAGGCAGCAGTGTCCACTGGGCTCTGCCGTCCTGCTGATGGGCTGGGATCTGTGGTGCGGAACAGCATCAGGGCCCACTCCTTGCCTTCCCCCCAGGGCTGTGGAGGTCCTGGCCACAGGAGAGGCCGCCAGTACCCTCTGTGGTCCAGAGCATGACGGGATATTCTAGGAGGTCCTGCTGGTCAGCACCCAAGCACAGCCGAGAGCCTGCCCTCGTGAATCAACCGAGTCAGCTGTGGACGCTGCACTCATAGTAGTCGTTAACAACTGAAGGTGCACCGTCTGGTCCTCCTCAGCCCAGCTCCAATCTCTTTAGGTGTTTTTAACTTATTAAAAATGCCCTAGGAATTATGTCTGATGTTTAGTTCCACAGCCTGCCTGCTGCTTCCTGTGGTCACCCCAGCCCTCCTGCTGGGCCTCTGCAGAGGCAGCTTACACCCGGACCTGTCCTTCTGCAGCATGCACCTGGGGACACCCTTTGGGGGTGCCCTTGGCATCCTCCCCTGCCCAGTCCCTCACAACCCAAGGCTCTCACAGTTCTTGGGGCTGCTCAGACCCTCTGCTGCCTGCCCCTGCTCAAGGGTCTTTTCTCCCACAGCGTGAGGGCTAATTTGACTCTCAGGACTCAGGGCTGTAACTCCCCTTGCTCCCCTGGGGCTGCAAACCTCCCCGGAAAGCCCACAGCCTGGTGCCAGCCCAAGAGCAGGTGCCAGGGGAAGAAGGGCTGTTTCTCCAGGAAAGTTGGAGCTGGGCTTCCGTTGCTGACAGGCAGGCCCGACGGCATGTAGAAAGGCAGGACCCTGAGTTCCAGTAAAGTGGAGCTGCCTAGGCCAAGAGCAAGCATCCAAATGAAAGCAATTAATCTTAAAACCTGAAGTTTAACCGTTTGCAAAACAGATCTCTCCTCTCTGTGGTGGCCCTTCACTGCTCGACCTAATGGATTACTTTATTAATAATGCACTGTGCTTAAAAGCAAAAAAAAAAAATTTTTTTCTGACGATTCAATACTTCAGAAAGTCTCTTAAACCCGTTGCTACGGCAAAGCGATTGATATTTTATTATCTTTCAGAAGTGCAACATGAAAGCCCTGCAGCCCAGCAGAGCAAGAGCTTTGGTCCTCAGCAGCTGGCGGACCTGACTTCAACCAGAGGAGCCCCGGCCTCTTCCGACAAGATGCTGTCAGGTGGAGAAAAGGCATTGGGGGTGGTTAATAGGAGCCTGAGTTCCCGCTGCAGCCAGACAAAGGGTGCAGTCCGCAGCCCTGAGGAACACACCCCTTGGGGGCCCTGGGGACCAATGCTGACTCCCAGCCCAGACGGCCACCTGCTGGGAGGGCATAAGTGCAAGGAAGGATTTAGGCAGCAGGTGTGGGGGGAGGGTGAGTATATCCAGAGCCTTTCTCCCTCCCCCAACTGAAGGTACCACCTTCAAGGTTTCCTGGAACCAGGAGATGCTAGACTTCAATGGGGAGTGGAGGGTGGATTTTATGAGCAGAAAGGTTGCTTTTGGAAGACAGCTCTAGGCTGAGCAGGACAAGAATCAAATGGCTCCTCAGGACCTAAGCCAGCCTTCTTCCTTGTGCTGTGATGTGTCCCAGAGCTCAGTGACATCAACAGAGCACCATATGGTTTAGACTGGACAGGGTGGGGGGCTTGTGGGGCAGTGCGAGCTCTCCTCCACAGGTCTGACGAAGACTAGGGAAAATACATATGCCCAGGGTGTAGGCAGGAAAATACATATGCCCAGGGTGTAGGCAGGAGACGGGCTATAATGACCTCCAGAGAGCCATTCCCATTCAGGGCTCATCTGGAAACCTTTAGTATCACAAAGCCCGGGGCATTCTGGGTGCCTGCACAGAGTGCAAGACCCGAGGTGGTGGTGGTGGTGGCGTCGTCTTATTGGCGGGAGACCAGTCTCCCTGCCTGAGGCCGCCCACGTATAGGGCCTGGGTCTTCTGGATTTCTGGCTTGGGCCTGGGGAGCCAAGCATGCCAGACAATCTCGGCTAAAGACATACCCTGATTTCCACATGCTCCCCACGGTGGGAGTACCTCCAAACACCAAGGAAGGACCCTCTGCCCTGGCTCCTCATTTTACCAAGAGGGAAAGTGAAGAGATGGGCATGACTGGTCCGAGATTACACAGGGAGTTAGTGGAGAAAGGAGCTAAATCAAGGTCTCCTCCCTCCTTATCTGGCCTGACCCCAGACCCCTTCTTCTCTTTTTCAATCTGTACACAACTGCGCCAGCCCAGCCCTCTGATGGCCCACATGGGGCTCCAGGGGAGGGGTCCATGAATAGAGAAAAGCATACAGGAGATGGATGTCACACCCCAGCCAGACCCTGGACAATGGATTCTTTTGGCCAGAGCATTTAGTTCCCCCTCCCTCTCTTTCCACACTCACGCTGAGAAATGGCCTTGCGGGCCACAGGGCTCCCGCACATGCCACCCCCAGGCCAGATATTTTAAATGTCCCTCCCTGCTGGAGGTCTCAGAAGGTGGGAGGGGAGGCTAGGGGCATCAGCACATGGTGGCAGCAAAGTGAACATCCTGTGTGACCTTAAGTCACTTAACTTCAGATTTTCACCAAGTGACCATGTCAGTAGCACCACTGACCTGGAGGGCAAGAGGGCACAGACCTCTACTACTCACTAGTAGAGGTCAGAAGATGTCACTCTAAGAGGATTCCCGCTGACTCACAGAAAACCCACCTTCTCAGTTCCTTACCAGTAGAACCCAGGTGATGGCGTGGGTGCTAACAATTACATTCACATCTCCCTCCCGACAACACTAACAAACTTAACAAGCCAGGTAACCTTCACCTACAGGGCAGGAGGGCCTGGGACAGCCAGGGAATGGCCCCTCTTGACCCTGAGGGTTGCCCTTGGGTCACAGGGCACCCCTGGTTTTACCCTCAAGGGGACTGGGTTGTCCAACCTCTCCTGCACATACCAGGACAATTACTGCAGGGCACTCCCAGTCAGGAAGGCTTTGGGGTGTGTGGGACCACCATGGGTCCCTCTGTTCTGACCTCTCGGGCGCAGTGAGGCTCTTGACCAGGGCAAGTCCATGCCGCTCCTGCACTCGTGCTACTGGCCGGGAGCAGGACACTTTCTTCCTCTGGGCCAAACTCCTGCCTCCGATTTCAAGAGACAGGGAGACAGTGGGAATCACAGGAGGCAACCCTTTTTCTCACCGAGCTTTCAGGCAGCTGTCTCCCCGAGGGTCCGGCCGGCCTTTCCCCTTGCCTGCCAGGCACCCGGCGGCCACCGTCTTTCCCCGCGCGCCCGCTCTCCGCAAGCTCTGGAGTCCGATTTCCCGAAGCCACTGATTTGCTCGGCGCTGAGCGCCTCTCGGGTAACGCGGGCGGCACGAGGCTGATGGCTGCGGTGAGAGGAGCAGCCGCAACGACGAAAACGCTCTACGTGAACCACCGCTGCGCCGAGATCGGAGGGCAGCCGGAGCCTCCGCGCGGCCCCGCCGAGCATCACACGGCCGGCGCACAGCTCGCCCTCCCGCGGTTCGGTCCGGCCTGTCCCGGCCCCGGGGCCGCGCAGCCCGGGGCTCCCTCATCTCCCCACGCCAGTCCCACTCGGTCCTCCCCCCGGCCCGGGCTCCAGCCCCAGCCCCCGGCGGACCGCCCGCCCGGCAAGCCCGGCACAGCCCGGCGTGTGCGCGCCGGTGTCCTGGCGTGTGTGTTCCCGCGCGCCGCGGCGGGAGGCGCGGGTGTGCGGGGAGTCGGGACCCCCGCCCGCCACCTACCGTCCTCCTTGTCCAGCACCATCATCTCGGGCGCTCCGTGTCCAGCCGCAGCTCGGCTCGGCCGGGAGAAGGGCGCCGGCTCCGGGCGCGCTTCGGCGGGGCGGCCGGTCCTCGGGCAGCTAGCGGGCTCTAATTACCCGCTTGCCCGGCTCTTAACCTAGATTGCACTCAGCTAGAATTACATTCAGGAGTGAAGCACTTCGCAGATACAAAAGCAGTCTCACCTACTTTTGTGCCTCAGAATTGCAAGGAACTATGAACTGCAATTTAGAGAGAGAGAGAGAGAGGGAGAGGGAGAGAAAAGGGGGAAGAGAGGATCAGAGCCGTTTCTTTGATTCTCACCTTCTAAATGGCTCAATTTGCCCAGTATAATCTGTCTTAATGTAATTGCATTTGATAGCTCATAACCCTGGCTCTGGCAACGACACAGCTTTCAGCCTCATAAAGTGTTTTCCCCTCGGATTTAATCTGAATCTCAATCTAAAATTATATTCAAAGAGATGGGGGAATCTCGGCGGCCGTCTCCCGCTGCCTTTCTCCCTCAATGTATGAGGTTTGCACTCCTGCTACTGAATAAATGCACACATTTCCCGAGGCCCCCCTCCCTCCCGGGTTAATGGGGAGTGGAGACGCGCGTCTGCCCGGCTCCGCAGCGCCGCCTGGAGGCCTGTCGGCCCCAACTCGGCGTGTGGCTCTGCTCAGGACCCAGGGTCCTCATCCCCAGTAACTGCCTGGTGGACCACACCTGTCTGTCACTCCCAGCCCCTCAGCCTTGATTTTGCCCCCCTCCCACGGGGCAATCTTTCTCTGACCTCGTGCCCTCCCTTCCTACTTCCTCTGCCGGAGGTTTCTGGTTGCTTCCTGGATTGTTTGGCAAAATTAACCCCCTGCAGGGCACAAATTTTCCCACTGTCTTACAGCACCACCTTTACCCCAGCAGCCCCTCCCAAGAGCATCCTGACTCCATAGAGAATGGGATCCTGTCTCAACTTCTCTCTGCGCAAGCACAGCATGGCCTTAAAGGTTTTTTTCATTCCACAACTATTTATTGAGCATATACTATGCACCAAGCACTATTCTAAGGCCCTGGGGATATAGCAGTGAAAACAAAGATTCCTGCTATTGCAGAGTTGACAATTCTTGCTCTGTAACTCAGGAGGCAGGAAGGGAGACAGTGTTCATCTCCTCTCCCTCTGACCCTGCTTTTCTCCCAGAGCCCTGGGTCTGGTGCCCAGGCTGCCTGCTCCAGGAAGGCCACTCTTCAATATCAAGAGCATTATTTTCTTGACAGTACAGAGTTCCAGGATGGCATGAAAATCTTAATGGCTTTTCTCCAGACAGATGTGTCAGAGGCTCATCCCCGCAGTCACTTCTGAGGACTAGACCCAGGCAAGGAGAAGGAAGCTGGAGTCCCTGGAGGGGCAAAGGGCCACCAGTTGAGACTTCATCCCATCTCTGCCTATTACCAACAGTGGACCTTAGCAAGTCATTTTCTCTCCCCAGGCCTCAGTTTCCCTGTTTGTGAAGTGGGAGACCTGCTCTGCTATCTCCAAGGTTGCTGTGGGGATCAGAGGAGATAATGCATGTGAATGTGCTTTGTGAACTGTGGCACCCCAGACAATGGAAGGGTATGTAGTGGGTACAAAGGAGACTTGGAGGCCAGGTCATGCCCCTTAAGCCCTGGGAGGCCCCAGTGCAGGGTGCTTGACTGGGGAGGGGGATGGGGGAGTGGTGCCGCAGCCTATGGTCCTCTATCTTAGGCAGGAAAGTCAAGCTTTGAGAAAACAGAAGAGAGGCTGCTTCTAATGAGCTGCTTCATCCGCAGCTCAGAGAGTTTCGCTTTCCCCTTCATCTTGAATACTTAATCCTAATAGTCCTTGAGTATATTTGATGTTAAATATATCATTTTGCTCAGACTCACCATCCCTCAGGACTGCAAGCTTGATCTCTCCCCTGTCACTGCAGCTGAACTGTACCCTGAGGGTCTGAGGGAGGCTTTGGCACTGCTGCCGCCGGCACATTTAGTGCCAGCCCCTCACCCCAGCCTGAGTGAGGGGCCCAGACAGTGTAGCAAGCACAGGGCCTGACAGGCTGGCAAGGGGTAGCTTCTTGCTGTAGACACCTCTGTGCTACCTGGAGGTATTCACTCCACAAGGGCTGCAGCCCTACTCCTGACCTCCAGGGCTGCTTCTCCTGACTTTCAGGGTCTGGTCCTGACCCACAAACCTGGACTCCATTAGCTGGGGCCACTTGCTCACTCTTTCATCCATGTGTTGTGCTCGGGACTCCCTCCCAACACCAGCTCTTCCCAGCCCCCAGGGTGCCCAATTAGCAGCCACACAGCCAGCAACCCTCTAGGGAGTCAGGGGCCTTGCACCCCACCCCAGGGACTGGTGCAGCCTTGGGGTACTGAGCAGGTGATCGGTGCTGTGTGTGAAGGGCTGGCTGCTTGTGCCCACAGGCAGCTCTCTCTGCAGCCCCAGTGGTGAGCACTGAGTTCCCACACTCACCTGGAGAAGTGCCTCTGCAGAGGCCTTCTGCTTCACAGAGCTACCCAGCAAGCCTTGGACAGTTCGGGTGACTTGAGCTCCCAGCCGGGAAGAGGCCTGCTGGGTTTACAAACCCAGACACGAGCCTGGCTCATCCAGCGGCCTCCCTCTCAGCTTATGGGTAATTGCTGTGCAGGCAGGTAACTCCTGCACCCACGCTCACTCCTACGCCTCCAGGTCCAGGGGCACGCCCACAACACCAGGGTGCAGTCCTCGGATCCCCTGGGGCTGGGGGAGGTTGTCTGCACCTGACACATTCCACAGGTGATGAGCATATACTCTCACTTCCATACTGCCAAGAGTGCTCCAAAATGCCCTTGAAATGCCTCTGGGGACAGCAGAGGGAGGCCAGTTGATCAGTCCCCTAGGTTACGGTGAGGGAAGAGGGGGTGCTCCTGGCTGCTTTACAAAGTTTTTGTCGTTGTACCTGGCAGTAAAGTCCTGAGGAAGGATTCCTGCATTGGGGTTGGGGGTTGGGGAGGAGGTTGGAGACTTGGTGCCCGAGGGCCCAGGCAGACCAGATATTCCAGAACTCTTCAGTAGAGCCTGTCAGATGTGCCTCAGCCTGAGGGCCCTGCTCCCAACACAGTGCAGCTGTCTCCAAGATGGGGTTACAAGCTGGCCTCACAGGTGACACTCAAAGGGGTATTTGGAGTGACAAAGGCCATTTCCCTGTGGCCGCCACAGTTGACGGGACAGGGTGAATCTACAGACTTTGCAGAACAATCAGGATGCCTGCTGGCCAAGTTCAGATGCCCTGCCCTGCCCTGCCCCCTACTCACACAAAAGCAGCCCATGCACAGAGATTTGCAACCAGCTAGAGTGGAGAAGTACACGGTTGGCAAACTTTTCCTCTTTTGGTTTCTGGAAGCCCTGGACAGGCCTTCTAGGAAGCTGCAGTTATAACTTATTAGGCTTTGTGGGTGCCTAGGCAGAATCTGCACTCCAGAAAACAAGTCTCCCCACTCACTTGATGAAGTCCAATCCACCCCTGCACAACAGCCCAGAGAAGGTTGTCGATATAGGCTGTCGACCAAATGTCCTAGTTTGCCCTGGGACTGAGGGGTTTCCAGGATCCAGGACTGTCAGTGATAAAACAGGGACGGTCCTGGGCAAACCAGGACAGTTAATCACCGTAGTGGGATGTGGTAGGGTGGGACAAGGGACTAGTGGGGCCGGAGAGAAAGGCCAGGCAGCCAGACCCTTCCCTGCAGACCAGCAGCTGCCTCCCAACCCCAAATTTCCCAGCCTCCTGCCTCAGGGCTCCATCTCCTGGGCACCAAAGAACTGCCCTAGCAACTGGCAATGATCCTTGGGCCAGCAGCGCTGTGAGTTCTCCTGAGAGACTGGCAGTTAGAATGGGAAGGGTGTGAGTTGGATCCAGGGGTGGTCCAGATTTTGGGAGAGCCAAGCTTCCTTATGCAACTGGGGTGGGGGGGTTTTAAGAAAAGGAACAGTAGATCACTAATACAAATTACAACAGAAGGACTCTGAAGCTTAAAATTCATTAGCTTCAAGGTGAATCCGGCCCTGATATCTTGGATATATGGCCCATCCACGGGCCCTAGCCAGCGGAGCACCTCCCAGCACGCTGGACTGGGGGAGCTGATAGCGAGCGTCCTCCCCAGCCCTGCCAGGGGTGAAGCAACGTCACCCATCCCGCAGCTATGAAGTTCCAGACCTGAGGGACCCCAGGACAGTGCCGGGTTCTCTGGGCATCCCCCTAGGGGAGCCGTTCCGCAGTCGGTGCAGAAGGGGGAGGGCGTGCAGATACCCAAGTGGGAGGCGGGGAGACTGGGGCCAGCGGGCACTGCGGGGAAGCCCGCGGCGCGGATCGGAGAGGCGCTCCCGTGTCTGCGAGGCGACAAGAGCCAGTGAGAAAGTTCCCGGCCCGAGCGTGCGCGGCTGGCGGGCTCGGGGTGGCCCGTGTGACTTCCTAATCCCGCTGAGAAGCCCGGCACCCCGACACACACCCGCGCGCACCTCCACCGCCCGGCTTCCGGGAAGCAGCCTAGCGGCCCGAGGCAGCCGGGAGCCGGGGGCGCTGCCGCCGCGCGGGGTGGCCTCGGCCGGGCCCACGCCGCCGCCCCCACCCTGCGGCCCGCGGGCCCCCGGGCACCTACCGTCCTCCTGGTCCAACACCATGGTTCCCCCCCCGGGCCGAGGACGCGGAGGGGCGGGCGGCTCGGACTCCGCCACCGCCCGCCTGCGCTGCTCCCGTCGGCCCCGCGCGGGCTCCGCGCCCGGCTAGCGCTGCAGCGGACGGGGGCGGACGGACGGGCGCCGGGAGCTGAGCCCAGCGGACAGGGAGCTCGCGCGGGCGGGCGCAACCCGGGGGCGGGGCGGGGCGGGGCTGGGGCGCGTCCGCCGGGCCGGGATCGCCGAGCCGATCCGGCAGCCGCTGCCCGAGCCGGCAGCCGCTGCCCGAGCCGGGCCGCCGCCGCCGCCGCCGCCGCCGCCGCCGCCGCCGCCGCCGCCGCCGCCGCCGCCGCCGCCGCCGCCGCCGCCGCCGCCGCCGCCGCCGCCGCCGCGCGCCCTTCTCTGCGCGCTGGCAGCGCTCGCGCAGCCGAGTGAAGCCTGCGTTTCCCAGGGCCCCTCAGATTCCCCTGTTAATTAAATCAATTCATTATGCTCAGATCTGATTAGCGGCCCTTCCCCCCTTTGAATCAATTATTCAATACACAAACATAATTGCTTGGGCCAGAGGTGCCCGCCATTAGCTTATTTAACTCCAAGGACACTAATTACCCGCAGGGCACGGGAACTTTTCTCATTAATTCTGACAAAACACAAAAGCACAGCCAGAGTGTGTGCGTGTGAGGGACTCTGTGTGTGTGTGTGTGATCACATGCCAGAGTGTGGGCTGTGTGGGGTGGTGAGCCACTGTGTGAGCTTCAGCTGGGACTTGGGGGTGGCGGAATGTGTGTGATTTCGGGTGGGAGTGTGTGGGGTGTCGTTTTGAGTCTGTGACCCTGTCCTTGTGAGTGTGGGACTCCACGTGTGCGACTGTGAGTGCATCGGGCTGGGTGTGGCTCTGAGTCTGGGGACTGAGGGCGAGGGTCCGAGGCCCAGCGCAGGAATGTATGAGATTGTGCGAGTGCTTCTGTGTGTGGCTGTGAATGTGACTCCCTGGCTACTGTGGTAGGCAACCATCCCCTTTCCTTTTCGCCTAATTGCCTGGCCATTGCCCACTGCACGCTCAAACCCACAAGGGCAAGTGCAGACCACACAAGAGAAACCGGAAGAATCAGGAGGCGGTGCCCAGGCTGGGGCAGTGTCCCCCTCCCCCCATCACCTGTTTGTGCACCGACTGGACTATGCTCCCCCTCCCCCCAGTTATAAATCTCAGGTTCCCATCATCCCCTTCCCTCGCCCTTTCACTGCACATCCCTATACTTCCCCCATTCTCCAGCGTTTATTCCAAGGCCCTCCCCAGTCCCAGCTCACCCCCTCCCATTTCCACAAGTGCTTGATATCTAGGCACACCCCCCCACCCAACTCCACAAACGTTACTTCTTTGCCTCCTGTCTGTAAGGCTGAATGGAGGGTGTGCCTATGGTCGACCAACTTCTCCACATTTTACCTCCCAGGAAATCTCTATTGAGAGAGAGCCAGTGAGAGAGCCAGTGAGATAGCCCACAGAGGCAGGGACACAGAGGGTAATTGATTCCCCCAAATTAGGTTTCTGCTTTCTAAAGACCGGTATTGTTCCTGTTCTCAATGTGCACAGAGGTATTGAAGATTTCCTTTTTGTTTCCTCGGGCAATGAATGAGCTTAATCCATTTGGCTTTATAAATCAGGAAACTAATATTCGCTCCTTCCATAGCCGCTTTTTAAAAAATTTAATTGGTGGGGGAGGCACAGCTTGTCACCCTTATGCTGTCCCCAAGCCCCAACTTATCAAAACACATTCTGATTGAGGGGTGGAGAGAGGGCTGGGGGGAAGGGAGGGCTCATCCTGATTCCTCCTGCCCTCCTCCATCCTTGCACATGGACCCACACAGTTCATATTGGGAAAAGTTTGTGACATGATTGAATTAATTATATTCAATTCAGTAAAGAAAAGCGGACTGTTCAGAGGTACTCTTCAGGATGATCTCCCAAATCTGCTGCTCTCAGTCTCCCATGAGCACTGAATATAGCCATGCCATGACTAGGTCTGGCAAATCCTCCTCCTCACCATCCAGCACAAGCTGCTAGAGTCATCTTCCTGGTGCCAAGACCTGACCCTGCTACTCTCCTGCTCAAAAAGCTTCCATGGCTCCCCTTTGTCCATAAGACAAAGCCCTAACTACTTATCCTATCATTTCAGGCCCTTTGGGAGATCTGGGGAAGCCTTTGTAACAACCACTGCCCTTCAGTTCAATTCAATTGCTATCTATTGATCTCCAACAACAATCTCACACTTCTGCCCCTCTGGACTGCTTTACTGTAATTGAACACACCCTGCAGGTTCTTGCTCTAGTGATTCTTCTCATGGCATCCCTCTGCTTAGAAAGCCCTTGCCCACCTTTCAAAGCCCTCTAAGGAAACATCTCCCCTACGTTTCTCTAAGTGAGTGTATCTATGTGAAGTCTGGATTACTGAGTGGTATGTGGATTATTCCATTGAGCCCTGGAGTATAAGGTCAGCCCCTGAGGGCATAGTTTCAGCTCTCCTCTGGAGTGGAAGGACAGATATCATATGAAGTGTCTACACTGGGTCACTGGAGAAAATGGGAGCTGCAGAGGTAGGGGAGGGATTCAGATATAAGAATGGAGGCTCAGAAGGAGAGAACCTTGGGTACCATCTTTCCTCCCTCCCCAGGATCTCAGATGGCATGGGACCAGAACCCAGGTGCATGCTTCCTCTGGGTCTAATATTTGGATCTCCATGCTGTTTAGTTCTCTGTGTTGCTGGGCATGGCCACTGCCTGGATTGGTGCCGGCTGTTCCTGGCACTAGGGCATCTGGCCAACAGGACAAGAGGGGGCTGAAATTCTGCCCTCTCTCTGCTCTCCAAGCCATGTGTCTGACATGGGCTGCACCCACCAAAAGAGGGCACTTTTTGCTAATTTGCACAGAAGCGCCATGTGGACTAGCATGGCCCTGCAATTGAGTGATCTGCTTGGCCAGATCTGACACTCAAAGAGGCCGGCCTGAGGGGTTGAGCACCCAGCCTCCTCTGCCCCCACCCTCACTCACACCAAGGGCCTGTGTGAGCTCTTAGAAGACCAGCCTCCTGGTTTTCATAGAGGAAGAGAAAATTCAGAGAGTTTAACCATGATGGGTGGTCAGGGATACTGAAACAGATGCCCAGCCCATCTCTGAACTTATATGGGCCCCAAGCACTGGTGAAGGACACTGAACTCAGTCTATGCCTGAGATTCAGACACGGACAGACCTACTGTAAGGATCAAGGTCCCCAACAGAAACCACGCTGGAGGAGAGACAGTGAGCTTCCTGAAAGGAGATCCTCACGGGCATCTAGACTGAGTAGCAAGCCCTGGAGTTTGGAGGGTCAACAATTCCAGGTATGGCGCAAAGCGAGGCCCGACCCACTTCCACCTGGCACTCCCATAGGAAGAGGGCAGTGGTGCAGATGAGGAAGCAAGTCACTAACGGCTTTACTATTGACGCCTCCTCTGAAAGAGCTGGTCACTAGGAACAAAAGGTAACTGTAAAGAGGGACAAGAGCAACTAGGTCAGCAGCTTGGTGTCATTGGTGGCAGCACATGCATGCAATGGACGACAAGACGGCAAGAGTATTGGGGAGCAGCTCTAGTTATATGGGAGGCATCTGTATCCCTAGCCCATCAACCCTACCTCCCAACCCTGGGACTGTTAGAGAGAAAATGGCTTTATCCAGAACTCCAAATCTGATAGTGTCCAGAGGGCACTTGGATAACACATGTAAGCATTCCTAGAAGGTCTTACACCTTTTTGGAGAGGAGGATCCAGAAGAAGAGAATCAGAGCATGAGAGTTTAGGGCTAATTGTTGTAAATGTGTAAGATCTGGTACCCGGCATATGTATGGGCTCCATATTCCAACCTGTTTTAGCTATGTGACTGGCATGAAGGGAGAGGCTGTGGGAGCAGGAATGGGCTGGAACAGCCCCCACTGCCAACTTTGCCTGGTGGCAGTGGAGATCAGCAGGAGACGCAAAGGGCATCATTAACATCAGGCCAACAAAGGCTTTGTTCCCACTGCCCCTCGCTACCCGGAAGGTCTCCTGAAGCCACACATGCTCTCCCATGCTCCTGAACTTCTGTTTCATTTCTCTTCTTGTCCCCCCAATTGTCTGATTCATCCCCCTGCTCCACTGCAGTCTCAGCAGATGATGTCACCTCCTACCTTATGAGATGAGAGGTGTTAGACAGAAAGGCCCACCTCTCCCTGCCGAACACCTTCCCCTGGGGTGCTGTCCACGGCTGTTGGGGTATGTAGCCCTTACTCAGGATTTCTCCTTTGAGTTCTACTCCAGTGTTTCCAAATGCCCCCTTGATATTTCCACTTGGCTGTTTCAAAGGTATCTTAAAATTTAAAATACAAATTGAGCTCATGATTTTCTCCCCAAATCTTTCTTCATTTTGTTCCAGTAAACCAGCCACTCAGTTCTTAATACCAGATATCTGGAAGTAAAGCAGAATTTCAACCAAGCCAGCAAAAGTAACCAAAAAGAAGTGTGTGTGTGTGTGTGTGTATGTGTGTGTGTAAGAAACAGCAAATATATGGAATAAGATGGAATAAGTAAAGTATATCAGTATATTACACTAAATGTGAAGAGACTGAATTTCCCTATCAAAAAACAGTTGGTCTAAGTTAAAACATAAAATATAGCCAAATGCTGTTTACAAGAAATAGTCCCAAAACAAGGTGACAAAGAAGACTGAAAATAAAGCAATGGGCAAAGATACACCTAGTAAATGCAATCAGAGAGGGAAAAGGGACAGCAATATTAATGTCAAATAAGACTAATTTCAAGGCCAAAAGTATATACTGCTTGGCAATTAAGAAACACTCCCTTAAATTACTACTGGATCAAAAATAAGATCAAAACTGAAATTATAAATCACCTAGTATAACAGCATACCATACAGAACTTATGACACACAGCTGTACTCAGAGGAAAAAATATAGCCTTAAATGCTTT
Source organism: Eubalaena glacialis (assembly GCF_028564815.1). Lineage (NCBI taxonomy): Eukaryota > Metazoa > Chordata > Mammalia > Artiodactyla > Balaenidae > Eubalaena > Eubalaena glacialis. The sequence continues at coordinate 74,067,792 of NC_083725.1, forward strand.
TTTACTTTTTCTATATATTTATTACAGTTATAACAGAGGTCTTTTAAAATAGTTGCATCTTAAATGCTTTTAACATTAAAAAAAGACTAAAAGAAAATTTAATTAAGTATTTAATCTAAGAAATCAGAAAGAGAACAAAGCCAAAAGAAAATAGATGAAATTAACAAAGTTAAAAATTAGAAATTAATTCAATAGAAAATAAACAAATAATAGAAAAATAATTAAAAGAAAAAATGAAAGTCCAACCCTGGTTCTTTGAAAAGACCAACAAAATAGATAATTTTTTTTCAGGCAAACCTGCTTAAGAAAAAAAAGAAAGCAAAAACATACAATATTAGATATAAGAAAAGAGGTATGTCACATGTACAGGAAAGGTTAAAGAATTATAACAATAATGTATGTAAGCCTATGAAAATAAATGTGAAAACCTAGACAGAATAGATGATTTCCAACCAAAGTAGAAAACTGTGAAAAATTGAGCACAGAAGTTGATATCTTGAATAGGCCAATAAACAGAAGATTTTTTTTTAAATGAAAACTCTGCTATTAAAACATTACAAGATACCATATGATCCAGCAATTCCACTCCTGGGCATATACTCAAAAGAATTGAAAGCAAAGTCTTGAAGACATATTTGTACACCCCTGTTTATAGCAGCATTATTCACAATAGCCCAAAGGTGGAAGCAACTCAAGTGTTCATCACTGGACAAATAGGTAGACAAAATGCTGTATATATATGATGGAATATTACTCAGCCTTAAAAAGGAAGGAAATTTTGACACATGCTACAACATGGATGAAACCTAAGGACATTATGCTAAGTAAAGTAAGACCATCACAGGAAAATGAATACTACATGACTTCACTTATATTGAGGTATCTAGAATAGTCAAATTCATAGAGACAGAAAGTAGAATTGTGGCTGCCAGGGGCTGAGGGAAGGGAGAAATGGGGAGTTTTTGTGTAATGGGTATAGAGATTCAGTTTTGCAAGATGAAAAGAGTTCTGGAGATTGATTACATAACAATGTGCATGTACTGAACCCTACTGACCTGTACACTTAAAAATGGTTGAGATGGTGGATTTTATGTTTGTGTATTTTACCATAATTAAGAATAAAATTAAAAATATCTCAAGCCACAGATTATAGTAAAAATGAGGTTTATATAACCTTTAAAAACAGGTGATTTTTAATGTTACCTAAACTATTTCCAGACAAGAGAAAAAGTCGGAAAGTTTCTTGGTTTGTTTTATTAGCTAGCATTTTCTTAATTCCCAAAACTTATAAAGATTGAACTAAAAAAGGAAGAAAAAAATCACAGACCAGTTTGAATGAGTGCAAAATCTGAAATAAGATATTAGCTACTAGATATGGGAAAAGTATCAAAAGTTTACACCATACAAAAAAGGGTTTATTTTAACACCAAAAACATAATTCGGCATCAGGAAATCTATCAATATAAGTCAGTGCATCAACAAATGAAAGGAACAAAATATGATTATAGTAACAGATGCCAAAAATCATTTGATAAAATTCAGCAAATATTGCTAATAAAATACAAAACAAAGAAAAATAGAAGAAAATTATTTCAATTTGATAAAGACTGTTTACCAAAACCCAATAGCAAATACATGACATTCAGAAGCTATTTCCAGAAATTGGGAACAAGACAAGATGCTCATTATCATCACTAATGTTCAACATTTTTTGGAGATTTTAACTAATTCAATAAGACAAGAAGATAAACTAATCGGAATAGCTGATTTTTTTAAAAAAGACAAGAACATGTTTGCTTACAAATGATGTGATTGTATATCAAGAAAATCCAATAAAATTTAGTTTAAAAGCTACTAGAATTAGTTAGATAATTGGGAAGGTGGCTAAATACAAGGTAAATAGAAATCTATAGGTTTTTTTTCTCAATGCAATGATATAATAGAAATGGAAATGACAAAAAAGATCATTTGCAATAGTGACAAAACTGTAAAATACCAAGGAATGATTTTAAAACAACAACCATCACAAAGGTAAAGTTCTTTGAAGAAAGTTATGAAATCATATTGAAGGACATATAACAAGATCTGAACTTATAGAAAGATAGCTATGTTTCAAAGAAAAGACTTATTCTCATAAAAAGCGAATCCTTTCAAAAACAGATTTAATGCAATTTCTATTAGAATCCCAAATTAAAAGTACTTTAGAAGTATAAAAAAATTAATTTGAAGTATATTTGAAAAATAAATATCTGAGGCTAGTTAGGAAAACATGAAAAGAAAGATTAGTTGAAGGGAAATTGCATTATTAGATAATAAAACATACTGCAAAGCCACCATGATCTGAACAGTACAGGATTAAGCTAGGAAGAGACAAATAGATCAGAGGAACAAAGAGCCAATAAATAGATCCAAATTAGAAAGGAATTTAATATATGATAAAAGTTTCAGTTCATCAGAGAAAACAAATAATAGATGGTACTACTATCTGAATAGACAGTTCACTAAGGAAGATATACAAATAAGACAATAAGTACCTGAAAAGATGCTCAACACCATTGGAAATGCACACCAAACCACAATAAGATACCACTTCACACCCACTAAGAAGCTAAAACCAAAAAGTCAGATAATAACAAATGTTGCTGAAGATGTGGAGAAATTGGAACTCATAACTGCTGGTGGGAATGTGAAATGGTGCAGCCACTTTGGAAAACAGCCTGGTAATTCCTCAAAAAGCTAAACATGGAATCACCATATGACCCATTAATTCCACTTCTAGGTATATAGACAAGAGAACTGAAAACATGTCCACACAAAAATTTGTACAGTGATGTTTAGAGCAGCATTATTTATAATAGCCAAAAGGTGGGAAAAAACCAAATGTCCATCAGCTGACAAATGGACATTACTGGGCCATAAAAAGGAATGAAGTACTGATACACGCCACAAAATGGATGAGCCTTGACAATGTTATGCTGTGTGAAAGAAGGCAGTCACAAAAGTCTACATGTTATATGAGTCCATTCATTCAAAATGTCAAGAGTAGGCAAGTCAGTAGAGACAGAAAGCAGATGAGTGGGGGTAATAGTGGGATGACAGCTAAAAGGTACAAGGTTTCTTTCTGAGGTAATGAAAGGTTCTAAAGTTGACTGTGGTGATTCACCCATCTATAAATATACTAAAATGCATTATATTGTACACTTTAAATGGGTAAATTGTATGGTATGTGAATTATATCTCAATAAAGCTATTTTTTAAAATGGTACTGCCATAATTGGTTATCCATCTGGAAGAAACAAATGGGATCCCTACCCACTCCCATAAAGATTATGTTCCAAATGGGTTAGAGATTTTAATACAAAAATGAAACAATGAAAATATTAGAAGAAATTTAAAGGAAAAATGGAATAGATTTGGATAATGAAAACATGAATAAATTTGGTGGGAGATATCTGCAAGAGTAGCAAAAGAAAGGATAGACATTATACTAAGTTAATTTTTAAAACTTTGATGGCAAAAGATACCATAAGCAAAGAAAAAAGACAAATGATTTACCAGAAAAATATATGCAAAATATAAAACAGTAAAAGGGAAAATGTCGTATATACAAAGAGTTTCTATAAATTGTAAAGAAAAAGACAAATGCCCAAAAGAAAAATGGAAATAGGGTATGAACAGGCTGTTGTGGGAGGAGGAAATCTAAATGGCCAATAAAATGCTTACCCTCATTATTGTTTAGGAAAATGCAAATTAAAGCAAAATAAGTTTTCATTACTTTAATTCATCAGATTGGAAAAAAAAATTAAGAGTAAATTTAAGGTCTGCTAGAAACGTGAGAAAATGGGTGCTCTCATTTGTTGCTGAGTAAGTAATCAGGCACTATCTGTTACAATTTGGGGCAAGTAACCTGGTGCTATTGATTAAAATTAGAAATGCACATACCTTTTGACCCAGAAATTCTCCTTCTGGGAATATATCTTACGGAGGAAAATCACCCGTATTTAAGGATAACCTTATAATTTCAGCATTGTTTGTGGTGGCAGGAAACTGGAAACTATCTGATATCAATGTCACTCAATGATCAAATAAACTGTTGTACAGCCCAGCTGTAGAACATCATGCAGCTCTTTAAACGGGAGTTAGACCTACAGCTATGGAATTGCGAAGGGTGTCTGTGATGTACTGTTAAGCGAGAAAAGTAGGTTGCAGAGTAAGTAGCAAGTAATATCCCATTTAAAAGAAAACCTCTCTCTGCTTAGATGAACACAAAGGCAAGATGTGCAAGGCTGCTCCTGTTCAGACTGTCAGCAGGGTGGCCTTAGCAGGTGAGAGTGGAAGGCGGGAGTTAAGGGCAAAGTAACCAACTTTCTTCATTGTGTACCTTTAGAATCTTTTCATTACTTATAATGAATAAGTAACTTGTAATTTTAAAAAATTTAGAAATAAATTGGAGTCATTTTTGACACTCCCTCCAATCACATAGTCACCACGACTGCACTAGTCTGAGGGACCAGTATCTTTTGCATGCTGCTGCAAGAGCTTCCTGCTAGCCTCCCCACATCCACCCCGAGGCCCACTAATACAGCCTCCATACCCCGTATGCAGCCAGGAGATGTCTTCAAAATGCAGATCAGATTTTGTCGACCAACCGTCAGAGCTGTAATGGCTCTCCGTTGCTCTCCGCAGAAAGCCCCCATCCGCAGCCTGTCCCTTGGCTCTGCACAAGTAGGGTCTCCTGAAGCACCTCCCATCACGGGCACCCACCACTTGCTCCCACCTGCAGTCGCTGCCCTTGTCATTGTCTGAACCACTGCTTGCCTCAGGGCCTGCAGGCTCGCTGTTCCGTCTACATGGAATGTTCTTCATTTGGACCACCTCTTGCTCACCCCGTGGGACTGGGATTTAATGTCACTCTCTTCGTCAGGGTGGCCTCTCCCCTCCAGACTAGACTAGGTTAGATCTCCCTCTTACAGTCTGGCAGGGCCCTCTGCTTTTCCTCCATAGCTCTTATCACAACGATCTAGTTAATTACATAGTTATTTTTATACTTATTTGTGTGATGGGGATAAAAGAAAAACTGTTAAGTTGTAAGTGTTTGCATCTTCTCTTCCAACCCCCTGCTTTGGGGGAGAAATGGGTCAGACAAGAAGGCCCAGGGGTCTAACCCAACTCTGAGATTCTGAACTTGTCCTTGCCCTTCTCACAGCCACCACCCTAACCACAGTTGGGAGAATCTGTCTCCTCAAATATTTCCCTCCACTCTTTTATTTATCTAGTCATCTAGCTTGTTCTGAGAACTGGTGATGACAGGGCCCTCTGCGGTGCTGGTGAGCTTGCAGGCTTCCCCGGCAGTTCGAGTGCGGCACACTCAGTCTCCAAATGGCTTTCTTCTGCACCTCCCACCCATCAGAGACCCTCACCACGGGGGCGTCCTGGAGCCCCACTGTCCCCTCTGAGGCCACAGCCACCCCAGCAACCAAGCTCTAGCCTGATCGGCAGCTTCAGAATCCCAATCCCAATCCCAATCAGAATCCCGAATAATCATCCTGCATGATTAGGGTCCTCTGCTTCCTTTCCCGTCCTCCTAATCACCTGTCCACCGAGGGCTGAAGACCTGGAGTGATCCTGGGCTGGGTCTCCGAAGCCGGGCATTTCCACGTACTCGTGGGGCTGGGGCTGGTACCAGAGCTTCATGGACTCCTGCCGACCGGCCCGTGGGCTGAGCACTGTGATTCAGTCCCAGAGAACAGACAGTTTCCCGACAAGCTTACCAGAGTGAACACACTCACTTGCAGGTGGTCCCCTTGGAGCTACAACTGCATGTCCCAACAGCACATGCATCCCAGAAGCCGTCCTCCCGATGCTGCAGGCAGGGGCCAAGGTACATGAACCTGATGGGGAAGCGCTCCTGGTCTGCTTCCTCCAGGCTCTATCTAGTGGGGTCCTTCTGTCCTACCCCTGCCCCCAAATCGAAGAGGCCCAAGGGGTTCTTTGTCACGCTCAGCCTGTCTGAGAGGCCCCACCAGCTCCCAAATGATACAAGTTTGGAGAAAAACCCATCACCCTGGAAGCACCTAGTCCTCTATGGCTGCTGCTACCCAGGACCTGCCTGGGTTTCTCCAAGCCAGGCATTGAGCCCTCACACTTGGGCCCCTCCTGTGGTCAGTCATAGAAATATCTGAGTCCTGTCAGGGCTGGAGGTCACAGTCAGCCACTACTCAGGGCCTGCACTAAATATGCCCCAGCCCAGCAGACTGAGTCACCCACAGCCTGGAGACCGGCTGCTAATTCAGACCCGCAAAGAGCCTGCGGTGCTGCCCTGAGGCCTCTCAGACTTGGTGGTGACTGCTCAGGCCTGGATCCTGATGCAGGTTTGAACACCACTTCATGCAGATCTCAGGCAACTTCCCCTTCCTCAGCATGGCCGACTGCTGTTGGTGTCCCCAGCCTCCGTTCTCCCCTCCCTCCGGGGCAGCTGCCCAACTGGAGACTATCTTTCCCAGCTTCCCTTGCAAATAGGTGTAGACAACTTACTATTCTCATCTGTAGGCAGGAGAGATATGAGCTACTTTTCCCTCTCTTGTGTACAAGGACGTTGCTTATCCAGGGCTTCCTGTCTTCCCCCCTTCCCATAAGCTAGAATACATTCCAATACCCAGATTTGACTATGCAGGTGACAACACCAGAAAGGATGCAGGGAAACAAAGTGGAAGGAAGCTGGGTCCCTGAGTGACCTTGTAGAGCAGCCCTGACAACCTGAGCTTCTTACCTCCTGTTATGAGAGAGAGAAATAAAGTTCCATCTTATTCAAGCCATCGCAGTTTGGGGTCTGTTACAGCAGCTTCGCCTTTCCCCTAATGAATACACTGAGCCTGATTCCCCCGCAATAAAATGGCTTCTTCAAGTTCCAAGTTTCCAATTCCAGGCTTTGCTTTGCCAGGACTTTGGTTTCTAGGAAGCTGCCCAGAATGCTCCCCTGGCCTGGAGAAGACCCTTGCTATATGCCCTGCTTCATCCTTCCTTCAAGAAGTTCCCTGATGGTCACATAGGGCCTGACCCTGGGACAGATGCGGGAAAGGATATGCAGAAGTATATCTTTTTAGCTGAGGGCATAGCTGGAGCAGGAGTCAAGGCCAGCGGGATTAGTCTCTGTCTTAGGCTGCCTAGACATTCCTGGTTTGAGCCTAGTTAGGTGTTCATCCTGACCCTACCCTTGGCTATTTTAGCCCAACTGTTCCAGCTGTGGGGCCTCTTGCAGTCCCCACCCCTCACTCACCTTTTCTGCTGATTCTAAGCCAGATTCTCTGAACCTGAAGATGTGACCCAGGTCTGTGGACACAAAAAGATCAGGGGGCTGCCTTTCCTAAAACTCCACTTCCTAGGACCCAGGTGGGTCCCTGGCTAAGGTGGCACCCTCCTACTTCATGCCTTGCCCGAGGGCCCCAGCAAGTTGGCTCAGCAACTCTTAGAGCAACGTGATAACACACAAACCTGTGCCCCAGAGGGGAGCCGCCTAGGCTAGTCAGACCTAACCTGACCTTGAGCATTTGTCTGGGGGTGATCCTAACAGGAGTTCAGGAGCTGGAAGCTACTGATCTAGACTGAATGGCCTAAGATAAGCCCAGATCTGCTAAGGCCAGAAGAACCATGCCAAGGGGTGGAGGTGGGCCTGACACTTCTGCTTTGTAAGTCTCGACCGAAAGCCTCTCAGCCTTCCTCGTGCTCCCCTTGTCTACAGCCAACAGTGTCTTGTGCCTCCTATGTTCAGGCCCCACGCTGGGCACCAGGGTTCACATTCACTATAGTAGACAACTATGAGATGTCTGCTTAGCACAACCTCCCATTACTTGCCCCCATCCATCATTCCATTCGTATGTCTCCTGTGAAAGATATTCAGCTCTTAACGCAATCCTACCCCCATGGCCTGATGGACCCTGGAGTGGGCACCAGATCCAAGCTAGACTGATGGGTCCCCCCTGCTAGGAGTTTTGGACTTGGGACCAAGAGAGTTGAGTTAGTCCCTCTCTGGTGGCTGAAGCTGTAAGATATAAAATTCAAGACTCATATTCTCTGCCACATAGATAAAGCTGCTCTGTGGAGAGACAAAGACTAAGCCAGCATGAAGAGACAAGCAGAGACAGTGACAGACACGGGCCTGATAGTGTTCTGCTTCCTAATTCTATTTTCCCCCGAGACCCAGCTCCATTCCTGCCCTTCCCTTGGATTAGATGTTCTAAGAGTAAGTTGGATTTCCATCACGTTCAACCAGAGGAAACTCATCTAACACACTCTTGGTTGCAGGAGGCATAATGGGCTCAGACCTTAGGCAGACCCACTGAGGGAAGCGCAGGCATTCCAGCAAGGGAGAGCATCACATCTGGCTCCGGATCAGAGAGGGCTTCCCCAGGAGAGGGCACAGGAGGTCATGGAGGCTGTCTCCCCGGCCCCACCCAGTCTTCTGTAATGTTGTATAACAGGCCAGCAAACAGCATCTCGTCCAAACTCTTCAGGTCAACATTTCAAGGCCTTCTAAACCTAATGTCCCTCCTTTCTCCAC